>NC_083226.1:32714979-33353702 GCF_032191835.1 Heteronotia binoei
GAGAGGGAAGGTGGCTTCTTTTACTGAGTCAGACCACCAGTCCATCCAGTGCTCTCCACGTTCTTTTCTAACCCTGCTGACCTCAACTGGAATTTCTACTTATACTCTATTACTGAACTCTGAACCACAAGAGACATGTACTTGGATATGACATAACTAAACATAGCTCTTGGAGGATTGGCTTCGTCAGGTGTGTGTGGCCCATTTGCCTGATTATTGACAGTATAATCCATCTGATTCTTAAAAATAAAAGCAATTTAGCTTTGGAAATCTTGGGAATTTTTTGTTGTAACTTTTTGCACTTGCATTGTATGTTTCTCTCAGTTGCTGGAGGTGGCAGAGGGAGGGGGAAGCAGTGAGATGCAGAAGTAGAAGAAGAAAGTGAATCAGGAAGTAATGGTGTTGAGGGGGAAGGGTGCCAAGAAACCCTCCCCAATTGCTTCTCAGGTGCACAGAGAATGGCAAGGGACTGTACTCTTAGCCAAAAGATTTACTGCAGGTGCAGAGATACAGCCTCACTTGAGCACTCCAAGGCACTAACATCTTTCTTCCTTCTCCAGCTGCCCTTATGCTCTTTCTGCCTCATTTGCTCCTTTCCTTCTGACTGGCCTGCTCTTCTTCCTCTTTCATCTTTTTCTTCCACACTATTCCCCACCACCCCCACCTCAAAGTGCCTGTGGTTCCCTTTACAGTGCCTTAGTTTCCTGTCCCCACCTACCCCGTGGCTTTTGGCTTTGCTTCCTTTTCTTATCTGTTTTCCTTCTCTCTGTATATCACCTCACTCTGTCTGAAGCTACAGTATACGAGCCCAGCATTCTGGCTCCCAACCCCAGGGGAACCAGTCATGTGGGGCCAGCTTGGTGTAGTGGCTAAGAGCAGCATACTCTATCTAATCTGGGGAACCGGGTTTGATTACCCGTTCCACCACATGAAGCCTGCTGGCTGACCATAGGCCAGTCACAATTCTCTCAGAGCTCTCTCAGCCTCACCTACCTCACAAGGTGCCTTTGTGGGGAGAGGAAGAGAAGGAGACTGTAAGCCACATTAAGACTCCTTATGATAGAGAAAAGTGGGGTATACAACTCTCCTGCCTCCTCCATAGCACTGGCAAATGAAGGCCAGTGTCTGATGGCCAGCTGGTTCCAACTTCTACCAGCACCCAGAGGAGCCAATCTGCCTCATCACAATAAGGCTCTATCATGGCAGTTGGCTCACTCTAATCGGCCAGGGATGCACCTACTATTTAGATTGTGTTTTAAGTTTGTACTTTTAGACTGTGTCTGTATGTTACTGGGATCACTGTCACTGGATTGCCTCTGTGCCTGCCATGTCCCATGCTCCCATGACCTGCCTTTCCTGGCTTACCAAACACCTGCCTCCGTCTGCTCTGCAAGTCAGAATTTTGAATTGGCTCTAAAATAAGGACTTTTCTCCTATCAGGCTGCAATTTGGCAGGGTGAAGGAGAAAGTCCCTGAGAATTTCCCTCCCCCTGGACAACAAACCAAGAAGTTACAGCTGGAAATACTTTTACCATTGAGACCAATAGAAAATAAATAAAATGAATGGGTTGGTGGGGGGTTTTCAAAACTGAATGAGAAAATAAAAGAAATTTGAGATGTCACCAGTCATTCTCCCTTAATTTTATAACAGAACTAAAGGTTTAATTTATATGATTCAAAATCTCAGATACGACACCTGCAATCATATTAGCTGGGTTCAGTTTGGGGTGCGCAGGAGGTGTCCCAAATCAGGCCAGCTCAAAATGGAGTGGCAGAAGTGTCAACATGCTCCCCCGCAAATCACCCATATCCCATGTGGGATGTGCTTCGCGTGGTCAGATGGCTGTCGTGCACCATCCCCATAGCTTGGTTTAGGTCCCCCCCCATTCATTTGTTGGTCATACACATGTGCATCCATGTGCTTATGTGCTTGGAAGCAATGTTTTTTTTTTAAAGCTGGAAGCGGCTTGGAGTTGCCTGGTGGGTTTACGCTACCAATGTGCCTCCCGTGAGTGCTCTTTGTGTTCAGATGCCTGCTGAGGTGGGTGCCACGCAGCACAAACATTTGCTACCTCTTTGGAAGTGGTAACTTTTTGAGCTGTGGCAGAGACACCTAAGGATGGGGTGACTATGGGAGCGGGATGGGTGGCAGCAGGGCTTTTTTTGAGCAGGAACGCAGTAGCAGCTGGCTTGGTGCCAGGGGGTGTGGCCTAATATGCAAATGAGGTCCTGCTGAGCTTTTTCTACAAAAAGCCCTATGTGAAACAATGGTGATGTCAGGGGGTCTGGCCTAAATGCAAATTAGTTCCTGCTGGGCCTTTTCTACAAAGAAAGCCATGGGTGGCAGATGTGCACGTTTGGATTTTATTTTTTGATCCCTCTGCGAGCCGTCCCTGTGTCTGCTTAAATTGCCAGTCTGGACCCAGCCATGGTTTTTCTTTGGCTGCATTGTAATAATGGAATGCATTATTAGTTGAAAATTCAGATCGCCACTGTAAAAAAAAAATCAGAAAATATATAATGCTAGTTTATTTCTCCATGATTAATTTATTTTTGCAGCTTAGCTGGCATCCTGATTCTTCCCTGAAACTCTGATTGTACTTTTTTATCATCCAGTTTTCCCCATGTTAATTCTTCTTAAAAAATCTTGATTTTTCTCCTGAATTTTAAATGTTATCTGTCTTTTAAACTTTTTTTGTATTTCAGATGATACCCTGACTCCTATTGGCTGTTCACCATGCCTAGTTATTTAGGTACTTAACATTTTTTAAAAAATATATTACAAAGGATTACTCTGAAACTTCTCATTGCTCCAGGCAATGGCTGAGGGTTAAAGAATGTCCTTTCAAGTGAAGGGCAGCAGCAGCTGTTCCTGACAAGGAACGGAAGTGACAGGGCTTTACTCTTAAGGTTACTTTTTGGGCGTCTGCAAGTCCTTGAAACAAACTGCCCTATCCCATGGATTAGAAGCAGATGCAGGGTGGATCCGGCTGCACTGGGGGGATTCTCCGCCACTTTAAAAGAATTGAGGGTTAAGGCACAGCTTAACACATTTCTACAGCAGGGAGGGCTGGGTGGGCATTTCTAATAGATGACAGCACAGAACTAATTGCTGGATGTGTGCCAGCTTAGTCCTTTAGTAGGAAACCACTTCTCATTGCACAGACTAAACAATGGCAAGCAACGTGGTGGGAAAGAGGTCTGCAACGAGAAGGGACAGCAGTGCGTTGGCTCGTGTCGCCAGTTGTATATGGGAGAATTGGCGACGAGGTTCAAGCTTTCGAAGGAAAGTCAGAGGATCAAACCCCTCAAGATTTGATAGAGCTAAATTTCAAAAACAAAACATGGAGCCTCTGGAACAGCAATATTGGCGGGGGGGGGGGGGTAATCTAGCATAGGCCTCAGCATATACAGCATCTTGTACTTAAGGGTAAGACTTTTAAATGGGAGAGATTCAATGAAGTCATAGTTGAGGGCAGACCTATTATGTGACCTTGTTTCTAAACTTCATTAGCTGAACAGGGAGGAGAGATCTGCAGGGGAAATGAGAGGAGCAGCTGCTTAATTCTTCCTGGGTCATTGATTCTTGCATGTAAATAACTTACAGACCTATCTTTCCCAGACCAGCTTGTTGAGATCAGCTATAGAAAGAAAAGGGCTAAAAATGAGGGCATGTACAAGGTAAAATTGGTGGGTAGGGATGAAACATTTCCTTCTATCCCATGATGCAACCAGAGAGTCACAAACAGATGATGTCCTGTCATGTGATGAGTCTGCCTCTACGAATGGAAAACTCAGCACAAGAATGCCATTTTTGCTGGCATCTCCCGTGTCTTGCGAAATATATAGCTTCAGCCTGAGATTTCATAGCTAACAAGTTCTCAAGCATATTTTAATTGACTTAAAGGCTAGAAACTGGGTAAGAGTTTTTAAATTAAATATGCAGTTTGCAGGATGTCTCTTCTGCCCAGTGATCCTACCCTGTGACTGCATGGAACTGTGGAAACAATGCAGATCTGCATGGAACTGTAGATCTATACATCCACCAACACTTTTAGTGCTGCAACAGACCTCTTTGAGCACTGCCTTAAAGTACCTTAGATTCCAACGAGTTTCAAATTCTGTGGTCTCTTAGTTAAGCTTGTCCAGAATTTTTTCCCCACAGTATAGTACTGAAGGGGGTTTCCTGTTCATTGAATCTTAAGGAAAGTATATACTGTGGTTTTTTAACATGAGCAGGGCACTAGCCAGAACAAACTATAGTGGGCATAACATACTGACAGTACAAAGCTGACTAAAGTTAAGTACAAGGATTTTGTATTTGTCCCTCATAACTCATGGTTGTGGTTAGGATGGAGTATCTTGTATCACCTAAGACTGAAATACAAAATACAACCATTCCTGGAGTAGGATCACCTGGCCATGACTTGGTTTACGGTTACCAGCATTGCCTTGGCAAATGAGAAAATAGTTTGAGGATGGTATGTGGGGAAGATGGAGTCTGGAGAAGGATGTGATGTCACTTCCAGGTGACTCTGTAGGATTTTCCTCTATTCTGTATGATAAAGACGAAAGAGATTTAGGGATATTCCCAGAGCATCACTATGGAGGCCATTTTCCTGCCATTTTTTTTCTCTGACTCCCCAGTTTCTTGAGGGCTGGAGATTAAGGCTGAGACTGGAAGTTTACCTGCTGCAGGTTGGCCAATGACAAGCCTACTTGGGTTCCCTATTAGACTACTGTAACAAACTTTTTTTAAAAAAGCTTTTATTAAAAAAATGTTTCAGCAATTATTGTTATGCTATTGTAACAAACTAGAGGCTCCCTTTAAATACTTAGGTCCATAAAAGTGTTTGCAAATCAAGGACACAATTAATTCAGGAAACTAAACTTGGTATCATGTCACTGTAATATAATATTAATAATGTTTTTTGCTTCTGACAGAAATGGTAATTTTTGTTTATTAAACTATGCATTATAATTTTATATTCAAATTTATGTCCTCCCCCTTCTAGTCAAAATGGATTGCAGCTACAAAAATCCTCACAAAACTACAATTATATGAATACCACAATACATTTGTTGAAACATACCATCTTCAACATCTCCCCAAAAAAGTTTGATAATATGGTATTTTGTTTTAATGAAACAAATTAATTGGTTACAAAGAAGAGGATTAAAGAATTTTATTAGTTGCCCGACAGCCTTTATATTCACCACTCAGTAGGCTGAAAAGGAGTTGACTCAGAGAGATATACATCCTGGCAAACAGTAAAGGATGAGGAATATGAATGAAATATCTAACCCCAGAAAGTCCCTTTTCCTTGAACATGGAAAAACAATGGGATGTTAGTTCCAGAAATCATTCATGAAATATCTTCACAGTCACAGGAGCCACCAACGAGCTCTGTGCCCTTTTCCCTTCCATCTTCGGCGCTCATTCATAAGTAGCATGACTCATCTTGCAATTATGCCACAATGGGCAGCTGCCACAATGGGCCCACCTATCTTGGCATAGATGTGTAGACTTTTTGACAATATTGTCTTCAGAAGTCAAGCGAGTTCATTGAACAGGGAAAGGGTGGGCAAGCCCATCAGGAAGTTCAACACGCCTCTCCTTTTCTACTTGTCTGGACAGAACTAGAACAGCACTGGCATTTTCTCTGTATTTGTCAAAATCCCAGTTGCTTGAAAAGTGAATATTTTTTAGAAAGGGTGTAAACCAACCCCCCCCAAAAAAGATTATGCAACAAAATTCATTCTCTCTCTGGAATCAAAGACACTCTGCAAGTAAATCCTATAGAGCTTTAACGACAGCTCAGTTCTCTTGGCCATAACTATAAACAGACCTTGCCCATCAATATTTACCCACACTCAATTGCCTCAGGAAGTACATTGTGTGCCTGTATGTTCTGACTTGTTGGAAAATTGTTCAAAGCAGGATGGCAGAACTTATGACCCACTGAACGGAATACCTCACACCAGCCACGTATGCCACTCCATTTCCTGGGTATTGTTGCTTATCTGTGACAGTGTAGATGAGCACTAGGCAAGGTGTCATATGAAGCTGGTAAGCTATGTGCAGCATGATGGATCACAAATTGTTGCAGGCCCAATGTAACAGCAAAGCAGCACTAGAAGTAATATCAAATGATAGCTGGAAAAAATCGAAATTTTGCTAAACAAAGGGTTAAATGGCTAAAAGGTATCAGTGTGGAACAAATTTCAGTGGATGTTTCTTGGCCTTATGATGCTGGGGAAATGGTAATTGAAATCCTGTATTTTTAACCGACATATAAATATATTCTAACATTTAGTCATAGAAGTGGGAGTGAACTTAAAAGCCACCTGTCCAACCAGGGTTGTCAGCCCTGGTTTGGGAAATATCTGGAGATTTGGGAGGTGAGACCTGGTGAGGGGACAGATCTCAGCAAGGTACAATGCCATAGACTCTGCCCTCCAAAACAGCCATTTTCTCCAGGGGAACTGATCTTGGTCACCTGGAATCAACTGTAATAGAGGGAGATCTCCAGGTGCCACTAGGAGATTGGCAACCCTAAATCCAACCAAATGACCTGACTCAGTAGCCCTGTTCACATGTAACGGTTAATGCATGTACAATCTGCATACAGTATATACAGGTTTTTCTTTAAATGTGCATGGAGTAATTCCCTATATCTATTATGTATTTGTCTATGGCCCAGTTGCTTTAAGAGATATCTATCTATCTATCTATCTATCTATCTATCTATCTATCTATCTATCTATCTATCTATCTATCTATCTATCTATCTATCTATCTATCTATCTATCTATCTATCTATCTATCCATATGCAGATATAGATGGATAGATGCTGGCGCAGCCCAGGAAACTAAGGAAAGAGACAAAATAATCTTTTTCAGCTTTTGAAATGGTTCACGAGAGGCTTTTGAAAGTTCAAAAAACATTTTTTTTTAACTTAGAGGAGGAAAGGACAGGTGGAATCAGGGGTAGAATGTATGAAGTAAATAATAATAATACTGAAGTAACTTTGTAATCACATTAATCACATTAACTCCAGATAAATTGTTCCAGATAAAGTGTTCCTACTATTTAAAAAGGTTTTTTAAAACTTTGAGGAGATAAGCTTTCTTTAGTTTCTGCTTAAACACTCAAGCATAAGTTTCTGAGTTTCACTTACTCTTGAAGTCTAGTACATACAACCAAGTTCCCAAAATCCTTCTACATACACAAACCAGTGATCACTCCTCTTTTAAGAGTTTTCTCCCTTTTCATAGAGCAGGGATTACTTCTCTTAACTAGAAGCTATTTCCATTTTCAGCTTGAATGGGGATCCTCTCTGATTCTCTCACTTCTTTTGCCTCCTTCCCAGTCCACACTCAATTCTTAAATATCTCTTCTTCAACTATCACTTTCCAACTGTCATTTCTTAACTGGCTTTCTCCACATAATTTGGTTTAAATAGCCTGTCACTCAAAGGTTCTCAGACTCTGTTAGACCCCCCCCACCAAAAAAACAAAGATTAGCTGTCACATCCCAAAAACAAGATTAGCTTTTTCTCAGACACAATTTAAAGCTCCCTCTTCTGAGTTGTCAAATCGTGGATATTAAACAAACCCAGTATTTTGAATGGAATTGCCCTGTGGTAGTCAAAAAGTAGAAATGATAGGGCACATTCTTCTATATTGTCCTTTTAATAAAAAATCTTCTAGATGAGATGCCTTTTCTTAATCTATGAAAATTCCCAGAAAGAACAGAAACATCTTACCTTGTTGTCCTCCTAGCAGATAAATACCATCAGATTACAGGGTAGGTAGCTAAATTTTGCTCAATAGCAAAATCTATGCTTCACTAGAGAAGTAGTTATGTTGAATTTTATTAAACTATGTTAAGTTTATATATAGGGTTTTTAGCATTTGAAAAATGTATTTGCATTTCTCCCTTTTTGTTTTATTGATTTTTAGCGGATCATAATTCATTGTTTAATGGAAACGTTAATTATTGATTAATTACACTGGTTGCTGATTGAAATAATAAATAACAACAACAAAATGTTGGTTATGGCTTTTTTTTTCTTTTTTGCTATGCACGCCTGACATTTTACACCTGAAAGCAGCAGGTTAAAAGTCTTTGTAACACTGGGAGAATAAAACAGTGTCTGACTCCACCATATACGCTAAAATGTAGCAACAGTCTCAAGATCTGTATGTGCTTCCTATATGCACTTTTTCTGGTACCTGTCCATACTAAAATGTTGCTCATGCTATGTACCTTTTGAAGAAATTTTGGGGATGCTTTGTTAGTATATACAGATATGCATCCAAATTATTCACATTCCAGCCTCTTTTACCAGACCTCTAGAAATTAAATCTCTGAGCTGAAGGCATATGCATTTTGACTAATGGGCAAAAATATATTTGTAGACTGAAAATGCTAGTGCATTTTTTTTTTGCCGGGGGGTGGGGTGGGAGAAGTTACTGGACTGTTTTCTCTGTTATCCCTACATTCAAGACAATAAATGATGCTGAATGTATTTGAGTTGTAGCTATTTTATAAAGAAAATATATATATTGTGGGGCTAAGGCAGTTGAGAATCATTAGAAACCAAAACAGAAGCTTTAATGAATAATTAAATAAGACAAGAACAAAACAAAATAAGTAAGATGCTTGAATTCTGAAAGGCTAAGAAAGTATAGTATGGAAAGCTGATCTTTCTTAAAATTATCTGGTGAAATAAAAAAGATACACAAACTGAAATATTCAAAAATCTGCACAATAGTTTAAAATGAAATCTTAGGCCCTGGGATATCTTTATTTGCAAGGTGGTTGGATATGAATAGGGTCTTGTCCAGTGGACCAGAGTTTAGAAGTAAAACAAGTACTGTCTACAGTGGGTACCTTTTGTCCAATTTAAGTGTCTTTTTCTTGAATAGAAGAGTCTTGTAAATTGGAGGAACATACTCTCCTTAGATTGGAGAAAGACTTGAAATATAAGCCAAAAGGAAAGGTGGAGTATAAATATTTTAATAAATAAAAAAATAAATGGTTGGTCAAGTTCATTTTTTCTTTGCAGTGAAAGGTCACACTTCAGGAGGAGTGAAGTTTCTACTGAAAAGAGACTCACTGGTGAAAGCAAGAAAGTGGCAGGGCTGGGGTGGGACTGGGAGGTCATCTTTGCCTGATAAACTGTGACTTAGCAAAGGCCTTATCAAGATGGACTGAGAGAAGTCACTGATGCAGATTTCTCTTCTAAAAAGACTGTGAAAAGGCTCCTTTAAAAAGGCCCAGAAGGAAATGCCTGAAAATAAGCACAGCAACAACCCTATCTTCGCTGCTTAAAAAACGGCCAACATTTTCATCCATGTCTATAAGCCCTACTGAGATGGGTCAAATGATGGTTGTTATTGTTTGTGTGTAGGGGTGCCAACATTCATGTGATAAGCAAACAATAGAATCACAGACAAGACAACCTCCAGGTGGTAGCTGGAGATCCCCTGGGGTCACAACAGATCCCTAGGTGATAGAGTTCAGTTCACCTGGCTGCTTTGGAAGGTGGACTCTGACCGATTTTGCACTAGGCTTGTTCCAGGTGGAGAGCCCTTTTGCTCCTGGTACTTCTCTCTGTTTTCACACAAGCTGCGAGTTGGCACGCTGCCTTTCCATGGCAGTCAAGATCCTCTTACAAGCAGTTTTTGTTTGCCATGGGAGAACAGCGCGCCAACTTGTAGCTCCGCAGCAGCTTGTGCGAAAATGGAGAGAAGCACCAGGAGCAGAAGGGCTTTCCACCCAGAACAAGCTCTAGTGAGAAATCGGTATATGACTCTGTGGAAAGTGGACTCCATGGAAGTCCCACCCCAAACCCATCCTTCTCAAGCTTCACCTCCAACTTTTTAAGGTCTTTCCCAGCCCACATCTGGCAACCTTAGGGGAATTGTCACAGTTTTTATAGCACCTTGAGAAAAGAGTGTGGGACATTTAAAGAATTATATTAGAGGTGTTTAGGATAGGGAATAAAGATTTGGCTTTCTTTTTCATCTTTGTTATGATTTAGTTAATCTTGCATTTGCTCCTTGGCTTTCCAAAGTTGGCATCCCTTTGAATATTACTATTATGGGTTCCTGGGTGGGTGGAAGCAATGACAGGTATACAGTAGTTGCAGTGTAGCTTTGGTCTTTACCTAAGGGTCATGATGACATCTATATAGTAGTTTGCGGTGAATGTGTATATGTATTTATATTGTTCTTGGAAATACATGAGTACTCCAAAGGGTGTGGCTGTGGTTGATCTTTCTGCTGTGACATACAAATGGGAGACAAAAATTGTTGGCCTGAGGCAGTAGATACTCAACATAGCAGTTGCTTCACTTTGGCACTTACATAACTGTACTGTGTTGACTGATGACACAATAGGAGTGGCACTCTCAGTAGGCACCTGGCTGGCCAAGGCAAGGCAGGCCATTAATTTTGTCTAAGACTTATGCCCAAAATGCACCTACAGCAGCAAAAAGATAGATCCCAGTAGGCAGCTGTGTTGGTCTGAAGCAACAGAACAAAGCAGTAGACAAGTGCACCTTTAAGACCAATTAAGTTTTATTCAGAATGTAAGCTTTAAGAGCATATGAAAGCTTACATTCTGAATAAAATTTAGTTGGTCTTAAAGGGGCACTTGCCTACTGCTTTGTTCTAGAAGAAACTCCAGTTTAGCTTTTTCTGAAAGGCCTGTCATTTTTTCAGCCAGCAGGGTGATGATCTCTTTACGTGCCACCTTATAGGACGGGCATATGAAAAACATGCTCTGTAGTCTCAAACAAGCAGGTACAGAACCCTTCTGTGAAAGGAATATTCTCATATTTCCTTCAAGTGCTGCAGAAGGGAGGACAGAACACCTTGCCAGAGCAAAGGCTCTTCTAAACCCTTTTACTTCCAGAGTTGTTAAAAAGTTTGCTGGTTCTACTAAACACAAGACTGGAAAAGCCTCCATTGTGCAGAGTAGGATGGGGAAAGGGAAGATTGCATTTGCAGGGGAGAAGCAGTTGGCTGGAGGGAAAAGACCAAAGTCTTCTTTCACCTTCTGCTTTCCTGCCAGTCTCACTGGATTTCCCAGATGAATTGAGAAAAGCATGGGGGGAGGGGGGGGAAGGAGATGCAGAGGAAATGTGGCATGCAGAGAAAGAGTGATGCTGCCTCTCTATAATCAAATTTTAGGTTCATGTGAACACATGAAACTGCCTTATACTGAATCATAACATTGGTTCATCAAGGTCCATACAGTTTACTCAAACTGAGGGATTTTTATCCCTTTTCTACATGTGTTTTGCTCCCCCTAGTGGTCCCTTTGGCACTTCATTGCTGTATCTCCGCCATACTTATGAGCAATACAGGCCTACAAGTGACAGAATGACATATGCCAAAAACCCCTGACAGTGGCCCTCCAGGGTGTAAGGCAGAGGACTTTCATATCACCTGCTACCTGATTCTTTAACTGGAGATGCCAGGGATTGAACCTGAGGGCGTTCTCTACCACTGAGTCATGGCACCTCCCCAGATGCCTCGTGATTTCTCCTTTGCAAGTTTCCCATCCCTGTTGTGCACAATGAAGACAAACATTGAATGGGACTCCCTGTGTTTTGCTAAAGAATCCGTAACTTTGTTGCTTGGTGAATGTTCTCTGTACCTTCTATGCTTGTATACTTCATTTTCGGGGTGGGGGGGGAGGGGAAGGGAAAGAAACACTTAAAATATACACACCCCACTCAACTACCAGTTTAAAGTGGAACATTCCAGGAAAAGTTACACCTTATTGTTCTGCTGATTGTATAAACTGGCCCTTAATCTCCCTAAGGAATGTAAGGAATTGGTACAGGGGTCACATCTCTTTTCTTTAAAAAACAAAACAAAACGCTGGTACCAGAGAACAACGATTTTATGAGACAACCAGCTCACATCATTCTTATAGACTTGAGCAACAGGTTATGATTTCCTAGCACCTTCCTGGTTGGAAATATTGTACCTTAATCGCCAGTAATTGAGGAGGAGATATCATGTAGTGAATAGCACAGGAAATGCCCTTAGTACATACTCAGATGCATTCCTAACTTTGTTATTTGTTTCAAAGGCTACAGCTCAATTCTGTCAGTACAATGAAGATACAAACTATAGCCAGCAGCTATATACTTAAAAGGCTTTAAACCCAAAGGACAAAAGTCAACTTGCCTTCCCTAAAGCCCTCTTAAAACAGTTTAGGTGTGCAGTCCTGCTGGAAGAGTTTTCTTACCCTTCTTCAGGAGGCTGTTCCAGAGGAGAGGGGTGCAAACTGAAAAGGCCTGGCCAGTAGTTAGACTTGCCAGTTCTCCCCATCTACCCATGGGGTATGGGGGAGCAGAGGGTTGCCAGATTCAGGTTGGGAAACTCCTGGAGATTTGGGGATGGAGCCTGGGGAGAACCAGCAGGCTACAATGCCACAGGGTCCAACCTCCAAACATCCATTTTCTCCTGGAGAACTGATCTCTGTAGTCTGGAGATGAGTTGTAATTCCAGGACATTCTCAAGTCTCACTTGAAGGCTGGCATCCTCAGCAGTAGTTGATAGGGCCATACTGTCCAGCACACCATTAAGATCTGCCTCTCAAACCCTGCTTTCTGTGCCTCTTCCTTCAGAGGTGAAGCAAGCAGCCACCAGAAACAGGGCTTTTTCAGTGGTGGCACCTCACCCATGGAGTGCTCTTCCCCTCAAGATTCACCTGGCACTAGTGTTTCCCTCCTCATCTATACACTGAAAGCAGAAGTCGCTTTTCACACAGCTGGGATTTCTGGGTGGAAAAGCACAGTTGTTCCTTGCATGGAAAGAGCTTGACATGTGGACAGTTGCCCGAACATACAACTCCGTTACAGGAACTCTAACAAACATGCGTAGACGGAGAAGAGCCTGTCAGCAAAGTTCCATTCTCCTTTTGTGTGCATTCACTTTGAAAGAGGCTATCATTGCCAAAAGGCCTGAAGAAAAATGTCCTGCCCCTTTAATTGAGGCTTCATGGGTGGAAATGGGCAGCTGAAACTTTGTACAGCATGGCATTGGCATAACATCACCTAGTAAATAGGATTCCATTGAGCCCCTATTAAAGGGACAGAACATTTTGCTCCAGGCCAGTTGGGAAGCCTAACTCTGGCCATCTAGTGCTGGTGTTATGTGGGATAAAGTGAGCTGAAATTCAACAAAAAAGCATTGTCATGAAGAAAAAAAGTTTTGAGGGGTCTGAAACATTCTCTCAAAAACAATCTAAAATATTGTTTTTGCTTTGTTGCATTGTATTTTTAAGTTTCACTCAGAAGCTACTTTGGTGTATCTTTTGTTTTTTAAAGGGTGCTTCTTGCAGTCAAGGGATCAGGGTTTTTTTGTAGCAGGAACTCCTTTGCATATTAGACCACACACCCCTGATGTAGCCAACCCTCCTAGACCTTACAGTAGGCTCTATACTAAGAGCCCTGTAAGCTCTTGGACGATTGGCTACATCAGGTGTGTGTGCAAAGGAGTTCCTGCTACAAAAAACCCCCCAAAACCCTGCAAGGGATTATACCATCAGGGTGCCAAACAGTCAATCATATTTGACTACATAACAACATCATAAACTACACACAACCCCCCTCCCCCTCATTCATAGCTCCCTTCCAATTATTGCTATAATGGGAAGACACAGTCCTCAAGAAGACGTCTTAGTTTCATAACAGAGTCCCTCCCTGTTTGGGTTTGTTCTAAATATGGGTGAATAGAAAAGCTGAATGCTTTCCCAGAAAACCTGGCATGCTTTAGAAAGTCAAAGAAGATGCAAACAAGGAATTTTAAGGCATGATGACAAGTAGCGCGTCCCTCTGTGTGTAAAACATGTGGGCAAAGAGCTGCAAACGATGGTTCTGAAAAATCAATCCTCTTTATGGCATCGAACATAGAGCCCCTATTCTTTCTAGCCCAATTTCTGCTATCCCGCCTGCCTCTCCTCCCCTCCCTTATCAAATGTTTGCTGAAAGCACTATCCTAGGCAGAGTTATACCTTTCTAAGACCACTGAAGTCAATGGAGTTAGAAGAGTGTATCTCTGCTTAAAACAGCACAGTGAATAAGCTCCCTGTGGTAGGAATCTGTTCCTTTATGCTATATAACATAAAACACCAAAAACATTAATATTTATTTATTTATCAGATTTATATCCCACCCTCCCCCGACA
The DNA here is from genome assembly GCF_032191835.1 of Heteronotia binoei. Lineage (NCBI taxonomy): Eukaryota > Metazoa > Chordata > Lepidosauria > Squamata > Gekkonidae > Heteronotia > Heteronotia binoei. Next base: position 32,729,198 of record NC_083226.1, read on the forward strand.
GGCTCAGGGTGGCTAACAACAGTTTAAAAACATTATCAGTTTGCAAACATCATATTAAAAATAAAATATATAAAAAACATTTCCATATATATTAAAAATCCAAGATGACAAGCTTCTAATTTCCAATGTATTAGTTCAGTGAGATTGTCGGTGCAGTAAGGTAATAGCTACCTCCCCCTAACCATTGAAGGCGAGTTTGAATAATTTGGACTTACAGGCCCTGCGGAACTGTGGCAGCTCCCACAGGGCCCTGATGTTTTCAGGGAGGGCATTTCACAAAGTGGGGGCTATTACTGAGAATGCTGTGGCTCTAGTGCTGGTCATTCGAGCTTCTTTTGGTCCAGGGATCTTAAGGAGATTTTGAGACCCTGAACGTAGTGCTCTCTGGGGTATGTATGGGGAAAGGCGGGCCCAAAGGTAGAAAGGTCCCAGGCCATATAGGGCTTTAAAGGTTATAACCAGCACCTTGAAGCGAAGCGCCACAGGCAACCAGTGTAACGCTTTCAGCACAGATTGAATGTACAGGTAGCTCCATTAACAACCTGGCTGCTGCATTTTGCACAAGTTTCAGCCTACGAAGTTGAGTCAAGGGCAGCCCCATGTAGAGGGTGTTACAGTAGTCTGTTCTCAAGGTGACAATTGCATGGATCACTGTTGTCAAGTCATTGAGTTCCAGGTATGGAACCAACTGCCTTATCCGCCCAAGATGGTAGAATGTGGATATAGCAGTGGCTGCTATCTGGGCCTCCATTGTCAGCGAAGGCTCTAGGAGCACCCCCAAGCTCTTGACCCTCAACACTGGTGCTAATAGTGTCTCATCAAAGGCCGGAAAGGAGATTTTCCTACTCAGGCTGCTGCGACTCTGTCACAGGAGACCTCTGTCTTCGCTGGATTCAATTTCAATTGACTCTGCCTGAGCCATTTCACTATGGCTTGCAATGCCAGGTCCAGATCTTCCAGGGTGCAGCTGGAATAAAACAATTGCTATTAAAAATTCTAGGGTTGAAATTTACGCATTGTTGGATTTTTTGCTATATTTCCAGATTGCTATACTATTGCATATTATTGTATTGTGCTATAGCAGGGGTGGCCAACGGTAGCTCTCCAGATGTTTTTTGCCTACAACTCCCATCAGCCCCAGCCAGCTTGGCCAATGGCTGGGGCTGATGGGAGTTGAAGGCAAAAAACATCTGGAGAGCTACCGTTGGCCACCCCTGTGCTATAGCAATCAATCACCTCCTGGATTGCCTTGTCCACACAGGAAAATCCAGTTGCAAACTACTGCTACTGTGGATGAGAGTAGTAATGCGTAGATGTAGAGTGGATTTCATTTTCTACGTATAGGCATAAAATCCACACAGCAGGCCTGTAACCTCAGTCTCTTTGGTCTAACAATATATGAAAAACAAGACAAAAACCCAAACAGTTTGTGGATGTGAGTAACAGCAATTGAAACAGACCCAGGGGGCATGTTTTATTGAGAGAGAGAGAAGAGAGAGAAAACCAGGATTCCAGCAGTTGTTGAATGATCTGATTCAACAGGTTATCCATACACTGCACGGGATGTGAAATGACAGCTATTACAAACCCAACAGATGAGAGGAATACAGAGACAAAGCAACCTATACTGATGTCACTTTACTTATGGTAACCCTGTAGGGTTTTCAAGGCAAAAGACATTCAGGGGTGGTTTGCCATTACATCCTCTGTGTAGCAACCCTGGCATTCCTTGGTGGTCTCCCCATCTAGATAGAGATCAGGGGCAACCTTGCTTAGTGATATTGACCTAGCCTTAGCTATTCAGGTCAGGGCAATCTGTCCTACTCAGGTTAATAAAATGTTCTAATTTGTGGTGGAAAGTGCTGTTGTTGCAGCCAATTTATGACAGCTCCTCATGGGGTTTTCAAAGTAAGAAACTAACAGAGGTGGTTTGCCATTGCCTCCCTCTCCATAACAACTCTGGACTTCCCTCCTGGTCTTCAATCCAAGTACTAACCAGGGCTGACCCCATTTTGGTATAATGATTAATTGTCCGGACTCTTATCTGGGAGAAGGTGGTTTGATTCCCCACTCCTCCACTTGTAGCTGCTGGAATGGCCTTGGGTTAGCCATAGCTCTTGCAGAGCTGTCCTTGAAAGGGCAGCTTCTGTGAGAGCTCTCTCCACCCCACCTACCTCACTGGGTGTCTGTTGTGCGGGAAGAAGATAAAGGAGATTGTAAACTGCTCTGAGACTCTGAGATTCAGAGTGAAGGGCGGATTATAAATCCAATATCTTATTCATTTTATCTTCTGAGATCTGTCAAGATATGGCTGTGAAAAAAGATGGCAGAGAAGAGAGGCAGAAAACTCCTGAACAGAATTTGCTAATATACCACCATTGGCAATATTTGTGTTGCTCTTAGAATTTTTTGGTTGTGTAGTGGTAATACTGAAGAAAAGGACTGAAACTGTGCCATAGTAGCTGTCACAGTTTAGCAGCAAAGGTCCAGAAATACTACCCACAATGTTGAATTGAAAAAGGGAAGGACATTTCTGTAAACATTAAAAAGATGCTTCTGGAAGTAATATTTCAAAATACTGGTCATGCAAGAAGTGCTTAGCAATTACAGTATATACTTTCATTTTCTAGGAACTTCTGTAATTTTAACAGCGGCCTGTTCTTCAGGCCTTTACAGATGTTACATCCACAACTACACATAACCCTTCCTAATATGTGTGGTTGCCATGTTGTGTAAACAGGGATAATGCACATGTTTTGCATGCATGCACAGCTTCAGTACATAGCAAATGATAAACCAGATTTATCAGGGTTTCATGTATCAAAGCCATGTGTGTATAGAGCATATTGCTTTCTTCATAATAAATAGTACCCATATTGGGAGCATCTCTGGTAGCTCATACTCCCAATATGCATGGTTGCAGGGCTTTTTGAATGTATTATCTGTAAAGGCATGTTATTACGAGGTAATCTTTATCTCTGAATGGTAATAAGTTTCACCTGCCAATTCCTGCATAGTGAGCTTCTTTTGAAGGTGCAAGTACATGGCAACCCAGTATTTTTGTTCCCCTTGATCAATTATGGCATCCCCATCAATTTTAGTCCCCTGCTTAGAATCTTTTCAGATAACTTTTAGAAAAACATTTATTCTCACTCTTCAAAATCAGACCCTCTTCCTAGCACCTCCGTTTAGGCACACAAGATTAGTCACTTTTGATAATTACCTTCATAATTATGGATGATGATAGAATGGTAGACTCATAATCGCCAGAGGGGACCATTTTCAGTCTCCTGCACTGAACTGAACTTTTCCAAGAGGACCCACATAATTATAGAATATCATCCCTTAGCACACCAAGTGCTGAATGAGTGAAGATATGTGTGTTCATGAAGGGGGCAAGATTGTGTCAGAAGTTCTCGCCCTGACCAACATGTGTTCAGTAGCCTGAGTGTGAACAAATTCATAGGCTAGGGTTACCAGGTCTGGGTTTGAAAATACCTGGAGACTTTGGGAGTGGATCTGGGAGAGGGCAGGGTTTGGGGAGGAGAGAGGTCTCAGCAAGGTACAATAACATAGAGTCTACCCATCAAAGCAGCCATTTTCTCCAGGGGAGCTGATCTCTGCCAGCTGGAGATGAGTTGTAAAATTGGGAGATCCCCAGGCCCCACCTGGAGTCTGGCAACCCTAATAGGCTCTGGATATGTCATTGGAAACCCTGAAAAAACTTTGATTGAATGGATAAACCTGGCATTAGGGTTGCCAGCTCTGGATGGGGAAACACATGGAGTTCTTGCGGGTAGAGCCTGTGGAGTGTGGGGTTTGGGGAGGGGCAGAACCTCACCAGGGTACAATACCACACTCCAAAGCAGCCATTTTTTCCAGCAGAACTGATCTTGGTTTTCTGGAGATCAACTGTGATAGTAAGAGATCTCCAGGCCTCACCTGGAGTTTGGCAACCTTACTGCGCATCTACAGCCTGAATGGATGGAGACTATTTAACTCACATTGGTCATGAATGAGGCATACAGTGTAGTGGTTTGGTGTACTGGTTAAATGCACAAATTCTTATCTGGGAAAACCAGGTTTTGTGCCCCACTCCTCACATGCACATGCTGATGTGACCTTTACTCTAGGGATGGCCAAACTTGTTTAATATATGACTCACACAGAATAAACATCAGATGTTTGAGAGCTGCAGAAGAAAGGAAAATAAACAGGGGAGGGAGACAGAGGTGGAAATAAAGCAACTTTAACTTAAAATGCATTCTCTAAATTGCCAGCTGCTTGGTGAAGTGATTTAAAGAAACAAATACCTTCTTCAAGCTGGCCAAAGGGGTGGTGGAGGCTTCGAGAGCCACACAATACGTGTGAAAGAGCCACGTGCGGCTCCCAAGCTGCAGTTTGGTCACCCCTGCTTTAATCAGTCACGAGTTCTCACAGAGCTGTTCCTCTCAAGAGCAGTTTCTGTCAGAGCTCTCACAGCTCCGCCTACCTCACAGGGTGTCTGTTGTAGGGAGGGGAAGGAGATTGTAAGCAGCTCCTTTGGGTAGTGAAGGGTGGGGGATAAATGAAATCTGTTCTTCTTCTTTTCTGTATACTGTCTACACCATTTTTGATGCAAGTATATTGTCCCTCAGGGACGGAAGGTGGCACACTACAGCCTGATCTCATCAGACATCGGAAGCTAAGCAGGGTCAGCCCTGGTTAGGACTCGGATGGGAGGCTGCCAAGGACAACTCTGCAGAGGAAGGCAATGGCAAATCACCTCTGTTTTCTTACTTGCCTTGAAAGCCCTTTGCTGGGATCAGCATAAGTCGGCTATGACTTGACAACACTTTACACACACACTTGTTTTTCCTCACTGAAGTCGAAGTCCTGCTTGCTTAGTAAATAAATCAGATTTCACACCTATTATTGATTTCTTCTTCTTGCAGACTGGATGGGTATATCTCCCTTGCAAGGCTCCAACATCCAAGACGCTTTTTCTTCCCCACCTGCCCTCCTACCTGATTGAGTTGCAATGTTGTAATGTTTGAGTTACTATTCCCTTTTTGGTCAGCGATTCAAATAAATGGGCTGGATTTCTGCCAGCTAAATATCAAATGAATCACTTTGCTTCCTATACTGGTATTTGAATATTTTTATATTTGGCTTCAGAGTCTAATTCAGAACAGCCAAGCACCACATCCCTAATAAAACTTCTGCGCTAAAAAGAAGGATGAAATTTGCTTTTCAAACTCAGCCTGAGCTTTTCCTGACAATAGCACTTAAGTAATTTAATCAAGAATTATATTGCCCTTTCTGCCAAAGCACAACTAGGCCCTGATCCAGGAAGTGTATTGTTGCATTGGGGCTCACAATAGTTTCTGCTTTATGATTTCTTTTTTAGTTTTGACACAGCTATATAATTTTCTTCCTCTCTGATATTTATTTCTTCTGGCAGGCAGACATTAAAAATGGCAGACTGAGAACAGCCCCCTATGTCAGCTGCAAACATGTAGTTATGTGTTTGTGTTCAGTGGCAGGAATTATTAATCAGCAAAAATGACTACACCACATGATTTCACAATTAGTAACTCTGCACGAAGGGCACATGGCTAATTCAGAATGGCCCAAGGTTTGTCGCAATTCCGCCCCCCCCCCTAAGATAGAAGGCTCGATGGGCACCCTCGTAAAAGACAACAAAATAGCAAGAAACATGGGTAAAATTCATAAGACTTGTATTATACACAATTCAAAATGCTGCATAGCATATGAAAATACAGGAAGACTAATAAACTATTGAATATATGTAACAAAATTACAGAAAGACATTGATAAACAATAAATCCATACTACTCAAGTGCAAACCACTCAGTGACAAAAAGTCTTTCAAACAGAGTCCCAAAGAAAACTGGCAGATGAAAGATGGGAAAGCTCTCTCCAAAATGACAGACTCTGGAAGACTGAAATATTATTCTCAAACAATGCCGGGGTCCCTCGCCTGACAATAGTTTCAGCACAAAATAAGTGCCTTTTGCAAGCGCTTGACCTGTAAAAAATTACAGTACCTTGCAAAATGTAGTGCAACACAACAACAAAATGCATATAGGATGGCAGATAGATCACTGCTTCTGCCCTTTCTTTTCTTTACCCTGTTCTGCTGATACCACCACGGTATTCATTTCCAATGGATTACAGAGACAGGATAAGTGGGTCATGAAGAGGAAGAAACTGCCAAGCATGTAGACTCCTCCTCCCCCAATGGAACAATGTACTATGGCCATGATGGGTGCACCTGGGAATGGAAAGGAAATAAGGCAGGGTCAAATGCTGAGGGAAGAGGCGAAAATGAAACAGGCCATGATGTGGGCAATTGCCCTCATCTGGATGGCATGGCTAGCCTGACCTTGTCCAATCTTGAAAGCTAAGCAGAGTTGGCCCTGGCTTGTGCTTGGATGAGAGACCATCAAGAATGTCCAGGGTCACTGTGCAGAGGCAGGCAATGGTGAATCACCTCTGAACGTTTCTTGCCTTGAAAGCTCTGTGGGGTTGCCATAACAGCTGCAAGATGGGCATTTTTCACCACCACCATAATGGGGTCATGAAAAGCAGCTGGCAGAAGAGCCAAGGACAAGGTACAAGGCATGCCCATACACCTCCTTGATTAGTAAAGTCACACATGACTTTCTGGGGAGGGAGCCATTTTGAATCTCCCTTATGGTTAGTGGCCCAACCTGGCTCTTCCATAACCTGGATTTAAAGTAATGTCAGAGCATAAGTAGTCTTTAAGAGAATTCACAATATAGCATGGTTCTCTTCTATGTTTATCTTACATTGTATCCTGACTCTTCTTTGCAACATCCTTCCCACCTTCCGACTGGGAAAGATGGCTATCAGGGATCTCCATCTATACTTATATCCAGGGCTCTTTTTTTGTAGCAGGAACTCCTTTACATATTAGGCCACACACCCCTGATGTAGCCAATCCTTCTGGATCTTACAGTAGACCCTGTACTAAGAGCCCTGTAAGCTCCTGAAGGATTGGCTAGATAGAATTGGGGAGGGACGGTGGCTCAGTGGTAGAGCATCTGCTTGGTAAGCAGAAGGTCCCAGGTTCAATCCCTGGCATCTCCAAAAAGGGTCCAGGCAAGTAGGCATGAAAATCCTCAGCTTGAGACCCTGGAGAGCCGCTGCCGGTCTGAGAAGACAATACTGACTTTGATGGACCGAGGGTCTGATTCAGTATAAGGCAGCTTCATATGTTGGCCTAATATGCAAAGGAGTTCCTGCTACAAAAAAAGCCCTGCTTATATCTAATGAAAGAAGCTTGACTATTGACAGTTTATACCTTGGACATCTCATTGACCTTTAAGGTGCCACTGGAGACTAATCTTGCTTTTTCATATAGAATTATATTGTTTAACACAAAGTTTGCTATCAAGGTTTCTATAAAATGCATACATGCTTTGATTGTGGCTGGAAAATATTTATATATATTTTAATTTTAATAGGGATGCCATTCCCCAGTTGGGGGGTGGGGTAACCCTGATTTTTTTAGGGCCTCTGTCTGCCACTGGCCAGTTGGAGGAAATCCCACCCTCAACCATGATGTACTGACATCATGCAGAAGTGACATCATCACATTAGTGATGTCATGAGGTGATGCTCTGTTTTGGGGGGAACATTATGGTTTGAGGGAATTTTTACCATAGACTTTTGTCCAAAAACTAGAGAGTCACTGTGTGATGTTGCCAACATGATGATGTCACTTCTGCATGTCAAAGCACTCCATCCCCACTCCAGAAAGCCTCGCCACCTCCCCTGCTAGTGTAATCATAGGACCAGGCAACTCGGTAACATAGTGATATGCTTTATGTAACTTGCATTTTTAAAAAAGCAATACTAAATTCTACTTGTTCTAATTAAGCTATATATGTAGTTAATTGTTCCTTGTAGTTGTATGTATTTCTCTGTCAACTTCTTTTTTACAACACAATTAAACTATTATGTTTTAAATTAATCAATGTTTTGTTGTTTCTATCAGACCTAATTCCCAGCAACAGTTTCAAGTTTTTCCCCACAAGTCCCCACCCCAGAAAAGGGATAACAAAACCCTGAAATACTCCTCATTATAATATTTTCTCTTAGGCTTTTAACACTAAATACATGCAATTAACTGTATATGCTAACTATATGCAATTAAATGTCAAGAACAGGCAATGCCTGAGTTAATCCAGTGTGCCTGATTTCCAGATTACCTCACATCTGACTCTCCCTTCCTCTCCCTCTGACTATGGCTTTAAAAATCTCTAGGGCTCTCATGAAGAGTGAGGAGGGGAAAAAAATGACAGGAAAATATTTATTGCAAGTTTGCTTTGAGATTTTACTTTTTTGCACAGTGACATCTTGTGGGCTGTGAAGGAATCTCTTTTTTGCAGAAAATGGAGACAGCAAAGAGAGACAGTGAATGTCTGACAGTGCTCCTAAGTTTAATATGATGGGTATGTTTAATTCTTGTATTTTACAGATACCTTCATCAGACAGTTCACTCTCTTATGTTTAGGGGGAGGAGCTGTGACTCAGTGGAAGAGCATCTGCTTGGCATCATGCAGAAGGTCCCAGATTCAATTCCTGGCATTTCCAGGTGGAAGGTGATGTGAAAGACCTCCACCTGAGACTCTGGTGCCAATCTGAGGAGAAAACACTGACCTTGATGTACCAATGGCCTGATTCAGTATAAGGAAGTATATATTTAAAGTGTATCTATGCTGCCTTTTCACCCAACTGAAGAAGAAGAGTTGGCTTTTGTACTCCACTTTTCACTACCCAATGGAGTCTCAGAGCAGCATATAATCTGCTTCCCTTCCTCTCCCCACAACAGACACTGTGAGGTAGGTGGGGCTGAGAGAGTTCTGAGAGAACTGTGACTGGTCCAAGGTCACCCAGCTGGCTGCATGTGGAGGAGTGCAGAATCAAACCAGATTCTCCAGATTAGAGTCCATTGCTCTTAACCACTACACTACACTGCCTCCCAAGGTGCCTCCCAAAATGGCAGCTACACTACACTGCCTCCCAAGGTGGCAGACTAAAAAGTCTACACTAAAACAGCATTAGATAGATGACAGATAGACAGACAGACAGAACAATACATAAACTGGAGGAGGGAGAATACACACTAGCAAAATTTCATGTCCTGCAGGCAAATGAGGATATTTCCAACACCATGTCTTTAGTTATGACTTTTCTGTGGTCTTTCGGCCACAGTTTCTTCAGAACTTGGGGAGGGGGGGGGCTCTGATTTAATGGTAGAGCATCTACTTGGCATAGAGAAAGTCCCAGGTTTAATCCCCAGCATCTCCAGGTAAAAAGATTAAGTAGCTGATGATATGAAAGAATTCTACAGAAGATCTCTGAAAGCCTTGCCTGTCAGAGAAGACAAGATAGCCCAGTGGTCTGATTTAGTATAGGCAGCTTCATGTGTATGTTCATGTACAACTTAACCCTTTCAGATATAAGGTTATGTAGTCAAATTTCAAGAAACCATAAGAGTCAAAGCTCCCAGAATTGCAGCGAGATTGATGAAATAGCACAGCTGTGCATGTGATTATCGTATTTCAAATGAATTCAGTGGAAACTGAAAAGAAGCAAACACATAATTAACCTCCATTATTAAAGGGCTGGTTTTTCAAAGTTCTCCAGAGAAGCCACATGACAGGCCTGCCCCACACTGGGGATCTTGTTAACACTGTATAGGATTTACATGCAGGCTTTCCACAATCTTTACAAATTTAAAATTGTGTTTAGGAACATCACCACATGGCAAGTCTAGTTATTTTATAGTCTGCCCTGTCTTTTGGGATCAGGACAAAAAATAATGTGCATATCAACACTGAGTAATTTTTATTCCACATTTTGAAGGTAAGGGAACAGAGGGACTTATCCAAGGTCAGCTGGTAATTCTGTGGCTTAGCTGCATGCATTTTCCAGATTCCCAGAACGTGAAACACACAAAATGAATTCAATGATACCTCTTGATGGCCAGTTCATTATAAATGTGAACAGGAAATCACCTTGCAGTGTGAAAGAGGACACGTCAGAAAGCCCTCTGTAAAACAGCTAACATGACTCTTATAATGAATTTATAAGAACATCTACATAGCATTTTATTCATTGGAGTACAGGCATCCCTAACCTTGCTGAACTTCTGGGCACTCTTGGAATTCTGAGAACAGTAAATGAGTTGCACAACACAAAGGCTGCCATGGAAGGGCATGGTCCAATTTTTTTTTTTTTTAAAGCACAAAACACTGGGAATTTCCAGAAAATGAAAGGAGGTTTCAAGCCAAGCACCTTTCCAAGATATAGACAGCTCTTTCCAAATGGAAGTTTCTTCATGTGCCTCTTGGGCTCTTCTAAAGTATCCCCTGCTCCAAGGAGACAGAGGAAAACAAGGATTGGCTGTGGAGGGGGAGAAGGGGGGGGGGCGTTGCCAGGAAACACTGCCAGACCTGCGATTCCCATCAGTGTCATGATGGGAACCACTGTTAAAATACATAATAAAGAATACAATATGCAAGGATTCCAAAGCTAATACTCATACACATCATAGCACTCAATGACTATTGTTCCTAGAAAGGTATGGATATACCTTTTCCAGATCAAAAGGTAACATCATCTAGTCCAGGGGTTTTAAACATACAGCCTGGGGGCCAAATCAGGCCCCCGGAGGGCTCCTATCAGGCCCTCAAACTATCAGGCTGTTATCTGCTTCCTTCTCCCTCTCTCTTGCTTCCTTCTGCATCACAGCTTGCTGAACTGCACAGGAGCTACAGAGGAAAGTCTCTATTTTCTCCTTTCTTGGGGAGGAAGGGGGAAGGAATAGCTCGTTTTGCCAGGCTCTCTCAATTGCACAGTGGAGCTACTAAGCCAAGCCTCTTTCCTTCTATTGGCTGAGGTTTCTCCCCCTTCTGGTCCCCTGGGGAAGGAAGGAAAGAGCCAGGGCTTCCTTTGCCCAGTTCCCTGGATCCCTTGGGAGAGATACAGAGAAAGCGCCCTTAAGATCAACGAGTGCTAATGTTTTAAGCATGTTTTATTTTAAAGATTTTTTTTAAAACCCTTTGTGTTTGTCTGTGTCCTTTTATAAAATTTATGTCCACTACCTGTTATTACATGTTATGACACACATGGCCTGGCTCATTTATGTCGGATCCAGCCCTCATAACAAATGAGTTTAACACCCCTGATCTGGTCAGTTCATTTGAGCTAAGGTGAACATTGCCATGCATATGCACATATGAATACTGTATATGCAAATGCACAGTTGGCTCACACAAGCTACACAGGTGGAGATTACTATCTATGAGTAGAGATTTCCACCTACAGGTGGAGATTTACATCCCTTGCTTGATCAGATCAGACCAAATTTTTAAAAAGCCCCCCTGACTTTAAAAAAGAATCCTAGCTATGTCCCTGGGGCAATTCCTACTTACTCAGCCCATATTAGGATTGCCAGATCCCTGGTCCAGGAGAGAGTCTCCCACTTTTGGGCACTCCATCCCCCCCCCCCCAAATTAAACCCCCCCTTACCTCTGAGAAGCTGGAAATAACCGCAACATGTCTACACCACCTGGAAGTGTCACAAGTACATTGGGGAACCTAGAGCTCTAGAAATAGCTTAGTAAGGTACTGTTATTTCTTATTCTAATTGTTAAGTTATCTGCCCTACAGTTACTATTAATAAGAGGCCTTCAGCCAAACAGAATTGGGTGTTTGTTGCTTGCTCCACAACACAAAACTTATTTCCCTATTGTCTCATAAAATATTCTCAACTTGTTTGTTCCTTGCTGACATACTGACAAACAGGCAGTGCCACTAATAGGAGTTTTGAGTTCATATGGAAAAGAAACAACATCCCAGGTCTCTCTTCAAGGTCAAGACACTGCTGCAAAGAATAGCCTCTACAGGCATATTTTAAAGGAGTTTTAATCATTCTTTATCAGCTTAGAGATACTGGAAGAATGGCACTGTCACAGTGGGGGAACACTTACTTATTTGTGGAAAATGGAAGCCCTCTTTCCTTTTGAGTTTGGTTAAATCTTGAGTTTGGTTAAATTGGACCAGTTCAACTGATTGCCCCCAAGGTTGCAAATCCCCATATGGGGGGATCCCACAGTCTGGAGCCCTTCCCCCCACTTCAGAAATATCAGAAAGCAGTGGGAAATGGCTGTGGGGTGCTCCTCTCCATAGCAGGAATTACCCTCCTCCACAGGCAAGAAGCAGGAAATAAACATGGCATACCTACATATATATTGTATATAAGCAGGTATGTTGAAACTCCAGAATGAGAACTGGAGATCTTGCCAGCAGGTGAAGCTACAGCGGCTATGCTATGGAAGTATGTTGTTCAAAGAACAACCCTTTGCCATCCTTCCTCCTTCCTCCCACAATGTCTATTGCTACATACCTTGTATCCTGATGTCACTGGAACGCGCATTTCCTTACCACATCATCACAGTTGGAGTGTGCAAAATGCATATCACAATGGGATCAGCCATTGAATAAACTGAACAAAGGGTTTCAGAGGGCAGTCGGCACTAAAACAGGTAGATTCAAGCCCAGTAACACCTTAGAGACCAACAAGAGGGTGGGAGGAGATAAGCTTTTGAGAGTCAAAGCTCTCAAAGATATGGAATTGTCATTTTTAGAAATTATGCCATTTTTCTTTTAACAGTCCCAGCCTTCAACAAAAATCTCTACTGCTGCTTTACATATTCCAGAGGTGAACTTATTCTAGCAATGGTAAGTCTTGGTTTGGTTTAAATTAGCTGTGGTGTAAAGTGAAAAGAGTTTAGCCTTTTCAAAAGATGTGAAGGATGGTTAAATTGTGTCTATGCAACACAACATGCCTGCCACCAGGCTGTTGTTTTATGCCAATAAAACTAGCCATCCACTATTATGGATAGAAGTTTCGGACGTGATTAAGTATTTGGCTTGAAATTCTATGCTCTACAAACATAACGGGAGTTGTACAATTTGTTTTGAGTTAGAGGGTCTTTTGTTCTACTTAAATCCCTACTCATGGTGAGTAACTAACCATAACTATTTCATTCGCTATAATAAAAACATTAAATTTAATTAAACTGGGTTTAATACATGCATGTTCGTTTGTGTCTGAAAGTTGATGCTAACAAGCTGAAGAACTCATAGCAAAATAAACATAATTATGGAGTTTAACAGTAATTTAAATAAGTGAAATGAAATTGCATCTCATATTACCTTTCATGGTTGGGAAAGATGAGTTTCTTTCCATTTGTTTCAAGGTCTAATACAAGGTGCTGGATATGATCTTTAAAGCCCACATTGGTTTGAATCCACAGAATCTGGAAGAACGATTTGAAACAGCCTGGATCTTGAGGGAACCAGGTCCTTCAAATGTTTGTTTAGTGAGGACCTCTGAGGAGGGCTTTATCAGATGACAGTTCAAAACCATAGAACTCTCTTCCCCAAAATATGTTGCTCTTTATAGGCCTCACAAAGACAAATGAACAGTCATTTATCTTGGATAGTGTTTAAAAATTTATAATTGGTGTTATCTCTTAGCAGTGTTAAAGTTGAGCTGAAACCTTAATCACTGATCTTGAAGTTTTATTTATTTATTTATTTATTTCTGTCCACCCTTTCCCGAGGTGAGCTCAGGGCAGATTCCAACATAGTAAACCATTACAACTAACAATAAGCAATCTAATAGATAAACAGTAAAACAATCAAACAGTTAAAACAGATTAAAAGATTAAAAATAAAACAGTTAAGCTGCAGCTCAGAGTTAGTTCAAGGCAGCATGGATAGCAATTCAGTCATGGAAGGTGTGGACATATCACTTAAGGCATATTTGTCCCAGCCTAGGTGTCCAAAAGTATCAGCTGTATCAGCCCGATTTTAAGCAATCAGTGCAGGGAGGCCAGTTTAGATGGAATAATAGGATAAGGATGTCCGCCCATCTCAGCCATAGACCTGGCGGAACAGCTCCATCTTACAGGCCCTCTGGAATGGCAACAAATCCGGTAGGGTCCGCACCTCCACAGGGAGCTGATTCCACCAGGTCAAGGCCAGGGCCAAAAAAGCCCTAGCCCTGGTTGAGGCAAGCCGGACATCCCTTGGGCCAGGGATGGTCAGGAGATGTTGACTGGTTGAGTGCAATGACCTCCGGGGCTCATATGGGGAGAGATGGTCCCTCAGGTATGCTGGTCCCAGGCCGCGTAAGGCTTTAAATGTCAGTACTAAAACCTTGAAGTGGATCCGGTACTCGATTGGTAGTCAGTACCAGAGAGTACCATTCTAGGTAGAGGTAGAGTCCCCTGTGCATGCACCAGTCATTTTCGACTCTGGGGTGATGTTGCTTTCACAACGTTTTCACGGCAGACTTTTTATGGGGTGGTTTGCCATTGCCTTCCCCAGTCATTTCCCCTCAGCAAGCTGGGTACTCATTTTACCGACCTCGGAAGGATGGAAGGCTGAGTCAACCTGGGGCCGGCAACCTGAACCAGCTTCTGCTGGGATTGAACTCAGGTCATGAACAGAGGGCTCCAACTGCAGTACGGCAGCTTTACCACTCAGCACCACAGGGCAGTACCGTTCTACTTCTTACAATTTTGAAATTGTTGATGTACTTCTACTTTCTGCTTGTAAGCACTGGTTGGCACTATGACATCTATGGGCATCATACTGGGGATCACTGCTGTAAGCCAATGGAAGTGACTTTTGGCCTTCAGTGGAGAGGGGCAGGGATGGAAGTCCCCAGGGAAAACCATTTTGTCTGCTGAAACCAGCCACTCTTAAGAACTGAATCGAAAACATTGTCAGGAGTGAAAGCAAGCCAATACAGGCCAGGTCAGAATAAAGCAGTGCCCAAAGCCTATCTTCTGCTTACAGCCTCCTAGGAGGAACAGTGCTGGTAAGAAATGTGCTACTTTCACACCTCTAAATGCTTCAGATTTGTGTAAGCCTTACACTGACATGAGAGCATCAGGATGTTCCTCAAAATAACTTAGTCGTAGACCTAGCACAGTACTTTAAAAACTATGCTCCAAGGAATTCCCAGGGGTTCTCTGTGAGAAGATCAGTACTGGCAGATTAACTGCCCAAATGACTGTTTGTCTTCTCTTTCCCTCTCACTGGAAACAGGAAAAGTATTCACATACCTTAGTTACTCTTTCAGCTTGCTTGGAAAAAAACTAGACTCAAACACCCCAGAATCCTTTACAGTCCACAGGGAGGGATTCCCATAGGTGATACGCAAGGTGGAAAGGTTTCCCAAATTGTATGAAGTTCAAAATACACCACTCTTAACTCAGTAACATTTGACACAACCATGTTCAAGCACATTAAGAGGAGCTTTTGAGCAACTGCTCCTGCAAATTAACGACAGGGATGAGTGGAAGACATTATAGCTTTCTGGTACTGCAGCCTGTAATGGCCAATCACCTCTGCTTCTCACTTGCCTTGAAAGCTCCTTACTGGCATTGTCATAGGCCGGCTGTGACTTGACAGCAATTTGCACATACACACATTGAAAGCTGTTGGAGTAAAAGCATCTTGCAGTTTTATAATAATTTAGGATGGAGATGCACATTATGTTTCATTTTGCATTCATTTTAAAAAGACTCCCCTCTGCCGCCTTTTCCAAATGCAATCAGCGGAGCTGCTTTTTCAAGAGGAAAATGGCACCGAACAGCCAGAGGGGTTACAAACAGTTCAGGGGTGTTGCTCTGTAGTGGGAAACTGGCAGGGGAGGAAAGGTTAAAAATGCCACATCTACCTGGGCTATTCTTCCCTCTGATACAGTGGCTGCATTTGGAAAAGAAAAGAAAAACTGCATTGGGCAAAATGATCATGGTGCTAAACGTAATATGTAGTTCTGCTCTTATCTGGCCTGGGACAAAAGATTAAATTCCATGAACGTTTTCCCCACGTGATTATCATTATGGTTAACACAACATAGCCCAGCCATTTGAAATTTGCACCACATGTCGACAACAATTTGTATGTGTTCAGAATGAAGATAAACACTGTGTACTTGAACTGACCGAGTAAATCCACACTCAGACATACAGAACAGACCCTGAATGTCAGGGCTGACGTGTTTGGAGGCAAGCTGGTAAGTGGGAATGGCAATCTGAACGCAAGTTGTTGCCTTATACTGATTCAGCACATTAGTCAATCAAGGCCAGCAGTGTCTTCTCTGCCTGGTAGCAGCTCTCAATGGTCATTGGTTGAGCTGTGGCTCAGTGGTAGGCTATCTGATTGGTATGTAGAAGGTCCCAGGTTCAATCCTTGGTGTCTCCAGTCAAAAGGATCAACTGATGGGAAAGATCACAGTCTAAGACCCTGGAGAGCTGCTGCAAGTTTGAGTAGATAATACTGACCTTGATGGACTGATGGTCTGATTCACTAGAAGGCCACTTCATGCATTTATGTGGCTTTCATGTCAACTACCATTGGCCCTTGTAACTGGGGATGTGGGGGACTGAACCTAAAGCCCTTCTGCATACAAAGCCATTGAACCACAGCACTTCCCCGTATGACTGGCAGGGGTGGAATTCTAGCAAGAGCTCCTTTGCATATTAGGCCACACACCCCTGATGTAGCCAATCCTCCAAGAGCTTACAGGGCTCTTTTTTGTAAGCTCTTGGAGGATTGGCTACATCAGGGGTGTGTGGCCTAATATGCAAAGGAGCTCCTGCTAGAATTCCACTGCTGGTGACTGGTATGTAAGCAACAGGTTGCTCCTGCAGAAGATCCACTCTCTGACTATTAGAGCAATATCACTGAGCCAATCACTAGTTCCTGTTTCTGGAAAGACACCCCTGTCCCTGCCAAAATCCCATAATTCAAGCCTCTTGACTATAACCTTATGATCACAAAAATATTATTACACCAGAGAGAAACCCATCTCTTCATTGTATCCATAGCTGCATGTGCTTCCTAGTAACTGATTTTACCTCAGCTTTCCTTAACCTAACTGTCCTGTTCAAGACCGCAAGTACCCAAGGGCTGGGATTTAACCCTGATCTCCTTCACACCACCATTTAATCCAAAGTGGATACATTTAAGCCATTGGAGTTTAAAGCAATATAAACATAATGGGCAACAAGGAGTCATACTCTTTGCCTTTAATGCCTGTCTGCACATCACTTATCGTGTAAAACAAAATTATCATAATTAGCTCAGGCGATACATAGTTGGCAGAGGCTGCTGTTGTAATTACTCCCCTCCATGACACAATAACTTGCTTTCTGATCAATATCTGATTTTTGGAATGGAACATATAATAGCAGCTGTTACCTTGTAAAGAGAGTTGCTAGCCCATGCTTCATAAGTATGTTTCCCCCTCCCCTCTCAGTCTACCACTTCCTTTAAGGCAAAACTAGCATGCAGAGGTAGTGTTGGAGTTACAAGTAACGTAGACTCCCCTGGAGCAAGTTCAGGCAGACAAGGGAGACACACCCTAGGAGAAAGACTCAATCCATGACAATGAAGTCCAGCATTGCTTATTTCATCAAGTCAGGGCAGAGAACTGGAAACGGAGCCCAACTGACTGTTGCAACACGCTTTGCAGTTAGCAACTCCCTCTGAAGTTCAGGAAGTAACTTACAGCCAAGACCCAGGGGAAAAGGAACACAGTAAGTGGGTCAGCATAGGATGGAGGCTGGTGCCAGGGTCAGTTGGCACAGATTTCCAGAAGCCAACACAATGTGTACGAATGGACAGAATTTTAGCCTTAAAACTTGTGGGTTCACCTTCCTGGCTTCCTGTGGGACACTAAGCGGTAGCTAAAGCAAATATGTTCCACAAAATCACCTTCAAAGAATTCTGGTTGCAATTATTTTCTAGATGAGTGAATGATCAGCAAATATTTGACATTCAGTATCTGGCATCCAATGTGCCGTTGTGGCAACTGACATTTGCCAGTAACTGATAGATAGCTGGCATGAACATGAACACCTAAAACTGTCTCCTATTGAATCAGACCATCAAGGAGATTTGAGGGGTGGAGTCTGGAGATAGTGGGTCTGAGGAGGGGGTGGGACCTCAGAGAGGCACAATGCCACTCTCCAAACCAGGCATTTTCTCCTGGGGAACAATTGCTGCCAATCTCCAGGTGAGGTCTGGAGATCACTCAGAATTTCAACTGTTCTCCAGATAGCAGAAATCAGTTCCCCTGTCTAACTGACAGCAGCTCTCCAGGGTCTGATGTAAAGGCCTTTCGCATCACTTACTACCCAATCCCATTCACTGGAGATGCAAGAATTGAATGAGGGGTCTTCTGTATGCAAAGCAGATGCTCTGCTGCTCAGCCTTGGCTACCTTACACTGAGCTACACCATTGGTCCATCAAGGTCAGTATTGCCTACTGTGATGGCAGTGGCTTCCAAGGGTCTCAGGACAAGATCTTTCACATTACCTACTTCCTGATCCCTTTAACTGGTGATACTGAGGACTGAAGCTAGGTTTTTCTGTATGCCAAGCAGACACTTTACCACTGAGCCACAGCTGCTCCTGTCTTAATTTGGCAGTACCTCAAGGGCTGACATGACCAGCTGAATAGATTAATTTCATTCAAACTCAACAAGGCTTGGGAGCAAAGCTGGGTCAGACACAGTTAGTATGTGGAAAGGAGACCGCCCAGGAAAAGTGGGGTTGTAATATATGGAACCAATCTCTTCAAGAGATAGGCTTAAGTCCTCAGCAGAATTCCATCTCTTCACAGGAATGGGTGTGTTTTCTGGAATATACCAGTTGGAACTGGGTTGTTGGTAGTTAGGACTCCAACTGTTGTTAAGTCTTAAGTTGTTCCCTGCCTTGCTGGTTTGCACATTAAAGAATGTTTTGAAGTCATCCTGTCTGCTGTGTCTTTTTGGCCTCAGGGCAGACCATTTACCCACTTCCACACTGAATATACTTTACAGAGGAGCCAAATACCACAGGGATAGCTATGCAGAGGAAGGCAATGCCAAACCACTTCTGTTCATCACTTGGCTAGAATAAATCATGGTCCTGGGGTTGCCATGAGTTGAACATGACTCGACAGTGCATTCTTCTTCTTCTTCTTCTTTCTCCTCCTCCTCCTCCTCCTCCCTAGAAGGTCAGACCAGGACCAATGGGTTGAAATCTAAGTTATGTATGTTAATTTGCTCCCTCAGGCCTCCTAGATCTATACCTTTTCAAAGGGCCTGGGAAAGGGATCTGGGCATTGCTTTTACTAGTGGGAAATGGAGGGAACTTTGGTCTTCCTCATTACACACTTCAAAGTCACTTAATATTAGAGCTCAGGCTTACAAAGTCATGGCTAGGTGGTACATTACTCCTGCGCAGTTAGCGCATTCGGCTTCTAATGTTTATAGTTCTGTATGTTGGAGAGGTTGTTTGGAAAAGGGTACATATTTTCATATGTGGTGGACATGCCCAATAATTTCTTTATTTTGGACAGAGGTTATTATGGAGATTTATCATATTATAAATGTCAGGATTCCATTATCTGCTAAAATTTGTCTCTTAAATGTTTGGGATGATTTTGAGATTTCAATTTTAAAGAAGGCGTTAATTTCTCTGCTGCTTAATGCAGCTAAATTCGCTCTAGCCTTGTACTGGAAATTAAAGCCATGCCCTTCCATAGAAGTTTGGTTGTATATGTTCAATAAATGTTGGGAGTACTTTATTTTAGATAAAATAATTTATAATTTGGATGGGAGTAGGTCTTTAAAACAGAGGTCCCCTTTTCTGGGTTATTTTTCACATGGAAATTTTTGTTCAAATGAGCAATGTATGATGGTTTGGCATTAATTTGTGTTACTTGATTACTGTATGTAATCTGGGTTTTTTAAGGGATTTTTTTTGGGACTGGGTGGGTTTGATCTTGTCTGTACAACTCTGTATATGATTCTGTGTGTATCTCTGTATTTTAAAATAAACTAGATTGAAAATTTTAAAAAAGAAATTAAATCAAAAGAGTTTTTGGCTAAACATTAGGAAGAACTTCCTAACAGAGCGGTTCCTCAGTGGAACAGGCTTCCTAGGGAGGTGGTGGGCTCTCCTTCTTTGGAGGTTTTTAAACAGAGGTTAGAAGGCCATCTGACAGAAATGATGATTCTGTGAACTTAGACAGATCATGAGAAGGAGGGCAGAAAGGGTTGCATCGGTGCTTAGTTCTCATGGCCCTTTCTTACACGCCCAGGGAAATTCTGATCACCAGGAAGCAATTTTTCTCCAGGCCAGTTTGGCCAGGAATCCTGGAGTTTGTTTGTTTGCCATCTTCTGGGCATGGAGGAGGCATCACTGGGGGGTATTTGTGAATGTCTTCCATTGTGCAGGGGGTTGGACTAGATGACCTTAGAGGTCCCTTCCAACTCTATGATTCTATGCTGTAGTTATCAACATTTGACAGCATCATTCAACCACAGTATCAGAACTCTGACAGTACCAATCTATAGATTACCATATCTGATAGATGACTTGCATGAGAGTTCAGTGCTTTTTATATTAAATCATAAACATTATTTCCCTTCCCACCAATGAAATCACCATATTTATTGCTTGGCTTCTTTATGAAGCTTGCTTCTTTCAAGTCAGTCTCTTGATTTGTGGAGCTGGAGGAGTCAGATGGCATTTTTCATAGGGCTAGACCTTAATTCTTGGGTCATCAATTGCTGACCGTTTTCTTGGACATTCAGGAGCTATCAAGTCCAACGCACAAAGTTATTCATTTATTCCACCCAAAGCTATAAAATGTCTTGGGATGGCAGCCAGTATTTGACGACGGAAAGAAACCAAAAGGCAATTTTAAAACAACATGTGATGCATTTGCTAGAGCTTTCTATCTTTTCACGCCTTTTGTATTCAGCAATGCAGATTGTGCTATTATGTCACTCTGACACACGCTGCAAGTTAGTACTGGGTCCCACTTTGGCAGTGACCTATTACACTACAAAACCATTTGTCGAAACACCTAACAAGACAACCAAATTAAATTTCTACTTCTGAAGAATGCTGTGGGTAGGGATGACATTCCTGAGCAAACAATACAGAGCTGGAACTGAGAGGCAAAAAGAGAGGGCCCTGGCCTGTACGGTTTCCAGTTTATTTAGCCTGAGTCATTCTGAGAGAGGAGGAATGTTAATGAGTCAAGATTTCAGTGATCCAAATGGGTATTGACGTGGAGATTAAGAAAATAACAGCCTGAAGGAGTGGGGAAGACTGTTCCAAAGGACAGAGGAAAACCTACTTCCAGGGGTTTTTCTCACCAAGCAGCTTCAATGGCAATTCCTATGAGGGTCTGAGCTCTTAAAAGAAGAGGAATAATTTCCTCCTGCTTTTCTCGAAAGCTTATGCTACAATAAAATTTGTTAGCTTGAAAACTGCTACTGGACTCTTTCCTATTTTGCAGCTATAGTCCAACATGGCTGACCCCTCTGTAATAATGAATAGTAACGAGTCCAATAGCACCTTTAACAAATTTTATTGTAGCGTAAGCTTTCAATAAACACAACTCCCTTCGTCAGATGCATGGAGGGTATATCGAAACTGGCTAGAAATATATAAGTGGTAAGGGGAGGGGGGGGGAGTGGATGCAAGAAGTGAGTGCCATGTAAATGCAAAAGCAGTTGCAAAAGTCATGGAAAAAAGTAGAATGCGCAGTCCAGGCTGGGTGTGACCACTTCCTTCTATTGATGAATCTGCTTGGAAGACATGAAAGGGAAAGGCAGTTATGGTAATGAGCCTTTCTCTTTCAGGTATTCCATCAATAGAACAAAGTGGTCACACCCAGCCTGGATTGCGCATTCTACCTTTTTCATGACTTTTGCAACTGCTTTGCATTTACATGGCACTCACTTCCTGCATCCACTCTCCACTCCCCTTACCACCTAGATGGCCAAATTCCACAAAGCCTCCATGCATCTGATGAAGAGAGCTGTGTTTCTCGAAAGCTTATGCTACAATAAAATTTGTTAGCTTTCAAAGTGCTACCGGACTCTTTCCTATTTTGAAGCTATAGTCCAACTCCTCTGTAATAATGAATGGGACTGTTGTGACAGAGCAGAGACTTCAACATGTCTTCTTGCACAAGTCAGGTTAACCGTTTCTCAGTTAACCAAGGACTGGTTCACACATGCAGAAGAATGTGAGGGGATGAGGTGCCAAAGCCCTGACATGGCAGAATGCACTGTGCCACTCCAGACTGGCAGATCCCACCTTCGAAGGTTTCTTTGCACAAAAAAGAATTCCACACAACCAGAAAACTAGTGCTGCAGGGAGAAAGGTTCCATCCCACTCCCTTTCAATACTCCCTCTAAGCTGTGGAGTCTTGTGAGCAGAAATTTTCTTTTGTGAGCTACTGGCATTAATTAGTTTGTTCTGAGGCCATCCTTCCTGTGCTAAATGTATGAGCCAAAGGCTCAAAAACTGTGAGCTAGCTCCCACTAACTCAGTTTAGAGGGAACACTGTTCCCTTTTTCTTACCTTGCGGGATTTGGATTTGCAGGGTTGCTTCTTTTTTTTTTGTTAACAAAGATTAATGTTCCACAATGTGATCCTCTACCTGCAGTCTGAAGTTGTGCAGCCCATTCTATTGCATCAGCATTCCCCTGCCTCATTCTCTTTCATGAGCAAACCAGGCTTTAGTTTACTTGGAAGTAAAATCATGAGCTATTGACAAAATCTTTTGTGAATGCCAATCATTGTAAGGAAAAGACAGATACAATCTTATCACTCACTGCAGGCCTGAGCAACTTGCCCCCAGGCGTTGTATGACAAGCCCACCAGAAGTTCAATACACGTCCTGGGTTTTTTTTTGCTTCCCTGGAACTAGGAAAACCCCCTACAGAAGTGTGTGTTTGTGTAAACATACCGTAAGTCACAGGTATTGGGGAGTTGGGGTGGTGTTCAACTCCAGGTGGTGGTAATTTCCTCCAAGCAGCCCACTTAGCCCCATGCCTCAATTTTTCTTACTGGGGAGGGCCAGAGAGCCTTCATGAACAGCATAAGGGGCCAAATGAGGGTCTGCAATTAGAAGATTGCCCCCCCTCCCTATTTTGTCCAACCAGCATTTAAGATTTCCCTCCCTTCCAAGCCTTGCAGTCTGTGCCCTCACCCTCAGTGGTAAAGAGGGTGATAATAAGAGACAGGGCTTTTTCAGTGGTAGCACCTCACCTTGTGAATGCCCAGACTTACCAGCTCCTTTACCTGGCTGAAATATTTCTTTTCACTGAAACTTTACACTAAAGGGTTTTTAAAAAATCCATTTACCTCTTTTATAGTCTGACTCTGAGGTCTGTTTTATGGGTATTTTTTAAGACATTCAATGCATATTTTTGTATGGACAGTTTATGGTGTTTTTATGGTACTGTTTTTCTTGTAAGCCATTTCCCCCCCATTACTGTTCATTACTCTCTAAAACAGACACAGAGGGTTTATGTTTAAGCAACTAATGAAAAGCTACTATATGGCCCTGTTCAGATGCATAGCATAATCAGATGTCGCTGCTGTTTCCTTCTGGATTTAAAGTGGCAGATCAGACAGCAACATCTGCCTCCCGGTATTAACTCGTGTTAGCCCCCCCAATCCTTCTCTGAACAGGATTATTTTGTTACCTGCTCCTTTACGGTGTTTTTTGAGTTCTCCGGTTTCACCTCGTAGTTTTCTCCATCTGGATATTTTCTCCATCTGCTGTGATATTAACCAACTTCCGGATGTCTGAAGGCTATCCCAGAGCAAAAGGAGCCTCAGACATCGGTTGCCATATTTTTTTATTACTTAGCGATGTGTGCATAATCGCATAACCACATAATGTTTTAACCTATGTGCATGCGCATATGTGCACATGCACATAATAGTGGAAGAAAAAAAGAACTGCATGGTGCCGTCATGTGGACGGCAGAAGACGGTTTCACTGCGGAGTGATTCGAATTGCAGTATGGCAGTCTGATCAATAATATCCGGAACAAAGATATTCGAAACAGAACCGGGTCAGTTTAACCTGGACTCAACACGCTGTGTGAACAAGGCCTATATATGATGGTTTGGCTAAGAGTTCTTTTGGTGTTACACTGGGAAGCTTGTGGCTTGGTGCAGACTACAGAGCAGGGGTGGCCAAACTTGCTTAATGTAAGAACCACATAAAGTAAACATCAGATGTTTGAGAGCCACAAGACATGAATGTCAGATATTTGAGAGCCACAAGGAAGGAAGGAAGGAAGGAAGGAAGGAAGGAAGGAAGGAAGGAAGGAAGGAGGGAGGGAGGGAGGGAAATAGATGGGGGGAGGGAAGAGAGTGGAGGAGGAAAGAATGCAACTTTAAATGCATTCTTGAAGCTGCTGGCCAATGGGGGGGGGGGGCTTTGAGAGCCACAGAATATGTGTGAAAGAGCCACATGTGGTTCCCAAGCCACAGTTTGGCCACCCTTGCTGTAGAGCATTCAAGTGTGGAATCCGTTATATGCATTGCCAGTTTAAAATCTGTAACTCAAGACATTTGCAATGGTATCTGCTTCTTCTTAATATAAACGTGGCTTAGAAATTCCCTAAATAAATATGAAGGCATTTGGTAGAAATCACCAAGCCCTCTTTTCCAAAGGGCCCTTAAGTGTTCAGAATGTTTGGTGGTGGAAACAGCCATCAACTCTCAGCTGTTTTTTGGTAACCTCATACGGCTTTCAGGATAAGAGATGTTCACAGGTAGTTTGCCATTGCCTGCCTCTGCGCAGTAACCCTGGTATTCTGTGGTGGTCTCCCATCTAAGTACTAATCAGGGCTGACTATGCTCAGCTTTTGAGATCTGATGAGATCAGGCTAGCCTGAGCCATCCAGGTAAGGGCTCAGAGTGTGTGACTGGATATAAATTATTAGTTGGAAATCATATAAGAATAATAATAATACCTTTTATTTATATCCCACCCTCCCCGCCGAGGCAGGCTCAGGGCGGCTCACAACATATAAATACAATGTGCAATAAAACCATAATTCACAATAATTACAATTATATAAAAACATCATTAAATCATTAAATCAACTTGTATTAAAATTAACATTATGGTGCTATGACTCAGATCTTCTATAAAATTCAGTGGCTAAAACATATCCAGCGAATCTTTCTTGGCTCGGTATTAAGTGAAGGCTATTTTAAAGAGGTAGGTCTTGCAGGCCCTGCGGAATTGGTCTAGACACCACAGGGCCCGCACCTCCTCCGGGAGTTGGTTCCACAATAGTGGGGCTGCAATGGAGAAGGCCCGATCCCGAGTAGTCTTCAATCTGGCCTCCCTTGGCCCAGGGATATTCAGCTGGTTCTTTCCAGTTGACCTCAGCGCTCTCTGGGGTTCGTATGGGGAGAGACGGTCCCTCAAGTAGGCAGGTCCTCGGCCATATAGGGCTTTAAAGGTAATAACCAGCACTTTGTAACAAATTCGGTACACCACTGGCAGCCAGTGCAGTCCGCGCAGCCCCGGCCGTATGTGCTCCCATCTTGGGAGTCCCAACAACAGCCTAGTTCTGCACTAGCTGCAGCCACTGGGTTTGGCACAAGGGCAGCCCCATGTAGAGGGTGTTATATGTCAGACTGGCTAAGTGCGTCGAAGTAGTCCAGTTTCAAGGTGACCGTTGCATGGATCACCGTTGCTAGGTCCCGGCGCCCAAGGAAGGGGGCCAACTGCTTCGCCCGTTGAAGATGAAAAATGCGGACTTGGCAGTGGCCGCTATCTATGCCTCCATTGATAATGAAGGCTCCAGAAGAACCCCCAAGCTCTTGACCCTATGGGCTGCTTTCAGCGGCACACTGTCAAAAACCGGGAGAGGAATTTCCCTTCCCGGGGCACCGCAGCCCAAGCAAAGGACCTCTGTCTTCGTTGGATTCAACTTCAACCCACTCAGCCTGAGCCAACCTGCCACGGCCTGCAATGCTAGGTCCAGGTTTTCTGGGACGCAGTCAGGCCGGCCGTCCATTAGTAGATAGAGCTGGGTGTCATCTGCATATTGGTGGCACCCAAGCCCAAACCTCCAAGCAATCTGGGCAAGGGGGCGCATGTAGATGTTAAATAACATCGGAGAGAGAACTGCACCTTGTGGCACCCCACACACTAATGAGTGCCTCCAGGACAGCTCTCCCCCAATTGCCACCCTTTGTCCCCGTCCGTCAAGGAAGGCGGAAAGCCACTGTAAGGCCGACCCCCTAATCCCTGTGTCGGCGAGCTGGCAGGTCAGTAGCCGATGGTCGACCGTGTCAAACACAGCTGACAGATCTAACAACATCAGCACCGCCACGCCACCTCGATCCAGATGCCGCTGGAGGTCATCTACCAAGGCGACCAGCACTGTCTCCGTCCCATGACCCGGACGGAAGCCAGACTGGTGAGAATCTAAGGTGGAAGTGTCATCCAGAAAACTCTGCAACTGTAACGCCACTGCCCTCTTGATAACTTTACCTAAGAATGGTAAGTTCGAGACTGGTCAATAATTCGTCAATTCGGCCGGATCTGCTGTACTTTTTTTCAAGAGAGGGCGAACCATAGCCTCTTTCAAGGATGTTGGAAATTGCCCTTCCAAGAGGGATCTATTTCAAGGATGTTGGAAATTGCCCTTCCAAGAGGGATCTATTTCAAGGATGTTGGAAATTGCCCTTCCAAGAGGGATCTATTTCAAGGATGTTGGAAATTGCCCTTCCAAGAGGGATCTACAGGATAGCTAAGCTCCCTCTGGCAAGATTTAATTAGCCAGGAGGGGCATGGGTCAAGATCGCAAGTTGTAGGGTGCACAGTAGAGAGAATTCCGTCAACTTCTCCCAGGCTAAGTGCGTCGAAGTGGTCCAAGACGAAATCAGAAGACAGGCACGGAGCCTCGAGTTCTTGTACTGTATCCAACGTGGCGGGAAAGTCCTGGCGGAGCGATGAGATTTTGTCTGCAAAAAATTTCTCAAAAGCCTCACAGCCTATTTCTAATTTCCTCACATTTGGTCTGCCTTGAAGCAGAGTTGTCAAATTCTCAATTATCTGAAATAATTGTGCTGGGCACGAATTTGCAGACGCAATCCTAGCCGCAAAGTAGTCTTTCTTTGTGGCCTTGACTGCTATCTCATAAGACTTCATAAACGTTCTGTAGGATGTTCTCGTCGCTTCATCACGAGTATGCCGCCACCACCTCTCTAGTCGTCTTGAGTCCCTGTTTCAGCTGCTGTAACTCCAAGGTGTACCATGGAGCCAGCCTATTACAGGGATGCAGAGGATGCCGAGGTGCGATCTCGTTGATGGCCCTGGACAGCCTGTCATGCCAAGCCTCTACCAGGTCATCAAGGGAATCGCTAGGGGGCCAGGGATCCCACAGAGCCATTTGGAACCGTTCAGGGTCCATCAGACTCCGCGGGTGAGCCAAAATAGGCTCGCCGCCCATACAGGGTTGGGGCGGCGCACCCACACGGGCCTTGAGGGCTAGGTGATCCGACCATGGCACTGCTTCCACAGCGATGTCGTCCACCAAAATCCCGGATGCAAAGATCAAATCTAACATGTGCCCGGCTTGGTGCGTGGGAGTGGTAACAAATTGGGAGAGTCCCAGTGTCACCATGGAAGAGACTAGATCCATCGCCCGGTTGGAGGCCATGTCATCCGCATGGACATTGAAATCACCGAAGAACATAAGCCTTGGGAACTCCAACGCCCAGCTTGCCACGGCCTCCATCAGGGATGGTAAGGTGTTGGCCGGTGCATTAGGCGGATGGTACACCAGCCAACCCCTCCCCCACATCCCACGCCAAACCGGTACATTCTAAACCATTGATTGTTGGGGCCAGGAGAGCCCTGAAGGAGTAATCCTCCCGTATGAGTAGCGCCACCCCTCCCCCCCGCCTGTTTGTCTGTGATTGGTGAAAGACCGAATAACCCGGGGGTGTCATTTGGGAGAGAGCTACTGTCTCCCCATTTTGCACCCAGGTCTCGGTCACACAAGCCAGGTCCGAGGAGATATAGCAGAGGAGATATTCCATGGAACCATATAATGTCCATAATGGGTGGGACCCATTTCTGAAGAAATGTCAGACTGGCAAACCTTGATCTAGAGATTTTGTGATGGAGCAATAGCACCTTGATGCTTACTTGTTCTGCTAATAGATCAGCTTATGAGAGAATGGTACTGCCTGAGCATTCACCTGTATCCTGTAATGAAATCTTGACAGCTCCACAAGTCATGATGGCTTCAGATCAGCATATGAGAGAATGGTACCGCCTGGGCATTTTACCAGCATCCTGTAAATGAAATCATGATGGCTCCACAAAGGAAGGTGCGAGTATACAGGTGTGAGTATGCAGGTGTAGCATTGTTAGATATTATAACTCTGCATGCAAGAGGATCGGGGAGGGAAAGAGTTAAGAGAATTCTCTCACCCATGTACACTTAGAAGTTGGTCCCACCCTCTCACTGGTTAGATGTTGAGCCTCTTTGGCTCTTGCTTGCCTTCTGTATTTCATCTTATATATCTTATGTTTCATCTTATATATATCTTCTCTCTTTTAAAGGTTCTGGTGACACTTCCATCTTCTACACATTATTTATGCAGATAAAATAAAGGGCTGATGTCAAAATCTTCACAGCTGCCAGGAACAATATTAAATCTTGGAGCTGTAGCAAGTTAACCTTTTGAAGTTAATCTGTTCACAATAGTTAAATGTACCTACATGAATGTGTTATGTAAGATGTGCTCCTGTTGTTGTAAGTAAAATTTCTTTCTCTTGTTACCACTAGTGTCAGATCATCTTTGTAATTTGTTTGGACAACATTCTCCCCTTAACCAGGAAATGTGGAAGATTGAATATATTGCATAAAGCTTCTGAACTTCCAAGGCAAATAATATATATATTTTTAACATTTAACCCAATAAGCATGCAATTGTTGTCTTCATTGATTACCTTCCAGGCCAGAGTCTTGTGCATACCTGGGGCAGCTGAGCCTGCAGGATTTCTCCTGTATAATTTTCTGTGCACCTATAGCCTCAAACCAAATATTCAATATAAATGATGCAGCGCAACCTTGACTCAAAATACTCAATAGCCTCAACCTTTACTCAAAACATTCAATAGCCTCAAACCAAATACTCGGTATAAATGATGCAGTGCAACCTTGACTCAAATAAGAAACACAAAAACATTTGAAGCAACATATGAAGAAAAACATGGGCAACCAGAATCTGGCAACAGAAGTAACTTGAAAAAAATCAGTGAGTGATAGAAGGGGCTGAGGCAGGCTCAGTGGAAGAGCCTCTGCTTTACATGAAGGTCCCAGGCTTAATCCCTAGCATCTCCGGTGGAAAGTATCAGGTGACAAGTCTTCTACCTGAGACCCTGAAAGCCACTTCCAGTCTAAGTGGACAACACCTGATGGGCTGATTCAATACAAGGCATGTGAGGAGTACATATGATACTGGTAATTCAGATGCTCTCAAAATGTATTACTCTGGCTGAAAAAAAAAATAACTTTGCTATTATGGCAGAAAGAAGTTTGAGTTCAGTGGCAACTTTAAGACCAACAAAGTTTTATTCATGGTATCAGTTTTCATGTGCAAGCACACTTTGTCAGATATGAAATTGGTCCTCAGATACTTTGTGGGTCTTAAGGGTGCCACTGGACTCAAACTTTGTTCTGCTGCTTCAGATCAACAATATATCTTGCAGGACTTAAAACTCAGAGTGATAATGCTTCAATACAGTTATCAAAGTGCCCTTGAGTATCTATGGCATGATAGCTCAAGAAGAGAGCCCTAAATCCTGAACCAGTACATAAATCTGTTCCTCTTTTTGCAGAAGTGGTACTGAGTAATTAATAGTTCACTTTGTGTGGGCATATGTTCATTCTGCATTTGTGTTTTACGCTCAAGTGGCTGAATCAATCCAGATGTACAGCTTGTGCTATTTTGCTGGGTTGCGTAAATGAAATTTGGAATACTAGTAAAGGGATGTTCTCGGTAAAAATTTCCTTGAGGAATTTCAAACAAGCCTATTCAAGAACTGTGTTATATCTTGTTCACAAAGAGAGAGAGAGAGAGAGAGAAAATTCTTGATTATTGTTGATTGCATGTTAAAAGCTTTTACTGTTGACAACCAAAGGTTCTGGTGACACTTCCATCTTCTACACATTATTTATGCAGATAAGATAAAGGGCTGATGTCAGAATCTTCACAGCTGCCAGAAACAATATTAAATCTGTGAATGCACTAAATTGGAACAGATACATATTCTACAGTGAAAAGTGTTCTAAGAACAACAATGGAAACATCAGCAGTAACTGAGATAAGGATGCAAAAGAAACTGCCTGATCACCATGTTTTATAATTTTTGGGCCTCAGCCCATGTTTGTTAAGCTCTGGGCTAGGCAGCAGAAAATTGATTACTAAAAGGACCTTTTCTGCTCTTATTCATTTTTCCCTCCTAATGTTGAGCTTTCTGCAAGTGACTGGGACTTCCTGAACTCATGGTGACCTGCCTGCTCTCTCTCCCCTCCCCCCCCCACATGGAATGCACACATGCATAAGAGAGCATGAATCTTAAATTCAAAGACTGCTGTTCTGTTACCATGCAGTGACCTGTTCTCCCTCCTTAGGGTACCAGAATCAAGGATCACCTTCCAAACCATATTATGCAATATTCAAAAGTTACTACATCAGACCAAATTATACCATTGTGCCTCTGAATATCCCAAGGTAAGGGCAACAACCAACAGACCTGGTCCAGTAAAGCGATTCTGATGTGGTCTTGAACCTATACCTCATATTGTAAGAATCCACTTCACGCAACCTGGAGGTTACAAATCTTTAAGCTCAGTTCTTCTTTGCCAAAGCAAACTTGCAAAGAGAAGGTGCTGCATTAACAAAAATATATCCTATCTCCTTTGTTATGGATTTTACTGCAGCTTGGGTCCTATACCTTGTCTTAGCTGCAGCAGCACTTCCTTCTGTTGTGGAGTTATCCCTATTGTTTCTCTAGGGTTAAGCACTTCTGTTCAGGCATTTCAAAGATTCAAAAAGCACCTAGCACCAGATGAAACCCTCCCTTCATTGTGGTGAAGGACTGCCAGGACAATGGTCAATGAGCAGGGCAAGTCCACGCAAGACTTAAGGTCCAAGAATATATTTATATTTGAGGGGTTTTTTTCCTATCAAGCCTAGTTGTTACTTGCTATGGCATTTCATTGCTAATACAATAAAGATTGATTGATTGATTGATATATTTGTAAGTAAAATTAGCCTTAGACTAAACCACCAAAGGTTGTTGAATATTAGGATGGGGGGGGGTTTCTTCCCCCTTTTCTCGCATAAGCTCTGTTAGGTATATGAGACATGCATTTTTAAAACACAGATCCTTCCTGCCTGATGGCCTGTGTGGGCATGTTCTTATTTCAATTATATTCTTCTGCTAATTAAGGAGCAGTACAAGGTGCACGGCTATGCCAGAGGAAAGCTTCCTAATGCTAATGCTGTCTTTACTGTTATGACACCAGTGTCGGTCTGGCTGACTACTACAGAATTCTCTGTACTCTCAGACATTGCCAATCTTGTTATCTCACATACACACATAAACACAGCTTCAGTGGGTCATCTTCTTGGTCTGCAGGAGAACAGTTAGATTTTCGAGTCCTGCAACATCTTAGAGACCAACACATAAATTCACAGCTCTGCTCTCTCTCTGTGTCTCTAACACACACACACACACACACACACACACACACACACACACACACTTTTTAGACTTCTTGCATTCAAGAGTGGAAAATGCCACAAAATATGATTTTCTACAAAGAAAAGGAAATGTATCTACAAATAGAGTTTAATAATAGAGCAAAAGATCACATCTATGCCAAGGCATGCTCAGTTCTGCCTTCCTCTCCAAGCAGACCGCTAATTTCCTTTGAAGAAAGCCCGGAGGAAAATATCACTTAGATTGACAGAGTGGCGTAGGCTTGTTATCAGAGGGTTGAGGAGATCTTCCTTTTCTTTCTATTATACCCACTTTGATTCTCTAATAGCATGTGGATTATGGGATGTTCCCAGCAGGAATCTGCTGCAGAGGTGCCATGGCTGGCTAGCAATCTTTTACAGAAAAATATGTCAGGATTTTTGGGGAGAGGGCCGGGGGAGGGGAGGAATAGGAAAAAGACAACTTCAGAAGACTACATTAAGAATTATGCTGTTGGGGATGTAGCAGTACCACATCTGTCTCGCCTCAATAATTCTTTATGGCCAAAGGCGTCCTTCCTTGTGAGAGACTGGCTTTTCTCAAAGCTGTATTTTTCAGCTCAGGGATTCCCTGCAAGCGACCAGCGCTGACATCATCGGGGAAATTCTCTCTTTCAACTTACACTGACTGTGCATAGGAGGGCACTCGTGGACAACAAGGAAAGGCTGGCAAGGACAGAGGGAGGGCTTTTGCTGGGATTTTCCAGGGAAACACTACAGCAGATGGCCCGATCTTCTGATAAATGGTGGTGCATCTGCAAATCGATGGGTGGGAGGGATATTTTTGGAAATCTCTGTTCACCAAGGCTTGCTTACTTTTTTATTCTGCCTACCCCCACCCCCGGTTTCTTTTGGCTTATGCAAAGAGATGAAGCTGTATTCTCAACAGCACAAGAAAAATCACTCCTCCCCTCTCCAGCACACAAAGCTGTTAAGAATCATCCATTTGTATGCTTTTTGTCTCCTGCACCTAACTATAATATCCAAAATATTAGGACAGCGCAGAATACAACACGGCAAGTGTTGTCAGGGAAACGAGAACAGTACAGCGTTGCTCTCTTTATAACCCGAGAAATTAACTTTGCTTTCATTCAAATGATCTGTGTGTCACTGCAACCACTGAAATAACAAAACACAAGCTGAATTGACTCAGTCACAACATAGTTTAATTCTCTCACAATGTGCAATGTTTGCTCCAAAACCTGCAATCCGCTCGAGGAAATATGGATCAAGATGGGCAGCTGTGTCTGTCTGAAGGACAGAACAAGCAGTCCAAAGTTAGGGTCTTAAAGGTGCCACTGGACTCAAACTGTGTTCGAGGGGAAATATGGTTTCTGCTTTTTGTGCCCTTGCTATTCCCCCCCAAAAGGGAAAGTTCAGTGCCCACAAACAAGCAATTAATAACAATACAAAGAAATTAATGGCATAATGAGCCCTAGAAAAGGTAACAGACTGAGGTAGCTAAAATACGTTAACAAATTAATATTTATATTTAAATATTTAAAGGAAGGACAATAAAGAATGACAATGTAATTTTTAAAAGAAGGCTAACTGTATCATCCATCTAGACATTCTGCTGAAAATCAATTTCAGTTTTATGTGTTTAACATATGAGGAAATGTGCTGTAATTAACAAATGTCAGAACTGTAATCCCAATGTAATTTAAAGGTAGATGGGGTTTAAAGGCGACTATTCTTTTCAGAAATGAATTTTTTTTCATTCACAAACCAGCAATGCTTTTCTTTTTTTGAAATGAGGGAGGGGAGCTCTCCTTACAATCACCTTTCCTGCTGTTTTCTTTTGGATAGCGACATCTTTCTGCTCACAGCTTGGTCAAAAGACTCTCAATTGCCACTGAATGGCTGTAAATTGCAGAGTGGCTAAACTTTCAACAGCAGGCTTATTTTCCTTGTCGAAGTGCTTGTAAACATGTCATGATGTCACAATAATTCACCAGGAACTTGCTGTTGCTTGGCTTGCACATATAGAACTACCCCCTTTATTGACTGTCCCTTTGTTCCTATCCTGTTAGCAGAAAAAAAAATAGTGAACCTCTTCTTGGCATGGAGGTAAGTCAGAAGGGGAAGCTTTTTTCATGCCTCTTACCTGCATGCTGGAAAAAAAAAACTTCCTTTGATAAATTCCTGTGTGTCAGACTGGCATGAGAAGCACAGTAAAAATGTCAAATGCTGCACAATCCCCATCAATGATCATCTCTATGATGTAATCAGATAAGGTTTATTCATTAAATGAAGACATTACAGTTCCAAGATGGTGTCTTGGCGAAACTGAGCTCCCCAGGCTCAGGTCTACAATTATAGCCTTGACTCCCAGCTGTCACAAAGTTACACTCAAAACGCCTTTCCCCCCCTACCAATAATAAGAGCATCCCCCCTAGTTATCAGTTCTAGCTGTAGCAGGTTATTCTCAAAAGCAAAAGACTCTGGGATTGAGAAGCATTTGACCTTCTGCGCCTATTCGTGCCGCTCATTCCCAAGGTCAGAAGTTACTTATGCAGAGTTACAGGCATAACATAGTAGATTAGCAAGCCAGCAGGCCCTCTAAGTAAAGAAAGAAAGCAATCATCATGGTTACAGCAAGTAAATCAAAATGGATGTTCTCATGGTAGGGTTGCCAATCCCCAGGTGGGGGCAGGGGATCCCCCGGTTTGGAGGCCCTCCCCCTGCTTCAGGGTCATCAGAAAGCGGGGGGAGGGGAGGGAAATGCCTGCTGGGAACTCTGTTATTCCCTATAGAGATTTATTCCCATAGAAAAATCATGGAGAATTGATCCGTGGGTATCTGGGGTTCTGTTTTTGGGGTAGAGGCACCAAATTTTCAGTATAGCATCTAATGCCTCTCCCCAAAATACCCACCAAGTTTCAAAAAGATTGGACCACGGGGACCAATTCTATGAGCCCCAAAAGAAGGTGCCCCTATTCTTCATTATTTCCTATGGAATAAAGGCATTGAAAAGGTGTGCCATCCCTTTAAATGTGATGGCTAGAACTCCCTTGGAGTTCAATTATGCTTGTCACAGCCTTGATCTTGGCTCCACCCCTAATGTCTCCTGGCTCCACCCCCAAAGTCTCCTGGCTCCACCCCCAAAGTCCCCAGATATTTCTTGAATTGGACTTGGCAACCCTATCTCATGGCAAGAAGCATTTTGACGTAAAAAAACAGAAAAGGGAGGAAGGGGAGCTTCCAGGAGCATCAATGCATGCAAAGCAACTACAATAAATCCAACCAGTAGTCCCTGTGGTAGAAAGTGCTGTCAAATCGCAACCAACTTATGGCACCCAGGTAGGGCTTCCAAGGCAAGAGAGGCTTTACCACAGCCTCCCTCCCTGCATAGCACCCTGTACTTCCATGGAGGTCTCCTATCCAAGTATTAACTATGGCCAACCCTGCTTAGCTTCCAAGATCTAATGAGACTAGCCTGAGCCATCCAGGTGAGGGCTTAGTTGGTCTAGCTTCATTATATCTCCTCCAATTGCAATGGCTTTCTAGGGTCTCAGGCACAAAGAGCTCTTTCCCAACATCTTCTACCTGAGATGCTTTAACTGGAGGTGCTAGGTATTGAATCTAGGAACTTCTGCATGAAAATCATGTGTTCTGTCACTAACCCAGTCTCTCTGTGCCCCACATTAAACCTATTGAGATCCAGGGCTTCTTTGTAGCAGGAACTCCTTTGCATATTAGACCACATACCCCTGATGTAGCCAATCCTCCTGGAATTTACAGAAGGCCCTGTAAGAAGAGCTCTGTAAGGTCTTGGAGGATTGGCTACATCAGGGGTTTGCGGCCTAATGTGCAAAGGAGTTCCTGCTAAAAAAAAATAAAGCCCTGTTGAGATCCCATATCCAAACTAACATCAGGTGTGTGCACCAAGTGGGCTGGCGTTCACTCTGCACACTTCTTCAGCAAACAGACTGGCTATTCTTCCCTAATCCCCCACAGCAAATACTATCTTCCGCCGGGACCCAACAACACAGTGCGCATATATTTTAGGCTTCACTTGGCCAGCCTGTCTGTGCACCTTTATGTTACAATATCATGAATTCCTAATGGTACAATGCTGGCACAAATGTTACGAACTTGTGAAATTCTGCCACTGAAAATGTACGCACATCATTTTCATATTACAAGCCAACACTGCCCCCCACTGCTCTGGAAGACAACAGGAACAAGCCATTCGTTCAGGGCTTACAGCTGCTGTGGAACAAAAGAAGGCAGAAAGTAAAATCTGAGTCCCCATTGCTCTGCACCTGCCACAGTCTGTAACTTAATACTGGCAGATAGTTAAAAAAAAATTCACACAGATCATAGTAGTAGCTTTCTCCTTGACATAAATTGCTATGAGGAATCTAGATCCCGCAGCTGCTGACAGAGTGTTATGGAAAAGAGTAACAGGTGGCTTCCCCCATGAGTGATGCCAGGAGGGAGACCCTAATTAAATGGGGCTTTCCAGGACATAAGAATTATTTAACAGATCTGTGACAGAAATCTATGGAGAAATCAGGAGAGTGTAAAGAGAAAATGCAACCTAATAATGGTGACCAAAAGATGCAGACCCCTACTTTAGGATTCAAGATAAGAAAGGGTTTAGGGGGGTAAATTCCAGGTTAAAGGTTCTGTGCTGATGTGATAAAAGGGAGCATGTTGTTAGCTTGCTTGAGCTCTGAGAAGGAAACACAGTTCTCTGGTTCATCAGCTGCAATTTAGGGAGAAGTTCTGCATCACCATAGCCTTCCAACAGAAGCGTAAACATGCCCTCTACAAACATATCTCTGCCAAGATTAGTCCTTCACTGTTATCCTTTTTCATTCCATGGTCATTATTCAATTATTTTCTCATTATTACAAGGAAATCACATTTTCTGAGCAATTAGTAGCATTATTTTGATTTCGGGCAGAATGCCATTTTTATTTCAGGCAGCATATCTAGTGGAAGTGCTGCATGATCTGTGGTTGCCTGAGTGCTGTGGCTGACTATTGGCCAGTGCTAGAGTCACCACTAGTGGTGAGCTATAAATTTAGGAATATATCTTTGCAGGGCTGGCCCTGCCACTAGGCAAATTAGGCAATTGCCTAGGGCAGGGGTGGCCAACAGCAGCTCTCCAGATGTTTTTTGCCTACAACTCCCATCAGCCCTAGCCATTGACCATGCTGGCTGGGGCTGATGGGAGTTGTAGGCAAAAACATCTGGAGAGCTACTGTTAGCCACCCCTGGCCTAGGGCACCGGCCTTCTGGAGGCACCAAATTGGGCACCACCTATGTGACTCAG
The DNA here is from genome assembly GCF_032191835.1 of Heteronotia binoei. Taxonomy (NCBI): domain Eukaryota; kingdom Metazoa; phylum Chordata; class Lepidosauria; order Squamata; family Gekkonidae; genus Heteronotia; species Heteronotia binoei. The sequence goes on from NC_083226.1 coordinate 32,766,222, forward strand.
TGACATTATCAGTGCAGGGAGTGTGGCACCAGAAGTTAGCTTTGCCTAGGGTGCCAGACAGTCGAAGGCCAGCCCTGTATTTTCATAGCCTGAAAGACTAGGAATTTGTTCTTGTTCAAAGCAGAGATTCCAATGAAGCTGAATGCTCTATCTAGAAACAAATTCAACATTTTCTTCTCTGCACTACCATAGAATTCCATCATAAACTTAATCTAGCCATTAGGGAACACAACAGCATGCTTTTACTTCCATAGTAAAGCTACGTCCTCCCAACAAGGTGGGTTAGAGTGCACCGAGAGCCCAGTGCATAGATTGTGAAAAGGAAAATGTACCTGCAGCATGCTTTGCAGAACTGTGTGGGTAAACCTCCAGAGTGTCCCTCAGCTTCAATGCATTGTCAAGTTATTTCTTTGCCCTCCAATCCACCTTTTGGCAAGCACCCTTCAGAATGTGGTTGCCATAGCTACACACTGAGACTGACAAGCCACATTCCATCTTGCTTCTCTGACAGAATTACAATAAGAATCAGAGGGTAATCAATGCTTTAGCAACCTGTCACTGGGGCTAAAAACAAAACCAAATCACTCTTGTTAAAGAAATAAAGGATGTCATTCCACATGACAGACTATCTATCTATCTATCTGTCTGTCTGTCTGTCTGTCCGTGGCTTTTTTTGTAGAAAAAGCCCAGCAAGAACTCATTTGCATTGTTAGGCATCACCATCACCTGACATCACCATTGTCTCACATAGGGCTGTTTAATAGAAAAGGCCCAGCGGAAACTCATTTGCATATTATGTCACGCCCCACGATGCTAAGTCAGTTGGAACTGTGTTCCTGCTAAAAAAAAGCATCTGTCTGTCTACCTATCCCTTATATCAACAGAAGCAACTGTTGACTTTTCACAGTTGGTGGGGCTGCAGTTTTTATACTCTCTCTTCCTTCCCCACTCAGGGATTTTATATGGCACAATTTAAGCAAAGAGTGTATCTAGATATCTGAAAAGAGCCACTGTCTCCTTACTTAGAAACATCAACAGTTTTCTACATCACTTGGGAAAGGTAGCATGGATTCTGAGATAGCATGAAGGTGACTTTTGGGGAAAATGAGACCCCAGCACATCTTATTTAGAAATATAGCAGAATCTCTTGAATTTGTTGATTTTCCAAAGCCAATTGCTAAAACTGAAACCAATGAATATTGGGTGCATGTTCTCTTTTAAAAAAACATTCAACCATTCAAAACCAGGCCACTTTTCTAAAGTTGACCCCCCCTTCCTTAATTTTTCCAGTCATAGAAACAAATACAAGGGTTTGATTTGTGCCAGGGCTCATAAGAGCATCACTTTCCAACCTTTGGGTCCCACCCCAAAAGTGGGCTGCAAAGTCAGTGAAAGTCAGTTGCAGGATGCAGCAATTTTATTGACATGCACATGCTCCTTTAAAAAAAAGTGGGTCTCTAGACCAACTAAATCTGGACTTGTGGGTAATCAAAGTAAGAAGTCTGAGAAAGACGCCAATAAAACAAAATCCCAGAAGAACACATATGAAGCTGCCTTATACTGAATCAGACCCTCAGTCCATCAAAGTCAGTATTGTCTACTCAGACTGACAGGAGCTCTAGAGAGCCAGTTTGGTGTAGTGGTTAAGTGTGTGGACTCTTATCCTCCACTTGCACCTGCTGGAATGGCCTTGGGTCAGCCATAGCTCTGGCAGAGTTGTCCTTGAAAGTGCAGCTGCTGTGAGAGCCCTCTCAGCCCCATCCACCTCATAGGGTGTCTGTTCTGGGGGGAGAAGATGTAGGAGATTGTAAGCCGCTCTGAGTCTCTGATACAGGGAGAAGGGCAGGGTATAAATCTGCAGTCTTCTTTTCTCCAGGGTCTCAAGCTGAGGTTTTTCACGCCTACTTGCCTGGACCCTTTTTAGCTGGAGATGCCGGGGATTGAATATGGGATCTTCTGCTAACCAAGCAGATGCTCTACCACTGAGAAACCATCCCTCCCGAACACATTTTCTATGCTACACTCACTTCTGGGAGTTGTGATGTGCAGAGCAGCTTACACCACTGAGTCACAACCTGTCCTCATATGACTAAGATTTTTTAGAAGATTAAGTAATTAAGATAACATATTTCAAGTTCGGATGGGAATGTAGGTTCTCTGTCAGTGTCTGCTATTCAGACAGATGACACAGTGACCCTTAAACATTTCATTTTATAAATTTACTGATTAATAGTCCCTCAAACAATCCTACAAGAAAGTCAAGCACTACAAGCCAAGCTAGAAAGTCAAAATCTGGGTCACACTTTTTAAAAGCCACAACCACTTTTGCCACTACTGAGAGAGGGTGCTGTGCTACAACTACCTCACACTAACTCTATTTTTCAAAAGTTTTAAAGTAACCTGGCAAGGAACTACTCTTTGTCCTACTGCACCCAAGCAAAACAAAACCAAACCCCTGAGGATCAACTATTGTAAACACTGGGAGTTCCATTAATATATTCCCCTGCCCCTCAAAAGAATGGAATAAAGAATAAGCCAGTAAATTCAGGACAGGGAGATTCAATTCATAGATATGACATCAGGCTTTTTAGAGTTCTTAGAACCACAGAATCATAAGAGTTGGAAGGGACCTTCAAGGTCACCTAATCCAACCCCCTGCACAATGCAGTAAATTCACAAATACCTCCCCCCCGCCAGTGATCCCTGCTCCATTCCCAGAAGATGGGTGGGTGGAATTAAAACCCCTCTAGGATCCCTGGTCAAACTGACCTGGAGAAAACTTGCTGCCTGAGCCCAAAGTGGCGATCAGCATTTCCCTGGACATGTCCTTCCTCCATGACATTTTCTCTTACCTCAATCATGAACCCCATGATTTGAAGACTAAAATGCTCTCCTGCTGGTTTTTGAGCATTGTGATTTTTAAGGTCAGATTTGTCAAAGGGAATATTGATTCTCAAAAGCTTATACCCTGGAAATCTTGTTGGACTTTAAGGTGCTACTGAACTTAAATCTTGTTCTTCTACTGCAGAAGAGTTATCTACCAGAAACTATTGTCTGACCTTCACTGCCCTCCCTTCCACTTCCACCCCCATTTCCCCTGGGGTTTTTTAGATCATCTCAAGGTAGTCTGAGGTAGGAAAAGATTGATAAAAAGTGGGAGAGTAGCAATAGGCAATATACTGCCTGTATATGAAAAGAAAACCTAAAGCAATCAAGAAGTCAAGCCAAGTCAAAAACTTGGCATGGAAAACCCTGAGACTGGTGGCACCCTCCAATATGTATTGGTCAAGATCATTTAACTAGAAATGCCAGGTATTGAACGTGGGACTTTCTGCATGCAAAACAGATGCCCTACCTCATAGTCATGCCTTGATAGTTACAGGCCTGGCACCCTAGGCAAGGCTAATTTCTGGCACCCCCCTTGCACTAATAACATCACCAAGTCACATGGGGGGCATCCAATGTGCTGGCCCCAGAAGGCTGGCATCCTAGGCAATCACCTAGTTTGCCTAGTAGCTGAGCCAGCCTTGGATAGTGACTGAAGTCAACAGTAAAGAGTGAATATTTACAAAGATGTTATTTCTATGTGTGCCTGATAATTATTTTGTCTGGATTAATACTGAACCAGAGTTGAGATGTTCTAGAAATTCGTGAGGTAACAAAGATGCACTTAAGCTTCCAAAAACTTTCATGCACAGCTTTTCCATTGAAGATGATAGAATATTTGCCTATTGTAAGAACTGCAGGAAGAGAACAGACTCCAATTTCTAAGCGTTAATATCTCATGAATGTTTAATTGAATCAAATTGTTCCCAACTGAGTAAACCTGAGAACGTGGGAGTCAGTATTTAAGTGCCAGAAAACCTGTTTTCTGCTAAAACTGCTGATAAAGCATTGCAACTCTCTTCTGGAATGTCAACATAATTTTAATTAATTAAAAGTTATTAGGTAATGTGATGATGCTCAATTAAGGCCAGTGGAGAAGATGACTAAATTAAATCAGATGCTCTGCATTTGGGGCAAACTTTATTACACAAGATGAGAGAGAAGCTTTTGTGTTTTGATTTTCAATAAAAGAAACTTTTTTTTGCAAGAGCCTCTTCAGCTTCTTACACTGCATGTATTTTCCTTATCTTCAAAGATAATTTTGTCCGCAAGCTCTCTCTTCAGCTAACAATTCTAATAGTTCTTATTACAAATCTGCTTTTTGGTGGCATGCATGGTGTTTACTTCTTAAACATTTATCAGATTCATTTATTTGAGTTTTTAAAAATCTCATTCTTTATCCACTCACACCAGCATACTCGTCCTATTGATGAGTTCTATGTATGCTCAACAGTCTCTGCCATGGAGCTCTGCTAACAATTTTGTTTGCAAGAGACCAATGGTTTTCGGTGAGCACTTGAACAAATTAAGTGCCAGCAGAAATGTATTCTGAGGAGAGAGGCTCTCTAGTATACATGGAACTCATCCCTGCAATCCAAGCCATACTTTTTTCCTGTCCACATAAGAGATGTAGGTTAAGCTGAGAGATAGTGATTGCCCAAAGTCAAGCAATGAGCTCAATATTCAAGTTCGAATGGATCTTTCCAGGCCCTGGTTTATGGCACCCCTCGTCCAAGGTCAGACGCACATAAACTGATGATATGGGCATGGATGAAAGTCAGATGCATGTCGGATTTTATGCGGTTGTCCAAACATCAGCATCTAGCAATGATCATTGGCTCATTCGTGTCCTGAACTGCCACGACTGAGACGCGGACTTTTTTGATAGTACATTAAATCCGGAATAAGAATGCTTCCGATGACTCCCACGTGTACTTTCTATGTTTGAACGCTCCATTGTAGCCGACTCGTCGCAAGCACACATCCGCTTCCCTGCAAGAGCCCACTCCAAATGATATCATTGCACCAGCAATTGTTGACTCAGCCTTCCAACCTTCCGAGGTCAGTAAAATATATACCCAGCTTGCTGGGGGGGAAAGTGTAATGACCAGGGAAGGCAATGGCAAACCACCCTGTAAAAGGTCTGCCGTGAAAACTTTGTGAAAGCAGCGTCACCCCAGAGTCAAAAACGACTGGTGCTTGCACAGGGGACCTTTCCTAAATGGGGGGGGGGGAGGCAGATCAGCCACCTTTGCCTTCTCCCCACCAGGCGGAGAGGCAGCAAAGAGAGTTCCTGTGCTCCCCCTCATTTAAACACCCTGGTGGGGTGTTCATTTTTTGTGATAGTCTACGTTGTTTGATGCCCATTCCGGTCTGTTCCGGCCCATTCCAGCTTTTACCCTGTCCCATTTAAATGGGGGGGGGGAGGAAGATAACCCACCTTTGCTGTCTCCCAGCCAGGCGGAGATACAGCAAAGAGAGTTGCCGTGCTCCCCCCCCGCATTTAAACATCACGGCGGGGTGTTTAAATGGAGGGGGAGGATGATGACCCACCTTTGCCGTCTCCCCGCCAGGCGGAGAGACAGCAAAGAGAGTTGCCATGCTCCCCCCCCCATTTAAACACCACGACGGGGTGTTTAAATGGAGGGGGAGGAAGATAACCCACCTTTGTCATCTCCCCACCAGGTGGAGAGACAGCAAAGAGAGTTGCTGTGCTCCCCCCCATTTAAACATCATGACGGGGTGTTTAAATAGGGGGGGGGGAGGAAGATCACCCACCTTTGCTGTGTCCCCGCCAGGCGGAGAGACAGCAAAGAGAACTCCTGGGCTTCCCCTCCCTTGGGGGGGGGGGGTTAAATCACCCACCTTTTCTGGCACCTTTTTTTTTTAAAAAGCCAAGCATGATATCCCACGGTACTGCGCTTGCGTGAGTACGGAATGCCATCTCAAAAAAGGAGATCTGGTTGAGACCTCTGATCAATCAATAATGGACCAATGCTGCTTACAACTGAAGGATGGAGGGATGTCTGATCAGGAAATTCGTTGTAAAAAAGCTGCGGAGTATAATAGCAACGGGTTAGGGATGGATTTAATGGTGAGTGTGACTGCGGCCACCCTCTTCTTCTGCACAGAGCCAAGACTGAAGACTTCCTGGTTTCAGAAGGTTTAAATCTGCCAGTAATTTGTTGTGAAGTCTGAATTTGGATGCTTTGAAAAAAAAATGGATCTTGCCTATAAACTTGGATTCTAAGCCAGAATTAAACCAGAGTTTCTTCAGGATGTCTGAATTCAGCCCCACTTTGACATTTCTAACCACTAAATCACAGCTTGGAATTTGTAATGTAATTTATACCTCCTACAACCTACATTTTGAAGCTGTATAGTTTCAATAGGTCTGTACTGCTTACTCTTTCAGGGCATGTATGCCAGCCCATAAATACCCTCTTTCAGCAATCTTTCCTTCCCCTCCTTTCCCCTTGATTCTTTACTGACCATTTTGTGCTCTTCTTTTTCTTCCTAATATTTCCTCATTCCTAGTTGTAGATATGCTTGTTTGTCTGCTGATTCATATGTACAGAGAAATGCTGATAAAGTAACATTTATGACAATCAGGGGTTGTTTTGTAGAAAAATAGGGGGCAGAGATCATTAGCATCTCATTAGCATATCCCCCCCAGCAAAATGTAATCCAATGCAAGAAAGGAGAGCCCTGGGCAAGGAAGGCCTACTTGGGCTGGTTAGAGATCCAGCCAGCCCAAGCAGGCCTCACTCGCCTGGGGCTCTTTTAGGCCACCCCCCCCCCATCAAAAGGCCAGCAAGCCACTCACCACCTAAAATCACATAAGAAGCAGAGAAAGGGTGTTGTGGGCTTCTCCAGGGGTTAATGAGGGCTGCTGGGGGCGTGGCAAGGCCCCTGGTGGCTGGCTGGCCGCCCGTTCTCCTAATCCAGGGATTGTTATGCAGCTTTACCTACTACTCAAGGGACAAGGTAGGTAGGTGGGGAGGAGGAAGGGGAACCCTCAGAAAGGTTCAGAAGCTGTCCTTCTGTGAGCTCCTGCTGAATCTGAGGTCTGGTGACAATGAAAGGTCCTGGTTAATAGAAATCTCTTCTGTTTCAGCTATGAATACTTTGGGCAAATCTCAGGAAGATACAAAGTTCTGAGGAAAAATATTTACAACAGTATAGCAACAGGGATATTTACAACAGTATAGCAACAGGAATACAATTGCCTGACTCCTTTTTATGCTAAAGCAACTCTAACAGATAGCTGGGAGGTGTTATTGTTTCTTCGAAATTATCAGTAAAATAAATTAGCATCAGGTCTTATTACAAATCCTTCTCCATGTGTCTACAGAATGCTCAAATACAGTCAGATTTACAAGGACAGTTGTATGCTATACAGGGCCAGTGCATCCATTAGGTGACTGTAGGGGGTTGCCTACAGGCTCAGCACTGGGGTGGGGTGCCAAATTGGGGGCTCCCCCGCCCAGGGTTGGGTGGAAGAAATGAGCGAGTGAGCGAAGAAGGGAGAGCTACCACCCTTCCTGCTCGCTAATAAAGGTTCCACTGATCAGCTGATTGGTGGGCTCTTCTGGCACCCTCCTGCATTATGTGGGAGGGAGAAGGCGGCAGAGGCGGGGGAGTGTGTCCAGATCACAGTGCCCACAGCTGGCCGTGTTGCACTGCGCCACTCGAGCTCCGGCTGGTAAGGTGGCTGTGGCAAGGCTGGCTGGGTGTATGGAAGGAAGAAGACCAGGAGGAAGATGGCCTCTCAGAGAAGCAAAATTTGGTTCTACAAAGATTTATTGTAAATAATCCAGACTTCAGCAATGCCAGAAGTAGAAGCACTACAGTGAAGGCTGCTGCAAAACTAAGAGCTCCAGATGACTTAAGCCAGCCTGGGTTGCAAAGGAAGGGACAGAAGGGTGGGGGTGGAATTCTTTTGCATCATCATGGCACAGAAGAGTATTCTTTTCTGAACATTTTTCGTTCCATGGAATTATCAGAGCAACAATAATTGAGATTCTTTTCTAAACTGCTTGGTTAGATATGTGAAAGAACCACACACATAATTCACGGGGTTTGTTTGTTTTTGAAGTGCACAAATATGAAGGCCTTTTATATTTATTAATATAAAAGACAGTGTAACCTGGAAATGAAAATGGTATAGAGGAGAAGCAAAAGTGACTGAGAAAAGTGACCATGGCAAGACTGAGAAGGAGTTCAGGTTAAATCAGTATGCACTATGTAGGTTAAGAATAAAGGATGTGACAAGAGAAACAGATAGTCTTTTCATGGGGACCTCCACTGTCTACTGCAAAACTAAGAACAAAAGAAAAGAATAATAGAAACCCTTTCTCTACATTTGTCTTTGTACGGCATTATTCTTCCTCTTATCACAAAGTGCATATAATCAGAGGACTGGTAATAGAGTACCATGTGGGGTCAACAGATAGAAAGGCTGAATGTAATCTTGGGAGAGCCTGTGAGATATTCAACTGTGTGTATATACAGTACATTGTGAGCTAATGGAATTTTCAGGGAGGTTTCTCCCTCCCACCTACACATACCAAAATGAAGCTGAAACTGACCAACGGGTTTCTTACCTGCAGGTACCAAAGGGGCAGCTATGTCAGCCTGTCACAGCGAAAACAATGAGTCTTTTGGAAATTTACAGACTACAAGATATACATAAGTCCAAGTGTTAGTGTCCTTCTTAATTCTGCTGAAGCAAAATACAGTGCTGAGTTTACCTCAAAAGGACCTCCCCTAGTTTTTTAAAGCTATCCACATCTCTCAAGTATACCATATTTTCTCCTCTTTGCTGGAGAAGGATGGAAGCACTGCTTCCTGGGAACTGTTGAAAGAGTGATTCCTTAGGTCAGGGATCCCCAATCTGTTAGAGCCTATGGGCACCTTTGGAACTGTGTGGTGGGTCCAGTCATAAAATGGCAACCACAAAATGGGTACCACAGGAGGAAAAGCCAGCCACAAAATGGCCGTCACAGTTTAACTTCAGTCACACAGTGAATATCCTTGTGCTGAGGGGGCAGCTGCTGCCACAGCAATTTTTTTAAAAACTTGAATAGCTAATAAAATCTCCAATGGTCAATCAGAACCCTTTCTTGGCAAGAGTCCCATCTGGACCAACTCATTTTCTTAAAACACTTGGTTGGCAGCAGGGAAGGTGTTGGTTAGTGTTGGGGACCCCTGACTTAGGCTGCATGTCCAGATTACGCCTAAAGATCATCCTACTTTATGGAAAACATGCACATAGGTTTGAATAGATAAGACATTAAGTTCTGACCTACATCAGATCTACTACCTGGCTTGTTAGCCTTTTGTACAGCCTGAAAAATGGAGCTATTCTGCCAGGCTTTTGGATGAGGCGGCAGGAATCTATCTATTAGATCAGTTGGCCTCCCCTACTGTACTATTCCACTGTGCTGTTCTGCTGTACCATCCTGCTATACCATTTTGTTTTACTATCTTGCTGGACCATCCTGTTGTACTTTTACTAAATACTGTAATTTGCTTTTATTGTAATGTTACTGTGATTTTATTGTGATTTTATTACTTATGATGTACTCCGCTTTCAGCCCTCATGTGATAATGGGCAGAATATAAATAAACTATTAATAATAATAATAATAAACATACCATCAGGAAATCCACTTGGAATCACAGAAAATAAAATGGGACTGTGAATCATGGTTCAAAAGAGCCCCTTGACAGTGTTTTCAACAACAAATGTAAAGAAAGAAAATCTATTGGAGGAGGAATGTGATAATTTGTCTTTAAAACATGCCTAAGGTGCAAGAATAACATAACTTTTTTTAATATAACTTTTTTAAATTCAGTATATAAACAATCTCACAGAAAATCCAAGATGTGATGGATCTTGGATTCACTAAACCTGACTTGCTAGCAAAACAGCCTTTTACCTGTGGTCAGAAAGGTAACCTGACAATAGTATAGAGAACTAATCTTAAAAAGGCAAAGAGGATTAAAACAATATCTAGATTTAGATAGCCTCATCTTTGTTATGAACTTTTAAACACTAGCAGTGCAACCCTAAACAGTTACACCTTTTAAAGTCCATTGAAATCAAAGGGCCTAGAAGGTACTCTGCTCACGTGAGATGGGAAAGAGCTGCCACATTCCTACTAGAACTGAGCAATATCATCTACTATAAACTGTTTAACATCTTAAGGACCACTAACGGTGATAATGAAATTGTGAAGATCTAATTTAAAAGAATTAATTCTGAAATTGCATAGCCTGCTGAGGAATATATTGAAATTTGCAATTAATTTATGTAGCACTATTGTGATTGTATTTTAATGATTTTAGTAGTTTTAGGATTGTATTATTTTAAATGATATTTGATTGTTAGCCACCCTGAGTCCGGTTGCAGAGAGGGTGGGATACAAATAAATAAATGAAAAAAAAGGGGGGGGGGGAGAATAGCATTGTCAAAAAAACAGAAACAAAACTAGATCTATTATACCTTTGGGAACATCTCTGTAGTAGCAATGGGAAAGGTTCTGCTATATGTGCATAGTCCCTGGAAGGTTGTAAGAGAGCCTTCTCAGTTGTGGTACCATCTCTCTAGAACTCCCATATCTAGAACAAAGGCTGGTTTCACATAGGAATGGGGAAAGTTGCTATTGCTGTACAAGCACCAATGACTGGGATTGTTTGAGACATACATCGATTGCACTCACATGCCCCTATCATCTTCATGCTGGCTTGCTGCTGCTACCACTGCTCCCCTACCTCCTTCCTAGTGTTGCCAGGTTACTCCCTGGCAACCAACAGAATGTGAGAGGGACTGACTATCCCTGGGGAGAGGTCTAACCTGGTATTGTAGCAACCATGACAAGGTGACGTAACTTCCAGCGTGCACTTGAAATGACATCATCGTCTTGCCAGTAACGCAGGACACTCTAGTATTTTGGCAAACATTCTATGGGAGAAGCTGTTTTTACCATTTTTTGCTCAAACCTCAGAGCATTCTGCATGGCAGTAACATGATGGCATCACTCTCGTGCACACTGGAAGTGACATTGCTGCTTTGCTGGTGACATCACTGCCACACTGGGCTACATTTTTCATCCACCACCAGTAATTCTTCCTCTGCTGACCAGCTGATCAGTGGCAAGGGTGGTGGTGGCTGGGGTCAGGGATGCTGTGCCCTGGTGGGCTTGGCCACCTTTCCCCTTCCTGCTCATCATGTTGGTGCAGAAATGCTTAGTTGACAACAATCTTTATAGCCCCCTCCCATATCCTGGCACCCCACATCAACAACTAGGCCTTGGTTGAGTAGTATGTATTTATGTGTATGTATGTGTATATATATAAACTGTTAAAGCCCTAAAAGGGCCATTTTGAAGAAGGCACTAAGCTCTGTCCCTCTAGAATGGCTGCAGAAAGATTACTGAAATGGAGATTCTGCCTGCAGCTAGCATTCTGTATCCCCTTTAAGTTGGAGCAAAGAAGATTTTTATTTGCTTTGGCTTAGAAGGGAAAGCCACATGAGCCATGCTCAGAAAGGGCAGAGTGTTGTGTTGAGACTCCCAAATAAATCAGGGGCATAGGGATGCCAGCCTCTAGGTGGGACCTGGGGATCCCCCCCCCACACAAAAAAATTACAGCTTATCTCTAGACTACAGAGAACAGTTCCCCTGAAGAAAATGAATGTGTTGGAGGGTAGACTCTATGGCAGGGGTGGCCAAAATTGCTTAATGTAGGAACCAAATAGAGTAAGTGGCATCATCACACCAGGGATGTCCCACAGTGATGCTCTGCCACCAGACTGTCCTCGCATGATGTCGCTGGTGCAATGACATCACTTCCATGTGACATCATCACACTGGGGATGTTAAGCCAGGTAATGGCTATTGGAGGCGGGCAAGAGCCTGCAAAATCGGGGATCTTTCACTCCCACCTGGAGTCTGGCAACTCTATTTGGGTGAGGGGGGGATTAGTGTTGCCACCCTCTAGATTGTACCTGTAGATTTCTTGCTATTAGTATTGATCTCCAACAATCAAGATAAGTTCCCCAAAAGAAAATGGCTACTTTGGAGGGTCGATGCTATGGTACTATAACCAGATGAGGTAGTCCCTCCCCTCTCCTTTCTAAACCCCACCCTCCCCATGTCAGCATATGCTTGCTAGTAAGACTTCAGGCTGGAGTCCAGTGCACATGATCTATGATAGTTCATGATCTGTGACAGTTTTGACAGCTTCCCTTAGCAGGTGCATACCGGTTCTGTCCAGAGTACTTGTGCCTATGCAGAATGACTCAGCACTGTGTGCTGATTGGTGCTTGTAAATAGCTATATGTGTGGGAGCTATTTATCTATGAGAGCACAGGTGGTAACTATCACGAAACCTCATGATAATTGTGTGCACTTGCTCCACCGAAGGCTGGGGCATGCCAGTTTTAACACTATAAGCAGAACACTTGCTATTGCAGGCATGAGGGAGTGAAGGAATGTAAAGAGTTCCTTGATTGTGAAGTGTGCAAACGCACAAAATCAAAAGCATTCCCAGTTGCCAGGAAAAGTGATAGCGTGTCTGCAAAACCATTGGCTTTAGTACATGCAGATGTGATAGGACCTTTCCCCAAAAGCCACTCTTATAAGACTTTGCCTTAATCTTAGTTGAACATATATGAACATATGAAGCTGCCTTATACTGAATCAGACCCTTGGTCCATCAAAGTCAGTATTGTCTACTCAGACTGGCAGCGGCTCTCCAGGGTCTCAAGCTGAGGTTTTTCACACCTTTTTGCCGGGACCCTTTTTTGGAGATGCCAGGGATTGAACCTGGGACCTTCTGCTTACCGAGCAGATGCTCTACCACTGAGCCACCTTCCCTCCCCAATGATTGATGATTTTTCCAGATTCTCATGGGTGTATGCGCTCAAAAAGAAGTCTGAGGTGTTCACAACAGTAAAATATTGAGCATGCAAGGTACAGAAACAATTGGGTGTATTATGTGCTTTGCAGACCGACATGGGAGGTGAATTCATGTCATCTGGATTTCACAGATGGTTGCAAGCACAAGCTTCTAAAAGCTTCTATTTCTAGGCTATCAGACTGGAATGAAGGCATACAGGTTTTCTAATGAACATCAAACGCTGAGCTTTAGCAGGTCGGCCAATTTTTGAGAAGACCAGAATTGGCACAGAGTGCATGCTAATGAATTGCCTTCGCAGGTCGCACTCCCCTTATCAGAGGAAACTTCACCAAGTGTAAAACAAGAGATAGTGTCTCCTAGGCAACAAGCCTCTGAGAGTGAACAGAGTGAGCAACAGGTGCCTAGAGTGTCTACCAGAAGTACAAAGGGTATACCTCCAAACTGATTTGAGTTTGATATCACTACTGTAAATCATGTATATGTAAGAGAACCAAAGAGTTACCAGGAAGTGTTAACTTTGCCTGAGTCATAAAGGCAAGCTTGGCAGACTGCCATGCAAGCAGAACATGAGTCTCTTACGGAAAATGGAATGTTTACTCTGACTAATTTGCCTGCTGACAAAAACGTTATCAGTTGCCACTGGTTATTCAAACTGAAAGCCTTACCGGCGGTGGGCTGCAAAGGAACGCCAGGCTAGTAGCAAGGGGTTTTTCCCAGATTGAAGGTCAGAATTATGATGAAGCATTTGCACCTACGGTCAACTCTGATACGCTAAAAACAGCATTGTAAAAGGCTGGGATTGATAAGATGCAGGTGCATCATTTTGATTTCACAACCGCTTATTTAAACGCCCGAATAGTTGAACAGCTCTACATGGAACAACTCCCAGGGTTTGAAAGCACTAACCTGAACCTTGTGTTGAAACTTAACAAAGCCCTGTATGGCTTAAAGCAGAGTGCAAGAGCATGGAATCAATGTCTGAGCAAAGCCTTAACTGATCTTGGGTTCACACAGGGAATTGCTGACCCATGTATGTTTAGCAAAACCATTGGGAAAACTAAATGCTATCTGTTTGTTTTTGTGGATGATTTATGTTTTCTGTTCCATAATGATATGCAGCTACAATGGTTTATACAAACAACTCAACGCCTGTTTAAAATTAAGCATTTGGGGAGCATTCAGCATTATGTGGGTGTAGACATTACAAAGAACACAAATGGATGTTTTGAGCTCAGTCAGGAGCATAAAATAACAAAGCTTCTTGAAGAATACAACATGACAAATGCAAACTGTGTTAATACACCAATGACCACAAGCTATGGAAAAGAGCCTGATGACAAAGTGTTTGAAAACAAGGCATTGTATCAATCACTAATTGGGTCCCTACGGTATATAGAATGTTGGTCAAGACCAGATATCTGCATTGCAGTTCATATGTTGTGTCAGAAATGTGCATGTCCTTTTATGAATTTTCTGCATTAAGTGATTGGGTTGTTCAGCTGGAATGGTTATATCAGCTACTAATAGACCTGAACATGCAACGTAACTTACCTATGTGTGTATTTTGTGACAATACTGCTGCTCAACAGTTGGCAAATGCACAGGATGTCAAAACAAGAAGAAGACACATTAACATTCGCTATCAGAATGTCAGGGAGACTATATAGAAGTTTGATTATGTTACAATACTGTTCTTCTGATGGAAATGTAGCAGACATGTTCACTAAGTGTTTAAATGTGGACAAATCTGTAATTCTGAAACAAAGGCTGGGACTCATCGCCTGAGTCTTAGGGGGATTGTCAGCATATGCTTGCTAGGAAGACTTCAGGCTGGAGTCTAATGAACATGATCTATGACAGTTCCTGACAGCTTCCCTTAGCAGGTGCATACCAGTTCTGTCCAGAGTACTTGTGCCTATGCAGAATGACGCAGCGCCGTGTGCTGATTGGTTCTTGTAAATAGCTATATGTATATAACTGGGAAGAGTCTATGCAGTGTATCTCTGCTCTCAAACATGTTGTCTGGCGAAGCACTTTGTCCGGTGTATACCAGAACAACTATAAACTTATAAATCTGTAAATAAATGTAAATAGTTAGCACAAGTCAGTGTGCTGTATATTCTTAAACCTCACAAATCCAGAGCATACCAGCGAATATGCCAACACCCCAGGGTCTACCCCCAAATCTTCAGGTATTCTTCAACCCAGAGCTGGCAACCCTAGACCTGATATATAGTTATTGTTTTAGGTGCTATAGTTATTTTAACTGAGTTTGATTTTAGGGATAATTTGCATTTTTGTAACAGTGAGGATTTATTCTGTTTTTGGTGCGGCACTGTACCAGCAGCATAGTTAATAAGGGGGAAAGTAGTGCTGAAAACATTTTTAAAGGGACATATTTCTCTCTCCTGTCTTGCACACACCTTCATCCATTCTGTAACAACCCATCCTCTGATATTTTGCAAAGGCTAACTTATTATTCCATAAGCTATTAAAGTTAATAGCTCTGAATTTAGCTCTCATTTTAATGGCAGTTAAGCTTAGCTTACCTATTGAATACAGATAATCTACCATACTGATAAATGAGTGCTGCTCTGAGTACAAAGAGGATAATGAGGATAACTCTCTCTTCTTTTTCCAGCCAAGGCTGCAGAAGCGATAATTCAACTCTCTATGATGTATTATAATAACCTGTCTTTCCCCAATATTTTAATTTCCTAGAATCTATGAAAATATTTTTGCATGCACCATATGGGCATAGAAGAAAAAAGGACATGTCACAGAGAGAAACATAACTTGAACTTTCCTGCCTCATACATGCACCCCAAACTTCAATTGGTTCCTTCTTCTGAGAGAATTCTGGGAACTGTAGTTCTAAAAGGATAGGGACGGGAGGTTCTACAGACTACAGAGATGTGTTCTCCTGTAGGAAATGGCAGCTTTGGAGGGAAGACTCTCTGGTAACATATTTCTGCTTAGCTTCCTGTCTTCCCCAGGCAATGTCCCCAGAATTTCCCATACTGGCTGGCAACTCTAAGAATCTAGAGTTAGACTAGGTGGGGGGGGGGGGGGACAGAGGGAGAAGAGAGCAGGATTATGTAGGTCATTTGCCCAGATCCTTCATCCCACCACACGCACCGCCTCTCACACAAAACATACATCCTACTCCACAGCTGTGAATGTTCCTTATTACCCTGTTTTCTATCACTTACACCCTAGAGCTAATCTATCCCATCTTTCCCTGGGCTGCAGTGGATGAGGCTGAGGGCCTCAGAATCTCGTGGCACAAAGAAAGTGTTTGTGTTGACATTCACAGATTGTTTTTCTATGAATCAGAGAAAATCTGGATTCTTCTCTTCCCATTGCCTCCCCCCCCCCCCAAATCTGTGAAAGAGATCTGGAGTTTTGTCTTTTCCCTATAGCTAGTAAGAATTTTCTTTTCTCCCTCCTGTTTCAAATCAGATAAGAAGACTAAGATCTTTTGTTATGGGTAGAAAAAAGTCAGTCTGGGCCAAAATTATTACTGAAGTTGCTTTTTCACATTTCTGTATGACGGTACAGACCAGTAGAGATAGATTTTGCTAAAGTTGATCGTGCACTGTGCAGAAGGCAGGATCATTCGAAGAGAAGCACACAGGAAGCATACACAGTATCATAAATCAGGGCTCCTACTCACCACTAAACTGAGACTGGCAGGGGCCCATTAGCACATTGCCAAGGATGGGGCTCATTTAGCTGATGATCCACTAGCGGTACAGCTGGCTCCAAGCCTCTGCTTTCCTGCATCAGCTTATACCACTGCTCTGTCTTTACGAGTGACACCGGAATAAGCAGATAAATCTATTTCAGCAGCGAGAGCAGAAAAATGCTCCTAAAATTATGAGACCCCCGCGCTGACAGCCTTATTTTGGTTTGGAAGACACATTTCCTTGTTCCTCAGCAAAAGTCAGGGCGTTTTTTTTTAAAGCAGGAACTCCTTTGCATATTAGGTAACACACCCCTGATGTAGCCAATTCTGCTGGAGCTTACGGTAGGCCGTGTACTAAGAGCCTTATAAGCTCTTGGAGGATTGGCTACATCAGGGGTGTGTGGCTGTTGTGTGTGTGGACTCTAGTGAGGACTGAAATGGGTTTTCCTGCCGGGCTCATTGGAGCCATACGAACAGAGCTGGGGGATTTGGGAACAATGGGCAGCAGGATCCAAACCCCTACTGCCCTGCACCAATCACGGGCCCCCTGCTGGTTTGAATGACCCAATAGCATGCTTGCGCAGGAACCCTGTGTTGTATATAGTTGGCCCCGCTGGCTCAGTTCCCCAGTCTTGAAGTGCAGCATGCCCAATGCTGTACCTAATAAAGAGCTGATATTCACTACCACCTTGCCTCTTCCATGCGTTGAACCCACTATATTATAGTGGCCTAATATGCAAAGGAGTTCCTGCTACAAAAAAAAAAAAGCCCTGACAAAAGTTATTACAACACACATCGAATTCAGCATTTCAATCAGTGCCCCCATCCCACCCACCAACACACCAAAATCTACTCACTGTTGTAGGTGCTACTGCCATTGACCTCTGCTGATACCAGGCTTGGTTGACTTGGCCCTTCAGAAGTGGCCCTTCCTGACAGTAAGTGGGAAAGGAGAGGGGAAGAAGGGAGAGGAAAGAGAGAAAAGAATGGAAAGGAATATTTAGATATTTTTCACTTGAATGCATACAAAGATACTTCAGTCATGCTACTTTGCACGTTGGTCTATGCTTTGACAACTCATTCACACATCAGAGTGCTGAAGTCACAACATGAGATGTCACATACAGATTTGTGTGTCATATCACTTTACCACAGAGCCAGTTTTTGAGAAAAAAAGATCTAAATGAGGTCTTGAATGGTGGTAAAGCAGAATAATAAAACTCCCAAATGACTATGCAATGTTGTTCAATGATGTACTCCAGTATTTTCAGCCTAAGGTAGGCAGTCTCACTCTACCTAAAGAGAAGCTCTAGTTGGCCACATTTTGTTCACTGTAATACTTATTGGCTTGTATTGTTAGCATGACTTTAAATTTACACTCTCTGAATTTGATTGTGGATCACTGAAAAACTAGTACTCACTAGTCCTTGTAGGATTTGTTGCTAACTTGTCTCAAGGCCAAATTACACATTTGGGCTTTTTAAGAGTTGGGTCCAACTCAGGTTCTTAACAGCTGCTGTGCAGCTCTGGAGAATGGCTTTTAAAAATGAAAGCGCAAATGAGTCTGGAACATTTCCACTGGGGGGAGACCTCCTGCCTCCCCCCTTGAGCCTTTTTCCCACCCCAAAACAGCCGAGGGGGAGAGAGATTATCTCATCATTCTTGCTGTTCAACATGCACAAAATATTGAACCTGACACAGCAAAAATGAGAAATAACTTCTCCTCCTTGTGCTGTTTCAGCATGGGAAAAGGATTCAGAGAGGAAAGGCAGGAGCCCTTCTACTCATCATTGTTCAAAGCCCATCTGGGCTCTCCTTTGTTTTAAGAAGCCAGTTTGGTGTAGTGGTTAAATGTGTGGACTCTTATCTGGGAGAACCGGGTTTGATTCCCCACTCCTCCACCTGCAGCTGCTGGAATGGCCTTGGGTCAGCCGCAGCTCTTGCAAGAGTTGTCCTTGAAGGGGCAGCTGCTATAAGAGCCCTCTCAGCCCCTCCCACCTCACAGGGTGTCTGTTGTGGGGGGAGAAGATATAGGAGATTGTAAACTGCTCTGAGTCTCTGATTCAGGGAGAAGGGCAGGGTATAAATCTGAAGTCTTCTTCTTCTTCCTCACAGCTGCTGTGTGGCTGCAGGGAACCTAAGTTGGGCTCTCTTTAAAAACTCAGATGTGTTGTTTGGCTCTCAGAGGGCGAAAATAAGGTATTGCTTTTTAATCTAGATATTGCCATTATAAAGCGATAAAAGATCTATCAATATCCATTAGACAGATACTCCCAGCAGGAGCTCTAGGAAGCATAGCTTGCTCCCATGAGCCCGGTTGGTGAGGAAGTTGCTGGTGAGGAAGTTGCTGCTGCAGAAAAAATGAAGAGGCAGAAAAATGCTCTATTCACTTTCTCCCCACAGTGCAAAATTGTTTATGAATTTTGATCATGTTTCTCCTTCATCATTGTTTTCCCCCTCCCCCTAAATTGTAAAATCACAAACACTTTAGTACTTCCCCATAGGCAAGGTTCTTCAGCTATGCAACAATTTTGATAACCAGTTCTATAATTCTGTAAAGTCATCTTTGACCTGGAAAATTCAGAACTGCAAACACTGTACTCTAAATGCAGACATAACAGATTTATCTAAAAGTATCCTATTGATTGCATGGACACTGTATAATGTATTAGCTGCCTGCTGTTTGTTCTCACCACAATGTTCCTTCTCTCCTTCACTTTAATACTTATGTGTAAAATATTTTCTACATTGGATAACTCAGCATGGCTCATACTTCATGCTTTGTGTCAGGTTTCTATATTCCTAGTTCCATTGCATTGCTTATTAGATGATTCATGCTATTGATTCCATTGGTTTAAGCTCAGTGAAAAAGACCAGAAACTAATTGAATAAATTATTAAATAAATACTGATCATGTTATGCTCTAATCTGGGATCTCCAGCCTTTTTCAGTCAGCAGGCACCTTTGGAATTGTGACAGAGGATGGTAGCCACAATTACAAAATGTCTGCCAGAGTAGGTGGAGTCAACCACAAAATGTCAGCACAGGTTACATATAACTCCAAGAGTACCTCTTCAACTTTGTAGGCAGAAACTCTATTTAACAGGATCTCTTTAAATCTGCAGAGCCAATCAGATTCCCTGATGGGCAAAAGCTCCAGCTAACCTTGTTGAAGAAGAAGAAGAGATTTGATTTATATCCCACTCTTCATTACCTGGAGGAGTCTCAGAGCGGCTTACAATCTCCTTTCCCTTCCCCTCCTCACAACAGACACCCTGTGAGGTAAGTGGAGGTGAAAGAGCTCTCCAAGAACTACTCCTGAACAGAACAGCTCTGTGAGAACTTGTGTCTGACCCAAGGTCACTCCAGCAGTTGCATGTGGAAGAGTGGGAAATCAAACCCATTTCTCCCAGATAAGAGTCCATGTATTTAACCACTACACCAAATTACACCGAAAGCAACTAGTGGGCACCAGGAAAGATGCTGACTGGTGCCATGGCACCCACTGAACTACACTGGGGACTCCTGTATTGTCCCTTTCCAGTCAAGGCCCCTATAAGAGATTCTACAACAAAGACCTACACAGTCTGCATATGTGCTGAAAAACTTCATAATCATACCCTGTATTCCACGTTTGTGCAAATAGCAAAATTAAAGGGCTGCATTTACTTTTACTAATAGTGCAATCATAAGCAGAGCTATACCATTGTCGATGTCAGTGGACTAAGAAGTGTACAACGGTTTATAGGATGTAAATAGCCTCTGTTTTTACTAATGAATATCGATGTTTTCTTGTGTCTTGCAAATGTGTTTGATTCCAGATGATGGCATATTTCCATTAAGATGGTGTGCACTGTTTCAGTAAGGCAATTTCAGAAATACTCTTGCATTTTAAGCCAGTTTCAGTACTTAAGAGGCAGTATAGAAACCTTGTAAATAAACCAATAAAATGTCAAAATGAGCACTTTAAATTAAATTATAAAACATTTCTGTGTCACTCAAGGTCAGGGGTTGTTTTGCAGAAAAATAGGTGGTGGAGCTCATTAGCATAACACATTAGCATATGTCACCACCCCCCACCAGCCAAAAGCAACCCGATGCAAGAAAGGAGAGCCCCAGGTGAGCGAGGCCTGCTTGGGCTGACTAGAGATCCAGCCAGCCCAAGAAGGCCTCCTTGGCTGCCTTCCCCCTCAGTCAAAAGGCCAGCAAGCCACCCACCACCCAAAATCACATAAGAAGTGGAGAAAGAGTGGTGTGGGCTTCTCCAGGGGTTAATGAGGGCTGCTGGGGGTGTGGCAAAGCTCCTGGTGGTCGGCTGGCTGCCCACTCTCCTAATCCAGGGATTGTTATGCAGCTGCACCTACTATTCAATGGACATGGTAGGTGGAGGGGGGAGGAGGAGGGGGGCCATCAGAAAGGTTCAGGAGTTGTGCTCCTGTGAGCTCCTGCTGAATTCAAGGCCCGCTCAAGGTTGAGACAGTTGACTGACAATTTTACCAGTGGTAAAAATCCCCTTGCTTCTTGGTGGGATAACGCAGATTGTACTATATCCAGAATGAAGATGTTTTCCCTACAGCACTTTCCCATGTGGCTGTAGTGTGTCTATGAATATCAAGCAACCACATCAAAAGAGTCAATTATGTGGGTCTTTGCTACCTGATTGCTGTTCTCTCTCCTAGATGGAGAACAATACAGATCTATGCAGTATATCTGACTCATGTGAACCTGTTAATTGTACACTGTAGCCTTATGGGGTCACATCACTCGGAACCAGTTCCTGTTCTGCTACATATGTATGTGACAGAGGTCAGACAGTTTGCCTGCATTCTCACAGTATATTACCGCTTAGCAAATGGTAATCTGTGTTCACCCGATTTTTTCCAGGCTTTCTCCAACTGAAGGGCATATCGACATCATGAGTTTATCACAGGTTGTTTCAAATGGAATTTGATTTAAGCAGCAGGTGACCTTCAGCAGCAATATCCCATACATCTGGGAATCACTGAACATGCATGCCACAGACCAAAACTGCACCTTTTTTTGGTAAAGCATATAGTTCAGAAATGCATAGCAAAGGAAATATTGAGTTAAAAATTCTGTCCTTGGGTGTTGTAAATATTATATACTAAGTTAATTATTCCTCTTCTGTCTTTCTCCCATCTGCATTTTGCCTGCTCCATTGCTTGTTAAAGGAGGTCAGATACTAGGTGAAATAAGACTATTTTTTCATTCATTTTGTGTGCCATGTGTGTGCTAGCTGTCTCGAGCAATTTAGTGTTTACTTATGAGATTTCCCTGTTTTGTGTTCTTGTGCACATACACACTGTAAGATTAAAATAATGGTAAATCACGAGTACATCCAACCAATGTTAAACATTCTAAAGTGAACCCTCATGCTAGGATTTCTTCTGTTGATACCAGCATGGTCGAAAAGTGCTTATTAATTTTGTGGCTTGTACACATTGTCCATGATGGAGCAATCATTGTCATGAAGTGGTTGGGCTATGATCCCCAGGTTTGCTTGGACCGGTCATTCTCTCTGAGCCTAACCTTCTTTGCAGGGCTGGTATCAGGGTAAAATGGAGGAAGATAAAAACATGGCTTGGATCTTTCTAGTCTGTGGACTGCAACCTCCCCCCACTTTCTGCAGCCAAAGTGTTGATCTTGGGGAACAGGGGACCCCCACCCCCACCCCGAGGAAGCCTCAGGTAGAGGACTGCCATGGGAGATGAACATTGTTTCTCTCTCTGTGTGTGGAAATTTTAAGCAGAATCCAACCCTCTAAACACTGCCCAGGTTCCTTAGAGGGAGGGGTGGAATACAAATGCACTAAATTGATACAGTTTGGCAAGATATGACAACAATAAATCTGGGATAGGTGCAAGATTAAGACAGAACACTGCTTCATAAATACAGCACCTGTTTATAATTCAAGCAACAATTTTAGATGTCAACGGCAAGAGATAAATTGGGCCAAGCCCTGTGACCCAAAGCTGTACATGTTTGCACTGCGTTATGACTCCAGCCAGATAAAAATGAAGGCTTAGGCTAGGGTTGATACTAAATGCAAAGATGCAGTCAAGGCTAATTGTTGAAAATGTACCTCTTCTCCATTTAATACTCTCCTTAACCTAGTTCAAAGAGTTTCCATTGCATTTCTGTCAGTTTCAAAGAAGGGAAAAATCAGGTACTCAGAAATAAATGGGTACCTATTATGATGATAGATGGACTGCCAGTGCATGCAGGCACACATATGCAGAGAAGCAAATTTCCCCTAAACTTTGTGCTGATGAGGTTGGCACAAGGCCTTTTAGTCTGCATCCAAAACCAGATTTCTGGGCATGAAGTCTTAGTAATGAACACTTTGAAATACCAGGTGTATACAGCCACTGTTAAGCATCTTTAAATTGTATTGGTTTCAGCAGGAAAGTTTTAAGCACACATGTAAGCTTTCTGCAATTGAAATAGATTGCATCGAAAGGTGCATATTTGGATTTTGCCTATGCCTGAGGAGAGGCCAGCCATTCTAAATCACAAATAAACACAACCTATTTCCCTGGCAGTCTGGTTTGGCATTCAACCACTTCCCTATGAGTGAGAGGGGCCAATGTCAATTGCAGGAAGGAGATGTCTGTTTCCCCCATCACTTGACTAGTCCAGCCCAGAAGAAAACCTTTACCTGCTGAATTGTTGTGTTTTAGGCTTTATTTTCAAAGGCAAATAATCCAGAACTGTGTTGTTTTTTTAAAAAGGACTGGCAGCCTGTCTGGCTGTTCTTTGATAGAATAAAAGCTGAAATTCACACCAAACCATGCCACTCTCCTGTGATCGATTCAAGGAGAGAGCAATTGTTTCAACAGCCAGCTGAAAACATATTGTGAGCTAGAGGGCTCATGTCATTTTCATGTAATTGACATTGGCCTCTTGTTCGTAGGGAAGTGGCTGAATGCCAAACCTGACTGCCGGGTAAATATGCTGTGGTTATTTTGCATTTTAGAATGGCTGACCTCTCCTCAGGCTTGGGCAAGATCCAAATAAGCACCTTTCAGTGCCATCAATTTCAACTGGAGAAAGCTTACCATCTATTTCTAAAGGTTGGTCTAATCACATCCACTGTGGGCTCAAACTTCAATAACTTCTTTGCAGAGCCAGTGTAGTACACTGGTCTGAACGCTAAACAAGGATCTGGGAGACCCAAGTTCAAATTCCCATGCCGCTATGGCAGCACACTGGGTGATCTCAGGCCAGTCACCCTCTCTCTCAGCTTCTCCTACCTCACAGCGTTGGTGTGAGGCTAAACCACAGGAGAGAAGAACAATGTAAGCAGCTTCGGATTTCCTTTGGGGAGAAAGGTCGGGTATAAATGAAGTAAAGAAATAATCTGATGCTGGTATGCAGAAAGAGACTGAATTCTGCTTTTTAAACAAATAGGCAGGGCTTTTTTTGTAGAAAAAGTCCAGCAGGAGTGCATTTGCATATTAGGTCACACCCCATGATGTCACTATTGTTTCACACGGGGGGGTGTAGAAAAAGCCCTGCAGGAATTCATTTGCATATTAGGCCACACACCCCTTATTCCAAGCCAGCTGGAACTGCGTTTCTGTGCATTCCTGCTCAAAAAAAAGCCCAGCATACAGGTATGTTTGCTATAAGACCCACCACTGCACTGTAGCATGCCACATGCATTGAATCTACACCCCCACAAATATGTACATAAAGAGAACAAATGTCACATCTTTCTTGTCCTATATGAAAACTCGAATCCCGTGCATTTCAAGGATAAATGGGTCCGCAGCCTATCCATGAAGCTCCTAAATATTTTAAATGACGTCCAAAGCGCAGATTTTAAACACTGATGGATTAGGGTCATTCAGCCTTCTGAAAGATAGCAAATAAATCATCCCAGGGTGCCCTAGAAATTTCCATCTACAAAATCAGACGTCTTATCCCCCCCCCCCCCCCCACTTTCCAATTTCCAAACCTGCTGCCTCTGCAATCTGATCCTAGGAGGATTTCTACACCTGAGAGGAAAATAACAGAAGAGAACAGATGCCCCGAGGAGTCGTTCTCACCATGGCATGCTGCACTTATGCAAGAACAGTATGGCACAATCTTTATTCAGGAGATTGAATCTTTTTGAGACCCTTTCCTCATGCATTTGCATGGATCAAATGGAAGTCAGTAGTTCAACTGGGACCAAATTCTGCATTTGTGTATATATGTGAGCCTCCTACAGAAATCCGTAGGAGCTGAGGCTTGTATGCCTTATCTAATGGCAAAATTCAAGCCAATGCACGTTGTTTCATTGTTCAGTCGCACAGTCGATTCTGACTCTTTGCGACCCCATGGACCAAGTCATGCCAGGCCCTCCTGTCTTCCACCATCAGACTGCATCAAATTTAATACTCTAAAAGTCTCATAGGAAGCTCACTGAATAGGACAGAGGCGGTTGCCCATCTTTCTGCAACCTTTTAATGTACTGCCAGTCCAATCCAAAGTACAAGACAGTGTCACTTTAGTGCATGCTCCTGATATATACATCTTCTTTTGGTTGGCCTTGCCACTAGTTTATTGAGCTGGGCAGTAAAAGAAGTTTAACAATCTAGAACAGTCGAGAGTAACAAATTCCAGAAGGTTCATGAGGATTTATTATGAAAGACAGCAAGTTGCAATGCGTTTTGGGACACAGCTCTTCCTCAAGAAAACCAATATTTAATATACAAAATTATAAAATGAATGCTAATGTAATTGTGAAGAGCCAATATTCCATGTTAAGACACCTTTTGTATACAGCTGCTCATAGAGTTCAGTTTGATTTTAAGTATTGTCCATTAATCTAAACACCTAAGCTTCTTCATTTTAATGTAATATACTGAGAGAGTTGATGCCGACTTGCATCTATAGAACATCTACTTCAACATCTATTGCAACATATGATATAATAAGAGGATATCTCTGAGCTTGTGCAAAGTGTTTTTTTTCTGTGTCACTGGCTAACTGCATCCTGTCTAAAGTCTTCAGTTAGGAAGGACAGGGTACAGGGTTCAAGCCACTGAACAAAATCACAAACTAACTGCAAGAAACACAACATCCAGAGGTGACATGAGCATGGTGGCCAAAAATGCTCGCATCGCTTCTGGATGATGTGGGCTACCAGGGGCAGCCCCCAACACCACCTAGAAGTGACACAAGCATGGCAGGGGGGCAACATGCTTGCATCATTTCTGAATGATGTGGGTACCACCCAGAAGTGATGTGAGAGTGTCACCAGGGGACCTGAACCGGTTCAGTTCAGGAAGGTTTTTGGCTCAAGGGTTCAATTCAATATTCGATTCAGAGCTGCCTGGTTCATGAGCCCTAAACCGGGATTTCCTGGTCTGTGTCCCGTGGCACAGAGTGGTAAAGCTGCAGTCCTGCAGTCTGAGCTCTCTGCTCATGATGTGAGTTCGATCACAGTGGAAGCTGGGTGCAGGTAGCCAGTTCAAGGTTGACTCAGCTTTCCATCCTTCCGAGGTCAGTAAAATGAGTACCCAGCTTGCTGGGGAGAAAGTGTAGATGACTGGGGAAGGCAATAGCAAACCACCCTATAAAAAGTCTGCCATGAAAATCTTGTGATGCGACGTCACCCCAGAGTCGGAAACGACTGGTGCTTGCACAGTGGACTACCTTTTGCCCATCCCTAGTCATAATAATCAGCTTAGGTAGCCTTCCAAAAATGCATGACATGAAGTCAAATTATTGGCCCATATAGTCAAGTACTGCCTACTTGGACTGCTGGCAGTTTGCCAGGGCCTCCTCTCAAGTTCTGCTACGTGTGATCCTGTTAAATGGGGATGCCGTGGTGACTAGAAAGCCAGGGGTTATGAATTCAACAGATAACACTTCAGACAGATTCAGGTGTTCCAGACCTTCCACTCAAGAGGAGGGAGGGAGGGAGGGGGACAGTTGCCTGATCCAGATTGGAAAACTCAAGATTTGGGGATGGAGCCTGAGGAGGATAGGGATCTCAGTGGGGTGGCCAAACTGTAGCTTGGGAGCCACATGAGCTCTTTCACACATATTCTATGGCTCTCAAAGCCCCCACTGCCCCATCAGCTGGCTTGGAGAAGGCATTTCTCTCTTTAAATCACTTCTACAAATAAAGCCAGCTGGTGGCTTTGAGAATGTATTTAAAGTTAAAGTTGCTTTCTTTTACCTCTCCTCCCCTATCTGTTTGGTTTCCTCCCTCCCATGTTGATCCCAAACACCTGACGTTCGTGTCTTGTGACTCTCAAACATCTAATGTTTATTCTGTGTGTGGCTCTAACATTAAGCAAATTTGGCCACCCTTGGTATAGAGTCCATCCTCCAAAACAGCCATTTTTCTCCAGGGAAGCTGATCTCTGAAGTCTGGAGATGAGCTGCAACTCTGGGGGGTTCCCACATCCCACTTGGATGCTGACATCTCTAAGTGACCTCACGCAGCCATAGAATCATAGAATCAGAGAGTTGGAAGGGACCTCCAGGGTCATCTAGTCCAACCCCCTGCACAATGCAGGAAACTCACAAATACCTCCCCCTAAATTCACAGGATCTTAATTGCTGTCAGATGGACATCTAGCCTCTGTTTAAAAACCTCCAAGGAGGGAGAGCCAACCACCTCTCAAGGAAGCCTGTTCCACCGAGGAATCGCTCTAACTGTCAGGAAGTTCTTCCTAATGTTGAGCTGGAAACTCTTGATTTAATTTCAACCCATTGGTTCTAGTCCTACCTTCTAGGGCCACAAAAACAATTCCATACCATCCTTTATATGACAGCCCATCAAGTACTTGAAGATGGTGATCATATCACCTCTCAGCCCCCTCCTCTCCAGGCTAAACATCCCCAGCTCCTTCAACCTTTCTTCATAGGACTTGGTCTCCAGACCCCCCACCATCTTCGTCACCTTCCTCTTCGTCACCCTGTTCCAGCTTCTCTATATCCTTCTTAAAATGTGGTGCCCAAAACTGAACACAATACTGAACACAATACTCCATGTCCTTCCTGAACTGACATGTGTATGGGGACCCCCTTTTTTAAAGGTAAAAGGTAGTCCCCTTTGCAAGCACCAGTCATTTTCGACTCTGGAGTGACGTTGCTTTCTCGTTTTTACGGCAGACTTTTTACAGGATTGTTTGCCATTGCCTTCCTCCGTCATCTACACTCCCCCCACCCCCAGCAAGCTGGGTACTCATTTTACCGACCTTGTAAGGATGGAAGGCTGAGTCAACCTGAAGCCGGCTACTTGAACCAGCTTCCACTGGGATCGAACTCAGGTCGTGAGCAGAGGGCTCTGACTGCAGTACTGCAGCTTTACCACTCTGCGCCACAGAGCTTTGTGTTTATGAGAATTGAAACTACAAGGCTTTTGTGTGCCAAGATGACCTTTGTGGACCAAGATGACCTTGGTCATTTTTTTAAACCCCCTCTTTTGTTCCTTTTTGGCTGACAACTTCACAATCACATTTTGGGAAATATATTGGACTGAAACATAAACTCAACATGGCCTTACTAATGCAAGGATAATTAAATGATGTGTTTGACTGACCTACACACAAAGTGAAGCCAGAGGGAGAAAACAAAGCTAATTTTGACTACACAGTAAAAGGGAACTGGATGGAGTTCTTTAGCTCTGATCCCACCTTTACTTCTACATTGTTTTCTATACTATAAACATTTACTGTGGTTTGCCAGACCAACCTAAGGAGCCCAATAAAGTCTATTCAATATTTTGCTTGATACAAAAATGTGGTGTTAAGGGGAGTCTGGGGGCTGCTGATCTCATCTTGCATGCGGAGGCGTGATGGATTATGCTAAACAGCACAGAGGACAAATGATAGGAAAGAAAAAATGAAAAAAACTATCTTTACTCACAGCTCAACTGCAGAAAGAAATGCTCACTGCACTCCCAGTAATATAAATTGTAAGTTCAAAATACATTAAGGTAGAGGTTTTGGTATAGCAGTAGTGTTGGAGTAGAACAGGGATGGCCAAACTTGCTAAAGGGAAGAGCTACATAGAATAAATGTCAGATGTTTGAGAGCCACAAGACACGAACATCAGGGAAGGAAGGAAGGAAGGAAGGAAGGAAGGAAGGAAGGAAGGAAGGAAGGAAGGAAGGAAGGAAGGAAGGAAGGAAGGAAGGAAGGAAGGCAAATAGATGGGGGAGGGAGTGGAAATAAAACAACTTTAACTTTAAATGCATTCTCCAAGCCACTGGCTGGCTTGGCTTGGAGAAGTGATTTAAAGAGAGAAATGTCTTCTCCAAGCTGGCCAATGGGACAGTGGGGGCTTCAAGAGCCACACAATATGCATGAAAGAGCCACAGTTTGGCCACCCTTGGACTAGAAGATCTAGGTTCAAATCCTCACATGACCTTGAAACACAGTTGTTGACCTTGGACCAGTGTCTCTTTTGCAGCCTTACCTACTTTATAAAGTTGTTTTGAGGGATGCACAGGAAACAGAAGAATCATGTATACCACTTTGTCCATAAGAATCAATTGATTCCCATTGTTTCTCAGGGGAACAACTCAAAAGTTTGCCGTATGGGACAAGTTCTCAAAAACATCATGATTAAGTCTAGTAACACAAGATTCCCAGAGAATAAGCTTTTAAGAGTCAAAAGCTTCCTTCGAGAGATACAAGTAGGATTGGAGATATCTGGCCCCTCATATCCCAGTCAGAAGATGGGAGGGCTGTTGAAGATTAGGGAGTTAGGATGCAAAAGTACAATGCAAAATGTCATCAGCCTGATTACAACAGAGAATTCTTGGGGAAAGAAATTAGCATCTGTAGTGAGATAAGAATCCCATGTCCCTATTCATCTTTGGGAGACCTATTGTTCCGAATTTGTGAGTGAACTCTAGTTCACCAATTTCACTTTGTAATTTCCCCTTGAAGCTTCTCTGTTTGAGGACTTTAGGTCAGCAATGGAATATCCTGGAAGATTAAAATGTTCTCCCAGTGGTTTTGTTGTGTGTGTTTTAGTGTCAGATTTGTATCCATTTTTTTCTTTGTGTAGTAAGGACTGATCTGTCTGTTTATTGTAGAGAGCAGAAGGGCACTGGTGATATTGATGGCATATATAACACGGGGAGATGTACAAGAGAATGAACCTGAGATGATATGGCTGGTGTTATTAGGTCCGATGATTGCATTGTTAGAGTGAATACAGAACCTTTGCATCCTGACACCCTTTGCAACACCCTTCCCACATTCTGACTGGGATATAAACAATGCTAAACTCTCTAAAGCCCACTGAAGACAATGATATCTATTCAAAGTAAGTCCTATTTTATTCAAAAGGTCTTATATTCCATGAAAGTGTTCTTAGGTTGCACCCAAAGGGTTCAGAAGGGTGTAATTCTGCTCAGGATGGCAAGCAGTTATACCCAGCCAGGGGTCGTTTTGTAGAAAAATAGGTGGTGGAGCTCATCTAGGGACTGTTATGCAGCTGCACCTACTATTCAATAGACAAGGTGGGAAGGAGGAGGGGGAACTGTCAGAAAGGTTCAGGAGCTGTGCTCCTATGAGCTCCTGCTGAATTCAAGGCCTGCACCCAGCTAAGATAAATTCTGTATTTGAGGAACTAAAAAGCCTGGCCAGAGTTAGCAGGAAGAACTCTATGGCCTCTTTTGCCCCTTGATTCACTGAATTATATATCCGCATAAGTGCCAGCAAGTCACAATCAACTTATGGCGAGCCCAGCAACAGGAACTTGCAAGGTAAGTGAGAAGCAGAGGTGGTTTGCCATTTCCTTTCTTAAGTAATAACTGTGCTAAGCTTCTGAGATCTTGAGGTCAGGCTATACCATACCACCTTCCCTCCATCTTCTGAATTAACAGCTCCAATATAATCCTTTGATCATCTGTAGAGGTGGCACTGAATTATACAGAGAGTAGACCAACAGCTTCTTCCTGTGACAAGCCAGCAGAGTTTAGGACAGCATAAGGCAGCTTTGTTTGTACTACTAAAGTCCCTGTTTTGATCTCTAGTGCCCTGCATAACTTCACTGACCATGCAGAACATAACAGACCTGGCTAGAATTCTACCTTCTTAGGCTGGTTGCCATAATTAGGGGGGGAAACAACAACAAAGCTTCAGCCAAGACATTTTTTCCTCTTAGGGAACAGGTACAACATTCATTGTACAAACAACATTCATTTCATTAAGTTAGGCAGGAGTTGCCAGAAGTGATGTATGTTGGTGCTGGTGATGGGGAGCCTCCAGAGACACAATAAGCATTCTCGGTACACTCCTAAAAGGACTCTGCCACATCCTTAAGGCACTGGGATTTTGCCTAGAGTTCAATATTGACATCTCAGGGAAAATCCCCTTGCAGCTCTTATTATAGTGTCAGTGGATATGACTATAAATAAAGCTACTGTATGTAGTATTGATATTGTTCTGTGTTGTGAATATGGGAACTGACTGACAATAACAATCGAGAATGATTAACTCAGCTTCCTAATAGCTTCCTGGCAGCTGTTGCCAGAAATCAATTCATCCGTTAAGAACTGGGCAAGTCATTTTTTCCCCCCTAGTGAAAAATCCTCTTTCCAGTTGCAGTCTTTGACATGCTGTGCTGACTCTGAGGTGATGGGTTTGAAGAAACAGCTGGGATTATGCTCCATTATACAGATCAATGCAAATGAATCACCAGAGCAAATGACAATGAGCGACAAAGGTGCCACACTGCACCACAGGGCTGGAATAACCTGCTGAGTTAGAAATCTTCATAATGGACACAGTGCATTTCCACAGGCAAAGAGGAATTCGTCACTCATGGAATACATGGAAAGAGTGGAAATGCTGGGTTAATACAGAGAGCCTTTCCTGATGCCATGTTAATGCACAAGAATTGCACTTACTCTTGATTTCACTGCAGAAAATGTAAACATCAAACATTTTGCCCACTTGCAAAGAAACTGCATAATTTCAGAGCTTTTACTTCATTTGTTGTTGTTGAGACATAAAATTAGATTTTCCAGTTACCTCTGAAGAAGGGGGGACTCCCTGGAAGAAGAAGGAAGATATTAGGGAAGGAGATGCTTTTCCATGAGTTCCATGGTTGCAAGATATTATTAAGATACTGATTACCTACTTGCTAAAGCCTATTTTTAGTCTTCCTAGGAGTCTGCTATTAGCATTTCCAAGACCTGAGATTTTCCAGTTAACATTCTCATTGCTGTTTGCAATGTTATGTGGAATGTGGCTGTCAGACTGCTGGGGACATGTATTGGTCAGTGTCTGTAACATCAATAATGATGATTATAGAAACAACTTGTCTAAGACTTTTTGAAAACTTAAAAAAAGTTTTTCTCTCTTTGACATTCAAGGTCTGAGAATGAACTTCATTAGGTTTAGAAGGGTAAATACAGCAGACGCGGTACTCGACATTTCACTGTATGCATGTAAGTATTTATGCTTGTTTACAACCTGATTCCATAAGTTTAATTAATTATATATGAATATTAATATTGATATTAACGTGTATATTTTTAAAAAAATTAATAAAAATATAAAGAGAGATTTAGAAGGGTATAACTGCTTAGGGTTGCACTGTGAAAAGAGGGGGGGGGAAGCTGATGGATATCGATAGGGGTATCATCTCCCCTGCAGCAACTACCCAGCTGCATATTTTTTTTCTTTTAAAAAATCATGCCTTCTGTATTGGTTGGTCTACCCCATTTTTTTAAAGAAGAAAAAAGTGATAAGCAAAAAATGGTCTTGTGATATTTATTGTTGTAAATTTAATTTATACCACACTTTCCTTTTCAATGGGGACCCAAAGTGGGCAACATCATTCTCCTTTCCTTTGTTTTTGTCCTTGTTTTTGTAGGTTAGTCTGAGAGGATATGATTGGCCCAGCGTCACCCAGCACACTTCCATGGTAGAGTGGCTGTCAAAATAACGTAAAGATTTCCATTGTTACTGAGGACTAAACTCCATTGAGCTCATCGGGGCTTCTTTCTGAATGTAGAATTGGGCAGCAGGTCCACTTTAGATGTGGAACAAGTTAGGATGAACTTTAACACGAACAGTACAACCTAGTTTGCTGGATGTTTTGGAAGGGCCCATGAACGATTTATAACTGTAATGCATTTTGAATTGTAACAACACGTAAAGGCAAGGAGATATTAAGCCTCAAATGTACAGTGCTTTCTCAGATTTGTAAATAAATTGTGAGCCTGTACTGCAGTCTTTAAATCGGTCAAAGCTAGTAACTGGCGTGGGCAACTGTGTATGCTGTTTTACAATCTTCAGATTCAGAATCCAATGAAATTATTTAGTTGTAAACTACTATCTACTTGCTTTGAAGTAAAAACCATGAGATGGATCCAATGAAGCATGAACGGAAGAGTTCCTGCAATGGATCTCTCCTTCGCACCTTCCTTTGTTCCCCTCCACCTTGCAGAATTGCAAACCCCTGAAAACAGGTGGATGCTGTAGCAAAGCAGGCTTTGGCTCAAATGAAAGGCAGCAGTAGATTTTTATATCCCACTTTTCTCTACCTTCTTATCTGTGTGTATCCTGCAAAATGTTATATCTGGTGAAAACCTTTGTTCCTGAGAATTTCAGAACTCCCCAACTTTTAAATTTGGATTAATTTTTTATTAATTGATTACTAATTTTATTAATTACTAATAATAAATTTATTAATTTTATTTATTTACATGCTGAAAAATTAAATTCTTACACAAAACTGACACAGTTGATTAATAACAGAAGTCCATAGGCGATCAAATAAAATGGAACAGTTACCTTTCTGTAATACATTGGGTGGACTACAACTGTGATATACTTGTCCTTTTGTGATTCACCAAGGTCGTTTTCGCACTCACCTTCCGCCGGCGCGACCCCCCTCTTCACTGCGCAGGATCTGCGCGGATTTCGCACTAAACGCTGCGGAGCAGCAAACCGCCAAAAAGCAGTTTGGCGTTTGCGCGGCTTTTGCGATGGGAGCTTCCGGCTTTTCTGGCTGCTCCGCAGCGTTTAGTGCGAAATCCGCGCAGATCCTGCGTGGTGAAGAGGGGGGTCGCGCCGGCGGAAGGTGAGTGCGAAAACGACCCTAGATTTGCAGAAACACCATTTGGCAGGAAATGTTATTACCTTTTATGGCTATCCAGACCAAATGGCCAAGCCACACTGTTTTATGTGATCATGTGATCAGTTAGTTTGCCCTCTTTATTAACAAACTGCTTGTATTTCAGCTCACAATACCTGATCCCCTTGTCTGATGAAGTGTGCTCAAGAGAGGATATGAAAGCTTATGTTCTGAATAAAAATTGGTTGGTCTTAAAGGTGCAATTTGACTCCTGCTTTGTTTCTGTAATACATTAAGCTTTATAATTATATAAACCCTATGACCTTAGATATGACCTTATCTAACTATTTCTGCATATCTAGTGTTTCTAATACCAAGTAAAAGCAAGTTGTGCAGTTGTAATGAGGTTTTTAAAAATCTCCTGATATTTCACAGGAAAACCAGGTATGTGATTCAACAAAAAAACTTCCAAGTTTAAGGGTACACTAATCCCTTAACCCTTTCCTCCATTTCTCACTCATGTTATTCCAAAAATTCATGGCATGTGGACAATGCCACCAGATAGGTGAAAAAAAATCTTTCAACTAATAATGACAAAACCAACAGTTACTAGCAGCATTACATATCTTTGCAAACGTCTTGGGAGTATGATAAATTTGATGGATGATTCTAAACAAATTTCCCCTGAAGTATAAAAAAGGTGGGAGATTAATGAAGTAAATACATTTAAATGGCCCTCAGCTTTTTAAAGCAAGTGTCTACGCATGATGATCATGCTCAAATCAGTGTAGCCATTGCCTAGAATCTAGGACGAGAAGTTGAATTTCTATTTATTGCAATTCAGTATTTTGCGTGACTCTTTGTGCCTCTGTACACTTAGTAAGACCTGAATTACGTAAAATGGTAAAAATAAGCTGCAGAACAGAACAAATGTGAACAGAACAAGAGAAGTTATGCAACTGTATAATTTATACAAGGAACATAATTTTTGTCATCACAGAATCTGGATAGCCTTGTCACAAAAACTGTTAAGAGTATTTAGAGCTTTGTAGACAATGCTCTTGGATCCTTTCCTCCATCCCCCCTAAACTTTCCCCCTCTCAGCTGCTTTCTTTTCCTTCCTCTCCAACTATTAGTCACATGAACAAACATGCATTGTTTATTACCTTTTGACTTTTGAGTTCACTGGTTGCCTTTCCAAATTTGTTCAGAGCAAGTAATTGAATTACGCCATAATTGCTTTTTAAGGGGACACATTCACAATGTAATGATGCAGAGTCAAAACTTAAATCAGAATCATAACTAATGATAAAACATGAAAAAAACTGCTGCAAAGCTGATGTTTGGTTCTTGAATAGGAATGGATCCTCATGTCATGAAAGAGGCTTATCTAGCCCAGAGAAACTTCTTGACAGCACAACCAAAAGCAACATATTGCAACACTACATCCCAAAGTCTCTCTCTGTGCTTACACACACAAAAATGATCCTACAGGTTTCCAAAACATTCTACAGCAATCATTCAGAGTTATCTGTCACTATGGAAAGTACAGAACTACATATGTATGTAAGGGCAGGGGTGGAATTCTAGCAGGAGCTCCTTTGCATATTAGGCCACACCCCTCTGATGTAGCCAATCCTCCAAGAGTTTACAAAAAAGAGCCTTGTAACCTCTTGGAGGATTGGCTACATCAGGGGTGTGTGACCTAATATGCAAAGGAGCTCCTGCTAGAATTCCACCCCTGTGTAAAGGCTGTCAAGTCATAATCAACTTATGGTGTTCCCAGCAAGGAGTTTTTAAGGTAAGTGAGAAGAAGAGGTGGTTTGCCATTGCCATCCTCTCTGGAGTTCTCCTTGGTGGTCTCCCATTCAAGTACTGACCCTGTTTAGCTTCCAAGATCTGATGAAATGAGATAAACATAGAACTACATTAGCTAAAAGAAAAACAGGTATAAGTCAATCAAATAAGCGTTGCACCAGTGTGACAATGCTTTGCGGAAGATGGGAGTTCCAAGCAATGTCTAGTGGGAAAGGCATAGCTCAGATTTCAGATTATCGCTAGTTTTTCCTCATTAAAAGAATATTTCAGATTGAAAATCCCTAGGTGACCAGCTGCTAGGTTCAGAAGACAACACAGGGACAGATGGACCAATGGTCTGATTGTACAAACGACAACTACCAGTGTCCCTGAAGTCTAGTTTGTACTGGGTCAAGCAGGGTCAGCCCTAGACTGTCTGACACTCTAGGCAAGGCTAACTTCTGGTGCCTCGCCCCCAATAACTTCTCTGAGTCACAGGGCGGGTGCCCAATTCAGTGTCCCTTCGGAAGGGTGGTGCCCCATGCAAACACCTAGTTTGTCTAGTGGCAGAGTCAGCCCAGGGGTCTAGTTTTTCTTTGTCTTGAAGGTGCCACTGGACTCAAATTTTGTACTCACATGTTATCAACTCTTGTATTTGTAAGCTAATTTACAGAGAGTCAATTTACAGAGAGCCAGTTTGGTGTAGTGGTTAAGTATGTGGACTATTATCTGGGAGAACTGGGTTTGATTCCCCACTCCTCCACTTGCAGCTGCTGGAATGGCATTGGGTTAGCCATAGGTCTTGCAGAGTTGTCCATGAAACGGCAGCTTCTGTGAGAACCCTCTCAGTCCCACCCACCTCACAGGGTGTCTGTTGTGGAGGGAGAAGATATAGGAGATTGTAAGCAGCTCTGAGTCCCTGATTCAGAGAGAAGGACGGGGTATAAATCTGCAGTCTTCTTCATTCATAGATTTTACCAACTGCCTTAATCCAATATAAGCTATAATCAGTATCTATGCATTTTGACTCTAACTGGCCCTTCCTGACAAGAAACCCCCAGCCCCACCCCCCATATGTAATGATTGAGGAAATCCTATTTCACTGTATCTGTGTTTGCACACAAAACATAAAACTTTGTGAGTCTTAAAGGTGCCACTGGACTCAAACTTTATACATACAAACAGTATTGGAAGTTAGGAATGGGTTATAACATGACAAATCCAGGCTCTAATCTTGAAGCTTTCCTGCACTGGGTTGGGGTGGGAGGCTGTGTACATACTTGCATTAGATCTGGGCTGTAAGTTAGCTACTGTAATTATTGGTTTCCTTCCTGGTTGCTGACAACTACCAGGGATATAGACTCACTGGGTACTCAAACAATGCCTTCTGATAAAGAGAAAAGAAACTAGAAAAAAGAAACAGGCTGCTTGTTGGTTGCACTGTTTTCTGTTCCATTTCTTCTATTCCCTGAACCCAGCTCTGCCTACCTGCCTGTCCTAAGAAGTCTCTGGCCTTAATTTTTGAAAATATGTTTCACAGTGCCTTGCTTAAACTTTGATTTTAGCATGTAAATTTAATGTAATGTAATGCTGTAATGGTGCTTCATTATTGTTTGGAGGTCAATCTCAGCGTTTTTTCAGGCAGCATCTTGCCAGCTGGCATCTGACAGAGGATTGGGTCTTAACCACACTTAAAAAAAATAAATAAATGAACCCCTCAATAAGGAGCTTAGGAACCATATCCTTAAAAGAACATGCATTTTTCTACCACACATGTTCCTCAATATGTTCAGATTATCTGCTATGGAAGAGGCTCAAGCCATCTTTGATGGTGCACAAGATGACAGGATAGAAACAGACAAACCATCAGAACTTTATTCTTTTTTCATAGAAATCATCAATTTTTAAAATAGCACAATATCTACATGGGGGAAAAGCAATTTTTTTACCATCAGCAATTACTTCTCTTTGGATACATGAAACCTGCATCATTTAAGGAGAGTAAGCATCATGCACTGAGTCTTCTTCAAGAAGTTCAGATAATTTTGCCAGCACTTGTTAATTAGGCGCTCTGTGATAGAGACAAGCACTTTTGTTCTGTCTGTTAAGGAGACATTTTTATACTTCGGGTTTTTTTTAAAGGAAATGCCAAGGTTCTTTAATAAATTACTGGAGCCCAGTTAACAAAGCCATAGGGTGAGAAGGGAGATATCCCACCCTCCCCACCCTGAGCCTGCTTCGGCGGGGAGCGCAGGATACAAATAAAATGATGATGATGATGATGAGGCTCACAAAAAGGAAGAAATGTCACTTGATGTGGGGACACTTTGAACATTTCCAAATGTAGATCTCAAGTTGATTTAGTATGAAAGAATCCTATCTGATTGTCCTAAGTATCAATTGAAAAGACCTTATGCATTGATTTAGGAAAGATATTTGGACACTGTGAATGTCACTCAGATGTTTGTTAAACATCACAGCTGTTGCATTAGAAGGAACCATGTGTGAGCCTCCCCCCCCCCCGCTTCGCCCGAGATGCATAGTGTCCCACCCAATCCCTGCCAAGAAATAACAGACAAGGGGTAGTTCAGTGGTAGACATGAATTTATAAAGGACTTTGAATTCATAAAGTCCCCCTTTCAACGCTTAAGTATCTCTAATAGTGTCCATAAATTCAATCACTGCTACAGCCTGCTATTAAAAACACCAAACTCCACCCCCCCCCCCATGGAGAATGGGCCTATCTACATGCTAGCAATAACAGCTGAGTGGAAACACCACGTTCAGGAGCAGCATGGTTCTGAAATCTAGGAGGAGATGGCTGTGGCCTTCATGCCTAGTTATATGGTCTTCCCAGTGGTATTTGCCTGGTTAGTGCTGGAAACAGGATACTGGGCTAGATGGACCCTTAATCTGATTAGTAAAATAATTCATAGAGATCTAAATTTCACGAGTTTTACTGTGGCTGCATTCATTCGTGGCTGGATATTGCACTACTGTTGTGCTACAACAATAATTTACAACTGAATTTTCTTTTGTTGACAAGAAAATCCAGGCTGTTTCCACATGACTACTGTCTACACAGCTCTCATTGTCCCTAGGAATGCCAGGGGATTCGCAAGAGCGTGCATGTGACATTTTTCTTGGCATGTACCTCAGCTCTCCCTGCCCCCCCGCATGGTTGCCACTACCCCATGCCACCCGAGGTTCTTTTCTGAGCTTTTGCTGCACTATTATAATGCTATCATGATTTTTCAATAACAGCCCTCTGGTATTAGTAGTGGGGGAACAGGGATTATGGAGAGGACAGAAGCAAAGAAAATGGTCTCGTTGTATGTCCTGCAGAAACTAGCACTTTCCTGTCCACATGATGTGCAGAGGCTTTGATTGCAATGTTTCCAAAAAGACCAGACCAAACTGGGTTTGGGAAGGAT
Source organism: Heteronotia binoei (assembly GCF_032191835.1). Classification (NCBI taxonomy): domain Eukaryota; kingdom Metazoa; phylum Chordata; class Lepidosauria; order Squamata; family Gekkonidae; genus Heteronotia; species Heteronotia binoei. The sequence continues at coordinate 32,805,021 of NC_083226.1, forward strand.
CACAGCAAAACAGGATGGCTCGACAGTGTAGGTAGGATTGATGGCGTAATATGGATACTCCCCAAAAGAGTGCTGCTGCAGTATATTTTACCCAAGGTAGAAAAAAACGCCTCTGTGGAAGCAACCCCCTTTGCAAAGAATTGCTGTGCTGCAGTGATAGCGCAGCATTCATGGAGGTGTGGAGGCCACCTAAAACTCTTTTGTCTGCCCTCAGTTTGAGAAATACCGCGTTCACGTTACATGAATGCAGACAATAAGGAAACCCTCTTTGATAGGCGCACCAGCCAAAGTCATAGAAAGCGCTTCCTAATGCAGAAAAGTATCGCATTTGCAAGATCCTTCCTAAGCACTTTCTGAACCTTTGTGAGTTAAGAGCTTCTTTTCTTAGGGCGCTCGGGTTGTAATAAGGGGGCTCAGCTTGAAAGGAATGCCTGCAGTTCCCCCACCCCCGTTTTGTTCTCGAAAAAGCCAAGCCTTTGCCCCGCTGGATCAGATAAGTGACTGCCGGCTTCTCCCAGCTCTCTCTCCCCCCCGCTGTCCCTGCCCCGTCCCGCCACCTTGCACTGCGCGAGACCCTTCCGTCCTGCTGAGCGCTGATAACGGCTGATGTTGTCATGAGCAGCAAAACACCCACCTGCTCAAACTGAAGGCACCGAGCCGCTGACATCAGCAGGCACCCTGACATCAGCCTCTTAACGAGATGGAACAAAAAGATACGCCGCCGTGGGTTATTTTTAGGGAGCGGGATGGCAAGGGAAGATCAGCTTGCGCTTGAAAACGTTCTGTTCGCCACGTTAAAATGTTTCATCTTATTTGAATTGCAATCGCTCCCCCCCCCCCAAGCTTTCTTAATTCCTTTGCTTATGTTTATTGCTTGTGCTCTTTCATTTCCCGGCTAACGTCTCCCTCTCCCGTCTTGTTATGTCTCGGATGCAACAAGCTTTAAAAAGAAGTCTGCTTAATGACACATTTTGGCTTTCTTTTCCCCACTCTTGGTAGTTAGTGCTCACAGATCTGAGTGTGGATTCACTAGAGGTCTGTCTGTTATTGGTCTATTACTGGTAGAATTGAGGCTGCCGAGAATCTTGCATCTGAGAAGCATATCAAATATACTGGATGCATATGAACATAATTGTATGTAAATACCATTACCATCAAACCTGTGTGTTTTGGTATCACAGAGTCCAAACACAAATCATTTATGTGTCTCATGCTCTGTCACCACTTCGTCATTCTATGGCAGGTGGGCTGATGCAACTATTTTGGAATTATACATTAATCACGGGTCACAGATATGCAAACGCTCCTGGAGACAATGTGTGGACTTTCACAGAAAAGACGCAGTGCTCATTTCTAACCAATTTCTAATCAATTCCCCCAGGTATGCTAATTTCTTTCAAAGATTCAAAGAGCAGCCTGAACCGTTCTTCCTCTTCCACTACAAAGTTTGGCTTCTTCTGGTCTGTTTTTTATAGTTCAAAATGAGCCCAGGTTTTCTGCAAGACTGACATTCATTGGTGCTTGGGAGAACAGATTGCCTGTGAATACAAATTATCATTTCTATGTGTGACAATTTCTGAACTTCTGAATGTACAAAAGTTCATCTCTGGGTTAACATTTTTTGGGGGGGTTAACTAAAAATATCTATCATCCCAGCATTAAACAGGTTGCAACTGTGGACTCTTTTATTTTCCTCATTTATATTAATGCAAAAATCTGTTTTACACTTCTAGAAAGGTCATTTTAAAACATTCTCTCTCTCTCTCTTTTGTTTTCTAGGCTTGGCAGCTCTTATTATTGGGTCCACATAAATAATTTACAACTTGGCTTCCCCTTAGGAAGCCTTAATGAGAGCAGCAAATGATGCTGAGAAGGAGTACCGGGAAACAATCCTTTCCAATGAGAAAGCACTGGGAGACTTTAACACAAGAGGTGATGACATTGGTACATAAATAGACTATTGTCTGTGGATATCCCAGATCTACACTGATTCCACAAATAGTAGCAGGGGGGGTTGTTTTGTTCTATTGTGGCTTCCACATATCATTGTGCAGTGGTCCACCTTCCAGGTCTTCACCAGTTTTAATTTTTAATGTTTTAGTTCTGCATGTGCATGTGGTGTGCGCGGCTGGAAGTCATAGCTGACTTCTGGAAACCCCTAGAGGGGCTGAGAGGCAAGAACATTCAGAGAGGTGGCTTGCTTCCTGCCCCTGCATCCCAGCCCTGGTATTCCTTGGAGGTCTTCCATTTACTTGCAAGGGTCGGCCCTGCTTAGCTTCTGAGATCTGATGAGATTGGGCTTGCCTGGGTTATCCAGGTCAGGGCTAGGTCGCCAGTTTTGTTGTTTGTCTTCTGCACTACTCCAGCCACAGCCAGCATAATTTCCTCTTTCATTTACCTGCATGGCTGCCATTACACTGGTGGGCTTTTTTTAAAAAAACTTTTTATTACTTATCTTGATATATAGCTATAACAGTATTACCCTATAGCAATAGGCCTATCACCATTTGAAAAACCTATCAAAAAGTACTGAAGTTGTGGTGGTGGGGAATGGTGAGTTTGAGAGAAATGGAGGGACCATGGCTCAAGGGTAGAGCAGCAGGAAGTCCCAGGTTTAGGGCTGGCCCTAGACTAAGGGTGGTCAAACTGTGGCTCTTTTACACATATTGTGTGGCTCTTGAAGCCCCCACTGCCCTATTGGCCAGCTTGGAGAAGACATTTTTCTCTTTAAATCACTTCCCAAGCCAAGCCAGCCGGTAGTTTGGAGAATACATTTAAAGTTAAAGTTGCTTTCTTTCCACCTCTCCTCCCCCATCTATTTGCCTGCCTGCCTCGATGCTCTCAAACATCTGACATTCATGTCTTGCGTCTCTCAGACATCTGACATTTATTCTATGTGGCTCTTTCATTAAGCAAGTTTGGCTACCCATGCTCTAGACTGTCTGCCACCTTAAGCAAGGTTAACGTCTGGTGCCCCCATGCACTGATAACATCACTGAGTCACATGGGGGCACCCAATTCATCACCCGAGAAGTCTGGCACCCTAGTCAATCATCTAGTTTGCCTTGTAGCAGGGCCAGCCTTGTCCAGGTTCAATCCCAAGCATTTCTAGTAACCAGGAATTAAGCAGCAGGTAATGTAAAAGATGTCTGCCTGAGACCCTGGAGGGCCACTGCTAGTCTGAGTAGACAGTACTGATTTTCATGGACCAAGGATCTGATTCAGTATAAACCAGCCTTATATGTTCATGTCTTCATGGAGAGAAGAATGAAGAATACTTCCATGCAGGGATCATTTCATAGAACAAGAGGTTCTGGAGCTCATCAGTAGAACTTATTTGCATAACTCATTTGCATATGCCACACATCCCAGACTTCACCGGAAAGTGTACTAAATTATATCAGCTCAACATCTACCTTAAAATGCTTCTTGAATGATGTCATAATAAAACTTTATTTTCAGCATACTTTTTAAATGATTTTCTCCTGTGTGGCCATAGTGGCATGATGAAGATTTCCATTGGTCTGCTTTATATGTTTTGGTGATTTTCCTATTTTTTGTAGGGAAAATATTAGAAAGTTTGTAAAATCTTAGAGTTCAGCAAAATTCTCACAGGGGGTTTGAAGAATGGAGCCTAGAAGCAAGTATCGGGGGGGGGGGGGAGGGGTAAGAAAGAAAGAGCACAATAACATTTAGAGGTTCTGGAGCTCTGCTGCTGTGAGCTCCTGCCCAAAATGAGGCCTGTCCATGCATTGGCTCTCTTGCCAGCCCATTGAGAATGCCTTTGTATTCACAGTGGCAATGAGAGCACAATTCAATTTCCTCTGTATGTGGAAGCAACTCAAGGTTTGCAAACTATTTGCAAAAAGCTTGTATGCCCTCTTAATGGCATATAAAAAGATTATCCTGAAATTTATTTTTCCTGCTAATCCAAGCACTCCCTTTACTCACTCTGAACTTTGACTTGATCAAGCGACAGAGGAAATCAAAGGGAGAAAAAAGATAGTAAGTACTGTTGTAACAACTTCCCACCTTTGACAGCTGCCATGTTACAGCCTCCTCTTGCAGCAGAAGGAGGACAATTGACTGTAATCTCAAACAGATTACAATAATGTAGTGTAGCAGTTGTACAAATTATGATCTCCATTCATGACCCTGCACAAAAGCATTGCTGTCTTCTCACCGCCTGCTCACTATGCCCAGATGGGGAAGCTTCCCTCAACGAACATGCCCTAAGGGAGATAATTTTGGAAGATAAACACTCCAGACCATCTTCTGTTGTAGGCTGGAACCATATACTATGAGGAATATGATATTTCACAATTGCAAAGATATGCCTTCTGGATTATTTTGGACTGGAAAATCCAAGGGATGATTACAAAATTGCAGCAGCCAGTGATGGGTAGAACTCACTCAAGTCTAATCATCTAGTACAGGGGTGTCAAACATGCTGCCAGAGGGCCAAGTCAGGCCCCCAGAGGGCTTCTATCAGGCCCCCAAGCAACTGACTCTTGTCTGCTTCCTTCTCCCTCTCTCTTGCTTCCTTCTGCATCTCAACTTGCTTTTCAAGGCTTGCTCAAGATCGCACAGGAGCTACAGAGCAAAACATCAATTTTATCCATTCATTGAGGCTCCTCTTGGTCCCCTGGGGAGGGAGGGAAAGAGGCAGAGCTTCCTTTGCCCAGTTCCCTGGTTCCCATGGGAGAAATACAAAGAAAGCACCTTTAAGACCAACGAGTGCTAACATTTTAAGCATGTTTTATTTTACGGGTTTTTTTAAAAAAATCTTTAGTCATATTTGTCTGTGCCCTTTAAAAAGTTTATATTTCTGCTACCTAATTTTAAATAGGTTGCACATATGGCCTGGCCTAACACAGCCTGGCCCAACAAGGTCTCATTTATGTCAGATCCAGCCCTCATAACAAATGAGCTCAGCACCCCCTGATCTAGTATTCTTAAGAATCCCACAAAACCCTAGATTGTTTGGTCCTCAAGAAACAAGTAAAGGCAGTTTAGCTTTCAAAGGTCTTGCTGCAATATATTAGATTTTTAAAAATAAATTTGATCTGTGCCTCTTATTAATCTTATTGTTCCATGTTTGTTTGGGTTTTTTTTTTAGATTCTATGCTTTTGTTGGGAATTGGAATGGATTATTCTGAATGTTATGAAGATAAGACTGCATGTATAAACAGGAAAGCAAATAAATAAATGTGATGACTGCAAATTTGAGTAACAAGGGAGTTGTTTCATAGAACTGCTTCCAAAGGATCCTCTTTGTAGGTAAAGAATAATAAATCCCATCTTCCCCGAAGAAGATTTTAATTGAAACACATGGGGCTCTTAATGATTTTTATTCTGCAAGAATAAATCTTTAAGTTAAATGCCAGGTTGAGGTTTGATTCCCCCCCCCCCCAATTTGTATTCCAAGAAAAGTTTTCATACATGTTTGAGAAGCAGACTGATTTGCAGCAGGCCATTCATGGAACTATTGCACAATTATAAGAAAAATTATGCAGCAGTTACGTATAATTAATATTACTTTTTAAAAAAAATACATTTACCATTATTACATCCACCTCCATTCCTGTTCCTTTGGGAAAGCAATTTACCTCTTTCCTCTTGTATCTCATTAATAGCCAACTATAGGACAAACAGTGCAATGCGGTTCATCTATTACTTCAGTAATCCCTATTGGGAACCCACTGATTTGTTTTCTGGCATTTTTACTTCTTGAGATTTAGGAATAAAAAGCGTAAAGGTCTTGAGTCAGAATAGAAACAGGGAGATTCATATGTATCCCTGTTAACTAACTGACTGGCAGTAATCCCGGACAAGAATATCATAGCAATGTAACTTTGGCTTGACTGTAGACACAGATTTTCTTATGCTTCTGGGCTTGGCAACCTCTCTCTGTGGGCACACTTCCTTTGAAAAATGAAATCAAACTGTGTATCTGCCTCAAACCAAATAGCTGATACCAACTTTCCACCATCACTTTGGATCAGGAAGTGCTTCAGAAGACCTCAGGAGGTACCACTTTTGCACCTACCAGGAGCAGACATTCAGAAGTAGCTCTCTCTGCCCAGGATGATACAGGGCTTGGAACCACTCAATGTTTGTGGGTGGCACTCTTAGGGTTGCCAATCCCCAAATGGGGAAGGGGATCCCCTGGTTTGGAAGCCCTCCCCCTCTCCAGGGTTATCAGAAAGCGAGGGCGTGGACGGGAAGGGAAATGTCTGCTGGGCAGTCCATTATACCCTCTGGAGACCAATCCCCATATAGTATAATGGAGAATAAATCTGTGGGTATCTGCATAGCATCTTGTGCCTCTCCTAATAAAACCCCCAAGATTCAAAAAGACTGGACCAGGGGGTCCAATTCTATGAACCCCAAAAGAAGGTACACCCATACTCCATTATTTCCAAGGGAGGGAAGGTATTTAAAAGGAGTGCAGTCCCTTTAAAAATGGCAGCCAGAACTCCTTTCAAAGTTCAGTCATGCTTGTCACAACCTTGCTCCTGGTTCCACCCCCGAAGTCCCCAGATATTTCCTAAGTCAGACCTGGCAACCATTCTAAATATGGAGGTTCCACTGGTTCCCTTTAGTGTAGTAGCCATTGCTGGACCTAACCTCCATTACTCTAATTCCATTTAAAAGCATCTATGCCCAAGGCCTTCATTCCACCCACTCGCAGAGCATTCCACAATTTAATTACTCACTGAGTAAAGAAGTATTTCACTTTCTCTGTCCTGTAAGTTACTAACATCTGGTTCTATACATTTATAGAGATTGTAACTATCACTTCAGTAACTGTGAGAGGAAATTTGGAATTAGTAACAATCCCCCCTCCCCTTCATAGGTTATTCCTTCTCTCTGGATGACAACATGAATTCCTGTTGCTTTTCAAAGGATAGCTAATAAACGAAGATCTCCACAGAGGAAATAAAATTTTACTTTTTCTAAAAAAACACACACAATATAAATCTTTTATGGAAGGGTGTCTGGATCTTTTCCCACTCTATTAAAGCAGGATTGGAATGAAGAATGAGTGAACCAAAGAACAAAAGTTTAAAAAACAAAAAGGAACTCTCCACCAAAGTCCATCTAGGATATACTGAGGTTTAGCAGAACAGCAGGATTCAGGTTGTGAGCATTATTGTAAAGCAGAGACCCCACAGAGGAAGGTGTTTTTGTGTTCCAAAACCAGATTGTAAAAATGGCACAGTATTAAAAGTTTCAAACTGATGATTTAACAAGTGTAACCCAAACTGCTATGTAAAATATCAGTTTAGTCTGCTGATGTGGGGACAATGGTGACAAGGAGTTTGCAGTACTTTATCCAGTGGCTACATTAAGAAGAAAAAGAAGATGACATTGGATTTATATTCCACCCTCCACTCTGAATCTCAAAGTCTCAGAGCGGCTCACAATCTCCTTTATCTTCCTCTCCCACAACAGACACCCTGTGAGGTGAGTGGAGCTGAGAGAGCTCTCCCAGAAGCTGCCCTTTCAAGGACAAACTCTGCAAGAGCTATGACTGAGCCAAAGCCATTCCAGCAGCTGCAAGTGGAGGAGTGGGGAATCAAACCCGGTTCTCCCAAATAAGTGTCCAAGCACTTAACCACGACATCAAACTAGCTCTCTAATATCATGGATGCTCAGTCACCCACTGTTCAACCTGTATTCTGCTCATTGGCCTTGACTATCGAATCAGTTGTTCATCAAGCCATTCAAGTACAGCCAAACATTTCTATTTGCATGATTACACTTCTTTCTCATAGCTGCTGTTCTCCATCACTCATCTGCTGCTGCTTCCAGTTGTTAAGACACATATTTAAAAGAAGTGGGGAAAGTCTCAATTTGTTCTGTTCAAGCTCACCTCCGAGAACTATTATTTATTTGCTGCAAGTACATCTTGAGTCTCTCTTAAAACCTTCAAAGAGCCTTCCATGAGTTTCTGAGATGGTCTCTTTTTTCCACCTTTACTTTACAAAAGTTTGGGTACCTCAGAAAGACTGCATCTGGACATATGCAGAGTTCCTTTCTGTCCCAAAAGAATTACATTTTCACTGATGGACTTAAGGACAATCTGAACAGACCTAGACTGAGAAGAGAATGACCTTTGCCTATTCAGGTGAGCTGTAGAATATTATGCCCCTCTCTCTTTCTTGCTTAAGGTGGCAGCAGCCTCATAGGTGAGACATCAGGCAGCGTTTTGATTTACTTTTATGTTACAAAATTTATATCCCATTTTTCTGCCCTCACAAGGGCTACCAAGACAGTCAACTAGTCAAAACACACACAATAAAATCATGTTTTAAAACCAGTAACCTCCCCCAAACCATCACTATAACTATTAAAACCAGTGCTAAAATATACACAAAACAAAAAGACAGCTCAGAAAAAGAGGTACAGATGCTATTTTGCTTAGCCTACATACAGGTTGGATCCAATACACAAATAGTAACTAAATATTTTACTAAAAACTGTGCTGTACTTTAGTATCAAGAAGAAAGGAAGAAAAACACAACTAACATAAGATTAGACTGTCAAAAAAAATCCCTGTTTTGTTTAAAAATAGGATTTAAATGGAGAGATTTTTTCCCCTTTGAATATCCATTAGCATCAACAGGCTTGGTAGGTCATTGCTTTTTTAAAACTAAAAAACAAGGATCCTTGGGCTGCTAAAATTTGAGAACCACTGATTTAAATGTGCAAAGAAGGGCTTAAGGACAAGGGGCTTCCCTGCCTGAGTTAGTTAAACTGAATGACCTGACATTGAGCCCAGAGAACACCTGTCTCTTCTCTGTTAACTGGGAACATTTAGTTCATAAAGTTCACAAGTGGCATAAAAATAAAACCAATGTATTTGTTACATATTACTAAGGCATGTCCTGGTCTCTGCAGCGCAAGAGACTACACATGCAAATAAGCTTGACATGGAGTTTGAGACAAATGTAGACGTTAAAGGGATCCAATCAAGAACTCACTTCATGTGGGAGGGAGTCTGATCACAGGAACACACGAATCTGCCTTATTCTAAATCAGACTATCAGTTCATGGAGGTCAGGATTATCTACTAGGGCTGCCAAGCTCCCGGGGTGTGTGTGTGTGTGGGTGATCCCCTGGTTTGGGGGGCCCCAACCCACCAACATAGAGCAGGCCACCAGGGGATCCCCATCCCTAAAGGGCTCCATTGTCGCACCACATGCCCTGCATGGTGACATCACCCAGAAGTAACGTCGCAGTGCCAGGGACACTCTAGGATTCATGGTAAAACTCTATGGCACCATAGAGTTTTTATTACAAATGCTAGAGCATCACGTTGGGGTGATGTCATTGTGCTGTGCAAAGTGTGTGAGAGAGGAGTTCCCTGCCGCAATGGTGAAGAGACTTGGCACCCTTTTTTCTATCCTGATAGACAGCAGTTCCTCAGGGTCTCAGGCCGAAGTCCTGATCCTTTTAATGGAAAATACTGAGAGACTGAACCTGGGACCTTCTGCATACCAAGCAGATTCTCTGCTACTGAGCTATATCCCCTCCACATCAAGGTAACTTTTCCCAGCAATGATGTTCATGTCAAAATTTTCTATAACCCTGATCAATAACGGTCTAGTACAGGGGTGGCCAAACTTGCTTAATGTAAGAGCCACATAGAATAAACACCAGTTGTTTGAGAGTCGCAAGATGTGAACAAATATTACACACTCATCTTTATTAAAACTCTTAATACTTTCTTTGCACAGAAAGATAAAACACATAAGTATGCACTTTACAACATGACTATGCTAGAAGGAGACTTTTAAAAAACAAAAGTTGGGAATAACCATCCCCATAAGACCAGCATAGGGAAAGGTTAGGGGATTTTTTTTTTTTGCACCAGTGGGAGAAGTGATTTACATATACCAGCAATTTACATGTGCCATATAAATCACTGGCTGCCATTTGCATCATTATGCATCTCTCATTGCCATACCACCAAGGACAGTAAAAACAGCTCCTACAAGAGCTAAGAAATGAAGGGCAAACCCTGCACTGCCCTTTTTAATTCTGTCCCTCCTTTCAGTGGATCCCTCAGCTCTTGTGCTCTTTCACCACTCTAGGTCTCTGGGTGACCTCTGTGATGGAGGAGGAGAGCAAGCCTACCTATTTCCCCCTTCTTCCCTGCTTCACACACTGCAGAAATAGTTGTCTATTTATGGGCAGGGTCATCCCTGGACTGTCTGGCACTCTAGACAAAATTAACTTCTGGTAGCTCCCCTGAACTGATAATGTCACCGAATCACATGGGGAGCACCCAGTTTGGCACCCCCAGAAGCCCAGCGACCTAGGCAATAGCCTAGTTGGCCTAGTGGCAGGGGCCCTGTCTATAGGTCAATGCTCAGAGGCTGATGTCCTCTGATGTCCTGATGCTAAGCACACTAACTTGAGAGTAAACCTGCATTAAGTTCCTCTTCAACCACCGGGAGCCGCACAATATGTGTGAAAGAGCCACATGTGGCTCCCGAGCCACAGTTTGGCCTCACCTGATATAGTATTTGCCGCACTGAACTCTGTGACCAATTTTGCACTAGAGTTTTAATCCTGGTTTAACTCTGTCCTCAAACTGACCTTCAACAGTAGAATCATAGAAGCAGAGAAACCAACTTTATGACTCTATGATTCTATGGTTTTAGTGTAGAAAGTCAGTTTGGGGACAGAGTTAAACCAGGATTAAAGCTCTAGTGGGAAATTGGCCTGTGTCAGATAAGACTGGGAGCAGGCTTTGTATCCTAATTGTTGTTGTTATTGTTGTTGTTACTATTACTACTACATCATTTGAAAGTGTGCAGAGTACTTTTAACACACCATTTCAGACATTTTGTGACACACCCCTATAAGGCACATTATTATTATTAAAGAGTATCTTGCAGATGGATGGTGGGGCTAAGGCAGAAAGAAAATGGAAACTTGCCCGAGAACGCCTGGTGAAATAATGCATAAGGTGAGATTTCACTTCTTGGCCACCCCATCCATCAACACTTGTGAGTAATGCCTTTCATCATCAGATATTCTTTGCAACATGTGGTCACTGAAAGATAAACTGAATGAGATATTCGGTGCATGTGTGTGTGTGTGTGTGGGGATATCATGCATAGCCACATTGCTGTATAACAACCCCCTCCCCCAAAGTTCAAGTAAATATCAGATAAGGAAGACAATAGTCAGTTATTGACTCAAGTGAATGCAGAATGCAATGAGACAATCCTATCAGACCCACATTGTAAAGGGTACACCATGCATCGACCAAATACTCAAATGTGACACCTGCCAAAGAAGCCATTCAAAAGCACCCATGATTAGAGGCTCTAATGATACAATCTACATTCCTGCTTCTATTTGCAAAACATTCAAAGTCCTTCTGTGGCTGTGGCTGCTCACAACCTGAGTTCAATCCCGGTGGAAGCTGGGTTCAGGTAGCCAGCTCAAGGTTGACTCAGCCTTCCATCCTTCCGAGGTCAGTAAAATGAGTACCCAGCTTGCTTGGGGGACAGTGTAGACGACTGGGAAAGGCAATGGCAAACCACCCCATTACAAAAGTCTGCCATGAAAACATCATGATGTAACATCACCCCAGAGTCGGAAATGACTGATGCTTGCACAGGGGGCTACCTTTACCCCTTTTAAACGAACTCAGTTTCATTTCGAAGCCCTTGGTTGGTCCTTTTGCAAGGTAACCTGAAAGTTGTCAGTTCCAGGTTCAATAAGAACAATCTTCATGTAAGTACGACTGCGTCCTGACCCGGATAGCCCAGGCTATGCAGGGTTGGCCCTGGGTAGTATTTGGATGGAAAATCCAGGGTTGCTATGCAGAGGCAGGCAATGGCAAGCCGCCTCTGAATGTCTCCTGCTTTGAAAACCCTACAGAGTTGACACAAGTCAGCAGAGGCGTTAAAAAAAAATGACTGCAACCATTAGCAATGCATTCACCCACTGCCTAGCTTGCCTATTTCCACGGATTTTGAATTACCTCTCTAGGGACTGTTTTAAGGCACAAGAGACCCAGACAGTCAGATTACTGAACTTTAAAAGCACTGACACTTTTTTTCTTTTTTAAAAAAGTATGAATAGGCACACAAAGAAAAGCTTAGCGTCATGTTGTTTTATCACAAGGGGGAAAAAAGAGATAACGAGTTGTCAACTGTTTGTTAGGATAGCTGCATTTTTTTCATTTCCCACTGAAGGATGTTTAGCAGTATTGGATTAAGCCTGTCATCCCAAACCCCTTGGAAATAAGCCCCATTAAAATCAGTAAGACTTACCTCTCACGTTTGTGACTGAAGTGCTATAAATCCAAATAAATAAATAAATATATCCTCCCCCTTACCATGTATTCAGATGCCCCGCATATGTAAAGCCCTACCTAGGCAGGTCCAGTATGAAAGAGAGGCCCAAGGCTGACATCACAATTTACATATGTTTCTATTTGTTTCAAAATAAACCCAACACAGATGGCATTTCTACTAAAAATACCAAAACTGTTTTGCAAACAAACAATTAATCCACAATAAAGTAAATGACACAAACCCAGGAAATTAATGCATGTTACTGTTTCATTTCTTTTCCTTTTTTTATTAATATAGAGACACAGTGCCTGTAGGCACAGGAGAACATAATAATAGATTTAGGAGCTAGAGATGAAGACAAAGGACTACTTTGTTTAAAATGAAAAAGCATGGCTGTCTCTGGGTATCTGCCTTGGCCATTACAGATGCTGAAGCTGTATAAACCACCATTTCCCCATCACATTATCCCTGGTAATGCCGCAGGACACCTTAGCTTTGGAAACAACTTGCACCTCCAGGTTAATGATGCACCCACAAGCACCCGTCATGTCCCCGCTGTATGCAGATGCATTAATGGGTGACTTAGGCTGGGTACAGACCAGCAGTTTGAGGTGACACAGGGATGGCCCCCAGATGGATTAAAAAACCAAATCCAGATGTGAACACCTGGAGACCATCCCCCTCCCGTACTACTCACCCAGTCCTCTAGCACCGCTGAAGCAAATGAAAAATCTAGAAAATCTCCATGGCGCTTCCCTGCCACCTTTCCCAACCATCTGAACATATGAGGAGCACCTGGGAAGTGCCGCTCAAGCGCTTGAGCGGTCTGACCACTCCTCCAGCACGTGCACAGTCCGTCTGTATCTAGCCAGCAGGCCACACACCATCTGACCGCCATGGGGGCACTTCCTCCTCCGCTGGATTTCTTCTGGGACAGAAAGCTGCTGCCCCAAGCCACTGGTCTGTACCCAGCCTTACAGCACCTCCTACTTACTAATACTTTTTCCATACATGAGATTTATCAATGATATTTGCATAAGCTGGAACACATGAGAAAGTCGCTCTCAAGAGAGTCTATCAGTGCTCCAAGAGCTTTTGGTCATGGGCTGGATGCAGGCGAGAGCAAGTCCAAGTCCAGTCCTAGGTCAAGCCGAAAGTTCCAATGTAAGCCGAGTCACAAAGCCAAGTCTAGGAGCAGAAAGTGAGGTCGTCTAGAGTCAGGATATCAAAGAGTCTGAGTGAGAGTGCAGGGGCTGAGGTGGATGCGCATAATGCCAAAATGACTTGTTGCTTCCACAGAGACCGCAGCCCTGAGCAGGGGCTAAATGGGCCTCCACAGGTGCTCCAATTAACAGCAGGGAAGCTCCTGCTAATACTCAGGGCTTAACGACCACCTTCCCCTTAGGCATGCATCTCTCCACTGGGCTGCTAAGTCACAGCGTAGCCATTCCCTTAATCGTGCTTCTCATGGGGGTGAGTCAGGCAGGCTCCCTGTTTGCAGCTGTGCCTGCTCTTCCTCCTGCTCTGCTGCTGAGTCAAGTGTGGGGACTGCACACTTGACTCAGTTGGCAACTGAGTCAAGTTGCCAACCTCCAGAGCTCTGCAGAGGCGGATCGTCCTCATCGCCCATGACACTTTCACACCACCATCAACCTGTGCCTGGACTAAGTCACAACTCAGGCCTGATTTATGGAGCTCACTATACAAGAAGAAGAAGATATGGGATTGATATCCTGCGCTATACTCTGAATCTCAGAGCAGTCATAATCTCCTCTACCTCCCTGCCCACACACACAACAGACACCCTGTGAGGTAGGTGGGGCTGAGAGAGCATCCACAGCAGCTGCCCTTTCAAGGACAACTCTTGTGAGAGCTATGGCTGACCCAAGGCCATTCCAGCAGCTGTAAGTGGAGGAGTGAGAAATCAAACCTGGTTCTCCCAGATAAGAGTCCATGCACTTAACCACTGCACCAAACTGGCTCTACACCAAACTGCCAAGCATCACAACAATGTGATGGCTGCATAAGCATACCTTCCACTGGAAACCTACCAACCATATGCATACCTACATATTTCCAGCTCCCCCTCTGAACATACCATGCAGACTGCTGTCAACAGCCAAACACTGGATCACAACAGCCAAACTAGAGACAATTAGTAGCAGCTGGGAATAGGTGGAGCCGCAGGTCAGCTAAAGCATGCTTGGCATTTGTACCAGTTCCTTGGACAAGGACTCACATCTTGATTATTTCTGTTTGGTGGACCAGTGACACCACTTCTCCAAGCAGTGAGAATTTCCAGGGGCACTGCTTCAGGGTTTACTTCCCATTAGGATAGAAGGAACATGGGATACTTGCAGAAATGTCTGTAACTTTTCATTGCAAATATACACAGCGAGCATGGAAGAGGAGACAGGACTAAACTGTAAAACAGCTCCCCAGGGCATAGCCAGAACATTTCAAGTGGTGGGGCATTGGGAGATTCAGGGAGTGGAGTTGTGGGATAGAGAGGTGGGGTGAGGGAGAGAGAAGAAAACCTCCCCAGCTTCTCCTGCTTCTCTGACCACTGGAGAGGCAAGGGCTTTTGGGGCAATGGGCACACAGTTCCACAAAGCAAAAAACAAAACAAGGGGGCATGATTGAGCATCCACTTTGCATGCAGAAAGTTCTGAGTTCGATCTCCAACATCTCCAGTTAAAAGCTGATGATGTGAAAGGCCTCTGCCTGAGACCCTGGAGAGCTGCTGCCATCTTGATATGAACATATGAAGCTGCCTTATACTGAATCAGACCTTTGGTCCATCGAAGTTAGTATTGTCTACTCAGACTGGCAGCAACTCTCCAGGGTCTCAAGCTGAGGTTTTTCACACCTATTTGTCTGGACCTTTTTTTGGAGATGCCGCGGATTGAACCTGGGAACTTCTGCTTCCCAAGCAGATGCTCTATCACTGAGCCACCGTCCCTCCCCAATTTCTGGGAGTTTCATATTCAGAACATTTTATTTGAACATATGAACATATGAAGCTGCCTTATACTGAATCAGACTCTCAGTCCATCAAAGTCAGTATTGTCTACTCAGACTGGCAGAGGCTCTCCAGGGTCTCAAGCTGAGGTTTTTCACACCTATTTGCCTGGACCCTTTTTTGTAGATGCCAGGGATTGAACCTGGGACCTTCTGCTTCCCAAGCAGATGCTCTACCACTGAGCCAACGTCCCTCCCCAATTTCTGGGAGTTTCACATTCAGAACATTTTATTTGAACATATGAAGCTGCCTTATACTGAATCAGACCCTCGGTCCATCAAAGTCAGTATTGTCTACTCAGACTCGCAGTGGCTCTCCAGGGTCTCAAGCTGAGGTTTTTCAACCTACTTGCCTGGACCCTTTTTTGGAGATGCCAGGGATTGAACCTGGGACCTTCTACTTACCAAGCAGATGTTCTACCACTGAGCCACTGTCCCTCCCCAATGAAGGGTCTAACTCAGTATAAACCAGCTTCATGTGATCATGGAACTTCCTGTTCCCCACACTACCAGGGCTTTCTCTTTGAAGTCCAGGGGTGGCCCTAGGGCATCTAGCACCCAAGGTGCCCCCACCCCCTTCCGCCACCCCTGCGGGCAAAGCCAGAGGGCGGGGAGGGTGTGCACGGCAGAGCAGAGAGGCTGTGTGTCACCTGCTTGCTGTTGTTCCACCTTCTGGAAGTGGAAACAGAGTGACGGTGGCCTTTTTGTGCTGCTGCACATGCCCTCCCCACCCTCCTGTTTTGCCTGCAGGGGCGGCAGAAGGGGGCAAGCAGCAGGGGTGGGGCGGGTGCTGCAGAGGAGGCTGGGTGACATGTGGCCTCCTCCCAGCTCCCAAGGCCTCTCCTCTTAGGCAATATCAATCACCCTGGAGGCAGGGGTGGGGGCAGGGGCCCAATCTGGTGCCCCCTTGGCCTGTGCTCTAGGCAGCTGCTTAGGGCTGCCTAGTGACAGGCCACCTCTGTTGAAGTCAGCTGGAAAAGTCACACCAATCTCTCCTGATGGAGCTCTATTCCAACTGAGAAGTGCTTTCTTTCCTGCCATGCACGGACTCATCTAGCAGGCATGGCTCAGGCCCCAACCTGCCAGAAGATTGCCCATCTGGGAAACATTCCCAGCTATTAACTAAATAAAGGGTTAGAGAAGAGGTCATCTCTTCATTTGACATCAGAACAATGGCATTCTCTTTTGCATTCTTTTAATTTCATATTCCATAAACAAAAAGATCTGAACTATCTCTGTGTTTATTTCTCGGTCAGTAATTTTTGTCAGGATCTGAAATGCAAGTAGGAAGATCACGCTTTTGCATAGATCATATTTCTTGTGGGGGGGAGGGGGAGGGGGGAGTTCTAGCAATGCCAAGTAGGCTCTCTGCTTTCATTTGAATGCCAAGCCAAGTGCATGATTGGACACGAAATACCTCGGAGTGGGATTTTAGTTTGAAAAAGGTCACTTAACAATGTACAATAAGCCTGTCTAATCTTGCATGCTGTACTTCCTTCCTGACATATTTCAGAAGCAGATGAACTGAGTGTTTCTTTATATTCTGTACTTGCCAGAGAGGCATTTGACACGGCATGCTCCTTGGGTGCTGCACATACGACAGACCATGTCTATTTTGTGCAAAAATACCTCTGCATCTTTTCTTTTTACATCCCAAGTGCGTTTGGGGTTTGTTTTGTGGTAAGCATGTTTCTTGGGTGAACAGTTTAAATTTCATTTAGGTCCAGAAGATAGATAAAGCAAGATTTGGCAATATTACAGACAAAATACATTATCTTAAACAATTAAGCTTGCTTTTTTAAATAGTGCAAATATGTGCAGAGCTGGATTACTAGTCCACCTTGCCCTGTTTTAAGTAAACCACGCAATGATTCTTCAGTATCTCAGACAAAAGTTTTACCGAGTCCTACCAAGTCAAGAATGGAAGAGGGACAGAAAACTTGAGCCTCTTTCACTGGAGACTGGCCTCCAAGCATGGAAGGAGAGTAGTTGATAAAGGCCAGAGGAGGCCAGCCTACAAAACCATCAACATATGATCTATTTATTAGGAAGCAATGGGTTTTATCCCATTCAGAATTCATTCTCAATCCACTTCTGGGGATTTGATCAAAGCATCTTCTGTCAAGTTACTTCTACAGATCAGAATCCAGGAGTGGGAAGGTGGGGAGGGCGGGATAGAAATAAATAAAACTACTTCCCCCCCTCCTTTTACATCAATTTTTTCCAGTATCTTTAAGTGAGGAGATGGTTCTCGATGGCCGACAGCAAATAGCCAGCTCAGGATGGCATGAAGAGAACCAAAAGAGAACCAACTGGAAACGGGGTGGCCAGGAGTCTCCAGGCGGCACGTGGCCCACCCCCAGGACAGGGATGGGCTGTGTGTGCCCCAGAGGAGCTTCCAGAGCACTCATGTACCTCCTGGCCGCTCCCCAGGTGCTTCCTGGCCATCCAGATGGCCAGGAAGCACCTCAAAGCCGCCTCAGAATTTAGGCACCACTTTTAAGTGGTGCCTTTCTGAAGCAGCTTTGATCCAGTCCTGGGTGGGTTGCGGTCGGGACAGGGATGGGAGGCAGATGTGCGCATGTGGATGCACTTTTTGGGTCCGCATGCCTCCCGTCCCCAGGGCGGCTTAAACCACCCATCTGTTATCACCCTTGGTGTTAGTATTGCTTGACCAGAAATGTAACGTGTCCTTTTGCATGTCCCTGGGAGCCAACTATGGTCTTCAGTCAGCTATCTGTTGGTTATTCCACCACTTAGAGTGGCCCAAGTGGCATCAATCAGAGCCTGGGGCTTTTCTATTGTGGCTCTGGCTTTGTGGAACGGGCTCCCTGAAGAGGTGAGGGGAACCCTCTCTTGAAGACCTTCAGGCAGTACTGCAAGGTTTGGTTTTTTGCTAGGGCTTTGGAGAGCGTTTGAAAGGCAGCCATCTTTTAATAAGGGAGGGAGTGGGAGAGCAGTTAGAGGTTTGTTCTTTTATTCTGGTTTTAACTGGAAATGATTTTTCTACTATTATTGTAAGCTGTCTTCAACTACAAGGAAAGGCAGGCTATAAATGTTTTAATAAATAAGAATAAATAACTCTTGTGGGCTCTGGTGATAGGATCCAGGCATCTAGAGAGGGTCCTGTAAGTTCTCAAAAGTGCAGAACTTCACCCTAGTCTCAGAGCTCAAAAAGTGCACACCTCTGGGCTCAGAAACGTGATCTGGGAACACAGAGATAGTTCTCTAAGTGCCAAGAATCTGGATCCAGGCAGCTAGAGGTACATTATATGAATGCTCTATAGATATACTATGTATAATCAACATTAATTATCTGCCCCATGCATATGATATGAATATATGAATGCTCTATAGATATACTATGCTCTATAGATATACTATGTATAATCAACATTAATTATCTACCCCATGCATATTATCGAGTACAATAAAAATGTACAATGAGACAGGATTGCTTCTCTGAGCTTTAAAAAGCCCACAAAAGCATACCCTTCTGGTCTTGGAGACTAAATTTTGACACTTGGAGAGCTTTAAGTTTGAGGGTCCGGCCTAAGGCTTAAACATTGCTGGACTTTTGATAAGAAGTCTTTTGGAATGAAATTCCACTTGATGGACAGACTGAAGAAACAGAGACTCCATTATAGTTGGATTTTACAATCATCCCTACCAGCACTCTTTCAATAGAAAAAGCCCAGATGGAACTTTTTTCCATATTAGGCCACATCCTCTGATATCATTATTGTTTCGCACAGGGCTTTTTTGTAGATAAAGCCCAACAGAAATTTATTTGCATATTAGGCCACACCCCCTGACACCCCCTGCTTTCCTTTGCATTCCTGCTCAAAAAAGCCCTGATCCCTACCATGTGTGTCATTTCAGAAACAAAACAAAACTTTTCTCCTCTGACTCAAATGCCTGTATGCTTGATGTGGGATTGGAAGGTAGGGGGAGATGTGTTTTCTGACTTGAATTTCTTGAGGTCATCGAAGGGTCTGATAACTCTTGGTGGTGACATTCTGTTCAAGCTAACCAGCTCTGGACCTAGCAGATGTGGAGATGGAAGGCCTCTGGGAGTTAGTGCCATCTAAGCCCTTGGAGTTTTGGTAAAGGAAGCGTAAGATTCAAATGAGTCACTGCTTTTTGGTCATAATATATACATTTCTGAACTTCTGTCTCTTTGTGCCCTTTTTAAAATGAGTGTGAGGGTGGCGGTGATGTGAATAATTCAGAGCATGGGTCCCAAAGAAGGAATGTCTAGAACAGAAGAGGGAGGGAAAAGCCAGGCAAGCTGAAGAGTGACAGAAAAGAATTAACTGACCCTTTAAGAGAGCAACCTTAAACAGGTTATAACCATCCCCCCTTCTGGTTCGCTTTATCTTTTTTGCGGCTGAGCAATCCGTCTTCTTTCTTCTTTGTTCCTCTTTCTCCCCACCTGCTTTTTTAAGTGTATACAGATAGAAGTTGACCCAGCCTAAGAAACTGATGGACTGACTACTATCCTTCTTTTGTCTTTGTTTGCTAATGGCACACAAGAAGCTAATGGTAATTCAAAATTAACTAACTGCTTTATTTCCCTTTTGAGGAGAAATGTTCATGTAGGAATCAGGTTTAGCACTTTGAAGGTGAACAGGTAACAGGAAGGAGGTAACTTTATATAAAGGTAAAGGTAGTCCCCTGTGCAAGCACCAGTCGTTTCCGACTCTGAGGTGACGTCACATCGTGGTGTTTTCACGGCAGACTTTTTAATGGGGTGGTTTGCCATTGCCTCTCCAGTCATCTACACTTTCCCCCCAGCAAGCTGGGTACTCATTTTACTGACTTTGGAGGGATGGAAGGCTGAGTCAACCTTGAGCCTGCTACCTGAACCCAGCTTCCACCAGGATCAAAGTCAGGTTGTGAACAAAGAGCTTGGACTGAAGTACTGCAGCTTTTGTATAAATATAATCAATAGTTTGTCGCAAATGAGTAGCTGTTTAATTATACAGAGAGAGCTTTAAAATTGAGGAGAGTGTTTTCTTGCAGTCTCTGCTTTAAAAAATAAGCATAAACTTATTCATCTCAAAAAACTTAAATTGGTGAAAGCAGGATCATTCACACAAATTCCAATACCACTTGATAGGGATTCCCCCCCCCTCCAGGAGCTATTTTCCTTAGAGCTGATAAGGATCAGCCCCATTTAGTAGGAACTATTTCTCTTAGGGAAGGGCCACTTGTCCCACTTCTCTAATTCAGGATCCTTCTTGATTCCCTCTCTCTGTTGAATCCACATTCAACTATCATTCTTAACTGCCACTCTTAACTGCAGAATTCTGTTTGAACCCCCTGTCACTTGGGAGTCTGTGCTAAAGCATTATCTGTTTATTGTCCATCAGACAGGTCTACTCAGATCCCTACTCCATTCCATTCAGTGGGGGATTACTCCCAGGAAATGGCTTTCAGGATTGTATTATATATGCAATATTTACATGTTAATGAACTTTATTATAAAACATAGCATTTATACAGTGCATATAATATTGATTTTACTGTTCTGTTTGCAAGCTGTGTTTGTACTTGTAAGCCCCCCTGAGTCTACAGAGAAAGGCAGGGTATAAATGTCATAATCAATAATTTTCCTTGCATCAGTGTTGATAAACAGCTTTGCACAGCAGTTCTTATAATAGACCCGTAACATAACAGCCAGTATCATTACAGCCATATTGCACCAGGAGTGTGGGTGGTTGCGTGGGTGGGCAGCTCTCTGAAGCCAAGAGAACAGTGATTTTCGCTCAAGGCTGCCTAATGCCTTTGTGCTTGAGAGCATATACAAACCATTTCAACTCTTCTGCTCACACTCTTTTCAGCTCAATGCTTTTAGCCACCATACTCAATGCCAGTTCTCATGTGTATTCTGTGCATGGGTATCTGAATTACAGAGGAGCACTCATCTACTGTTTTACTGCTGCTACAGGGGGCAGATAAGAGGTGGAAATTGGTAACTGTAACTTCTGAAGAATTTTATTAAAAGCCTCTATGTTTCTTCTTCCCTCATTTGAGCCTAGCATACAGATTATATAATATGATAAAATTTCAGCTGCAATGCATCACAATATAATATTTTATACAAAAAAAGCCCATTGTTATTTTTAACAGAAGCTTCCATTCTAGCACTCTGGTAACTAACACAGTTCTACTATAGTCATTGCAGGGAAGGATACTAACAAAGCAAGTGGGAAAACACGATGAAGCTGAGCTAGGGTTGCCAGCCCCACTCCAGAAAATGCCAGGGAATGTTTGGGATAATGCCTGACCACAGAGCATCACCTAGAACTGATGTCACTTGACATGAAGTCACTTACAGGTGATAGTCTAGGAATCTCCCCAATCTCTATTGCTTTAACCATAGAGATTGGGGAAAACTCCTAGAGTGTCATAATTAATGTTGTTATCCACCCCTTTCCCCCTCCCACTGCTAAAATTAGCAAGTGAGGAGAGAGGCTGCCTGTTGCTACCAGGCAAACGGCAACACTAGGCTGAAGGCATGGAGAGCTTAGCATTGAGTTCACAGTTCCAATTTTGCCCCTCCATTGAGTTTACTAGTTGTCTTCAACCTGCCCCTAATACAGAATGTGGATTAACTGCGACAGGGCTCTAAGCAAGTTGTCTTCAACCTGCCCCTAATACAAAATGTGGATTAACTGCAACAGGGCTCTGAGGCTGGAATGCAACACAATGTTTGCAAAGTACTTTATTCAAAGCACTATATAAATGTTAAGTATTACTAAAGGTAAAGGTAGTCCCCCTGTGCAAGCGCCAGTTGTTTCTGACTCAGGGGTGACATTGCTTTCACAGCGTTTTCATGGCAGACTTTTTACAGAGTGGTTTGCCATTGCCTTTCCCAGTCATCTACACTTTCCCTCCAGCAAGCTGGGTACTCATTTTACCGACCTTGGAAGGATGGAAGGCTGAGTCAACCTCAAGCCAGCTATCTGAACCCACCTTCTGCTGGGATTGAACTTAGGTCATGAGCAGAGCTTAGGAATCATGCAAGGCAGACTGGAAATATTTACTCACTACAAGCCAACTGATAGTTAAGCAGGCTTAAAATTAGCTCATATGCACTTAAATCACATGCTGACGTATGGCTTGAATCCTGCTGCATGAGTTAGGGACCTTTCCACGTCTGCAGGAGGGTTCTGGATTTTCCCATTCCTTCCATTTACACTGCTGCGCCCTCCAAAACACTGCTCTAGGCCCCCTAACCCTCTGCAGTGAATTTTCAAAGGGCTGCAGATGGAAGTGAAATATTGACACTCACCCCTTCTTTCATGCCTCCTGCTCATGCAGTAGAATCTTGGATTCAAGCCCCTATATTACGGAATGGTGAGAATATGTTTTTTTAAAAAAGATTTACTTATAGTCTGCCTTTTCCACTGAGATTCAAGACAGACTGGTGGTGGTAGAAAGTGCCTTCAAGTTGCAGTGGGTTTATGGCAACCACACAGGGATTTCAAAGCATGAGACATTCAGAGCTGGTTTGCTGCTGCCTCTCTCTGTGTAGCAATTCTCTACTTTCTTGGTGGTGTCCTATCTAAGTATCAACCAGGGCTGACCCTGCTTAGCTTCTGAGATCAGACAAGATCAGGCTAGCCTGGGCTATCCAGGTCAGAACAGTCTCCCGTCCAAATACTAACCAGGTCCAACTTTGCTTATCTTCTGAGATCTGTCGAGATCAGGCTAGGCTAGGCCATCCAGGTCAGGACCAAGGAACATCATGTAATCAGACAGCCTGAGAAAGCTAATCTGCAATGTAGTAGGGCCAGGAGTACAAAACTTAGAAAGAATACCAAAAAGTATCAAGCATGGCATGTCCAGCAATGCAGAAAATGGGCAGAATAACCGTTCACTCCAGACCTTGCACCCAGCCACTTGTGGAATCTGTGGAATGGAACTTTCTCACTTCCCGCCCCTGTCACTCACAGCCCATTCAGCTCCTGGAAATTATGTTCCAACAGTGTCAGCAGTTCCTCAGGAGCAGCATCAGAGGCAAAGTGGAGTCTGCAGAGGGATGGGAAATCACTGTTTTTTCTTCTGCAAATGGAAATGCCATACTTTAGAGGAACTGGATGGTTGGATACATTTGGTCTGCCAGGTATTTATCAACTCCCCTTGCAGTCTCTTTTAGGCAATAAGAACAGAAGATTTAACAATCCCTTGAAAACCAGAATGCATGTCTGCCTTTGACATGGTGAATCAAAAGCAGTGTTCCCTCTAAGCTGAGTTAGTGTGAGCTAGCTCACAGGTTTTTTTGCCTCTGGCTTACACATTTTTATCCTAGCTCAGGAAAAATTGCTCCAGAGCAAACTAATTTCTGCAGTAGCTCACAACTTTAATGCCAGTAGCTCACGAAGTAGAATTGTTGCTCACAAGACTCCACAGGTTAGAGGGAGTATTGATCAAAAGTTCTGTAAGCATTGCTGTCTGCCACATCAAAGGAGGTAACTGAAAATCTTCTCCCTGACATGCTCCTTCCCCCCATGGTCTGTTCTTTTGAATATGGCAGAACACAGTCCAGGAGAACTCAGGATATGCTTTGGTGGGACCTTAGGATGGAGGAAGCAGTATCCGATCCCACCACCTTGTGCAGCATCCCCAATTGCTAAGAGAAAGCAAGAGATTCTGCATGGAAGAGGAAAAATCAGCTGCCTCTGCCCAGGTAGAGAGTCTAAATCAGCTCTTGCAGTTGAGATGTCAACTTCATCTGTATAACTGGGTAGCCAGGTTTGTGTTTGTTTGTTTGTTTTGCATTATAGCTTGATTTGCTGTTGTGTGCAAAAGGAGGACCTCTGATCGTCATGCTGCTCTTGCTTTGATCAAGGTCTGCATTACTAGTCACCCACCATGATCAACAGAGCCCAAGAGCCAAATGCAGTAGACTCCATAAGCATCCTATTTTTACCAAGCACATGTGATAAAGATCTGACAGGCCAAAACATATGAGCGTTTCCGCACCAGTGGTAAGCATAGAATCTGAACCCAAGCTTCATGACTCATCTACTGTGAAAATCTGAGATAAACTGCAAGCAGAAAAGCCCCGTGACTGATGGGCTGAATTTAGCAGGGATGTTATGCGCCTATCCCAGGTTGAGTAAACTATTCCATCCTCCCATAATCCTTTACTTGGAAATAAGCCTAACTGTTTGATTTCCTATCACTGTCATCTGCTGATAAATGAACTTCTTCGTATCTCCTGTGCATACTAACAATTCAATGGCCAACTCAAAAAGCATCAGTGCAAGTCAAAACTTATGCTTCTTTCCCTTCCCCGCCCTTTAAAACAGAATGATGAAAGTAAACACAGCACATTCGAATTCCTGCTTCATTATTTTAGATGTAATCAAACCATCAGACACCTCGCTAGAAATAATCCTCTAAGCTTCTTCAGGTTTGCAAACTGCATTTTTCCCCCCTTGATCCTTCAGGTTATTTGTCTTTTAAATTACAATAATGCCAAAGTGTATGAGCTGGAGTCTGTAAAATATGCTGAGCTACTCATTAGTAAACAAATACCATAAAGGAATCAGTCAACAGGGGGAGCCATTTTTCTCCCTTTCAGAGAGATTGTATAGTCAGTGTAAAAACATGTTTATATCATGTATAGTCCTGCTCAAACTGCCTATCAAGAAGAGTCATCTGCTACTATACCTTAGAAAGAGTGGTTTCTATTGTATTTCAAACATATTGGCCAACAAGAAAGACACTGTGCCTTCCTGTTTTCTCTGGGACCAGCAGGTTTATAATTTAGCCAGCAAAAGTGCAGCATAAAGACAATATAAACTTGAACATATGAAGCTGCCTTATACTGAATCAGACCCTCGGTCCATCAAAGTCAGTATTGTCTACTCAGACTGTCAGTGGCTCTCCAGGGTCTCAAGCTGAGGTTTTTCACACCTATTTGCCTGGACCCTTTTTAGTTGAAGATGCTGGGGATTGAACCTGGGACCTTCTGCTTACCAAGCAGATGCTCTACCACTGAGCCACAGCCCATCATGAGCAATAATCCAAAGGGTCAGACTTAATTACCTATTCTCTCTGAACACATGAAGCTGTCATGTGCTGAATATGACCTTCACTCAATTAAGTCATGCTCTCATCTACTCTGACCAGCAGCTGCTCTCCAGGGTCTCAGGCAGAGGTGTTCTTTTGCATCATCTCTTGCCTGGTCCTTTTTAACTGGAGATGCTGGGGATTGAACCTGGGATCTTTACATGCAAAGCAGATTATCAATTTATGAACACAGTCCCATACACATTCCCTTCCCCACTTTTCTGGGCATATATGTAAAGTTTGCAAGCAAGAGATGAGAGAGAAGACCAAAATCATTTCGGGGAGAAAAAACAGGCTCATTTTGTAACAAGACAAAGTACAAATCTGCTGATAAAACTATAAACTATAAGTTATACAGTGGCAGCTTAGACTCCACCATCAGTCACAATAATATCTCCTGCCATGTCAAAGAAAAGAAATTGTTCCGCTTCCAGGCACGTAAAAATGACTTGGGAAACATGTTCTAATTCCAGGATGCCCTAGTATGTTTTGAGGTTTTTAAAAATTCAGTTCAGATTCCATTCACAGTAATGTGCAAGAATGCTGTCACACAAACAGAACTCAACTTGGTGAGATTCTCAGATGCAACTCAGATGCCACTAACAACTCTAACATCTGGTGCCTCCCTGCACTGATAATGACACTGAATCACATGGGGGGTGCCCAATTTGGTGCCCCCAGGAGGCCAGTACCCTGGGCCAGGGGTCCCCGACCCCCGGGCCATGGACTGGTACTGGTACTGGTCCATGGCCTGTTAGCAACTAGGCAGTGAGTTGTATAATTATTTCATTATATATTACAATGTAATAATAGAAATAAAGTGCACAATTGTATCATCCTGAAACCATTGTCCCCATCCCAGTCAGTGAAAAAATTGTCTTCCATGAAACCGGTCCCTGGTTCCAAAAAGGTTGGGGACTGCTGCCCTAGGCAATTGCCTCACCTGATAAGAGAACCTAAGTGAATAGGTAGGTGACTTCACTAGCTATGGTTTGTTTCTATCCTAGTAATGGAGGCTCTTAAACACTTGTTGGTCCTGGTTATAAATCCCAATTACTTTGACAGAAATTCACATGAACAGACATGAAACTGGCTGAAACTGAATCAGACCATTGGTCTATCGAAGTCAGTATTGTCTATTCAGACTGGCTGTGGCTCTCAGGTAAAGGTTTTTCACATCACCTGTTGCCTGGTCTTTTTAAACTGGAGATGCTGGGCATTGAACCTGGAACCTTCTGTATTCGAAGCAGAATCTCTTCCACTGAGCCACGCCTCTCTAAACAAAGTTCAGATAATGAAAGTAATGTTTAGACATCAAACCTAACTGGAAATAGATTGAAAATGTCTACCCTTAGTCTTGGCACTAAAGCAGAGGGAGTACAGGCCTTAAGAATTGTTAATGATGTCCAAATTAAGTCTCAGTTTTTCCCTGTCTTGTTTCTAAAGAGCAGTTTTCTGCTTCTTGTGGCAATGCATGTATACTTTAAAGGGTGCCCTGTTGAACAGTAAAACCAGACTAGAGTATGGAAAAACCCAACAAAATTCAGCATACTTCATATAAAATGAGAGATACTATGCAAATGTGCTTAGTTTGCATAATTAATATGGGCTTCAGAATCCAGTGTTTCTTGGCTCAGAATTTGCATTCCTTGGCTGCAGAATTATATTTTATTTTATTTAGCATGCAGTGTAATCATCCCAGTGCACATGAAACGATTTCTTTCATCCAGCACTGACAGTGACTGGCCTCTATAGTCACTGAATGAGCTTCACATCAGACTGGGGATCTGAGCTCAAATCTCCCCAGTTCTTTTTTTTTAAAATGAAACTAGTAGTTTATTAATAAACAGAATTATGCATTCTACATTCAAATATTGTAAAATAACAGAGCAATAATCTTATAACAGGTAATTACCACAAACATAATAATCTCCCCAGTTCTAATCCACCACTTTAACTACTTTATCACACTAGCTCCTATGTATTATGAGTTAAGTAGACCTGTCTCTGCACTTCACTAACACATATTGCCCCCAGGGCAGGTTTGAGGCACCTGCTAAGCAGGTAGTCCCTTTGAGGACAAAACCAGATAAATTCCTGATGGGAAAGACTATAACCCACATGGACATAAGCATCCCAATTTAATTTAATTTAATTTTTAAATTTATATCCTGTGAAACTAAAGTATTAAATGGCTGCAAACCATTTAAATTTAACAGCTAACCAGCAGAACTGCCAGTTGCTATGTTTAAATGGCTGTGAGCTATTAAGCCTATCAGTTTAGTTCTCCCCCTCTGAAACAGGGGCAAGCAAAACTGACAGATTAAATGGCTGCCAGCGACTTAAACCTAACAGCTGACCAGTAGCCCCACCCAACTGTTAGGCTGAAATGGCTGTGAGCCATTAAACCCCTCAGTTTCACTCCCCCCTATGAAGCAGGGGGAAAGAGTGAACCCAACCTGTTAAATGGCTGCCACCCATTTAAACCTAACAGCTGACAGGTGGACATGCTCAGCTGCTATGTTTAAGTAGTTGTGAGCCATTAAACCCCTCATTTTCATTCCCCCCTTCAAAGCGAGAGGAAGCAAAACTAACAGATTAAATGACTAGCCAGGTGTTCCCACCTTTCTTCTGTCCCAGGCAAGCTGAAGCTGGGAGAAAGGTGGAAGGGGAATCCCTTCCAGGGTAGTTCCTGCACCTTTCTCCCAGTGGCAGCTTGCTGCAGCCATGAGAACGGGAAACCAAACTTCCTGGACCAGCTTGGTTTGGGTGGGACTCTTTTGAGTTGGCTCACTTTGGGGTTTGGGGGCTGCCCCAAACCAAACCATTTTTTTGGGGGGGGGAGCGGTTGTGGCCATCACTACTTTTGAGTACAAGTGGGTTATACTCTTCTTGGGACAATCTGAGTTAGAATAAACAGGATTGCTGCACAGATATAACTTCCCAGGAAGGGGAGTGATTTGGAATTTGGATAAGCAGTTAGAACAAAAGATCAGCTGATGAAGGCTATAGGAATTCAGTGTTTGACATATTCACTGGCTTCAGACAGGAGACTTTATTTGAAACATGAAAGGGGATTTTTGTCTCAAAAACTATTTTTCTAGCTTCCCATGGACAATCATTTGGCCCATTCTAACCTCACATAGTTTGATTTATGCTGTCATTGCTAGTGACTACAAACATTCATAACCCATTGTGGGGATAAGAACCCTAATTAAGATGTTGCCAGAAGTAGGGGAAATCACAGATTTCTTGACTGGCCCGTTTACTGAAGGCTTCAGATGTTATCAGAATTAGCATAACATAATCCCTACTATGTCTCCTTAAAAATAACACATTGGTTTAGACATAGTTTACTTTCAGGCAAGCATGATTAAGACAATGTTTTTTCTTCCTTTTAAAGAGCCAGCATAGAGCAGAAGCTGTAGTAGGACCTGGGAGAACCAGATTCAAATCCCCACTCTGAGGATTACTAAACATAAGAAGAGTCCTGCTGGATCAAACCAGTGTTCCATATATCCAGCATCATGACTCTCACACAGTGGCCAATCAGTTCCTCTGGAGGTCCAATTACAGGGCGCAGAGGCCGAGCCTTTCCCCTGATGTTATTTCCTAGCACTGGAATTCAGAGGCTGACTGGTTCTGAATGTGGAATTTCTTGCTACTCACTGTGTCTAGTAGCCACCGACAGACTTAGCCTCTATGATTCTGTCTCATCTCTGTTTAAAGCCGTCCATGCCTGGGGCCCACACCGCCGCCACCATCATCACCACCACCATTATGTGATTATGGCTATCGCTATTATTATTATTAGGAGACCAAGGGCTAGTCACATACTCTCCCCCTAACCTACCTCACGGGGTTGTTGTGAGCATGAAATGGAGGCATGGAGAACAATATAAGCCACTTTGAGTCCCCACTGTGGATTTTAATTCATAACTGTCAGATGGATAACATCCATCCATCCATCCCAATTTGCTAGGCCACCCTTCCCTGCGAGCAAGGCTCAGGGCAGCTTACATAAAAACCAAATACATACCAATAAGATTAATATAATATTAAAATACATTAAAATAACTCCTCCAAACTAATAATATTAATCCTATACTCAATATGACAGTCATTTCAGTATCTGCAAACCCCCTAGGTGGAGGGGATATGGAAAAAGTTAGTGGTTTGGGAGTGAGGGGCTATATCTCTCTGCTACACTTATAAAGGAAAAACAAACATTTTTATGCAAAATTGTGCAACTTCTCACATGTGTATTTTATTTACACTGGAGTGGAACAGAATTGAATTGGAGAGCAACTTATTCAGTTTAAAAGGAGTCTTCTTTGCCTTTTAAAATTGGTCTAACAGAACTGGACATAAATTCAGAAAGTGGTTTATAAAATGTCATGAGAATATGGTGCAAATATAGAATACTTATTAAAATCATAATACTCCTGGCTAAGCATACAGCATTTGGGCATGGTCACGTGCATTTTTGAACCATATATTCCAGTTTGATGTAACTGCAGATTTTGAGCCAGATTCTGCCATTGTTGAAACGTGGCAGCAACCCAAAGTCTCACTGCTGCAAAATGAAACTTGTTTTATACGTATATGTCAAGAAGTCAATAAACAATTTAGCTGCTTGGACTCTGTTGGAAGTGTATGACTGGTTGACATCTGTCACCATCCTGATGAGCCAGGAAAGAGCTTAACTAGCTGGTGCAGCTGAAGATCCAAGGCCCAATTACTGGTGATCGTTCTGAAGGCTAAACTTGACTGGCACACAGCGGCATATATCTTTTCCCTTGTTCCTTTTTTAAAAAAAAGTTCTTAAAGTGTTTTCAAATGTGAGAAATGCCATATTAATTATTTTCCTTTGGTTTCTTAAAACTGTCCTCACATTTTTTCTTCACATGGGAAAAGAAATATAGATAAACTGCGAATGAGGCCTGTTGTGGAGAAAAATACAACAGGCTCTAGAAAGAGGCTATGGGTGAGTGCCCCCCCTACTGTCTTCCCACCCACCTAAGTGAAGGCATTCACTCCCCCCCATCCCGCCCCTCAAGGCATTTGAGCAATGTTTTATGTAGCAGTGTATGTAGTCCATCTGAGCTCTAGGGGGAGCTGTAGTGTATTCTCTCTACTGTATAGAGTCTACTGAATTCTTCTCTTGCCTCCCTGCCTTTTTGTTTTGTTTCCTCTCTGCCTGTGAGTATATTCTTGTATTCTAATAGTTTCTTTTTGTTGTTGCTGTTGTTGTACTCTTTTGCCTGTGAGTACATTCTTGTATTCTAATAGTCTCTTTGTTGTTGGAAGGCCTACAGCTAGGTAATTTTCATTTTTGCATATACTGACCTTACAATGAACATGAAAATAACTCTACATGATTGGGGTTGGATTATTTTTTCCAGCTCTTCTAACTTTGTCTAGCATTTCAGTGACATTTAGTAGCAGTAGTCCGCCCAGCAAACCATTGCATGTGCTCCCATCCAATTTGAACTAGAGATGCTTCAACACCTGCCAGTTCAGTTCATGTCCTGCTTGCCTGTGTGGGCTGGGAACTGATTGTTTGTTGGATAGTTTGGGTTGCTCACAAACTTTTACTTGCAATACAAGTCTAAACGATTCTTCTTCAACACAAATAAGTATAAAAAAGTCAGAGCAATCTCAACACGGAACTGGCTGATTTAGCTCAACCATGTTGAAAACACAGACTAGTTTATTAGTTTTAACAATATCCTCATTAACATAAACACATAAAATTCACATCTTTATCCTTAAGAAGCTAAAAAAACCAACAACATAGCATTTTGTGTATCTCAATATAAACAGTTTCTCCAGGGGAGCGTATTGAAAGCAAATCTGCCAGATCACAAAATAACTGTGCTGTCTGCCTTTTTAACAATTAATACAACTCTTATATCCCTATTGATCCAGAAAAAACAACTTAATATAACCCAAAAATAAAAGTCACATACCTGTTCTTATTGAGAGTTCCATACCCAACTACCCACAAAGATAGAGACATTTCAAGAGACCCTTCATGCTAAAAAGAAATCTATCTCCTGATTTATAACTAAAATTCATCTTCTCTCTCCTTAATTCAGTCTGAGACTAATATCTTTATCCTTAACAGGCTAGAAATAGAACACAATAATTTATTTATCTTATTATAGACAACTTCTTCAAACATATTAGAAGGAGATCTACTAATTTACAAAATAATTATGATGTCTACCTTCTTAACAATTATAGACTAACTTGTAGGATTACCCATATCGAAAGTAAAAAGCTAATATCATTACCTATTAAAGACAAGTTTACCAATTTACCAAATAATTATGCTGTCTGCCTTCTTAGAAGTTGATCTAGGTTAACTATTTTTACATAAAATTATTTTCAAAAACTTTTTAGTCCTTTAGCTTTTATGTCCATATTATCCTAGACAAGACAACTTATTATAGCCCCCCCCAAAGGAAAAAAAATCTCACAGCCTTCTAATATCACATATCAGATTTTCTTGCAAAGTCCGTATCCAACTATCCACAGAGAGAAATCTAGTTCAAGAAGCTCTTCTTTCTGAAGGATTTCCACATCATGATTTTCTGGTTAAAATGCACCTTCCTACTCCTTAATGCAGTCATCACTCTCGAAGAAAGTGGGAAAAATTTCACAGCCTTTGTTCCTCTTGACATAACTTCAGTCAATCTCCATTTCCGGTCTTCTTTTTTAATTACGCCATAGGGTTCCATTTTGATTTTCTTTTGTTCATTTCCCAATGAGTCGCTCTCCCATTTCAATTCCACAGACGTCACCGGGTTCTCTTTAGCACTCTGCTCATGTAGATTTGAGATTTCGCTAGCTTTCAGCACAAAAGCTCCCATTTGTTTCTTAATCAACTCTGTCAATAAACCGAGAGAATTCAGAGAATGCTTAAAATATCTTTTTTGTGGAAGATTTCGCTTAGCAAAGCCATTTTTCTCTGTCAGCAAACTCAGTCCATTAATCCAAGTTGAAAAGTAGCTCAGAGTCCCAGATAGTCCGTCCTTCCCAATCTCCTCCAACTGGAGTTTTGAGTGTTAGCGTATTAATTTCAATCAGACGACAAGGAGAAATTCCTCTAACAAGTATCTCATTTTGTTCAGACCGTATTGCAGCCGAATAATAGTCTCTTTAGCAAATATCCAATTATAATCCGGGTTGATTTAAGTATCCATATTCAAGTTAATTCAAATTATTTACAGTACTTAAAGATGTTCTTTAGCTTTTCAAGGCCTCATTCACAGGGAAATTGAAGGTATTGACCACTTTCCCTTCCTTTGAACTGCCCATTTATTGAAATGTAAAATGACCCATTAGCCATTGGCATTGAAAACACACTTACTTGCTACGTAGAATTGTCATGCTTGAAGCAGAGAAGCGATAGATCAAAAGCTTATTGAAGAGAAGAGAAGCAAGCAATCAGGCGTTCACCTCTTGCTGCTGTAATGATGATCACGATGGGGGGAGCTTCAGGGCATACAGAAAGAACAGGAACAACTGCCGTTGTGCCCCTGTCTTGCTGTAAAAGCCCCATGCCGAAAGGAGACACTTTCAGGGCCTCTTTGGAGGTGTCACATCCGTGGCACCCCTCTACCCACTTGATTCAGAGCGGCCGCAGGCAGGAGAACCCGCGGACCCTGCTGAGATCAAGGCAACGTAGCCCGGAAGTCCCACATTTTACATATTTTACATAGGATATGCACCAATGGGTTACAAGTGCTAAGTCATTGTGCACTAGACATTCAACCTTTGCACTCGTTACCAAATGCCAGTCAGAACTGGTTTCACCTTGTTGAGACCTGATAAGCACTGAAGTCATATTGACACTGACTGTCAGTTAGATCAGCATGATCTCAGGAGTCACTAGCCTAATGCCTTATTGAGCATTTGTACATGCTGACGCTATCTACATTCCTAAGAGAAAACTGATGACTGCAAAACCTGACCAAGGAAAAATGGAGATTAAATTGCACGACTACAGCTACTGCACGAACTGTTTGGCACACTGTCCAAGTCAGATGTCCGTGACTCTCAGAGATCCAAGGCTCTGCTCTCGAGTGATCATGGCTACTGAAAACAGCATGTTGGAACTTTCCTAATCTGGGGTGCAACTGACATACACAATTTTAGAAAATGACCTGAGTGAAAGATCAAATTGAAACGGGAGAGAGTAGTCCTTAAGGATCACTGCATAAGTGTAATGATCAGTGGTGACAGAGTTCAAATGCTGCAGGATAGAGACTGGCAGTGGCGTTCCAATAAGATTCCATATAAAATATCAATTTGGAAGGCCAGGATATGAAATATAACACTACAATACTACTGAACCCATAAATATAAAAGACAGTCCCCTGAAGAAGGGTTCTTCCTGAAACAAAATGGACCAGTTCTTTTTATGATTTGTTGGACTTTAATTAATTTTGTAGGAGTGTTGTGCACAAGATTTTTTTTGTCTGTACCATTGAGATATTTACAAGAGGATATGCTTTGGAAAAGACTGAATACATATTGAATACAATTGTATATATTTTTTCTACATGGAGTGAGAGTGTCATTTCACAATTGATTCAGCATAAGGCAGCTCCATGTGTTAATATACGTCCAATGAGATAACATGAACTGCCTTAAACACTTCTAAGCCATACTGATTTCACTGGAATAGTTAAGCTCATACTAAAATCTATCTTACTTATATAAAAGGGAGCTAAGATGCTTGGCTTGACTGGACCGTGCTATTATGGTTGTTATTATTATTACTACCGATAATAATAATAAACGAGGAGCTTGAGAATTGCTTAGGGAAAGAAAGAGCCTGTTTACTCAGTCGAAAAAAAATAAGAGATGCTTTGTCTGCTAAAAGCAAATAAACAGATCACAAAAGGGAGAAAAAGACAGAAGGCTATTATTTTCAAACTCACACAGTTCGTAATGGGAACAATGAGGCAGTGAAGCAGAATTTGCCAAATTCAATACAGGTCAGGGCTTCCATGCGCTTTAACAGTTGCTTGGCAGGGAGAATATTGGCAGATGCTGCAGCGCTGGGAATCACTGAAGCTGCTGATGTTCTTTCTCCCCTTTATGCAATCACTTAAGAGCACAGAAGCTTGGTCGTGTCTGGAACCAGGCAGTGAGCCACAGAGGTCAAAAAGCACCTTGGTGCACTGCCAGCTTGTGAACAGCTGCTCACCTGTTCACCTGTGGTAAATAAAAATTGCTTCCAAGTGGGGATGGGGAGAAAATGTTCTTTCTTTTTCTCTTGTCCTTTAGGTTGAGAAGATAGACTGATGTAGGTATATATGGTCAGGTATATTGTTAGTCAAATCATTTGTGGGCTATACAGCTTGTGCTGACTTATTTGCAAGGCTACAATGTGCAATTCCCAGTTAACGTTACTGACTTCATCATAAACTGGGACACATCCTGATCAGCAACTATTACTGAGGATGGAGTGCAGACTGCCTGTGTGAATGGCTCCCTAGTATTTACTAAAGTATCTCAAAGTCGTCTTGCAAGCAGGTACCTTGAGACAAATGAGCAGCTACTTTGAGGAACAGTAATTTTTCTCAACAACTGCCGACATCACAAGTTTTCTGCTTCAAATGCCTAGTGCATCATTCTTCTTGCACTGTGCATGTCCTACAAAGACTTTTGTATAGGGCTGCAAGGTTTAATCCATCAGCCTTCAGCTGATTAACCAACAGCAGCCAATTTCATAATAGGTACGTCAGAGAGCTAAGGCAACTTGCTTGCTTCTTGAGGGTTATTTTAGTTCTGCTGTGTTACTGCCACAGGAAATGAAGAATTAAATATTAAAAAGAGGTCTCCTCCTTTTGAATAACAAACAGCAGATTTTGCTGATTCAAATGTAGGTTACCTTAAATTTCCTCCTCTACCTTAAAAAAAGACTTCTACATTGTGGTTTTGTTGATATGCAAATTATTTAAAATGAATTGACAAATACATTTAAAAGGCAGATGACAGAATTAATAAAATTAATTAAGCAACTGGCAATCCTCGAGGATTTCAGGCTATGGTGGGGATTATGCTATCTTCCATTTATGCAACCCTCGTGGACTTTGAGCTATGACGGGGATCACACTATCTTCCATTTATACTGTCCATGTGAGAGCATCTTAGTCCACTCAAGAGCCAACGTGTTCTCTGATGCTGTGTATGCAGGGCAGAGCTAATCACCAAGCTGTCACTTGGGACATCTAAGCAGCACTTTAACAAATAATTGATAGCAATATTAAAAGGCATTCCTGTCATCCCAGGAGTTACAGCAGGGATAAAATTAGTTTTGAGCGTTAAAATGATGATGGAGGCAAATATTAACCTGGGCTTATTGCTCTAATTAGAATGACACTGTCTGAAATAAATTCATGCACAAATGGTATGATGTTGTGCGGACGAAATACAACCGATAACACAGAAGATTTGACACTTCCCCTTTTAAACAAATGTGTTAGTATTAAATACCCATGCAGTTCCTACTCTAGATGTGTTGAGCACAGAATGATCTGCCAGAATTCTTGACAATTTTTTTTTTACCATAAAGGCATATAATCAGTGGTCTTGAAAACTCTGAAATATATCCATTTCAGTCCATTATACATCATATGACTTTCATGCCAATTGTCCCCTTAAGCCTGAATTGCTGAAATTTATCGAACACTGCTGGACAACACACCGTCTGCAAACTAGATCCAGCCTGGCCTTCATATCGCCCCTGGTGGTGTTACCAAAGACATTTTAATTGTGGTGTAGTAAACTAAATAAATGTGTTCAAATATTCACTGGTACTTTGTATTTCTGATGAATATAATTGCTTTTTTACCTTATTACATATGTTCTGGAAAAGCAAAGGACCATCATGGTGTATCTGCTGGTAACCTGTAGTACTGCAATTTGGTGAGAGCCAGCATGGTGTAGTGGTTAAGATCAGCAGCTTCTAATCTGGAGAACTGGGTTTGATCCCCCCACTCCTCCACATGCAACCACCTGGGTGACCTCATGCTAGCCACACTTCTCTCAGAGCTGTTCCCTCAAGAGCAGTTCTCAAAAGAGCTTTCTTAACTGCACCTGCCTCACAGGGTGTCTGTTGTGGGGAGGGGAAGTGAAGGAGATTATAAGCCACTCTGAGACTCCTTCAGGAAGACTTCTTTTGCAGCCCATAGCCTACTTTGAAAGGGTCTAGAGTCCAGTGGTCTTGTTCCCCCCAAGCACATGTCAACCACTTCTGGTCTCAGTGAACTCTTGGTATAAAACCAGCAGCCCAGGCCCCGAACTCACCAGCCTCACAGGCACTCTGGCAGCTGGTGGCTGCAGCAAAGAAAGCCAGCTAGAGGCCACAGGAAGCAATTCAGCAGCCTGTGAAGGAATCCTCCAAGCAGCCCCTGGAGGAAGTAAAGGCCACTGTAGCAGCAGCAGCAGCAAGAAGAAGAAAATGATGACCATAGATTTATACCCCGTCCTTCTCTCTGAATCAGAGTCTCAGAGTGGTTTATAATCTCCTCTATCTTCTTCTCCCACAACAGACACTCTGTGAGGTGGGTGGGGCTGAGAGAGCTCTGCCCTTTCAAGGACAACCTCTGTGAGAGCTATAGCTGACCCACACTTAACCACTATACCTGCACTTAACCACTACACCAAACTGGCCTTCCTGAGGGAAGCATGGCAGGAAAAGTCAGTCATGTTGGGAAGGAGGGGAGAGAGGCCGTATGAACTAGGGTTGCCAGGTCTTACCCGGCTGCCAGCAGGGAATTTTAGTTCTCTGTCCTGGGGTTCTTTATCACAGAGTTCCCCCAAAATGATAGGGAGAAAAAGACAGAAGGCTATTATTTTCAAACTCACACAGTTCGTAATGGGAACAATGAGGCAGTGAAGCAGGATTTGCCATATTCAATACAGGGACACATCCTGATCAGCAACTATTACTATTAACCCACTCCCATGTGACATGCCCAGAAAAATGACATCACTTCCAGGTGACATTACCGGGCACATCAGGCGCAATAGAGCTCTTCAGGGGCGGGGCTCCCACACAGGCCAACTCTGTGTTAGCAGATTGGAGATCCCAAAGTGAGGGAACTCCTGCCCCTATGGGGGAATGGGAACCTTAATATGAACTGACTTGGGCAGAAAGCAGAAAGGCCCTGGGGAAGGAGCCAATGGCACTGGGCTCGATCCTTCCTGTGAGCCCAGCCCCAGGACTGTTGGGGCTGACTTGCCTCCAAACCACCCTTTAGAAAGCTATCCAAGGGTCAGTCAGAGAGTAGAAGGGCACCTTGAGAAGGAGGACCAGGAGTGAAGCCAAACATCATTCCTCTCACACTTCTGAGGTTTACCATAGACCAATGCCAGAAAGGAGGAGGAGAAGAAGAGATTGGATTTATACCCTGCCCTTTACTACCTGAAGGAGTCTCAGAGCAGTTTACAATCTCCTTTCCCCTTCCCCTTCCCACAACAGACATCCTGTGAGGTAGGTGGAGCTGAGAGAGCTTTCCCATAACTGCTGAGCAGAACAGCTCTGTGAGAACTTGTGACAGACTTAAGGTCACATCAGCAGGTTACTGTGGAAGAGTGGGG
Source organism: Heteronotia binoei (assembly GCF_032191835.1). Lineage (NCBI taxonomy): Eukaryota > Metazoa > Chordata > Lepidosauria > Squamata > Gekkonidae > Heteronotia > Heteronotia binoei. The sequence goes on from NC_083226.1 coordinate 32,843,081, forward strand.
AATCAAACTCAGTTCTCCCAGATAAGAGTCTGCACTCTTAACCAAAGTACACCAAACTGGCTCTGGAGGTTGGAGGGTGAGCTCGTCCCATGCTCTGACCCACTGATGGAAGAGCCTGACATGCTCCTTGTGAAATCAAACAGCTTCTCTTCCTGAAAGCAAAGAAACTATCCTTTCCTCAGTGCAGAAAGTGCTTCAGAAAACACAGGGGGGGGGAGGGGGGCAGAATTACCTTTCTGTCTGTAATCTGGTTACTTGGCTTGGAACCTCCCAACAGAGTCCTGTCCCTATGGCAGCCATTTTATGGTGGGACTTGTTGCTCTGTCCACAACTGCTTGCAGTTTCTATAGGATTGGAGGGGGCTGTGGTTTCTATTCTTCCAGAGATGTCTCTAAGAATATGTGTATGTGTATGATATAACACGCTTCAGTTGGTTTATGCAAAGAGATTCACAGCTGGTTGGCACATGCTTCATAATTAATTGGTATTTCTTAGCCAAATTTGTGAACAGCCTCCACTGAAAAGTGTAATTTGTTCTTGAGGCGATATGGAAGTGTCATCCATGGAGTTAGATCTATAATGGCCCATTCACACATGCAAATCATCAGCTGATGAACATGCATGCACAAAACAGCCCAAGATAGCCTGGGAAACAGAAGCTTGTTGAGAGAGATACCCACTTTCCGCCAGGATTTCAAGTATTAAACCTCGTTTTGCTGGTTGTCATTTAGACCTAAAGTCCAATCTGAAAGTTACACATAAATAAGTAAATAAATCACTTATGTATCCTGTTTGTGCATTAAGCTAAATTGCAGCATTGCTATCTGGATTTCTTGGACACAGGAATGCAATCAAAAACTGACAAACGTCCAGCAGTGTGAGATGTCACACTAAACAACTAGAAGGATAAAATGTTGGTTTGAGCTCTTTCTAGTAACAATTTAACATTCCTATGTTCCCCTTTCATTTTTCTATTTCATTGCAGCAGAAATAACAGCAAGTTTCAGCATGATGCTTCCCCCCCGCCCCATGGGTTCCAAAGAAATAGCTCTTGATTTAGCATTCACCTCTAAAGATTAATGACGATGCCTTGAATGATCTCACAAACCAGCTGCAGCAAAGGATGACTCAGAACAAGTGCTGAAAGGAAACACTGATTCAGACATGCGCACTCAGAAACAGGACTGCTCGCAGGCTAAAGCCTTTAAAGAAGTTTAGGCTTTCTTATTCAGGCAGCTGCATACACATCACCAATCAAGTAAGGGAATGTACATGCACAAGGTGCCAGCTCAAGATATTGATTTTCTTGTTGCCATTGTTACACCCCTGCCCACGCCTCTGTGACCCTGCTTTCTGCATATGATCACAGAGATGGCATTCTTGTGAGGTATTTGATGGCTGGCATAAGGGTTGGTAATCTTTAAAATGATCCCTCTAGCTGTCCCTATCACTTTGAACAGCAGCAACTACCAAGTGATGTTATTGACCACCAGGGCTTTTTTTTTGTAGCAGGAACTCTTTTGCATATTAGGCCACACACCCCTGATGTAGCCAATCCTCCAAGAACTTACAGGGCTCTTCTTACAGGGCCTACTGGAAGCTCCAGGAGGATTGGCTACATCAGAGAGGTGTGGCCTAATATGCAAAGGAGTTCCTACTACACAAAAAGCCCTGGTGACTTCCATGCCATGGAAAGCTTCAGTGGACCTTTTCCATACCTTGGAGGTGGTGGAAGGTTCTGTCATGTCACAGCGGACTCAATAGCATTTCAGAGGCAACTCAATAGCATTTCCAAAGCAAGAGGCTTCCTCTGCATCTCCCATCCAAGAACTAAACAGGATTGACCCAAGATCTGATGAGATTGGGCTAGCCTGAGCCATCCGGGTCAGAGCTATTTCTATGAGGGACAGGCCATTTTTTCTAGGCTGGTTGGCAAGCCTATATAACAGCAGTCCTATTTCACATTGCTCTCCAGAAGCTGGAGTTATTTCTGTACCAAGGGGAACCAACCCTTCCCTGCTGTGAGCACCATACTGAAATCCTGCAGTTAAAAAATACACTATGAAGCCAATGGGATATATCTACCTATTTCCTCTCCTGTTTTATGTTCTGCAAAAATTTGCTGTTATACCAGTGCCTTAGTTTGTGTACCAAAGAACATTAATTTGTCATGGGCTGACAAACTGGGTATGTATACATCTGTCATGATTCAGGGGGGTGTTATCAATCGCTGCCACCACTCTAGGTTCGGGGTGCCCCTTGAGTAGGTCCAGAGTACCCTCCCAAGCCCTTCAGGCCTCCTTTAGCTTAGGACAAATAATAAACGTGAGGACCAGGCAGAGTGTACAACTAGGCTTCCCAAACTCCCCGACCTGGTGGGGGACCCCCAGATTTGCAGCCTCCTCCCCCGCTCTCCAAAAATCCGGGAGCGGGGGAAAAAAACAGCGCCAATTTTGGTGCCACTCTCTCAAACAGAGACACTCTTTCCTCGCTTGCCTCCCTCGCAGGCTTCAGGCTCCTCCCTTCCTCCAGGTCACAAAGACCCGCCCAATGCCGGCCTGCTATTCGCTCCAGTCTGGCCTCCCTTCGCGAGGTGCACGCTGGGACTCGTAGTCCTTGTGTCCTCTCCGGCTGCCGGGCGGCGTCTCCTCGGGGACTACGTTTCCCAGCGTGTCCCGCGCGGCTCCTTCCGCAGCTGGGCAGCTGTGTGTGGCAGCCGAATGGCAGTGCGGGATCGGCAGAGGCGATGCCAATGAGGGAAGCCAGGCCGTAGCCGGAGAGTGGAGGCGAGGCAGCCGCTGGCATGTTCGGGCGGTCGCACAGCTGGGGCGGCGGGCACGGCAGCGCCACCCGCAATGTCCACTCCTTCGACAACCTCAAGTGAGCCTCCCGGGCAGGGGAGGCGGGAGGAAGGGGGCTCTAACACGGGTTCGGGATGGGGGCATGTGGTTTTGATCTTGGCTCCACCCCAATGTCTCTTGGCCCCACCCCCAAAGTCTCCTGGCTCCACCCCCAAAGTCCCCAGATATTTCTTGAATTGGACTTGGCAAACCTATGTACAACAGAAGAAAAGGTTTATTTAACAGATCAGTTCAGTACAATATAAACAAACAAGGTGCATTAAATACCAAAAGTGTGAAAGGAAAATAAACAAATGCCCTAATGTATCTGGATTTTCTGTCCCTAGTCTGTCTCAGTCAGACCAGGCCCTCTCACCCTTCATCTCAGGGCAAAGGTCTCCTCCCTGCAGTAGCCCTCCCCTAGCTCTGCCTCCTAGGAAAAGAACAAAGGCCCCCAGGCCTTTTATTCAAGCTCTTCTCTTTTTCTGATTGGCACAAAATGCTGCAAAAACCTTACAGGGCTTCAGGGAGTTGTAGACCCTTCTCACTACTACCACTCAGGCTTGCCTGGGCCCACAGGCCTCTAAGGCACAGCCCAGAACATGACAGCATCTAATCACCAATGGCAGCAATGGGTCATGAAGCAGGCACCTTCCCATCATTAATACTTGGAATAATAACAGTGGCCTGCCTTATAACACTGTTGTAAAGAGGTGAGTCGCTCAAAAAGAACGTGAAGTAGGAAAGTGCAATAGAAAAGAGCAAGGGTACACTAACCATTTCCCCTACTATTAACACCATTTACTCACTCTAAAAATTAAGAAGTATTAATTTAGTTAGTACATTTTAACCCTTCCCATCCTCCATAGGACAGCTCAGGGCAGGATCTTCTGCCTTCCTGCATTTTATCTTCACAACAACCCTGTATAGTTGGTTAGAATGAGTGAGAGCGGCTGGCCTGAGGTACTTCAGTAATTTCCATGCCAAGTGGGAAATGTTAACCTGGGGACAATGTTGATCACAAATTGTTAACTTCTTTGTGGGAAGCACAATTGTAGTCAGGGTATATGGTCCCATCTGGAGCACTGTTTCACCCCATTTGAGCTATTTTTTTTTTTTTTTTAAAGAGGGTAGGCTTTTAATTGGTGACATGACAGCTTCCCTCTGAAGAGTGGGGATTTGATTTCAGGTAAATTTCTAGCTTAGCCCCTGCCCCCAGCTGCCACTATAACTGTGAGCATGGAAAGATACTCCAGAGGGATAATATACAGCAGTGATAGCCAAATCCATCAGCCTGGGTATGTGTGAAGTCCTTTCTAGCCACGGAGGACTCCCCTGCAAATTGGATTTTTGGGAGGGAGAGGGGGCGGACACATCTCTACCCTTTAGGTCATACAGCAGCCACACCTAATAAAGGTGTGGGCAGCCAAGTTGGTCTGAAGCAGTAGAACAAACTTTAAATCCAGTGGCTCCTTTAAGACCAACAAACATTTATTCAGGATAGGAGCGTTCGTGTGCAGGCACACTTCTTCAGATACATTGAAATGGAAGTTAACATTTCATATATGTTTTATATATATATGGCAGATGCCTCTACATAGGAAAGGAAAGGTCCCCTGTGCAAGCACCAGTCGTTTCCGACTCTGGGATGCTGCTGCTTTCACAATGTTTTCACGGCAGACCTTTTTACGGGGTGGTTTGCCATTGCCTTCCTCGGTCATTGCACTTTCCCCCCAGCAAGCTGGGTACTCATTTTACCGACCTCGGAAGGATGGAAGGCTGAGTCAACCTCGAGCCAGCTACCTGAACCAGCTTCTGCTGGAATCGAACTCAGGTCGTGAGCAGAGGGCTCTGACTGCAGTACTGCAGCTTTACCACTTTGCGGCACGGGGCTCTTCTGCCTTTACATAAGTGAACAGCAAATTAGCATACAACAACGTATTGAAGATGTTTTGACATATGCAAAGACTAAATATAATAACAAGCTAAGTTTATAGGTCACAATATGTTTGGATTTAATTATGGGGAAAAACAGTGGAGGAATAAAAATGTCAAAGTAGGAGACGAATGTGTAAAAGTATCTTTCTTAATTGTTAAGTGTAATTGAGACTTTGCTGTTAAGCTCCATTCGTCTCCTCTCAATCATGGAATTAGCTGATAGCAACTTTCCTTTGAGATGGGGTGCTGTTTTTTTTGGTCAAAGGTGCCACTGGACTCAAGATTTGTTCTAATAAAGGGGATTAGCTATGGCCCTCAGGGAGACTGCTAGGGGAGAATGGAGCGTCTGTAGCAGGACATTCCTTTGAGCTGAGAGGTATGTTTATATTGGTGGGAGGAAGGAGCAGGAGGCTGGTTCAGTTCTTAGGTCTTACTGTTCACTAGCAAAATATGGACAGAGAAGGGGATTTGGGAGGGGGACCTGGGTTCAGGATCTTTCCTGCCCATTCCCTCACTTCACCCTCTGCAATCTCCACACCCCTATTCACCCACCTTTCTGCTATTCAGCATCTATGCCCTCTAGTGTCCCCCCCACATACTCCAAGGTCCCAACTCTCGGGGTGGGGAGACCCCGACCTCTTCCCCCCCTCCATCCCATCCTGACTCTTCCAGGTATAAATAGAAACAGCTAATAAATAAGTCATCCAAAGAGGTTGCTTGGGGCTTCTGAGGGTGGAAGCAATGCACTTCTAATGTTTTTGCTTCCAGCCCAGAGGCTGGCTTTGTGATGTGCTGGGGAGGAAAGGGAGGTGATGCACCAAGAACTCATCATCCTTCCTATTCCTTCTGCCTTTTCCCTCAAGCCAGCCAGCTGTCTGCCTGCTGTGTTGTAATGCAGTGTGATAACAACCAAATGCAGGGGAAATAACTTAACATTGTATAGATGATTCTATTTTCCAGAGGGTAGACCAAAAATGTAAACACAATACTGCATAATCAATAACCACAGAACCGGCTCTGTCCTCTGATATTAATTTCATAATGCCTTTCCCCACGGTTGATGCAGACTGTCAATGAGAAGTCATAATTTCACTGTCGTGATGGAAGTGAAAGGAACAGACGTAGTCAAGTGTATTAATTTTGCCTCTGACACTCTAGTCATAAAGCAGCAATTAGAGTTCAGAGAGGCACTAATCTCTCTTGCTACTGTCTGCTTTAGCTGTTCATAGCCAACAAGGAAGGAACAAAGTGGCATGTTGAACAGCAGAGATGCTATGCTCTAGTCTAGGAAGAAAGCATCATTTTTTTTTCTACCAAAAGGGAAAAAAATGAAAAAAATTACCAGCCTAAAAATAATAACTCCACCAGTTTAAAAATAATAAACCTACCAGGACTGCAACTGTGGAATCCTGGGGTCCACATGAGCCTCCCCAATAAGCAAGCAGCGCAACCCTCTGTGCTCAGAAAAACAATGTGGGGGGAGAGCTGAAACTCCTTCCTTTGCTGTATGATTTTAATTCAAATCAGGCCCTTTGTATATGGGAAATGAGGGGAACCTGCGTCTCATATCTGACTGGAAGTCAAATTAAAGAAACCCAGACACAACCTGTGCAGGCCGAACATGGATCAACCCAGCTGATCAAACATCATGCATGTCAGTATGATCAACTCACCCCCTTGTATGATTCCCCTTGTTCTAATTAGCTTGTGCCATGCATATTAGTTTTTTCACTTCGGGACTCACAGACTTCCCCGGAAGGTGGTGGGCTCTCCTTCTTTGGAGGCTTTTAAACAGAGGCTTGGATAGCCATTCGACAGCAATGCTGATACTGTGAACAGGCAGATCATGAGAAGGAGGGCAGGACGGGTTGCATCAGTGTAAGACCTCGTAGACTTTCTTAGATGCTCAGGGAAATGCTGATTGCCACTTTCAGGTCAGGAAGCAATTTTTTCTCCAGGTCAGTTTGACCAAGGATCCTGGAGGGTTTTTTGCCATCTTCTGGGCATGGAGCAAGAGGTCACTGGATGTGTATTTGTTGTTCAGTCACACAGGGGAGGTATTTGTGAATTTCCTGCATTGTCCCTTCCAACTCGATGATTCCGTGATTCTATGTAAAGTCATTCTTGTGCAAGGCCTTACATTTGAGCAGGGGTGGCCAAACTGTGGCTTAGGAGCCACATGTGGCTCTTTCACACATATTGTGTGTGGCTGCTCAAGCTCAAGGCCCCAGCACCGAATCAGCTGGCTTGGAAAAGGCATCTCTCTTTAAATCACTTCTTCAAGCCAAGCTAGCTGGCAGCTTAGAAAATGAATTTAAAGTTGAAGTTGATTTCTTTGCACCTCTCCTCCCTCCCCCAATCTATTTGCTTGTTTGCCTTCCTTCCTTCCTTGCAGCTCTCAAACTTCTGACGTTTATTCTATGTGGCTCTTACATTAAGCAGGTCTGGCCATCCCTGCATTTGAGGCAAGGCAAGGCATTGGTCTGTGATAGCATATACACAGGTGTGCTGTTAAAGATTAACATGTATATGTGAGCCAACTATTTCCCCACGCTATATTAGAAGGGACAAGACTTTAATAGATTTGAACCTTTCTCCCAAAGGTTCTGAAAGAGACTATGTGCTGAACACCATTTGCTTTCTCACTTGCCAACCAAGAGATCTTTGGTATATACCTTTTCCTAAGCAACTATGATTTTTAATTCAAAAAATACTTTTGAGCACTGGCCAAAGTAGTTTGGGACTCTTAACAGAGCCAGAAACTCTTGCTTTCTGCAAAACTGAATAAATATATCTGCTGTACTATTTTAAACGAATTGCTGTTTTGGCTCCCACAAGAAACAGGCTGCTTATACACTTTGATGTAACTTTCTCACTGTGAGTTGAACAGAGCAGCACAATGCAGTCACTAGCTGGTAAGCAGTTTTGTGCACATTACAATCAAGGCATTTTCATTATTTAGAAAGATCAGGATTTATGAAGCTGGACGTAGGCAACTGTTGCAGTATAAACACAAGATATCAGGATGCTAAGCAGATTTTAAAAAAAAAAACAACTATACAAAATCTTCCAGACCTCTGCCATGAGAACATCTTTCAGCTAATAGACATGACTGAGGACACATATACAAGCCATGACTGTAACATAAAATTTGTGTATGCCATTGAGTCTTGTGCACTTTACAAAGGAGCTTACCGCGCTTGCAAGAAAGATGCCTTTGAAATGCACAGATAAAAAGTGTCTTATAACTGAGTCACAGATGCACTTTGATCATATCTGCATAAGCCTCTCTTATGCTGCCAGTCCAAGAAGCTTACACACCTCACACACCTGAATACATAAAACTGAACTTGCAGCAACAAGAAGCACCAAGAGAAGAACAAAATCTGGCAGGTACTTTAAATAGTTTACTCAACTAATATAAGCACAGAGTTATTTGAATATTCAAGTGTGAGTTTACTGCACAGCCCATTGGACTTTAAAATACCCGATACCTAGATCACAAGTGGTCGAACACAACCATTTTCAGGTATCACGGGCACCTTCAAGCCTAATATTCTCTGTACAGTAGTAAATATAAAAATTGTATTGTTTTGTTGTTTGTTCTTATAAGTAATGCAAACGTTTAAGTTTTAAAAAATGAAATGCAAAATTACACTATGGTTACTGCGGAATGAAACCAGACATCCTGCAGCTTTCAAACCATCCATAAAGGTTACGTCTAGATTAAATGGTCACCTTCATAAGCCACTGTTCTCATAAAGTCCATTTGCAGTAGATATCTCCTGCTGCTGCTGCTTGCATATATTGCCAGCAAGTTTATTACTGGAGGAAATCTGCCTTTTCTAGGAAGGCTGAAAGGTGACAAGGTAGTTAGGACCTGGGAAAACTCAAGGAAGCAACCTATTTTTGTTTGGGTACCTCACAGAAACTACACCAGGGCTTTTTTTGAGCAGGAACAGTTCCGGCTGGCTTGGCATCAGGGACTGTGGCCTAATATGCAAATAAGCTCCTGGTGTGCGTTTTCTACCCCCCCCCCCCTAAAAAAAAGCCTTGGAAACTACCAAAAAAAGTACAGGTCTTCTATTGGGTTTTTCTCATAAATACTCAATCGCTTCAGTGTGTTTGGCTGTGTCTGCCACTGGTAGCATAGTCCTCATAATTTGTCGCTGCAGTAAAGTAAAAGCTTTTCTTAAGTTGACAGAAGGCAAAGATGCCGGATAGGCAGAGTCATCTGTTAAAAACACAGAACAGCTATACAAAAGGGAAATCTCCAAGCCTTGAAAGTAAGACAAATCATTCTGGTATGCAGTCTTGTCTTAACTTGAAGTCTATCTAAGACCTTATCCAGTTGTAACAAATGGGAATAAGAAAAACCCATCTTAGAAATACATTACTCCCTCACAGCTGACCAGGATTTATATTTGGTTCTAAACCTACTATAAGTTGTCTGTTCTGGTAAATTTAAGCCAATGATCAACGAATTGATCAACGGCCTGAAGGATATCTGGCTGTTCTCAATCAGAGCCAAGGCTTTTTTGGCCCTGGCAGCAGCCCGGTGGAAATCTTTGCCTAATGACATCCAGGCCCTGCGGGACCTCATGCAGTTCCACAAGGCTTGTAAAACAGAGATGTTCTGCCAGGCCTGTGGTTGAGTATAGCAATGGCTGACATCAAACCTGGCCTCCTCTGTCCTCTACTTCGCCCCTCTAAGGGGTAGGATACAAATTTTTAACATAATCTGGAATAGCATGTTTGTTGTTTAAATTTTTAACTTGTTTTTTGTGATTATTTATTGGAATGACAGAGTATATTTACTGAATGTTGTTAAACACGCTGAGCCCTACTTGGGGGAGAGTGGTCTAGAAATCAAGATATTTAAATAAACGAAAGTCTGTGGATTTTACATTCCAAAGCTGCCCTTCTTCTACCTTCCCTCCACAGGTAACTAAATCAGGATTATTTTTATCCCAATGCACAGATTACAGATGTTTTCCAGACTTCTGATGTTCTTGTATGGGCTACAATACCCTTTTTAGGAAGAACTTCTTGATGGTTAGAGCAATTCCTCAGTGGAACAGACTTCCACAGGAGCTGGTGGGTTCTCCTTCCTTGGAGGTTTTTAAACAGAGACTAGATGGCCATCTGATAGCAATGAAGATCCTGTGAATTTAGGGGGAGGTACTTGTGAGTTTCCTGCATTGTGCAGGGGGTTCGACTAGATGACCCTGGAGGTCCCTTCCAACTCTATGATTCTGTGGTTCTACAATTATATTGTATCACAGTAGTTCCACTTGCTGGGGTTCAATGGTCCACCTAAAAATGAGAGATTTAACTCTCTCTCTTTTTGTCATGAAGTTGAAGCTGAATTATGGTGGCTGCATACAGTTTTCAAGGTAAGAGATGAACAGAGGTGGTTTGATGTTGCCTGCCTCTGTGTAGCAACTCTAGACTTCCTTGGTTGTCTCCCAACCAAGTATTATCAAGATTGACCCTGAGATGTAGACTTCTGAGATCCAGCAAGACTGGGCTAGCCTGAGCAATTTAACTCTACTGCTCTCAATGGTCATCTGCAGGGCTTTTTTTGTATCAGGAACTCCTTTGCATATTAGGCCACACACCCCTGAGGTAGCCAATCTTGCTGGAGCTTTCAGTAGGCCCTGTACTAAGAGCCCTGTAAGCTTGTGGAAGATTGGCTACATCAGGAGGTGTGGTTTAATATGCAAAGGAGTTCCTGCTACAAAAAAAGCCCTGGTCATTTGTCTGTTGAGTTAATGTATCTCAGTGCTCGGTGGCCAAGCAGTTTCAGGGGAGGACGGATCGGCCCTGGACCCATTCCAGTCCAGCTTCCATCCTGGCCACAGGATGAAGACAGTGCTAGTCACCTTCACAGATGACCTCCGCAGTCAGCTGGACCAAGGCGGGTCAGCACGGCTGTTGCTGCTCAATCTGACAGCAGCTTTCAACATGGTCAACTATGGCTTGTCAGCCCACAGTCTTGCTGACGTAGGAATCCATGATGTAGTTTACTTCATTCCTCCAAGGTTGGGGGTGAAAGGTGGTGCTAGAAGAGATGGTGTTGCCCCACCACCCTCTAGTGTGCAGGGTGCCTCAAGGGCCAGTTCCCTCTCCTATGTTGTTTACCATCTATATGCACCCTCTCATCCAGCTGGTGTGGAGCTTTGGGCTGGATTGGCACCAGTACCCTGATGACACCCAGCTGTATTTGTCGATGGATGGCTGATTGGCTGCTACCCCATCTATTTTAAAATACACAGTAAAGAACCACAGACTAGTTAACCAATTGCACAAAATCAGATAGTGTTCTGATTACTGACAAAAGATTCTTTACCAATATAATCCATAGATATTATTAGAAACATTCAAAATCCGTAAGTTCATACAAAAATTCAAGTGAATAATGTAAATCCTGTTTGTTGGTATAACACATTTATCCAGTCCAATGAAGTGCTTGTGTTGAATTTCTTCTGAAATCTATTATTGGTGCAAAATTTGGAATCTTACATGAGACACCGTGTCACATGTGAGATTCGGGATTTTGCATTAATAATAGATAACTAGATGATACGCATTACACTGTACTGTTTTAACTACTCTATTGTATTTTTAACCTTTAATTGATGTTGTATACAGCCCTAAGCCCTCTGGGAGAGGGCAGTTTATAAATCTAATAAATAATGAATGAATGAATGAATGAATGAATGAATGATAATAATCTCATGCTTATTTTTGGCATGCAGGATAGTAGTGTCACCTGGTCTTTCCTCCCTGCAGCTATAGTTCTCTCCCAACTCAGAAATTATAGCAGCTATATCTCCAAGCTACCCAGGATCCAACCAACCCAAGCAGTGATTCAGTAGATAGTGCCATGTCCCTATCCAAGGCTAGGGGCCTAGATGTGGAGGAGCCATGGCTCCATACTAGAGCAAATTAATAACCTGTAGAAGGTGCCAGGTTCAGCATCATCAGGACTTCATAGGCAGTGATGGGAAAAACCTTTTCCTAGCTCTGACTAGCCCAAATTCATCAGATCTCAGAAATAGCAGGGGCAGCCACAGTTAGGACTTGGATGGGGGACCACCAAGGAAGCTTGGGGCTGCTGTGGAGAGGAAGGCAATGACAAAGCACCTCTGTTAATGTCTTGCTGTGATGCCCTTTTCCACTCACAAGTCCGTTCACATGTTCTGTCACACAATTCAGGATTACAAGTAGATCAGTTACAGATCACCACCTGTTATGCCTCTTTTACAAAATATAGAGAACCATGGCTATTTCACATACCAGGTCCTCTGTTTCACTCACAGAGACATCACATGACATCATAGCCCAGTGCCCTTTAATAATCACCCCTCACTCAGACACTTCACAGATGCTGGAGATGCAAACACAACTTCATTCACATGCTGCCCCATTTATTCATATCCCTGTATTTATTTATATATACAGGCCAAGATCTTACTACATGTGTGCTTCTTTCCCTGAGACCATGAACATTCAGCCCACAGGGTTAGTGAGGATTTAACTTCTATTTATGGTTTGAATATAGAGGTTACAAACTTACAAAGTTTGTTTTGATTTGAACTATCTCCCTGTTCAGGTATTTGGAATTCTTTGGTACTAGTTGACCTTTTTCCAGTTAGGGTTAAGCTGCCTCTTCTTCATAGGCTTCCCTTAGCCAGTCTCACTCTCAGCTGAACTAACAGCTTTTTTCAGCTGTTCCTCTCACCAAATTCCATCACCTTCCATTGGTTACCATTAGGGAGAGCTGGAACCTAAACTATCCGTCAAATTTGTCTTGAACGCCCCATGGTCCTGGAGCCACCATGAGTTGGTTGTGGCTTGGCAGCACATGTGTGCATGCACGCACACACACACACACACATTATAAGAGAGCTCACACGGTCCCAAGAGATCTGTAGCCCATCTATGTATGAGTTCATAGAAAAGTTGTTATGTTGTCAAGTGGTCCTTACTTGCATGGATGTTCCACTGAAATATGTGGACCAGTTCTAAGTAAATGTGCTGAGAATCAGGTGGTAATGATGGGTGATGTTGTACACACAGAAGCCAACACCTGCAATATCGTTATCACTAGGCAATCACTTGCATTTTGTTGATGGAAAGCTTCAACCTTTGCTGAGAGGAATTGTAGGAGACGAGCCACTGATTGCTACCCACTCTGCATTATACTAAAGTTTAATACTTAATCATGTTTTGTTTGAAGATGAATGTATCTTGGCCTCCATTGCTAAGCATTTTCTTTGGCAACTATATTTTCACATAATCAATAAGCTATTAGTATTCATTGTTCTTTTTTTAAAAAAAATGCTGCAAACAGTTTAAACTTTCAGGCTACCTAGAAATTTTTAATGCAAAATAATGCTGATAAAGTAGAGCATGTTTGCTCACAGTGAAGTGTCATCTTTCTTCTGAAAACTATGCTAATATTTAACATCCCTATGACAGATCTGAAGGCACGGGGACATGAGAATGGAGATAATGGATGCAAAGCCAGGATACAGTTCCGCATTTAGAAGGCCTTAAAAGCCGTCTCTTTTTTTTAAAACTATGCATGCAGTCAATATGCCTTTCACCAGTACTCCCAGTTTCCGCAGGCAAAGAAGAGAGATCTTTAATACAGACTGTTTGCACGAAGGGGAATCTTCTATCAAGCTCTGAAAGTGTCCAGTGCATGTTCTTGCACTGTGAGAAAGGAAAAAAAATCCAGATTTGTATGTGTGTGTGCTTTCAACACTAATGTGAACTTTTTTCCTGCTCATATATTCTCTCCCTGGACATACACACACTACCCTAAGAAACAGGTGTATATGTTCTCCCCGCTAGAAAAGAGTCATATGCAGAGGGAGGGGAAACACTAGTACAGATGAAACTGACTTTGAAACATTGGTCTATCAAGGTCACATTCATCAACTGACAGGCAGTGCTCTTCTAGGGTCCGTGTTTCACATCACCTGATGCTTTTAACTGGAGATGCTGGCGACGGAACCTGGGGCCTTTTGCATCCAAAGCAGATGCTTTACCACCAGACCACAACCCCTCTTTAATCAAGTGTCTTTTCTTCATTCTAACAGTGAAAGCAGCTCAGCAGGCCCTTTTCTGATAATATGCATGAATCAGTGTGGTGTAGTGGTTAGAATATTGGACAAGGAACTAGGAGACACAGGTTCGAATCCCCACTCTACCATGGAAGCTTCCTAGGCCAGTTGTATACACTTAGCCTATTCTACCTGACAGGGTGGAGAACAAAATGGAGAGGAGACTGATATAAGCTGCTTTGGGCACCCATTGGGGGGAAAGGCGGGATATAAATGAAGTATTTTCAGTTTTCAAAACCTTAAAGGCATAAAATAATGAAACAATAATGAAGTAATTTTTAAAACCTGCTTTCCCCTGTGTTTTTCCAAATTTGCTTTGAGATGCGGCAGATACACAGCGTACATATTTCAAAACACTGACCTGCTATTTATCGGCATAACAGTTCTGTATAAATCGTAACACATCAAGCCAAATGGCTACAAAAAATGGCCCACCAAGTGTGCAGTGAACTTTTTCCCTGTTAACTTTTTAGAAAGCACCTTGTTCTTTGGGGTGGTGTGAATAAGTAGGCAAACTATCGTACACAGACAGAGGAACAGTGGTCAGCAGTTTGAGAAACAATTTCTAACACGGTTATAACATCTTGTTAAAATGGGCATCTGCTGCCAACCTCTCTCTTCTAATAATGAGTTTTTCCAAGGTTTATGTTGATGAATTTATGCTATTAAATATATCACAGGGCTTTCTGGGGTATATTCCACATAAATTTCAGTTGGCTTCACTATGCCACTGCAAGCAACTTTAGAAAAAAACCACTTAGTTTTAGAAGACCCTTTTTTCTATATTTCTTCATTGGATGTTTTCATCTGAACTAATTTTATATAATATAGACATTTAGCAATGCCACTGTTCTCAAGTTTCTCAAGTTATTAATGTCTATGTTAAAAGTAACAAGTCTTAATGCTGAACAAACTTTGTGTGGTTTCTGTCTAGCAGTCCAAACTATAATATAGACATTTAGCAATGCCACTGTTCACTCAGCTTCCCAGGTTACTAATGTCTATGTTAAAAATAACAAGTCTTAATGCTGAACAAACCTTGTGTGGTTTCTGTCTAGAAGACCTAACTATTCTCAGAAAAACCCTTCTCCAACCCTTAAGTCCCTTCTCCAAGCCAAGCCAGCTAGCAGCTTAGAGAATAGCAGCTTAAAGTTACTTTATTTCCACCTCCACCTCTCACCTCCCTCCCCCATATCCATCCATCCATCCATCCATCCATCCATCCATCCATCCATCCATCCTTCCTTCCTTCCTTGCAGCTCTCAAACATCTAACATTCATGTCTCGTGGCTCTCAAACATCTGACGTTTATTCTATGTGGCTCTTATATTAAGCAAGTTTGACAATCCCAGACTAGGATCTAGGAGACCCAGGTTCAAATTCCCCATGGAAGCTTGCTGGCAGACCCTTGGGACAGTCACTTGCTCTCAGCTGTAAGCCAAAATGCCCTCAAAACGAGGTTGGGGAATTGTCAGGTGGGCACCTGGCTTAATCAGGATCTTTTACCTGTGTATACAGGATTCCATGTCCAGAAATTAATGCTTAAAAATATTAGGGACTCTAATTAAGTAAAACAATTAAAATTTATTCTAGAAAATATAGGCATACAAGACAATGTGCTCATGAAACATACATACAGTCCTAGGAAAAATAGAGAGAGATATAGAGACAACACATGGGTAGACAAACAGGGTGATAATTACCGATTGTAGTCTTCAAGGAAGGCTCCAATGGTGATGTAAGAGGACGGGGGAAATGGACCCAAAACTGTGGCCAGAATCGGGGATGGATCTAGACAGCGGAACGGGGGTACTGCTAGATGCACACATGTGGGGAGCTGTGTTACAGGTTATATAGACTACCTTGCGCCCTTAGGGGATGGGAGGCACAGGGGTGGATGACAGGTGGTCAGCTGGTACATGACCTCAGAAAAGGGGAGGCTCTGCAGTGACCATAAGGGCTGGACTTCTGCAGTAGCCAATAGCAAGTTAATTGGTGGCACCTAATTGGGTGCCCATGACTGACCAATGAACAAGCTTGGTCCAGGGGTACCTGGTTGGACTTTCAGGTTGCAATGGACCAGGGTGAGGCTCCAAAATGGGGGAAAGAATGGGGGAAATTACTGGGTAGAGGTGTGCTTGAGTTTACCAAACTTATCTAAAAAGGTGACAATAGATGGCCAAATTGCTACCTAAGGTATCACCCAGTTTACACAAAGAAACTTAGCTTTGGCTGAAGATGGTCTTCCTCTTGTTCAGTCTTCTTCTTGGCACCAGTCTTTGTCTTGAGTTCCGTTAGACAAAGGCTTAGGCGGTCTGGCAGGATCCACACCTAAGATAAGCTTGATTGCCTTATGCAGAAGTTGAAGCACCTGTTGGATATGGAATCAGGAAAACAAGATGGATTCTGGTGGTGTTCGCCTTTGGTTCATGGAAACAGGCTGGAAACTGTTTGCCTGTACAGTTCATGGTGGCGTGGCTTCTTCCACTGCAGCGGCCAAGACTGGGAACACAAGGAGCAGCTGGAAGCTCGTCTGTAGCTCTGGCTAACACCCATCCAGAGATGTAGAATGCTTCTGCAAAGCTGAGGCTTATAGTATTCACATAAGCCTTAGAAACTGTGGGCAAAGTCAACTTCTTAGAGCAGATGTGTGCGAGTGATCACCATATTGGTGATCACAATGTCCATGTGTATGAAAAGTAGGGGGCTTTTTCTTAGACAGCCTAACCTACCCCACAGGTTTGTTGTAAGGATATAACCAAGGAGAGGAGAACATAAGAGAAGCCATGTTGGATCAGGCCAATGGCCCATCCAGTCCAACACTCTGTATCACACAGTGGCCAAAATACACACACACACACACTGTGGCTAATAGCCACTGGTGGACCTCTGCTCCATATTTTTATCCAATCCCCTCTTGAAGCTGGCTATGCTTGTAGTTGCCACCACCTCCTGTGGCAGTGAATTCCACCTGTTAATCACCCTTTGGGTGAAGAAGTACCTACCTCCTTTTATCCGTTCTAACCCGACTGCTCAGCAATTTCATTGAATGCCCACGAGTTCTTGTATTGTGAGAAAGGGAGAAAAGGACTTCTTTCTCTACTTTCTCCGTCCCATGCATAATCTTGTAAACCTCTATCATGTCACCCCACAGTCGACGTCTCCAAGCTAAAGAGCCCCAAGCGTTTTAACTTTTCTTCATAGGGAAAGTGTTCCAAACCTTTAATCATTCTAGTTGCCCTTTTCTGGACTTTTTGCAATGCTATAATATCCTTTTTGAGGTGCGGTGACCAGAATTGCACACAGTACTCCAAATGAGACCGCACCATTGATTTATACAGGGGCATTATGATACTGGCTGATTTGTTTTCAATTCCCTTCCTAATAATTCCCAGCATGGCGTTGGCCTTTTTTATTGCAATTCCACACTGTCTTGACATTTTCAGTGAGTTATCTACCACGACTCCAAGATCTTTCTCTTGGTCAGTCTCTGCCAGTTCATAACCCATCAACTTGTATTTGTAGCTGGAATTCTTGGCCCCAATGTGCATTACTTTGCACTTGGCCACATTGAACCTCATCTGCCATGTTGACGCCCACTCACCCAGCCTCAAGAGATCCCTTTGGAGTGTCTCACAATCCTCTCTGGTTCTCACCACCCTGAACAATTTAGTGCCATTTGCAAACTTGGCCACTTCACTGCTTACTCCCAACTCCAGATCATTAATGAACAAGTTAAAGAGCATGGGACCCAGTACTTAGCCCTGCGGCACCCCACTGCTTACCGTCTTCCACTGCGAAGACTGCCCATTTAAACTCACTCTCTGCTTCCTATTAATTAGCCAGTTTTTGATCCACAAGAGGACCTGTCCTTTTACTCCATGACTCTCAAGCTTACTAAGGAGACTTTGATGAGGAACTTTATCAAAAACTTTCTGGAAGTCAAGGTAAACAACAGAAGGATGTCAGTTGCTTTGGATTCCCACGGGGGAGAAAGGTAGGGTATAAATGAAGTAAATAAATAAACAATATCCTGCTGATGTCTTAAGTACTGTAGTGTAGTGCTTAAAGTGTCAACGCTAGGACCCATGGTTCACATGCCCACTGTGCCATGAGGTTCCTCCTCAGCTAAACCTAACTCAAAGTGTTGCTTCAAGATAAAAATGGACTTTATGCTGCTCTGAGGGCTGCTGAGGAAGTGTAGAATTGGGGGTGGGGGGGAAGGATGGATAGAAAGAAGCTAATGTCAAAAGTACAGCAGCATGAGCTAGTTCAAGAGTTAGATCCAAGTAGGCAACCCTGTTGGTCTGAAGTAGTAGAACAAAATAGGAGTCAATTGCACTTGTGATTGACTCCTATTTTGTTCTAGTTCAAGAGTTGTCACCTTTCCCTTCCTCCTAGTTGAGGCTGCCTAAAATCTGGCAAATGGCAACTGTTGTATGATAAACTTCTGGGCAGGCCACATGACAGCAACAGGTCAGTTCATTTGAGAAATGAAATAAATACATAAACTGTCACGCCATGTCTCCTCTGCTGAGCCCCTTCCTCCAGAATGAGTGGGAGGCTGGGTTAACTTCACCCTAGTAACTCTGCCACTGGCTGGATTCTGACCAACTGCCCTTCTGTGCCATGCCAGTCTCCAGCTTAATCATCTCTTCCTTGACCTCCACAGCTGCCCTCTTATGTTCTTCCCAGCCCCACCCCCCATTGGTTGTTCCACCAGGCTGCACCTCTCCCTATAATTCAGGATGGTCAGGCAGGGCTCAGGGCACAGCTGTGCCTATTGGGCTGGTCCGTACTTATTGGGGCCTTCTCTCCTCTTGTGGCAGGTGCCAATGCACTCTATGCCTCAGCCATCACCTGGCTCCAGGGGCTGGCTAGGCTCTTCTGACACGCCACTCCTTCCTTCCTCTGTGGTGCGGAGAAGGGGGTAACACTCTGCCTGTGTCCAGGGCTTCACCCATCAGCCTCTTGGGGCAGTTCCAAGACTTTCCAGGGTGGCTCTGGCCTCTGCCCCCTGACAGGATTGTGGCTCTTCTTTCACTGGCTGGTCATTGCTGCCAGTGAGTACCTCCCCCACTGGCCCTGTCGGGGCATCAAGGTTGGGGTAGAGAGGATGGGTACTGCACAAGTCCTGACTGGGAGCAGTCGGGACAAAAATGAAATAAATCTTTGTGCTATGCTGATGGTTCTTCCTTGCACAGTGTGGAATACAGAATTTTCTGTTTTTCGTAGATCAAATTGTTTGTGAGTCCCGGGTTATGGTTGAAGGGCACATCATACAGCAACCTTGCTGAAGCAAAGCAGGCTTAGGTCTCATCTGCTGAGCTCCTGGGAATCCTATATCAGCTGCCTTGAGTTTCAAGGGGGAAGGAAAGAAGGACATCAGTGCAAGGCAATAAATAAAAAATATATGCACAGGGCTAGAGATGTGACCATGCTAACTATTCTGGGTCATGTTGTGGTAGCTACATTGGACTCAATGAAAGGTAACAGATTAATTACCCATAATAACATTAACTTCCATTACAGTTTCTGTAAGGATTGCCAAGATAATGTACAAGAAGAGTAAAAATAGTGCTAAGCATTATAACAGCAGCCTGAATAGCCCAGAGCTTGGAAGCTAAATAGGTTCAGCCATGGCTAGTATCTTGGATGGGACACCACCAAGGAAAACCAGGGTTGCTACACAAAGACAGGCAAAGGCAAACCACCTTGGAATGTCTCTTGCCTTGAAAACCCATGGGGCCACTGTAAGTCAGTTCAGGCTTGACGGTAATTAGTTATTATTAAGCATTACAACAAGTGTTGCTGCTATGACTATTTGAAAATCTGGGTTGCCTTCTGAATAGTCAGAGCTACAAGGAGATTTAAGGTATACAAATGGGGATCCACAAGAAACTTGTGGAAGCAGCTATTCCATTCCCTACAGCTTTGCTTCCTCCCCTCTCCCCTACGTCTCTCCTTCCTGACAGCCCTTCTCTCTCTCTCTCTCTCTCTCTCTGTCCCCTATCCCATTACTCTCTTTCTGGCTCGCATCACTCCTCCAGCCTCCCGCCTGCTTCCTCCCCACACCCCACACAGCAGCAGTCATGTTAGCGAAACTCCAACCAACCTATTTCCCCCTCACATCAGCAGTGGCAGCTCTCCAGGAATCACAACAGATCCATCAACTACAGAGATTAGTTCTCCTTAGGGTTGCCAGCAGTGTTCCCTCTAAGCTGAGTTAATGTGAGCTAGCTCATAGATTTTTAGCCTCCAGCTCACAGATTTGTGTCTTAGCTCAGGAAGGATGGCCCCAGAGGAAATTAATTGATGCCAATAGTTCACAAAGTATAATTTTAGCTCACAAGACTCTGCAGCTTTGAGGGAACACCAAGCTCCGCCATATTTTCAAATGAAAAATATGCGCAGAGAATGCTGTTTTATTTTTTGGAGGATTTAAGTATTCCCCATAAAGTCTTTTTAAAAAACATTTAAGAATTTTCTTTTCCTTCCATGTGCCCCCAATCTGCAGAAATACATATCTGCTCACAGGGGGCCATGTTGAAATTAGATATCTAGATAGATACATTTACAAAGGACCCCCATAATACTGCAGCTGTGAGTTCATCCTGCCTGGAATTTTTATTTTCATGCTCTGGCAGAATGCTGGATACATTACGAACATAGTTTTATGAAGTATATTCTAACTCACCTTTCAGCACCTGTGCAGTGCAAAATATATTATTTTTCCAATTTTAGTACGCTGCTATAAGTTTTTATTTGCAGTTGTATATTATTGCTGAAGATAGATGTTTCATCCTAAAGCTAACTGAGAGAAAATAAGAGAGAGTTGACTTTTTTTTTTTTTTTAAAGCAAACACAAACACATCCAGGAAGGATTTCGAAGAGAGAAAAAAAGAAACTCACTGAGCTGCTGAAATTCCCACTGGAGACTCAATCATGACATTTTGTGTGAAATGTACTAGGAGCTTCTTTAAGGAGTTTTAAAGGCTTTGGCAAGGTTTGTCATCTTCTGTGGGTAAAAGTCTGCTTGATGCATATGCTGAACATCTTTTCCAGAGCCCATTGCCTTTCTACGTGAAAACCATTCTACAACAACTGGCATGACTCTTTTTTTTAAATTTATCACACAGTCACCACTTCTGGAACCTTTTAAGGCTGCCATATTCATAGCAATGAAAAGAGAGTAAAATACATCATTAGAAATAGCTGCACGCTGCTACAGAAATAGGTTAGAAGTCTCACAACCTGGGCTGTTTCCACTTGGGGATTTTTCTCCAGGCAGCACACAGCATGTACCACTTTATTCGGGAGCTTCCATATGACACCATGCTCTTCCCAAGCACAGCTTGTGGAGCCTTCCGGAGCTTTCTGTTTTAAGCTGGTGCAAAGAAAACGTAAAACATAAAAACAGGACACTTGCTGCAGGCACAGCCTCTGTGAGAAAGCTCTTGCCAGTAGCCAACCCATGGTGCAGAGTTTAGCGCTACCTCCGTGCTTAATTGCAGTACTCCCCTTAATCCCTTTATCAGTGCTTAAAAAAACCCTAATTGGGGCTCAGCTGTTGGGGGGGGGAGTTGCCCAGCTGGAGGGGGTGGGGCCAGAAAGACTGTCACTGATTGGTTGCTTTGGATTGACCTGACATACAGGAAGGAGGTGGGAGGGGTGGCATGCCTGCAGTGAGTGCCATGGGGTCTGGGCATATGAATGCTGCCCCTGTGCACCTCAAACCTACTTGCTGCTGCTGCTTGAACAACGGCTAGATTCTCCTGCCTCTGTGTGAGAGCAGCCCTGAAGGGGAATAAGGTCCATTAGTACAGGGGAAGTGTCTACAATATGGGTGGAGGCCTTGTCTATACTTAGCTCTGACTCCCTGACCCAAACATGGACAGGGTAACCTGTGAAGCACCATACTAATGCTACCTCAAATCCACCACGTAACCCTAGCACAGTTCTTCCTCATACTCTGAGTCTACATGAAGCTAGTTTCAGAGAGCAGTTGTGTTGATCTGCTGAAAAACAGCTAGATTCGAGTCCAGGCCATCTTGTTGGTTTCTAAGGTTCTAGACTCAAATTAGCTGGATCTGCATGGTTTCTATTTATCTGAAACCTATTATGCCAACTGTTCTGGTGCAGCTGACTGGGGATGAGCTGAATGGGCCCATACAGAGCAGGCTCATAACACTGTAAGGGCCACTTTGCTTGATTTGTTGCTAGGACACAGATTTTAACATCCCAGTCCGCCCTTGCCACAGGGCAGGAAGACCATTCAACAAAACTAGAGCTGCCACAGTAAAAGCCTGAGACAATGCTGTAGCAGTTCTTACACGCCTGCAGGAAAAGAGAACAAGATGGAACTGATGAGAAGACCGGAAAGGGTAAATCAGTTACTGGGCTCGTATATTGGCTATCACATACAAAACCCCTCATGGCCTTGGAGCCTCATATCTGTGAGACCATCTCTTCTCCTATGCTCTGCCATGATAGCTTTGCTCATCTGAGCATGGCTTTCTGCAAGTGCTAACCTGCAAATGGGCAAAATCAACAAGTGCTCGTATACATGTCTTCTCTGTTGTGCCTCCCACTTTGTGGAATGGTCAGTCTGGGGAAGTCAGGAAGGCTCCCACTTGCCTGGCTTTCCTGAATTATTCAAGAGGACTTTTCTACACGGGCAATAGGGTAGTGCTGTACACAATTATGCACAAAATTACTTGGACAAATTACAAGGGACTGTTGGGTATGCTACTCTGTATAATTTGCTATGAATTGGATCCTTGAATTCAGCAGGAGCTCACAGGAGCATAGCTCCTGAACCTTTCTGAGGGTTCCCCCTCCTCCTCCCCACCTACACTGTCCATTGAATAGTAGGTGCAGCTGCAAAACAATCCCTGGATTAGGAGAGTGGACAGCCAGCCAACCACATCCCAGCAGTCCACATTAACCCCTGGAGCCCACACCACCCTTTCTCCACTTTTTATGTGATTTTGGGCGGTAGGTGGCTTGCTGGCCTTTTGATTGTGGGAGTGGGGGTGGCCAAGGAGAGCCCCAGGTGAGCAAGGCCTGCTTGGGCTGGCTGGATCTGTAGCCAGCCCAAGCAGGCCTTGTTTCCCCGGGGCTCTCCTTTCTTGCTTCGGGTTGCTTTTGGCTTGTGGGCAGGCAGCATATGCTAATGAGTTATACTAATGAACTCCACCAATTATTTTTCTACAAAATGATCCTTGGATCCTACTATGTAACTTTGCATCATTTAATGTGCCATGTTAACACTTACAGTGTGCTTCAATTTTGTTATCTATTTTTCTGGTTGGTTCTACAACCAAACTCCTATTTCATTGCTTATTGACTTTCTCATCCAATTGATTGTATTGACCTAATCTGTGTAATCCACCTTGAGTCCCAGTGAGAAATAATGTAAATGAATAAGGTTGCCAATCCACAGTTGGGGGCACGGGATCCCCTTGTTTGGAGGCCCTCCCCCCACTTCATGGTCATCAGAAAGTGGGGAGGGAGGGAAATGTCTGCTGGGCACTCCATTATTCCATATAGAGACCTATTCCCCTAGGGTATAATGGAGAATTGATCCATGGGTATCTGGGGCTCTGGGGACCAGGGGGTCCAATTCTATGAGCCCCAAAAGAAGGTGTCCCTATCGTTCATTGTTTCCAATAGAGGTGTGTGGTCCCTTTAAGTATGATGGTCAAAACTCCCTTTGGAGTTCACTTATGCTTGTCACAACTTTACTCCTGGCTCCACCCCCATTGTCTCCTGGCTCCACCCCCAAAGTCCCCAGATATTTCTTGAATTGGACTTGGCAACCCTATAAATGAATGAATGATTGAATAAACAAATACTGACTCTGCTAAGTTTCCAAGATCTGACAAGATGGAGCTATACCATGTCACCTTCCCTTCCCATATTAGTGTGTGTGTGTGTGTGCATGTGTGTGTACACACTCATAATTGTTTATGTCTCATGTTGTATTGTCCATTGCCTTGGGAACTCTGAATAAGTCAATAAAGTACAAATGTAAATAAGTACATATTTAAGATACTGTTTGCCATGTTTCTTATGATGATTACAAGTGGCTTACCAACAATAAAATAACGTGAAAATAGAGGAACCCAAACTTGTTGAGCATGTGATCAGTTTTGGAGTTCTGAAGAAAGGTAGTGGCATCACTCTAAAATGGCTACCATGATAGGAAAGACTAGTCATGGAATAGCTGCCATGGAAGTCCCAGCCCAAGTGTCCTATGATGAGAGGGGCATATATTTTAACATGGTCTAATTCCCACAAACCCAAAAGGTGATGTCATCTGGAGCCTCCTGAAGAGCCTCCTGTTTGAAAGTGGTGAAGGAAAGGCAGCACTGGCTCTCTGCTTTGGGTAGGAGGTGCTTCTGGAGAGAAGCGAGAGGGGGCACCAGGAAACAAGATGGGCTTGCACCTTGAGGATCGTTGGCTAAATGCAAGATCAGCACTACAACTAGTTTAGAAGAGGATGAAGCAGCAAACATCATCAGAAGCAAAATATAACCCTAAACGGGGAATATTTTGTCAGAAATCAGGCAAAGGCCCGCTCAAATAAAACCATCTTGCCCAATGTGCAAAATTTCACATGGAAAGTGAATTAAATTGGGTCAGGTAACCCATTCCATATGTTGGAGGCCATTATTGAATATGTCATTGATCTCAACTGAGATCAAATTAACCTTCCAAAAGGTAGACATTCCAGCTAAAATACTTGGGCTGAGCAGAGGTGGCATGTGGGTCAAAATACGATAGCATAGCAGCCATATACATTCCTTTTTTAATGGCAAAAGGATGTTATATTTGCAGGAATGACCTTATTTTTCTTGCCGTTGTTCATTCACAGGTGCAAAAATGTCCCAAGCTTTTCTCTTGAAAGCAAAAATAAAACAGAAATAATTGGACAATTCACATGCCATCCCTGCTTCCTAGAGACTGCAGCTTACTCTCAAGTCTCTTGATGTCACTTTAGTTTCTACAATAACAAATAATTTTTAGAGAGATGTGATGCCTTCTTCCCTGGAAAAGATGTGCGGAAAAGTACCTTGCTGGAATTCCCTTTGACTGATAACAGCATTTCAAGTAGTAATTAGAACAGCTAATTAGGAGGACAAACTGAGCACCCAATTAAGAAAGATCATGCTTTGGTGCTCCTACAAAGGTTATTTCGCTAACATTTCTTGTTAGTCATTTTAGCAGATATGTCAGTTTCAAGGCACACATTCTTATTTTAAGTGGTATGGAAAGGGGAATTGTTTAATTGTCTGCAAAACATCTGTCATGTTACTCCAGCTTTCTTTGACCAGGCATTAGCAGCAGTTATATTACACCAAATTATAAAACTTTCTATAACTGTTTCTGCAATTTCTCCTATAAGCTCTTGTTGATCAGCTCTCACTAATTGTGGTTTATCTATTCCTTCTTATCTTCTTTCTGTTACATGAGATGATGGACTGACCAAATAAATGAAACGCATTCAGTTTATAGCCTACCCTTCTGCCAATGAGTGTTCAAGATAGTTTATAATTCAGCTATTGAACTGCACGTTTGCTTGAAAAATGAGGGATGCATGTGTAATTACATAACAGTTCTTTTTAGCAATGTCAGTCTTCAAGTTGAGATCCTCTGGATTATAAGGCTGAAATTTTCCCAAGTGACTATGGACACTCCACCATATCGCAGACAGACATGAATCTTCGTACTTTCCACTGTCTTTTCTAAATGTTTGACTAGCTAACCCATAATCCTTTCATGCTTCCTTCATTTGACCTGCTCTTTCATATTTCTCCTCTAGCTATCTTCACTTACCTTTATTTATGTTAAATGCATGCAAATCCTGGCCTTTTACTTGCACTCACATCCTGGCCTTCAAGTTGCTTTCTTTCCACATCTCCCCCCCAATTTTCCTTCCTTCCTTCCTTCCTTCCTTCCTTCCTTCCTTCCTTCCTTCCTTCCTTCCTTCCTTCCTTCCTTCCTTCCGCTCTCAAACATCTGACATTCATGTCTTGTGGCTCTCAGACATCTGATGTTTATTCTCTATGGCTCTTCCATTAAGCAAGTTTGGCCATCCCTGTTCCAGACTTTGCACTTACCCTATTTCAAGTTCCTTTGTCATATCTCTGAGCTTTGAATTAGAATGTTCCTTTTGTGAACCTTGGATTATTCTGGATCTTGGAAATCATTTATCTAGTGAAGATCTTCCAAGTCTTCTACTTCTCTAAAGGACAGCATGGATGGTCCTGGAGTACCATACTGTGGTATTCCGCAATGGGCTAAATAGTTCCTTCCCCAAAGCCATTTCTGTTTAGGGCATGAATTTGTGCAATGGGGAAGCTGGGACTTGTCTGTACTGTGTCATAGTCCTGATCCAGAACAGGAACAGAGAGGAGAACACATAGATTATGTAGGACTATGATGGCATTCACAGGTTGAGCCACAGATCTCATACTCCACAAATTCTGTCTCATGGATATTGACTCTGAAAGGCTCATAATTGCCTTTATGAAACATTATAACTCCCATGATGTCAATGAATTTTTCTTCTTTTGGATACCACTTCTAACTTAAATTCAGAAATGAGCTAAAACAATTTTCAGGGTTTTTCCTAGCTGAAAGACTTCCAGGAGTGTTCAAAAGCATAACTTCTTTTCAACTGTTCTTCAGCACTCTGAGAAAATATCCTCTTATGCGCATCCATTTTTCTCACTTGCATTCATTCTCAACTAGCCTCACCAGGCCTCATTTCAGACAGGAGTTCACAGGAGCAGAGCTCTGGAACCTCTAAATTTTATTGTGCTCTTTCTTTCTTACCTCCCACCGCCCAAATACTTGCTTCTGGGCTCCACTGTTCAAACCCTCTGTGGGAAATTTGCTGAAATCTAAGATTTGACAAACTTCCTAATATTTTTCCCCACCAAAAATGGGAAAATCAACAACACATATAAAACAGACAGATAGAAACTGGAGAGTCAGTTTGGTGTAGTGGTTAAGTGTGCGGACTCTTATCTGGGAGAACCGGGTTTGATTCCCCACTCCTCCACTTGCACCTGCTAGCATGGCCTTGGGTCAGCCATAGCTCTGGCAGAGGTTGTCCTT
Source organism: Heteronotia binoei (assembly GCF_032191835.1). NCBI lineage: Eukaryota > Metazoa > Chordata > Lepidosauria > Squamata > Gekkonidae > Heteronotia > Heteronotia binoei. Next base: position 32,870,124 of record NC_083226.1, read on the forward strand.
GAAAGGGCAGCTGCTGTGAGAGCCCTCTCCAGCCCCACCCACCTCACAGGGTGTCTGTTGTGGCGGGGGGGGAGGTAAAGGAGATTGTGAGCCGCTCTGAGACTCTTCGGCGTGGAGGGCGGGATATAAATCCAATATCTTCTTCTTCTTCATGCCACTGTGGCCACATAGGAGAAAATAATTTTAAAAGAATGATGGAAGGAAGGTATTATTATGGCAATTAGCATTCAATAATCATTTTAAGATAGATGTGGAACTGATTCAATTTAGTACACCTTCCAGTGATGTCAGGGATGTGTGGCACGTGCAAATGAGTTGTGCTAATGAGCTCTGGCACCTCTTTTTCTACAAAATGATCCATGAGCCTCACTCACCTTCCTCTGTGGCATTATTATCTAGTCAAATCTAACAGGCTGATAAGCACTGCAACATCATGTTCCTAGGAGGATGATAGTGTACATCTGACAAAAGCCAAAATGGAAAAAGTAATAAATGGGGGAGGGGAGGGGAGTTGACACCAAAACATACAGAAAACAGTGGTATCAAACTCAATTAAGAGAAAGAGGAATAGAAACATATGAAATTGCTTCTTTCTACCTGAAACTCCAAAAGTAAATCATAGAATTATAGTGTTAGAAGAGACCTTCAGGGTCATCTAGTCCAACCCCCTGCACAATGCAGGAAACTCACAAATACCTCCCCTTAAATTCACAGGATCTTCATTGCTGTCAGATGGACATCTAGCCTCTGTTTAAAAACCTCCAAGGAAGGAGAGTCCACCACCTCCCAAGGAAGCCTGTTCCACTGAGGAACCCCTCTAACGGTCAGGAAGTTCTTCCTAATGTTGAGCCGGAAACTCTTTTGATTTAATTTCAACACATTAGTTCTGGTCCTACTTTCTGGGGCCACAGAAAACAATTCCACACCATCCTCTATATGACAGCCCTTCAAGTACTTGAAGATGGTGATCATATCACCTCTCAGCTGCTGCCTCTCCAGGCTAAACACGCCCAGCTCCTTTAACCTTTCTTCATAGGACTTGGTCTCCAGACCCCTCACCATCTTTGTTGCCCTCCTCTGGATCTGCTCCAGCTTGTCTATATCCTTCTTAAAAATGTGGTGCCCAAAACTGAACAAAATACTCCAGGCGAGGTCTTACCAGAGCAGGGTAAAGCGATACCATCACTTCATGTGATCTGGACACTATACTTCTGTTGATACAGCCCAAAACTGCATTTTAGTCACCCCATCACACTGCTGATTCATGTTCAGCGTATGATCCACAAAGACCCATCGATCCTTTTCGCATGTACTACTGCTAAAAAAGTCTCCCCCATCCATGCATTGGAGAATATTCTATTTAAGCAGCCATGCAAAATATCCCCAACTGTGATATTACATGTGCTAAAATGCTACAGGGCTATCTCTCTGATAGGCAATCATTTAAGCATGATTCTGCTGCTGCCAAGAACTAGTCCCAGCACCACAAGCCTTCTTGTTTGCAAATACATCTTTGTAAATGGGTTGACTTCCTCCTCAGCAAGCATGGCTCTCCATAACACCAGATTCCTATAATGCCCACAAGATCCTTTCTAGGGAGTTTCATAGTAGAAGGAAGCAATCGTGTTTGTAAGGCAAGTGATGAGTTGCCACAATGATCTATATTCTGTACCATTCCTGTTTGTCTGTTCCTCAGCACACAGACATGCACATACGTAATGATGTCTTCGGCCAAGGAACCTTCAGTGAGCCCAACAGTGCTTTTATGTTTTGATTATGTCATACCACATGCAGCCATTAATAGCCTGCTAAATCAAAACTACTGCAGCACTCGACACCTACCATAGTGAGTCTGTAAAGAAGGCCCATTACTTACGTACATAATTTGAGTTTATTACGACTTTATCGCTTAGCTGTCAGAAAAGAGATGCACCAAAGAAATATTTAACAAGGGAAGGAGCGTGGCTGGGGATGGGAACAAACAAGGACACATGTTATAAACTTAAGCCTGCTACTATAGCCTGACATTTAAGATAATATTGACATGCAATATTATAGTGTTTATCATGCCATAGCTAATGACATCACGTTATGCCGATATTGCGCCTTTGAGAGTCAGTAAATGACAGATGTAATGACAGATGTAATGATCAGTGAGCTTCTCTATTCAAGGAAGCACAAGATTCTAGTTGATTAAAGAACTGTCAAAGTCTTCTTGCTCAAAATCTTTAGTAGCAAGACAGTCACCTCTGTGATCAGTATCACAGAGAAATGGCTTGTATTATGTAAGGACTGCTGTAATGCATCTGTGTGCACAAAAGCACACACCCTAGAGAGTCCTCCTCAGTTAAGACCAGTGAGAGCATTTCTTCTGTATTGGAGACAGTTACATACATTCTCAGAAATATGCAGAGGTAGAGATGAAATTGGTCTCTATCTTTGATCACTGTATTTTTGCCTCTGTGCACACATGGGGGGAAATTCTACCTCCTAATTACAGCCCTGATACTTTCCCCATAGAATTTGATGGGAGCCACTTCGAATAATACCCACCTTAAACTGGATGACCCAGGCTAGCAAGCTAAACAGGATTAGCTCTGGTTAATATTTGGATTGGAAACTTCCAGGGAAGTCAGGATGGCAACACAAAGGCAAACCGCTTCTGAGCATTTCTTGCCTTGAAAACCCTAATAGGTCACCATAAGGTGGTTGCAACTTGACAGTCATTTCCACCACCACCACCAAACTATACAAACCTACTCGTTTGCTTGCTTGACATCATCTTAACTTCCATCCCTTAGTAACACTGCAGAACAACAATGCCTACCACCACAACGCTCTCCAGAATCTATGCTGATATAAAGCAAGTCAAGGTTTAATGTTTTCCACTACTTTTATTGTGCCCAGAAGTCAGGCTGATATGTCTGTAGTTTTTCTGCAGATGTCTCCCCTTGTATCCCTATTTTATTAATGACACTGCTCTGACAAATTCCAGCCAACCGGTAAGGCAACTGATCTTTAGTGAAAAGTCACATTTTACTTGACAGTTCAGCAACTTCATTTTAAGAACGCTAGTGGCAAAGTGTGTAAGCTATATGCTGGGAATTGAACAGAAATGTCAATTAACTGTGTCTCAGCCCACCCATTCTATAATGCCAAGTTAATATGATCCCATCTTGCAAAACTACAGAGATAATATAAGGGTGACACTTTGAATAGTCAAAAAGGGCTGCATTAAAAAAACAAACCTAAATAGATGTAACTTCTTAATTGGATGTAATGGATGTAACTTCTTAATTGGTCTATTAGTTCTAAAATATCAGCCTTAGGGGCTTTTCCCCCCAGATACCGATACATTCTAAAAAATAAAAAAAAAGCTCAGATGTGAGTTGCCCAGCAGGATTTTGATCATTGCTTTAAAAGTAAAAAATTTACTGCATCTAAAAAGTTTTCCAAACAAACAAAAACCATACCCTACTTACCAAACTGAACATGCACATTGTTTCCATGCAGATAGATCCAAGTGGGCAGCCGTGTTGGTTTGAAGCAATAGAACAAAGCAGTAGTCAAGTTGCACCTTTAAGACCAACTAAGTTTTATTCAGAATGTAAGCTTCCGTATGCTCTAAGCAGACTTCATCAGACAAATGCCATTTTTGTCTGATGAAGCCTGCTTAGAGCATACAAAAGCTTACATTCTGAATAAAACTTAGTTGGTCTTAAAGGTACAACTTGACTACTGCTTTGTTCTATTGTTTCCATGCAGTTTGGTAACCCCTTTATCCTATGGTTGCTGCTTCTTAACACCATTTTACTTTTTTGGCCTAACTTTGCCATTAGAGGTGATTTGCTGTGATGACCCTTGTGATTTATTTTACAAGCATCAGCAGCATGTCAGGCATAGCACTGTGATACCCTCAGCAAAAACCATGTGGTTTACTGTAGCCAATCAGACTAAATAACAGCTCTGTAATACCACAGTCCACACTGTCTTTGGATATTCCACAAGGTTTATGACATTATCTCTTTACTAATATACTATGGATTATAACACAAGCCTTTTTGGTTTGGCCTCCAATGCTCATCCAAAAACATTAATGTTAGTAGAATGTATTGAATCTTATAAGTGGAAAACAACATGAAAACATTAAATAAAGGAAAGTGAAGATGACATATACAAACCAGCCAAGGAAGTAATTTACCTTGAAATCTGAAATCAGGTAGTGTCAATGAAAATCTCCTTTGTGGAGTCCTGCTACTATGGCAGACAATGTTGGGAGAAGCACATTTTCTGTTTATCATAAACAATAATACACCACACAGTAAGACTACCCACTGGAGAAATAATTTTCTGTTCACTTTTTTCATGCCATCTAGGATAGGAGCAACAGGTTAGACAATACCTGGTCATACAGCCAACTCTTTCATTTCCCTCATTTTAAAAAGATATTTCAGATGCCCTGATCTGGATGGCTCAGACTGGCCCAATCTTGTCAGAACTCAGAAGCTAACATGGTTGGCCATGGTTAGTACTTAGATGGGAGACCACCAAGGAAAGTCAAGGTTGCTATGCAGATGCAGAAAATGGCAAACTACCTCTGTTCTTCTTTTCCCTTGAAAACTCTATGGGGTCACTGTAAATTGGCTGCAATTTCATGGCACTTTCCAACAACAAATTCAGGATAATGTTTTCATTTGAATTAACAAAAAACCCAACAGAATTTGTCAATGAAATGCTGCTTCTGTGTAAGATGGTTACAATTTTGCCATTATCTTAAAACTCTTAACTATGGGTCTGATTTTCGTTAGAGCTGCAGAAAAAATTTGGCTCCAAGGTATTGATCAGCTGCTAATCTAAACGTTTAAATGTGTCTCTCTTTCACCATACCAGGTCTGGCTATAGACAGACATGGAAAGAGATTCTGAAATGGAGAAGGGACAGGAAAGAAAATCATATAGAAAAGGCCTGAGCAAAAATATGAGTCCTGAAAGGCTTTTTGGAGGGGCATTCTGATGGAGGAAGTGGGAGATAAAGATGGAAAACTTAAGTGGCGATTAAGGCAGGTAAGCAAAGTGAATGAGAGGCAAGAGCAAAAAAGAAGGTATATAAGAAGGGGCAAGATAATGGAAGCACTTAAAGGGAACATTGAATACAAGAGGGCAGGAGAAGCCAGTTCAAGTTACAGAAGATTGAGGCAATCAAAGCAATGTGCAGGGAGCGTGGAATTAAATGGGAAGCAAGAATGAAAGAATATTCAACCAATGGGTCTCCAATGGTTTCTGACTTTGGGGGACAGGCAAAGTGAGAAGGCCCGGCCCTTCCCAGCCAAGCCGGCATCGCTGGCGTTCAGGCTGGGGGCCGTCTTTGCCCCCTCGGAAGGAGGGAGCGGCAGAATGCTTCGCCCGGTACATCCGGGTATGTTTCTGGATGTGGCGTCGGGGCTATATAAGCCCCGGCCCCGCCCAGATCTCCTCAGTTCCTTCGGGCTCTCTGTGCAGGCAGTCTGTTTGGCTCTCCGCTTGGAGAGCCACGTGCAGATTGCATGGAGAACGGGCCTGGCAAGCGCAGGCTGAGGGAGCCAAGGAACGTGCGGCCAATTGGTGCGGCGGCAGCAAGGCGCGAGCGGCGGCTTCAGCGCAAGCGCTGGCCAGCTGATCCTCGGCCAGCTGATCCTCGTCCCTCAGGACGGGGCTTGCAAGCGCTGGCCAGCTGATCTTCGTCCAGGGCTCTCTGCTCTCAGAGAGCTATGTGTGTGTCGGGTGGAAGAGCCGGCCTTCAGAAGGGAGCCTTCGGCGAGGATGGTGCCTGGAAGGAGTCGGAAGAGCGGGTGGCTGTGAGGCGCTTACAGCGACGGAGCGCAAGCGGTGGCTGATTAGCGCGAGCGCTGGCCAGCTGCTTTTCGGCCCTCGGGACCGGGTGAACGGCGCAACGGCTTTCAAAACGGGCGGGTCGCATGCGGCGGCCATTTTAAGGCAGTTGCTTCCATTTGGGCGGCAAGGGAGTAAAGGCGCGCGCGGCAGCCATTTTTGTTCCCTTCTAAGGGGTCTGGGCCCACACCTTTAATGATGGTGATTGGTGTTGCAGGGCTATTGGGGGTGGTTAATATTCCTCACCCCACCCCCACCAGGCCAGGGTAGCTCGAGCTCACCTTCGCCGTTGCAAAGGTTTGCAGTACAGTACTGGGGGCTTGTGTTCTGACAGTCACCTTTTCTTCTGCGCCATTTTGCCTGCCGCATGAGGCCACTTGTGAGGCTATTTGTGGGTGGCTATAGGTGGCACGGGGGGGGGGGTCCTTTGTGGGAATTTAACATCTCCCCCACCTCCCCACCCTTCAGGCCAGGGTGGGTAGGAGCTCTACTTGTTAAAGGGAGTACAGGGTAGTGCTTGGGGCTGCGTTTCCCTGCACTTTTCTGCCTCCAGTCATCTCCTCCCCCCTCCTTCGCCAAGTTTATTGAGCCTGTGGGTGGCTTCGCGGTTGCTCAGGGCTGGACTGGGTTTCCTTCCCCTTGGGGCTAAGGGTTTAATTGTATTTCATCAGGCAGCAGGCAAGGGGCAAGATCTCTGCCTGGGCCCCTGGAGAGCCACAGTTGGGCGTCGTAGTGAGGGTCGGTGGCTCAGTGGTAGAGCATCTGCTGGGTAGGCGGGGGGTCCCGGGTTCATTCCATGGCATCTCCCAAATGGGGTCCGGGTGGATAGGTGTGGAAGACATCAGCTTGGGACCTTGGAGAGCCGCTGCCGGTCTGAGACAGTGCTAACTGTGAATGGATCGAGGGTCTGATTCAGTAGAAGGCAGCTTCATATGTTACCATACTGATTTCGGTTGGTATACCCTATTCAGCATTGGGGCCGTTTTGGGCCGGCTTCGATTTGTTCCGCCTCCACCATTCTTTTCATGGTTTGGGTGGCTCACATTAGCATAACGCAGTGACTACTTGGTTGCTATGTGGGGTATCTTGGTCACCGTTATGGGGACCGCTTGGTGTAAGGGCAACACTATGGCATCCAAGATGGGTTAAGGAGGGTCCAGGGATAAGCTGCCGGCCTACCCGTCTCGTGGGCGGGGTCTGCAGCCAGGTCCAGGTCCAGCTGAGGAGCAGGGGCAAGGGGTGCGAGTCCGGTTGCCAGCGTGGGACAACTGGAGGGTCTTGAGCAGCAAATGGTTGCCACAGGGGCTTACATTTGGGAAGGTCTTTGCGCTTCAGGGCGGTCGGCATGGTTAAGCACCCCCCCTTCTGTTTGCACTGTGCCAGCTGGCGGTTTTAAGGTTGGAAGAGCCCCTCGACGCAGAGAGTTAATGCTGCAGTACCGCAGTCCCAGGCTCTGCTCATGATCGGAGTTCGATCCCTGGTGGAGGCCGGGTGTTTAGGTAGCCGGCTCGAGGTTGACTCAGCCTTCCATCTGGGTGCTGCTTGGGGTTTTGCTTGATTTGTCCCCCAGTTGGGTTGGGTAGCTACAGGGTAGAGTAACCTTTTGGGCACCCATCCACTTATGGTGTCATTTACACCGGTCAGGGGAACTGGGGACCGGCTGGGAAGGTGTGGCACAGTTACTGCTGTGGGCCTGGCTGCGGATTAGAGGTGTCCTGACGGCACCCATGACAGAGTAGGGCAGGTCTAAGGGCAATCAGCCGCCCGCCCGTCCAGGGGGCGAGGCCCGCAGCTCGGCCCGGTTGAATAGCCGGATCAGGGGAAGTGGGCCTGAAGGCGCCATTATGGACTAGTTAGAGGCCATTGTGCAAGGAAAAGTTGCCAGGGGGGCTCCCATATGGGAGCGGCGTCGGCGCGCCCCTGGGCGCTCATGGTGTCGCCCCCCCCCTGGCAGTTTGCATATACAGGGGGTTGTGGCCCAGTGAGCAAGGCGGGGGTTGTGGCCTAGTGAGCAAGGCGGTGGCACTAGGCGGTGCCTAGTGTGCAGGGCAAAAAACCCCTGCAACTTCAAGCATGAGCGTCGGCTTTGCAGTGTGGCTCATGCCTTTTACGCTTGTATTAGGATGAAGCCGTGGCCGGGAGGTAGGCGCCCCGGCGGGGGGCAGTGGTGGCGGTCAGCAGCCCCCCCCCCCATTCGACCGATGGTAATCATTTGATTATTGGGTAAGTTCCTAAGTGCAGCGGATGGCCAGTATCCGCCGGAGGTGTCTCACTTTGGGGTCTCGGATCCCGTATCAGGGGTCTAGGGCCCCCCCTCCCTTAGTTTGGCTGCTAAGCTCCAGTCAGTGGCGGGTCTTGAGCATGTTGTTAGGGCCAAGATCGCCATAGAGTGCCAGGAAGGTGGGGTCGTAGGACCCCCCCTTTTTCTTTGGTACACCGCTGTACCCATATTGTGCGTATTTCCCCCGGGGGTGGTGCCTGAGGAAGCGCCAGGGGAATATCGCCTGGTTCCGCACCGGTCCTACCCCTGAGGTGGGTCGGCAAATTATGGAGTTATGTTCTGTATGAGGTACACTTCCTTTGACCAGTCGGTTAAAAGTATTGTGTGGTTTGTGGTTGGGGCAGCGAGGTCCGGCCCCTCCCGACGGGGTCCTCGGTCTCCGGTGCTGCATTCAAGCGCATTGGCTCCTTAGTGGAGTGGGCTTTATAGGATAGGACTGGGTTTAATGACACGGCGCACTATCGGGGTGCCTGCCTTTTGTCGGTCCAGCAGGTACAAGGTGACGCGCCTGGCTCTTGCATGCTTCAGGAGTTTGCCATCAAGGTGGGGGGTACCTTTGGTGCGCCCAGTACGGTGGCGACATTCCTTAGACATTGAGCTCTATACCCACCAGCAGGCATTGCGGCTTCCGGAGAAAAAGGTTGCTGACTTAGGGGTCGGTGGGCTGCTCTTGCTAGGCAACACAAGGTGTTCCAGCTCTAATTTCAGTAGGCGGTTGGTCACCTTAACTTTGCATGCAAAGTGGTGGAGCTTGGCGGGGCCGCCTTGAGGCGTATTTGGGACATTAGGGGTCACCTGCTTTGGACAGCGGGTTCAGCAGGGTCCCGCCATTTTTGGAATTTTTTCCCAATTCCAGGGGCCGTTTGGCTTCGGGGTGAGCTACTCGCCGACCGCTTCGGCCTTGGCTGGGGCGGTGCACGGCGGTAGTGCATGTCTATCAACTTCTAGACCTCTAAGTCACGTGGGCGATGAGCCTGGTAGTCTATTATACTTCCTTACCTCCGGTGGGATATTTGTTTATGTTAGGGCTCGTACCCGGAGACTGTATGGGGTGGTGGCCGCTCTATCTTGCCAATAGCTGTAGGGCTTTCGGCAGCTCACCCCGGAAGTGGACATGTGGCCGGTGCAATTCCCCCCGGACCTCTAGCAATTCGGGATGTTGAAGCTGGCTGGACATTCAGCTGGCTTTGGCGCCTAGTGCTAGAGGGGATTATAGTAGGGCGGTTTTCCTATTCAGGAGTTGCATGGGGCGTGGGGTGCTGCAGGATTACTAGCCAATTCCGACGGCTCATATTATGCAATCCTGCGCGTTGCAGAGAGTGAGGTTTGGAGTTGAGGACTGTTTAGGTGCCACCTGGCGGTGCTGGCCTTTGTTGGGGAAGCCCACGGGTTTGCTGAGAAAGCCTACAAAGCGATGGGCATATGACAAAGCGGCTTCCCAGTTTCGGGCACTTGAGAGCACCGCAGGGCCGCATGTTGGTTGGCTGGTTACGTGGCACGGGTTAGGCTGTCCCCTTTCTGGGACCGCGCTGCTTCAGGCGGCCACGTTGATGGCCTGTTTTTTTTTTTTTTGAATGTTATGGAGTAGCTAGTCGACTATGCAGTCTAATGACTGACACTGCGGGAAGGGCGCCCCAGTCCGGGATCCAACATGGGTTGGTTGTCTGGGGGCCATTTTTTGGAGTGCAAGGGTTTATCGCCTCTTGGTCATGACTTGTTCTGACAATTTTTCTGTTTTTCAGGTGCTGCGGCTCGTAGTGAGAGGCAGCGTGTTCTCTTCTGCGCGCACAGCAGGGCGTTCCAGGAGGTCCTTCGAGCCAGGCGGTCTTCAGCGGACACCCAGCTGGGCCTCAGCGACGGGGCAGTTGGAGAGTGGCTGAGTCGCCGGGGGCCGGTGTGGGCTGTAGTGCGGAGAGAGGCAGGGCACCCTCTCTGCACATCTGGGTCTTTCGCTTGGGCGGTCTCAGGGGAACACCTATGGCCCAGCACTAGTGTGCAGGTGGTCTGTTTGAACCGCAGATGGGCTACACGGCTCAGTGTGAGGACGACAGACCACTGAACAGCCTCACCTGAGCTTATCTTTCCATGGGGGATTGACCCTAGCACAGGTGGTGAATGGCTGGGGCCTGGCCGCTCGGCAACAACCCGAATCTGGCGGGCTTGTGCTGGGGGCAGGGTGGTTCGCCCTTTGGACAAGGCGGGGTCCAGGTGTGACCCCAGGGGCTTGTCCTTCTCGGCTGGTCCTAGTATGGTCAGCTAGATCGCTATGCAAGACTTGGAGGTTCTCCCTTTCACCTGGGGAGACAGGGCGCGCTAGGCGCAAGGCCAATAGAGCCCTGGGGAAGCCATGGATAATGGCTCGGGCATTTTCTCCCTCATCTGGCCATATGCCGGATGGGGTTTATCTTTCAGAGTTGGGTAGCCGGGCCTTTTTAGATTAGATGCGGCAGGGTTTGCGGTCGGCTCGGGGCCGTCCGTTGGGGCGCTAATGCCTAAGCAGAGGCTTGGCATTGGCGGTGGCTGGAGGAGGTTTTGGCCATAGGGTTTTCAGGGGAGCACCTATGGCCTAGCACCAGTGGTGCGGGTGGTCTGTAGGAACCGCAGATGGGCTACACGGCTCAGTGCGGGGAATGCAGATCATCGAGAGCCTCACCTGGGCGGATCTTTCCATGGGGGATTGATGCTAGCCCAGGTGGAGAATGGCTGGGGCCTGGCCGCTCAGCTACAACCCGAATACGGCGGGCTTGTGCTGGGGGCAGGGTGGCTCGCCCTTTGGACAAGGCGGGGTCCAGGTGTGACCCCAGGGGCTTGTCCTGTTCAGGATCCATCCCTGCCAGTTATAGGTTGATTAATTAATTAATTAATTAATAAAGCGGCCCGGTTTTATACCCAACACTTTGTGTCTGCCTCTTCATTCCGACTGAGGGGGCAAGGCCCGGCCCTTCCCAGCCAAGCCGGCATCGCTGGCGTTCAGGCTGGGGGCCATCTTTGCCCCCTCGGAAGGAGGGAGCGGCAGAATGCTTCGCCCGGTACATCCGGGTATGTTTCTGGATGTGGCGTCGGGGCTATATAAGCCCCGGCCCCGCCCAGATCTCCTCAGTTCCTTCGGGCTCTCTGCCCACCCACCCTCCCTTGACAGTACAGGTTTCAACTGGTCGCCTTGTTAGGGGCCAGGTAGGAATTTTTTCATCTTCACATAATTGGCCCATGTGGAGTTGTTTTTCGCCTACCTTGTACTGCCTTGTAACGTTGGGTGTTAGCTGTAGGATTTTTAATTCGGTCGCAGGCTGGAGGAGGTTTTGGCCATAGGGTTTTCAGGGGAGCACCTATGGCCTAGCACCAGTGGTGCGGGTGGTCTGTAGGAACCGCAGATGGGCTACACGGCTCAGTGCGGGGAATGCAGATCATCGAGAGCCTCACCTGGGCGGATCTTTCCATGGGGGATTGATGCTAGCCCAGGTGGAGAATGGCTGGGGCCTGGCCGCTCAGCTACAACCCGAATACGGCGGGCTTGTGCTGGGGGCAGGGTGGCTCGCCCTTTGGACAAGGCGGGGTCCAGGTGTGACCCCAGGGGCTTGTCCTGTTCAGGATCCATCCCTGCCAGTTATAGGTTGATTAATTAATTAATTAATTAATAAAGCGGCCCGGTTTTATACCCAACACTTTGTGTCTGCCTCTTCATTCCGACTGAGGGGGCAAAAAGAAAATCTTGAAATGCACCATATAAATAACTTAACACGTATCAACTACAGTACAAGGAAAGTGAATATTTCTCTAGCTTCCCTTGCTCAAAACATACCCAACTCAAAATGACCTTCGCATGTATTGCCAAATGACCTTGGCAAGTAAAGAAAATATAACAAAAGAATTTGGAGGTCATCATCTTCTTACATTTTTAAACTCAATAAGAAAATACATACAGTCTATCTTAAATATAGTGTAACTATGCACACCAAAGGCAGTTGCTTAGATATAAAGAAACTATGCCAGTTATGAGTTCAAGGGTTAAAAAAGTTGTTTAAATTGGTTTTCCCTTGCTATAAGGCCAGTCACCACATGGTGCACCTGCAACTTCTGAATGGTGATAAACAAAGAACACCAGGTGCAAATTTTAGCAACTTCACCACGTCGAATGGCATCAGAAAGCATTCTAGGCCAATGTAATATGATCAGGACCAGTATGAAAACCTGGGTGATACAAAGAACTGAAACCTGCCAATGAAGGGACTCCTTCACAAAGGTTGAAGAAGACGACGACATTGGATTTATATTCCGCCTCCACTCAGAGTTTCAGAGCGGCTCACAATCTCCTTTATCTTCTTCCCCCACAACAAACACCCTGTGAGGTAGGTGGAGCTAAGAGTGCTCTCTCAGAAGCTGCCCTTTCAAGGACAACCTCTGTGATAGCTATGGCCGACTGAAGGCTATTCCAGCAGCTGCAAGTGGAGGAGTGGGGAATCAAACCCAAGTCTCTCAGATAAGAGTCTGCACACTTAACCATACACCAAACTGGCTCTCAAAACCTAGTACCCATGAAGACACCTAGTACCCATTTTTCAGTTATGCCCTGACTGGATTCAGTTGTCACCATGCAAGCCTGCACTCAGTATTTACAGTGGTCAGGTATCATGTCAGTAATGAGACTATGAAATAGGTGACTCAAAAGCAAGGCTAAGGTGATCATCAATGGCATCTCTGTGCCAATTTTTACATCTTCATATACATTTCAAACAAGACTGGAAACAAATGAACCTCTGAAGAACTCCAGTGGAACCATTTGTTGAGATTATCACTCATGGCATTCTCCTTTAACAACTGTAGGCATGTGTTGTCCACTTTCAGTGATGCACTGATATGGCACCATCTTCACACAATAACGAAAGAAGGGCTGAGCTGTAAGTCCATTGAGTTCCTGCACAAGAAGACATGCCAGAGGAACGGACATCATGAATGAAAACCTTCTGTTGGTTTTGACCCTCTGGAATTCATTCTCTCTATAGTAAAGGAAAAGTTTTGAAATATTCATTGTTGTGAATAGTGCAAAGCACATTTATTATCAATTGGAATCTTATCGACTTTTAGGATGCTGGTTTTTATGCTTAGGAGCATACTCTAAAATCTGGCATGATATAAAATAATAAATGCAAATCTAATAAAATAAATAAATGCACATGTCTATTTCATGTAAAGAGTTTCAGTGCAAAAATCAGAAAAAATTAACTGTTTTTAGTTCCAAGCTGAGGCAGAATTCCTGCCTGCCCATAGAATGCACATATTGAATCTGCACTGCAGCACAGTCTTTGAAATTTAAATAGTGTGAGTGGCTAAAAATATTTAAAGTCTTAATAACAAAGATGATGCTTGGGGAACCCTAACCTGGATAGCCCAGGGTAGCCCAGACTCATCAGATCTTGCAAGCTAAGTAGGTTCAGCCTTGACTAATATTTGGAAGGGTGACCTCTAAGGAATACCAGGCTCATACTGCAGAGGCAGGCAATGGCAAACCACTTCGGAAACATCTCTTACCTTAAAAACAACAACACAAGTCTAGTTCACCACCTAGTGGTGCATAATGCTAAAATAGCTAGAACTTCTGGCTGCCAGACAACTGTAGGATCTCCTAGCTATTCTACACACAGTGCATCGTTGTTGTTGTTGTTGATGATGATGATGTTTGGGGAAATGAGAGGAGTTTTAATTCTGCAATCCTTGAGCCCGACCCTGTAGAAACCTCTCCTTTGCAACCCCTTTGCAAATGAATGGGGTGGGGTTTACAGGAAAGCACACTTTTTTCTCAGGCAGGGCTTTTTTGTAGATAAAGCCCAGCAGGAATCATTTGCATATTAGGCCACACCCCCTGACATCACCATTTTCACACAGGATTTTTTTTGTAGAAAAACCCTGTAGGAACTTATTTGCATATTAGGCCACATCCCCTGATGCCAAGCCAGCCAGAACTGTGTTTCTGTGCATTCCTGCGCAAGGTATATTTATCTCAATCAAGCATACACAGTGGTAATTCTCAACCAGTTCTGCTTACATTTAACTGTATAACAGCTACATCTGTTTCCAAGGAAGAATATTCTACAGCTGATAGGCAGTACAAAATACTGACACCTGGTAAGTGAAGTTGTATTGTATTACTAGAATTCTTCAGTGAATCTCTGAACAATGGTTTGGAAGGAGGGAGGGATGATATATGTTCATGGTTGCAGTCCCACTTTTGGTGTAAACTCTTGACCCTTTTTCACTCGTGCAGTCTGCTCCCCCACTCACATTCTTGCAAATTGTTTAGCAACCTAAAGCAAAAAACAAGCCAGCAAACAAAACCCCCTGAATTTCCTGAAGATCAGATTTTTCATTATTTCAAAACTAGCTTTCCAAAAGTGGGGCGCAGGAGTATTTTAAAGTTTAGCAGGCATGAAACAAACCTTCTGCTATTAACACAGATGTTTGTGGAATCTGCAAAATGCCATTTTGAAGCAAAGTGACTTGTTGAGTTGGCAAACATAACTTTAAGAACCTAGCACAGGCTCAAGAATAATGATTTAGAAGCCTGAGGGATTCAGGTGCTGTATATAGTCTGAGCTTCTAGACGCAGAGGCAGGCAGTGTTGTTAATGTTAAAGGGGTATAAATCTGTTTAATCACCTGGGACAAATTGCTGTACTCCAAACTACATTATCTCAAGATATGAGCTATTACTGGGACATCAAAGAACTTTTCAACACAGTGAAAGAATGTATTGAAAAGCTTATTTAAGTATCACTGTACCTGCTCCAGATGTACCTGCTCCTCTGCTGTAGTTGGAATTCCACCTCCCAATAGAATGCTGGATTATGTGAAAAATCTAACTTCCAAAATATAGAAGAGCTTTTACCCTTGGACATGTAAATGTATTACCCTCAGTAGTTAACAGCAGGCACTATGCAAAGCAACCGTACACAAAAGGTTATACCCATGTGACATCATATCCTACTTAATTGCTGTATCCTTTTAGAGTACAGCAATGAGTTGATAATCCTTCTTGAAGGTTTGCCCTTGTTGTCAGCCCTTGCTAGGGTGACATGAGAGATAAACAAAAAATAGTCACTTTGGTCATAACCAAATGCCTCTCAATTGTCATACAGATGTTCAGATTCAATATGTTGATGGAACCAGTGTTCCTTCTATGCTGAGTTAGTGTGAGCTAGTTCACAATTTTTAGGCTCCAGCTCACAGATTTTTGACTTAGTTTAGGAAAAATGGGCCCAGAGCAAATTAATTTATGCAGTAGCTCACAAAGTAGAATTTTTGCTCACAAGGCTACATAGCTTAGAGTGCAAATTGGATGGAGCAGTAATTTATTTAATTTTATCATCGGTGCTGAAGGGATGGGGAGAGATTGGATAAAGGATTCCCTTCTGTGAAATGAAGGCTTCTAATCTGACAAAGAAGCCTTTAAAATGCAACCCAGAGTTTTAAAAAGGCATTATGTTTTATTTCTATGTTTCCTGTGAACAACATTGAGTAAGGAAATGTAGCTTTCACAAGACCAATTGTACATTTTAATGGGAAGAAAGAGGAAGACTTAGATAGGGAAAGAAAAGATCAAAAGCAGGAGAGAAGCGGAATGAAGCAGGAGACAAGCATGCCCCCCATCCCAAAGCACCAGCCCATGGCTAAAAATACCAATGGCAGCCCAACTTAATTTTAAAGTAACTTTCTTGATTCTTGGGGTAAAGTTTTTATTCATTACGCACAGAGATATCATTTGTCATGATGACAAATGAATGACATTTCCTTCCATTGAGGCCATTTGAATTCATCACATATTTTGACAGGTACACGCATCCGAAGACAGTCCTTGCCAAGAGATGTCAGCCTAGCTCGCCAGATCTTTTCTCCAGAGATCTGAAAATAGTAATTTCGTGAAAAAGTTCAAAGAGAGAACAGCAGGGAGGAAAAGCCCTGAAATGCTGTCTAGAAGACTAAAGATGTATTTTTATTCTGCTTTGAGGAAATAAAAACTGTTATTTGTAATATTTTTCCACTTTTTTTTTTTTGCAAGTGTTAGCAAGCATCCCTTGTGAAATACAAACAAAAATAAAAGCCCTGCTGGGAAACAAACATGGCAAGTTTGAAGTTGTGAAGCACAGAGAAGACAATGGGATGCACAGAAATGGGCTGTTCACTTCTTCTGGTACAGATTTCATATTCCTTAAGATTAATTTAGGACCCCTGTGGTGCAGAGTGGTAAAGCTGCAGTATTGCAGTTTGAGCTCTCTGCTCACGACCTGAGTTCGATCCCAGGGGAAACTGGTTCAGGTAGCTGGCTCGAGGCTGACTAAGCCTTCCATCCTTCCGAGGTCGGTAAAATGAGTACCCAGCTTGCTGGGGGGAAAGTGTAGATGACTGGGGAAGGCAATGGCAAACCACCCCTTAAAAAGTCTGCCGTGAAAACGTTGTGGAAGCAACGTCACACCAGAGTCGGAAAAAATTGGTGCTTGCACAGGGGGCTACCTTTACCTTTTTAAGATTAACTTAACTGAAAAGCATCAATTTGCAGCCTCCACAGCTTTCCTCAAGGGAGTTCCTCTACTGGACATCTGCAGAGCTGCCACCTGGGCAATGCCTCACATATTTGTGAGACACTATGCTCTGGACATCTGGCGTACTCAAGAAGCTCCAGTGGGCCAAGCATTGTTGCAAGCAGCATGTGTCCTCCAGTATCCTCCTCCAGGTATACTTCTGTTCTTGCTTGCTATTCTCCCATCAGTGTGAAACACAGAGACCACAAAGAAAATAGAAAGGTTGCTTACCTGTCTATCTTGATCTTCAAGTGGTCACCTGTGCATTCACACTACCCAACCTCCTTTCCCACTGCAGTAGGTCCTCCTCTAAGGGCTTTCAGTGGTCAGAAGGAACTGGTGGGATCCCCGTGCCCATCCCAATGAGACCACAAAGATCAGTTTTCATTTTATAATGAAAAGATTAGGCAGAAAAAAAATACTTGAAGAAAACAGCCTGATTGAACTGTCCATGTGCAATGATCGGAAATGATACTGAGAACTAGAGGGGCAAAAAGCAGATAGGACAGCATTCTTGTAACAGTACCACTGAGAATCCCCCTAAAAGGAGGTGATAGTCCCATAGAAAGAAGAAAACCAAAATAAGAGCAGAGCTTTCATCCAGGGAGAGCCAATTCTGTTGTTCACTGAAATCAGTGTGGTGTAGGCATGAAGAGTGTCGGACTAGGATCTGTGAGACCCAGATTCCAATCTCTACTTTGCCATGGAAGCTTGCTGGGTGACATTGGATCAGTCACACACTCTTAGCCCAATATACCTCATAAGGTTGTTGTGAGGATAAAGTGGAGAGGAGGAAAATGCTGTAAGCTACTTTGGGTCCCCAGTGAAAAAAACAGGGGGTATAAATTTAATAAATTAACAAATAAATAAAATATAGTGACAGAATTGATTAGTGATGTTTAACAGGGAGTACCCAGCTTGCTGGGGGTAAAGTGTAGATGACTGGGGAAGGCAATGGCAAACCACCCAGTAAAAAAGTCTGCTGTGAAAACGTCATGATGTGATGTCACCCCAGAGTCGAAAACGACTGGTGCTTGCACAGGGGACCTTTCCTTTCCTTTTAACAGGGAAGCCCCTCCATTCAAATACTTGCTCAGCATTCAAACATATTTGTCATGTGAAACATTTGTTTGTTTCCCAGCTAGTTGCTGCTCCATAATTTGCACATGTGAATAAGACTTCAAATTGTCCTTGGAGCTGGTTTTAAAATTTGAGTTTTTAAATTTCTAGTGTGTATACAAATTGGGCCTGGTAGATAAGCTTTCATAGATATCTGATGAAGTGAGCTCTGGCTGATGCTGAAATATATTTTGTTAGTCTTAAAGGTGTCTTTATTCTCTGGTTACATTCACTTCTACAGATTAGCACAGCTGTGTATGAGTATTTAAGTGCTGTCAAGTCACTTCTGACTCATGAATTAATGACCTCCAAAACATCCCTTCGTTAACAGCCTTGCTCCGGTCTTGAAAACTGAGAGCAGTGGCTTCTTTTAAACAGGCAGTCCATCTTATGTTGGGTCTTCTTCTCCTCTTGCTGCCTTCAGCATTTCTTAGCAATATTGTCTTTTTCCAGTTGGTCTCATCTTCTCATAATGTGACCAATGTATGATAGACTCAGTTTAGTCATTTTAGCTTCTAGGGAGGGGTCAGGCTTGCTTTGATCTAGAATCCACTTATTTGTCTCTTTGGAGGACCCCAGTATTTGTAAAACTTTCCTCCAACACTTAATTTCAAATGAATCAACTTTCTTCCTGTCAGTGTTCTTCATTGTTCAACTTTCACATCGCGACTTTAGGACCTTTCTCCTGATAGAACATCTAGTAGAAACAGCCAAACAACGGGCAGCTATCTGACATTATCAACACTTTAAGATATTCTCCTTTACGATCGAAATAGCACCTGATATTGTTTTATGTGTTTATTTATTATATATCTTTATATTTTTATGTCTGTGGTTTATATCAATACTGTTTTTTATATGACTATTGTAGAATTCAGGGCCGGTCCTAGGGCCCGCAGTGCCCCAGGCAGCCTTGCCACGTGCAGCACCCCCCCCACTGCCACCCCCCCCCTCTCCTTGCCGCCCCTTCACAGCCCTATCTATAGGGAAAGGAGGCAGGGAGAAGCAGTGGCAAAAGGGAAGACTAGCAATTCAGGGAGGGAGGGAAAGGAGGTGGGGAAAAGCAGTGGCAAAGGGGACGAGTAGTGATTCAGGGGCAGGGAAAAGCAACAGCAAAGGGGAAGAGTAGCGATTCGAGAAGGAAGGGGAAGGAGGTGGGGAAAGCAGCGACAAAAGGGAAGACTAGCAATTCAAGGAGGGAGAGGAAGGAGGCGGGGGAAAAGCAATGGCAAAAAGAAAAACTAGCGATTTGGAGGTGGGGAAAAGTGTCAGCAAAGGGGAAAAGTAGTGATTTGGGGGGTGGGGAAAAGTGTCAGCAAAGGGGAAGAGTAGTGATTTGGGGAGGGAGGGAAGGAGGTGGGTGAAAGCAGTGGCAAAGGGGATGACTAGTGAATCGGGGAGGGTGGGGAAAAGCGGTGGCAAAGGGGAAGAGTAGCGATTTGGGGAGAGCGGGAAAGGATTTTTTTAAAACAAAAAGGTAAGGACACCTAATTTGGCACCCCTCCAAGGCGCTGGCCAAGGCAATTGCCTAGTTTGCCTAGTGGAAAAGCCAGCCCTGGTGGAATGTAAGCCACTCTGAGCCTGCTTTGGTGGGGAGGGTGGGATATAAACCAAACAAACAAACAAACAGAAACAGGGAATATTATGGTATGTAATATCAAAATTTTGGTCACCGATGACCAGGCTTCATTTTGGGGCAGGAGCTCACAAATTTAGAATCTCTAAATTTTATTGTACTCTTTCTTTCTCCCCCCGCTAAAAAAAAAAAAACTTGCTTCTGGGCTCCATTGTTCAAACCCCCTGTGGAAATTTTGCTATACTCTAACATTTGACGAACTTTCTAATATTTCCCCCCACAAAAAAATGGGAAAAATAACCAAAACACATAAAGCAGACAGATAGAAACCATCATCATGCCACTGTGGCCACATAGGAGAAAATAATTTTAAAAGTATGATGGGGTAAAGTTTTATTATGACCATTATGATTCAATAAGCATTTTAAGGTTGATGCTGAGCTGATATAATTTAGTACACCCTCCAATGATGTCAGGGGTGTGTGGCATATACAAATACGTTATGCAAATGAGTTGTGCTAATGAGCTCTGGCACCTCTTTTTCTATGAAATGACCCTGCCAATAACACATCCTTACACTTAAGAATCTTTTCTAGCTGCTTCTTAGCTGCACTTCCCAGTCTCAATCACCTTCTGAATTCTTCGTTGTAGTCTCCCTTTTGGTTAATGACGGAGCCAAGGAACAGAAAATCCTTAACAATTTCAGTTTCTTCATTGTCAACCTAAATGTCTTGTAATTCCCCAGTGATCATTACTTTTTATCTTCACGATGTTCAGTTGTAATCCTGCTTTGGCACTTTCTGCTTTAACCTTCATTACTAATCATTGCAAGTCTTTGCTATTTTCTGCTAGTAGCACAGCTACTCATCCAGATTTCATTTATTCATTGCATTTTTAGACAAATTTTCAGCCCCCCCCCCAAACTGTATCCCTCAACAGGCTTAATAAAAATATAATCTTCATGAGCTATCAGTGCAGGCAGTACACAGGGATACTGCCTGTTGCCTCTCCTTCCCTCATCCTTGCTGATGGGTCTGATATAATATGATGTGATCAGATATAGGAGCATGAAGTGCAGGGGGAGGCAATCTTTAGCCTAGCCTGCTGAGTGTCTTTGAATGTTCCAATGAAATACAGTCTAGAAGCAGGCCACTGTTTAGACAGCTTTTGGAAACTTTTAATAACAGGGCATGAAACTACTGTACTTTCCCTATCGTAACTGAGCACGGTGTTGCAAACACAGCCAAGAAATAAAGCAATATATATCCACTACAGTTCTCAGAACTGTAAATCGTTGTAGATCATCAATGTCAAATATATTTACCATGCTGTAGGCTGCTGAACAGCCTGAGTCTATGGATAAGTTTTAGATACCATGGCAAATTGGGGAGTGATGTCTTCCCTTCCCCTACTGCCATAAAAACAAAACTGCAAAGGAGTACCAGGAGGGAAGGTGGCATGGCGTAGCTGATCTCATTGGATCTCAGAAGCTAAGCATGGTCAGTACTTGGAAGGGAGACCACCAAGGAAGACTCTGCAGAGGAAGGCAATGGCAAACCACCTCTGCTTCTAACTTGCCTTGAAACCCTGTTGCCAGCTCACCATAAATTGGCTGTGACTTGACAGCACTTACCTATGTACAAAGGAATAGTACAACAGAATTAATTCTTTGCTAACTGCATCTGCCTCAAAAGTCCGTATAGTCAAAGCAATGGTATTCCTAGTAGTAATATATGGCCGTGAGAGTTGGACCATAAGGAAGGCTGAGAGCAGAAGAATAGATGCTTTCAAATTGTGATGCTGGAGAAGACGAGAGTTTCTTGGACTGTAAGAAGATCAAATCAGCCAGTCCTAAGGGAAATCAACCCTGATTGTTCTGTGGAAGGTCAGATGCTGAAGCTCAAATACTTTGCCCACCAAATGAGAAGGGAGCGCTCCCTGGAGAAGACCCTGATGCTGGGAAATACAGAAGGCAAAAGAAGAAGGGGATGGCAAAAGATGAGGTGGCTGATGTAACTAACATGAATTTGAGTGGACTTCGGAGGATGATGGGAGACAGGAGGGCCTGGCATGAATTGGTCCATGGAGTCACAAAGAGTCGGGCTCAACTATGCAACTGAACAACAAAAACTATATCTACCAGAATAATAAATGGACATTTTATTTTTTGGCTGGGCTAGTATCCTTCTTTCCTGCCTTCCATTCTACTGGCCTCGGGGAGCCACTCCCAGCAGAAAGGAGGGAGAGAAGAATCTTCCCCCTCACAGCATCATGAACCTCACAAAACGAACCAGTATGGTAA
Source organism: Heteronotia binoei (assembly GCF_032191835.1). NCBI lineage: Eukaryota > Metazoa > Chordata > Lepidosauria > Squamata > Gekkonidae > Heteronotia > Heteronotia binoei. Next base: position 32,891,838 of record NC_083226.1, read on the forward strand.
ACAGGTAGGTTTGTGAAAGTTTGTAGTTCGTGTGACTCCATGAGCCAGGACAAATCTAAATTTTTGTGGTTTGTGCCTATTCCTAACCTTAATGGCTAGTCAGTCTCATCTTATGCCAAGCATAGCATCACTACAGTAGGAAAACAAGTTACTTTAACTTGTTGAAGGGAAAAACTCAAAACCACACTCACAACAGTGTTGATCCTAATATGAGACACTGCAGGGATGAGGGCTCCCTGCCCCATCTCTTCCATCACGTCCCCTCACCTTGGGTTCTGTCTCCTAGCAACACTGGATGTTGCATACAGACTTTTATATATGTACAAAGAAAGAGATGGGGAAGACAAAAAGAAAAGGGAGAACTTCCACCAAACCACTTTGGGAACATTTGAAATAATTCTAATTTGTGTGAATAATTAGATTTGCCATGAAGCACCTGGGAGATACTTTATGAGTGTTATCAGTATTGGTTATTAGTACTCCACCACAGTAACTGGGGAGGGGGGAATCAAGCTTCCTGAGACTCAAAATTAACTACTTCAGGTTGCATATTCGTAAGACAAAATGACCCAGGAAATTTAAAATTCCTAGAACTACCCCTAGTACACTAAACTATGACAGTTTATTTAAAGATATAATGGCTTTCATCTCCCATTAAACAGTCTTCATTATCCTTCTGCTCACCCCACTTTGAAAATGTGGTGCCTCTGAGATATCTTAAAGATAAGGCTAAGGAAGCTATTATGGATGGAAAGAGGGTGATGAGTATGTGATTATAACACAGCTGTTTTCTTAGATTCCATTTTAACATGCCTTTGCAGTCATCCATAACATTTTGTTCTTTATTTTAGGCTTAAATAATCATCTTCATCACACAATGAATGCAGGTTTTTGTGGTTTGATCAAGTCACAGCAAGTTGCAAAAGCTTCACATGGTTTAATCCAAAACCACGATGTACGTCTTCTCTGGAAACCTGACCTGTGTTGATCACATGGTTGCTCAATCATTGCCTTGATTCCCCCACCCCCGATATATAATCCTCTGGTTCTTTAGGAAAATATCACAGCTTACCTCAAGGATTTCAACAAAATTGAAACCAACAACAAAAACACAATGGGTTTCCAAAGACCATCCCTCTTTATGAACTTCCTTTTCTTCTAGTGCCACCTGCTGACCAAAATATGTGCTTAGTTATGTTGGACTGGCGTATACAGGGTGGGGGGAAGGAACTCGATAGTGAACAAGGAAAAAAAATCTGCACGGTTAGCCACCTACCTCTGTGGAGCAACCAATGACATGTTGGGACTATACACATTAATGATTCCGTCCTGCAGAATAATTAGGTCCCTTAAGGCAACAACAGTAAATCAGTGCCAACAGCTGTATTATTGCTTATTTTAAGCAAGAAAAGAGCAAGCTGAGAGCACTAGCATTAAAAACAGCTACAGAACTATGATCTTCATCAACGGAACACATCTTTCATGCACAATCAAGAAATAATTAATTTGGGTCAGGAAGAAACCCCTCCTTCCATTTAGAGCGGATCTGCACAAAATGAGCTATCATGTTAAGCACAGCACACCAGCCATTTACCATGATACTTAAAACCTACCACCGTTTTTCTGCAATTCCTGATAAGCAGCTAAAACAGGAAATTGATGGTGTTCCATGATACATGGTTGCTGAGCCAAGTTGGGCTTGGTGGATAGCAGATTGTGCAGGTGTGGTTCAGAACCAACGCTGGCCAATGTGTGATAAATGGCACAGGCAGTGGGAATTTGGGGCTATTATGGACAAAAAACATTTGACCAGCCTACAGTGTAGAATTAAGACTGCAAGACTGGTTATGTCATTAGTGATGAGCTCCCACCTGCTCCCTGGCTTAGTATATTAAAGGCCAAACCACATCAAGACCCTTCAGACATGTAGTATGAGCTAGGCTGGCACAATCTCAAACACGAGACTTAATCTGACATGACAAAAGTGTTGACAATCATTTAGACTGAGTGAAGTCTAAAGTGATAAGGAGGATTTAGTCCTTTTGTCTAGCACATAATGCCTGCTACTTAACACTTTTATGGTTTATTCTAGTCTATTTCCTCTCATTTTAAGAGCATCAACTTATCCTTCTTTCTGCATATCCGCAACATACATTGGTTTCAACATATACTATTTTCGTCCCATTACAGCATTTCCACAAGCAGAATGATTTTCATGGATGTAATGATTTCTGTCCATAAAGCATGACCCTTTACCTCATCCCATCCTGCTTCAGCCAAAAATCCAGCTTGGGAGGGGGCGCATTTTAAGCTCAAGTGGAGGGGGAGGAGGTGAGAAATGCAGCAATCCTTCCATCCACAGTGAATCCAAGCCACTGTATTCTGCTATGAACTGGGATGCACATTTGGAGATCTTGTAAGTCCAGTTTCATTTAGAGATGCTAGCAAATTCCATCACTACCAGAATACAGAAAGGAATCCTGAGTGTTGTTTTTTAACCAATCCCCAACTGACTGCATTGCAATAGATTCAAACCCACACTACAAATTATATCTGCTACAGCCAGCTTGCTGGAGAAACATGTCCCACAGTTGAACCAGAGCCTCAAAGAATTCAGGGTAGCTTAGGGCAGGGGTGTCGAACACATTTGTTACGAGGGCTGGATCTTCACCTTGTCGGGTCGGGCCGGGCCATGCGAGTCATAAAATGTAATGCCAGATAGGGGAGAAATAAACTTTATAAAGAACACAGACACTCAGTCTAATCCAGCTCACTGACTTGTTGAGCCTCAGTCAACAGAAGGAAGAGAGGCTTGGCTCAGTAGCTCTGCTGTGCAATTGAGAGAGCGTGGCAAAGCAAGCTCTCTTTCCCCCACTTCCTGCCTCAGGCAGGAGCTTTTCTCTGTAGCTCCTGTGCAGCTGAGCAGGCCTGGCAAAGCAAGTTGTGATACTGAAGGAAGCAAGAGAGGGAGAAGGAAGCAGACAACAGTGATTGGGCCCCCAGGTCGCATTTTTGACACCCCTGGCCTAGGGCATTCCATGATCCTGCTCCACATGTTCTGTTTACATCTGGGAAAACTAGATATGCACTAGAAATCTGAAGCAATCATGGCAGTTTCCTAGTATGATCCACAGGCATAACTTGGCTTGTTTAGGAGTTTCATGTTCTGAGCCAATGGCATTGTCTACCTGTGCTCAATTAAATAAATGGATTTTTGGAATCAGCAGGAAAAAGCTAGGACTCTGAAATTGATTGTAGAATTTACTGTGGCCTCCACAAGCCATAAATCTCAACAATTTTTGAAGTGTGGGTTTCACTTGTCCCTAGTCTTCTTACAGTGGAAGTTGGGGTATACTATCCATAATACAACTGCAACCTAAATGATTCTGTAGATCTGAATTAATATATCACAGTCTGTAGGAAGTCCGGGACAGTCCGTCTCCCCCTAAGCAATGCTGCCACGAAGCAAGCAGTGAAGCAAACAGTAAACTGTGACACAACCAGTAGCCATTACTTCTCTTCAACTGACGCAAAAGGAATGTTCATTCAAAGCAGGGATGGGCCAGTTCAACAGCAGCAGATAAACAGAGTGATACTATACAATGTATGAAGCATCCTTTCCACCTGCAAACATTCTTCACTCTTTCTATTCAAATTAGACTACAGTGGGCTCATGTGATAGAATGGATTCTATCCTGTCCTATGAGTCCATAGGACACAATGGACTCCATTGTATCCTATCAGCCCATCTGTCCTTTGGGCCCATTGGGCAGACTGGAGTCCATTGTATCCTATGGGTCCATAGGACGGAATGGATTCCATTCTGTCCTATGGGCTCATAGGATACAATCTAGTTCGTTCTGTCCTATGGGCTGAGGGCATAGAATGGAGTCCATTCTGTCCTATGGGCCCATGAGATCGAATGGACTTTCTTTCACTTTCCCGCCGCCTGCAAGCAGGATGGAGTAAAAGGGAAGCTTGCAATGACTTTTACAGCCACCAGCAGAGCAGATCCCCCTGTCAGCTGCTCACTTTAAGAGGCGGGGAGCCATTGGAAGGTCCTCTTTTGCTCCCTCCCCCCACCTGCAAGTGGGAGGGGGTGAAAGGGAGGCTTCTAATGGCTGCCCACCATCCTGCCTGTCTGTCTTCCAGTCATTTTTCTGTCTCCTTGTTTTCCTTCCAGCCTTTCATTTTCCTTTCTTTCCTCTCCAACTTTTCTATGACTCTCCCTTCCTTCCTCTCATTCTTTCTCTGTCTCTGTTTTTCTTTTTCTTTCATTCTATCTTCCTTCTCATTTTTCTTTCTCTCACTCCTTTCTCCTGTTTTTACCTCTCCTCTCTCATTCTTTTTCTGTATCTCTGTCTTTCTGTCTTTTTATTCCATCCTGTCTGTCTACCTTCCTTCCTTTCATTTTTCTTTCTCACATTCAGGGCTGTTTTTGAGCAGGAATGCACAGAAACGCAATTCTGGCTGGCTTGGTGTAAGGGTGTGTGGCCTAATATGCAAATGAATTTCTGCTGGGCTTTTTCTACAAAGAAAACCCTGAGTGAAACCATGGTGATGTCAGGGGATGTGGCCTAATACGCAAATGAGTACCTGCTGGGATTTTTCTGCAAAAAAGCCCTGCTCACACTCCTTCCCCCCATCTTTTTCCTATCATTCTTTTTCTCATTCTTTCTCTGTCTCTTTCTTTTTCTATCTTCATTCCTTCATGCCACCTACACATTCATCACCCCCCCCCCCCAATATTTTTCTAGGGTCTGTTGTATTTCTTCCTACAATGGGCGCTTTACTACTAGTAATATAATAAATAATTATAACATTCTACCTCCTTCCAGTTCCACCCATCGTTGATCCAAAAGTATGACATTAGAAATAAAATGCAGTTGTTTAAAATACGAAACATGGATGTAATTTGCATATTTCCCTTTGTACATATCAGTTAGAATATCATTGTGTACAGAAAATCACATAAATGAAAACCTACCTCTGTAATGAGGTGTGAAGCCTTAAATGTGAAAATGTTTCCTGAGTACATTGAATGTTTCAAAGTATAGACATTTTATCTCAACAAATTCCCCCCTCTCCCAAGCATTTTATTTATTTTTCACCCCACTTTTCTTCCCCCAGTGGAGATATCAAAGAATTTGACTACCAACAAACAAAAGGTCACCAAAATCTGAAACATATAAAAATGCAAATACTGAATTCTGAAAGTCAGACAGATATGCACAAAGCTTCAGTTATCTAGATCAAGGGCCCCCAGGCCGAAGACCGGTAGTGGGCTATGGCCTGTTTTCCTCCCCCCCCATTTCTTCTTCCCTCCTTCGCCCCCTGCACAGCCTCCCCGCCTCCTCCCCTCTCCCCCCGATCAGCTGATCGGCTGGGAAAGCGGCTGCAGCAGCTTTGAGCGACACTGCCCTTGCCTCCTCCTCAAGTGGGAAGGAGGCAATGGCAGAGTTGCTCGCCGCTGCTGCCAGCCGCCATCCTTTCCCTTCCCATCCCTTTGCCTCCCACCCCCCTGCGCCCATCCTTTCCCTTCCTGTCCCTTTGCCTCCCACCCCCCTGCACCTGGGCTCTGCAGCCGCAGCGTGCCTGCCTCCTCCTCTGTCACCTTTTTTGCTTCCCTTCCTGTTGCCTCCCCCCTGGCCCTGCCAGCTATGCCGTGTCTGCTTCCTCCTCCGAGCCCACCACTGGCCATCACCTGCATACTTGCATGGCTCTTTTCTAGATCCATTTATATTTCCTTAATGGACCCAGGCTGCACAATTCATAGCCATCTCCAGAGGTTCCTTCTTTCTTCCTAATATCTGTTTCCATCTTGAAAACAAATTGCAGTGAATGCATTTGTCTCATAAACCCTCCCTAAATATGGATCAGAGATCATTCTTGGATCAAAAACAAAGCTTTTTGGTCCTGAAAAGCAGCCATATACATATTATTTGCCAAGTAAAATCATGACTGAGGTGGCTACAAGTGGAGCGTGGGATTCATCAGCTCCAGCGATGCAGATCCCATGACTCAGCCTTCTGGACAAGACATGGAAAGCATGCCTGTGTGCGTGAGAAGACTAGCAATGATCTGACAAGAGGGGCTCTCAGTGATCTGCAAAAAAAAAAAAGTCATACTAACACTGGGCTTTCACAGTATTCCTCACGGCATCCCTTGCTGACTGTAGAAACTTGGTGGCAAATGGAAATGAGTAGCACTGTATCACCTTGCAGGAAAATCTTTGTGACAACTACTTGGCAAGAAGCAGGCAGATAAGAGAAATACAGTACATGATCTTGGCTTAAAAATCACAGACGTGTGATTCCTCGTATCTTCTGTGATCAAATACAGTAGGGGCTACTGAATACCAAAGCAAAGCCTGGGTTGATTGACAGAAGTATACCTTCCCAGTGGTCACAATAGGGTAATGTGTGTCTGTCAGTCTGTTTTTCAGTACATGAAGAGCAGCTACTTCAAGGTTCCCCACATGATGCCTGTGGGCACCATGGCTCCCAATGTCTTTCCTTTTTCAAAAAGTGGGAGGTTTCACCTAGTAAGGCTTCTGAATGGCCATTGGAAACTGGATTGGCTGTGTGGATTTTTTAAAAAGTTGCTTTGGCAGCATAAGGTTGCTTTGGCACCATAGCATAAGGATCTTTATTGTGTAACTGAAGGTAAGCTGTAGCAGCCATTTTGTGGCTGTCTGTCTCTCCTATGGCAGCAATTTTATGACAGCCATTTTGTGGCTGTGTCTACTACGTGGTGTCAAAATTCCAAAGGTGCCCACAAGCTCAGAAAGGTTGAAGCTCCTTGGTCTATTTTAGGCTTGCCAATCCCCAGGTCCCAGCAGGGGTTCTTCTGCTTTCCCAGGCTCCTTCCTGCCCCCAGTCAGCTGGCCGGCGGGGGGAAGCCCCGCCCCCAGAGGACCATGTGCCTTTCACCTCCGGAGGCTTCAGTCTTCGATTGGAAGGCTTCCTCTTGGGATAGTGTGCCTATGTTACTTTGAAGAACTTGGCAGCAACTCATGAGTAGAGAGGCCTATCCCTCACTTCAGAGTTGTCAGAAATGGGGTGGTGGTGGGGGGGGGAGGGAAATGTCTGCTGAGCACTTCATTATTCCCTATGTGGAGATCAATTCTCATAGGGTATAATGGGGAATTGATCTGGAGGTTTCAGGGGCTCTGAGGAAGCTGTGTTTTGAGGTGGAAGCACCAAATTTTCAGTATAGTATCTAGTGCCTCTCCCCAAAGTACCCCCCAAGTTTCAAAACAATTTGACCAGGGGATCCAATTCTATGAGCCCCAAAAGAAGGTGCCTCTATCCTTCATTATTTCCTATGGAAGGAAGACATTTAAAAAGGTGTGCTGTCCCTTTAAATGTGATGGCCAGAACTCCCTTGGAGTTCAATTATGCTTGTCACACCCTTGTTCCTGGCTACGCCCCCAATGTCTCCTGGCTCCACCCCCAAAGTCTCCTGGTTCCACCCCCAAAGTCCCCAGATATTTCTTGAATTGGACATGGCAACCCTAGTCTATCTCAAAATTTTGTCTTGATCTTTCAAATTAGGGCCTTAAGGGTTCAATACTATTTTGGTGCATATCTGCAGAGAAGGACAGGGAGTTCAGAGTAGTGTACATAGGCCTTCCTACCTCATTTTATCCTCACAACAACTCTGTGGTATGTGTAGAGTGGCCAACCTCCAGGTAGCAGATAGAGATATCTTGCTAATACATCTGATCAGTAGGCAACAAAGATCAGTTCACATGGAGAAAATGGCAACTTTGGAAGATGGATTCATTGGCATTATACCCCATTGAAGTCTCTCCCTTCATTAGATCCCACCCTCTTCAGGCCCTGCCTCCAAAATCTCCAGTTGGCAACCCTAGATGTGTGTATGGACCATGTTAAATTGTCAAATGCTCTTGATTCCACTTTTGACTTCTTGTCAAAGGTCCAAAATGCCGAGTTACAGCATAAACTCTTAACAAGTACATAACCCAATTGATAAATTTATAATTGATTAGAATGGACTTGAAAATAGTACAGATCCCTAAGATAGGGAATGAACAGCTCAATGTAGGTTTTTATATTTATTTTAAGAATCCCAGCACTGGAAAACCCTTAATCTCTTCTACAGGTAGTACTTCTCTCAACAAGAATGCCTGGATTTGAAGGGGTGAAGATCATGAAACTACTCAGAACCCAATGGGGTTTGCTTCAGTATATTAGATTGGAATTTTAAAAAGTCATTATCAAACAGTGCCATGTCAAAACACCCCCTTCCCTTGGCTCCTTTTCACAGAGGAGAAATGACAACTCTTTCCTCAACAAGAAATGACCTCTACTACAACTGCATTTTTAACAGCTAATTTCACTGCTGAAAAGCTGACAGAGCAGCAAGAATCTACAGTTCTAGAAATTAATATGCTTACAGCACAAGATGTCTGGGAATAACCTTCATGCTTAGTGACCAAAGATACACAGAGAAGGAAATGCTTGATGTCCACCAAACCATTGCCTTGAACGCTGCAGAGGAGAACCATTAATCATGACCTAGATTTTTGTTCCCAGCTCATGTTCAAGTTTAAAAATTACATCAGTAATCCATTTTGTGAACTTCCCCACCCCCATTAAATGCCATTTTTTCCTCATGATGGTTTTGCCAAAGAAGCACACATGAGAAGACAGCAAATACTATTCTTTTGCAGGAATATGGGAGCTGTGGGGGAGGGAATCAAAATTCCTTTCACTTTCCAGGAAGGTAGGATTTTTATTTTTCTCCTGGTCTTTCTGGGACTATTAGCAGCATCTCAGAGCACTCCTCTGGTTAGACAGCAAGATATTCTACAAGGAGAAAAATCAGATTAAAAGAAAATACAACAGGGACCTGGTCTGCCTGCTACAATGAAAATCTATAATTTCAGTATAAAATCCTGCCACTTTTACTGTCTATAAAGATCTTCTCAACATCTTAATTAGCTTTAAAAAAAAGTTTTCCCGCACCTTTTGTCCAGGTTCATAAATTAGCATAATTATTATTCTGTTATTGATAGAATCCCATAGAGATTTGGTTAGTTCAAATCAATACCCACATCCTTCTCATAACTCAGCAAATCTCCCTACCAGAGTCCCATGGCCTCCAAATATTGTCTTCATGTTAATGAATGTAGAGGATTAGTGGGGTTATGATATCTGACAGAATGGAATCAGTGTGCCTACAGGAGAGGTAGGGCACAGGTGTTCTGGCCCTTTCCCTTCCTAAATTCAATCACAGGCTTGTGAGCATGGAAGCCACATATGTGCAGGAAATACACATACATAGGCTCTGTCCCCAAGATCAAGAATGTCTGAAAAAGCAGCATTTACCCCTACCAAGCACCTGTCCCTGACCAACATTGTGCTCAGAACCTTCCTGACCTCACAAGTTCCCAAGCCAAAACAGCTGCAGGGGGCCCTGTATGTATCCATCCTGGGCTTTCTATGCAGCTGAGAAACCCTGAAAAAAAAGTTATAGAGACCTTGGGGAGAAAGATCTATAGTCTGAAGGGAGCTTCTATTTTCCACTCTTCTTCCTCTTTGGTCCTGGAATTTTGGCATGCTTCTAACTTCAGCCTTCATTCCTCCTTGGAACTTTCTCTCTTGGAAACAATTTCAAGCAGCCTGAACTCTCACTTAAAATGATTTAAAACCTGTGTCAGCTCCTTCACATCCTTCTTTCCCCCTACTAGTACACCAGCATGTCTTCCTTCTGCATTATATTTAGCTGATGTGGTAACTATGTGTGTGAAGGAGTTAGAACACAGGTAATTTTTTAAAAATTCTTTATCAATTTTCCAAAACAAAAATAACAATATGGAATATGGATAAAATATTTAAATGAGATAAGGGGTGTAGAACCCCACTCATAGGTCCAAACTACATGTGAGATGAGTCAGGTCAGGGGTGCCCCGAACTAACTCGGAGACAGGAAACGTTAGTTCCCAAGCACACCAAGGTCAATTTGGCTCAGGAGCACAGTATGGGGTGTGGAGAAGGACCTTCAGCCTTCCCTCCTGTGCCATGTTCCTGAGCCAAAATGATCATGGGCTCCCTGCTTCCATGGGCTGCAGTCAGGACACATGCAGGGCAAACAGGTTCTTCAGCTGTTTTAGCTTGAGGAAATAGTGCCATAAGGAAGGCTGAAGTCCTGTCTTCTCCTGTGCCGTGATCCCAAGCAGAACATTAGTTCCTTGATGTCACAATCATCTGTGAGTCATGGCACATGTTATTGTCTAGTTTGGTTCTTAGTCCATTATATTCTGGGCTTGATTCCCACTCTGTTTATCACCTCTGAAGAAATAATACCTGTCTTTCCAAACAGGATATTTCAAAGCATAGTAAAAACATCTTAATGGTGGTAACGAGAATTTCACCAAAGTAATTGTTCGGCTTTCAGCATCTGTATCATTCTTTATATTGGATTTAGCACATCAGATGCCTCTGTTGGTAGCTCATCATCTTTGTCATTAAATATGTATTTTACTTCAGCAGACGACTCTTACTGTGCGAGGGGTCATTAAGGCAACCTCAGCACTCTTTTCTTGAAGCAGTTCCCCTTTTTTGAGGATACAGTAACAACAGCTGACATTCAGATCATTTACTAGGAAAGTTTCCAGAGTGCCTGAGGGGCATCAGAGACATCGTTGATAGCTGTCAATCACTTCTGTCAATCACCATGGTTTGTTTACAATTCAGCATATCTGACTTTCTTGACAAGGTAAAAATGCAAATAGGATTTTGAATTATCAGTTAGTGACCAGAAGACCAATATTTGAATTTTAAAAAAGAATAATACCCTTTGCAGCCTCAGAGACTCAAGTCAACTTTTTTTGGCACTTCCCAAAGTTGTCTCATCTTTCCCCTTCGGCTTTCCTATAATTCATACAGGATTCAGGATCTTATTTGAGTTAATTTTAACAACAATAAAGCCAAATGGCGTTTTTTGGTGCCTTAAAGCAGGAGCTTTTGTGGACTACAATGGTAGTCTTTGAACCCAGAGAGACCCACCTGCCATTTTTTGTTACTAAAGCCCCACTGCAAGTGTGCATATGTTTCAAGGGCGCCATGGTTCTTCCCTCTCTGCATGAATGTTGGGAAGCATAGCAGGATGGAAAGGCAGAGGATTCCTTCATGGCACATGCCCTTGGCTTGTTCCATCCTAACTATGAAGTATCTCCTGGTGCTTGGCTTGTGTTTTTCATTATAGTTTTGGTAGGTGTTTTGTTATTTTTACATGTTGATTGCTGTGGGTTTTTTGTCTACTTGTTTTTGTTACTTGTCTAGGGTTCTAGAGATCTTCTGGGGGACATGCAAGCATATAAGTATTTTTATAGCTCTTGCATAAAAAAGAGAAATAAACATCTGCTGCTCAAGATTTGTGAATCAATGGGCTTCTAAGGGTACCAAAGGCAAAAGTATTTTTTAAATAAATGCCCTAAGCAGAGTCACAGCTTTCTAAGGCCATTGACTTCAGTGCTTGGGGTTCTACTTTGTCATCTTTAGTGCGTGACAAACCTTTGTTCTGGATTGAGCCTTAAACTGAAAGCATGGCATAAAAACACAGAAGAGGAAGAATAGAAATATTGTAAATAAACTAATAGAAGCCTCTATCCTTTCTGTCTGATTTCAGAACTATTCAAACATTGTGTTATTATTATGAATTGTCACAGATATTTGACCAGTAGATGATATTCTGTGTTTTGAGATCTAACCAAATTCTTTGGAATTGCAGATATATCTTCACAAAATTCTTGCTATTTCCAAGTAACACTGTCTTCTGGAGCTGAGCTGGTATTATTTGTTCAGTGCCCAGAATGTCCAGGTATTTCTTGACACTTCTTGGCTCCAAGGACTCCAATGACCACTGACACAGTGGTAATCTTCTGCCTCCAGAGGTGCTCTAACTCTATTCGTGAGTCTTGCAATCATTTCATGATCTTTCTTTTCTGTTCTGCTGTTTCCTGGGATTGCAATGCCATGATCCAAACCCTATTTCTCATCTTTTTTCTACAATTCTGGCATCTGGAGTGTTATGCTCCAGGTGTTCATCTGTTTGCAATCAGAAGCCCCAATTCTCCATGAGCTTGTCTGGTTTGTGCTCCCATGAATTTCCTGCTGATGGTAAACCCCACTTCTTGCAAAGATTACAATGTAACATAGCTGCAACTCTATCACGGCTCTCTTTATAGTCAGTTTGAGCAATTGTACTCCAGGCACTGATTGTGTGGTCAACTGTTTCATTCTTTGTCTTGCAAAGTCAACATTTGCTGTTATCACTGGTATTCTGAACCTTTGCTGTTATACCATTTATTTTGAGTTCCTGCTTTTGTGCAGCTAGAATGAGTCCTTCTGTCAGCTTCCAAAACACCAAGAAATGTGTAGTTTTCTTCAAAGCCCAGTGTTTCAATGGTGGTGCTGTTGTTGTTTGCCATCCTGATTTCTTCTTGTTCGATGATATTTCCTCTATTCAATGCTAGTGCTATACATTTGGTCAGTAATAAGGTTGCCAGCCTCCAGATGGGGCCTGGGGATTTCTCACTTTTATAATTGATATCCAGCTGACAGAGATCAGCTGTTCTGGAGGAAATGGCTGCTTTGAAGGGTGGACTCTATGGCATTATACCATGCTGAGGCCCTTCCCCTCCACAAACCCCACTGTCTCCTGGATCCACCCCCAAAGTCTCCAGGTATTTTCCACCACAGACCTGGCAACCCTAATAAGAGACTGCCAAGAAAGTCCGGAGTTGCTATTCAGAGGAAGGCAGGGGCAAACCACCTCTGATCCTGCCTTTCCTGGAATGCCTCATGGTGGGGTTGCCATGGATTGACTACAACTTGATTTTCTTCTCCTTCTTCTGAAAGACCAAACTAGGCTGTTCTTGCTATGGGTTGATGACATGTGAGGTCTCATGATGTACATACTAAGCCATAGGATATAGAAGTGACTCAGATCCAAGCAGTTGACACACGTAGCAAGTTCTTGAATAAAACATGAGCCATATATTGAATGCTATAAGAAGCTTCCTTAAATAGAAGTGGTGAATCCTTAGGCAAAGGGTTATTGTAATAAAATTACAGGGAAATGGATTTTTAAGTGTGTTAATTGTATAATAAAAGGATGGATTACAAGAGAGGCAGAGAGCAGGCAATTCAGTAAAACTTTACAATTGCACTTCAGGAAATGGTTTATTGTTGTAGACCAAATACGTAAATTAATTATTCCCACAACAGTTTAGGAAAGGCAGTTTCCATAGGGCATCCAGTGACTTTTGTGGAGCAGACATAAAACTGGTAAATATGTTTTCAGCACTGTAGGGCTGCAATTAATCTGCCTACGCTTGGCAAGGTCAACTGAGAAACAAGAGTCCACTGCCTTCGGCTTAACCCTTCTATCCTCATTCCCAGACAAAGCAAAGCTTTAGGCTGCAGTTCTATGCATCTTTATCACTGAGTCTCCTGATTTACTTCTAAGTAAACATAGGATCAGACTGACTGAATGGGTAACTACACTTCATCACCTTCACCCTTATGCTACTTTTGTCCCTTCCATCTCTTTTTTCTTACTTTTATCTGTCCTTACAACAGGGAACTGTCCTCTTTTGCTTATGTTACCAATCACATTTATGGCATTGCAATTTATTTATACCCTATCCCCATAATAAGGAAGAATAGAAGATTTACAACAGGCCCCCAAGTTCTGTGTCTATCCAAACCAAATGCAGCCCACCAATAATAAGGGATGGGCTAAATGTTTTGGTTTTGCTGCTTGCCAAGTCCCACAAAAACAAAAGGGTTATCAAGTTTTGAGGAGGTCAACATACATGGGTGCTGGGGTGTGTCTGGCTTAGTGGGTCATAATTTGGGCAGGCCTGATTTACAGCAAAGTTTGAGATAAGAAGAATATCCAGGCTGAGCTCCAAATTGCGGATGGAAGAGGCCTCCGCTTACCTAGTGGAAGTTTCGAACCGCCATGATCAAAACCAGCTTTTTAAACCCTTCTCTGTTTCAAAAAGCAGTTTGCCATGAGGAAGAGGAGGAGGAGAAACCACTGTTTGAGAACTGCAAGCCCAAAGGCCCACTAAGCTTATGTTTCACCACTCATCCACTTTTCTGGATCCTGGCAAATGTGATTCACAGTATAAATAGTGAAATAATTGGAAGAGAAACCAGGGGGGAAGATCACATTTCCTTCTCAGATAGTTCTTAAGGCTAAGGTTATTGAGATTCTCCACCAGACTGGAAGGTTGCAAAACTGACATTTATATGAAGGGGGAATTATTTGAATGGGGCTGAAATTCAAGTGCACTTCCATCGAAGCAGAGAGAGTGCTAGAAAGCAACAAGAGTTATTTTGGCAGGTATTCAAATGTCACTGTTGTTCCAATTTTGAGCCAGAACTGTTTGTAAGTAAGACAACGTATGCTAACAGAATAGCCCAAATGGTAAATCATTCCTTCACCAAAAATATAGCTTATTTCAAGAGAACAGTCTCTGTTTAATAGAACAAATTTGTTCTGATGTGTGAGCATGCAGTCTGCTTTTTATTCTAGCACATACTACTCCCACAAGGTGAGCAATTTATGCAGGAAATGAGGCAGTCATCCACCTGCACTGCTGCACATGATAATTCCTTAGGAAGATCAATTTCTGGTCAAGATAAGGCATTAAAAATACAATAGTTCCTTCCCTTTGCCCACCCATTTCTGCCCTTCAAGCCTCAGAGGGCTGAACTGTGTAGGGCTGCCAAGCCCCCGGGCCAGGCAAGAGTTCTCCAGCCTTGGAGGGTCCCAACCTGCCGGCCCACATTGGGCCAGTGGGGGGAACCTCCCCCGACGTTTCTGGTGCAATGACATCACCTGGAAGTGACATCATTGTGCCAGTGACATCACTCGCTGTCCGTTCTAGGCATTTCTATGGAAACTCTATGATTTTCCCAGACACTCTAGCAATTTGGAGGGAAAACTCTATGGTACAATAGGTACCCTAAATTGCAATTTATGTCTTTCAAAGTACACAATTTAAAAAAAAAAAGTCGGAAAGCTAAGGAGAAAAGCAAGAAGGGAAAGCAATTATGTCAAAGAAAACTGTACACCTGAAGCTGCTTTGTACTAGACCAATTTAAACGTTAGAATCACATGTACCAGGAGCCCACACTATGTAAAATGCAGATATTCACTACTTAGGATCCTGTTAGTATGCATGGTGTTGTATAAACAGGGTCAATGCAAATTCTTACCATGTGCATAGATCTTCAATAAATGTGAACTGACCAATGGACTTTTCAGTTGCTCATTTCAATGTACCAGTGCTCTAAATACACATGTGGCTCCATTTTACACAGGATGGCAACAGCACGTCTTGGGAGGATCACAGCTAACATATGTTCCCATTATACATGGTTGGTAGATTTTTGTTCAGTGTACTAGTCAGTCATGATTAGTATTGTTTCCTCTAACTGGCAGCAGTTTGGGCAGTTAAATATACCATCTGACCCTTTTGAATGGAGATTCCAAAGACTGTAACAAGGATCTTCTGCATGTGAAGCTGTGAAAAGATATTCATGTAACCTCACCGGACATAGATCACTAATAGAAATGACTCATCTTTTCCCACTCCACCCAAGCTCTCAAGCACCTGAAAACTAATTGCATTCAAGTTGAGTAGAGAGAGATAGGTGCTCAAGGCTATAAGCTCTTCTGTTGCATTAATGCTTTTTTTTTTTTTGCAATCTAATCTTTAAAATACCCAAAAGTAGACCTTTGACCCTTGCTATGAATCCTACCCCTCAGCAAAATCTGAAGCAGAGTCCTGACTCTTATTATGGAATTCCACCTCCTCCAATTTTCCTGGCTATATCCTTTAGAGTGCCTCACATTTTCAAGAGGTTTTCACAACACAGAGCAGTTAACATTTTATCTTATGTCACTGAGTAATGGTAGGAACTATTTTAATATTAGCTATAACTGCATGCAGGAGCCCTGAATTATTGCAGAAAATTCATTGTTCATTAAGGTTTCAATGTGAATGCTTTGCTTCATGGAAGTGTTTGGGGGGTATGATAAATACAGATTGCAAATTACATTGGAATTATTTGTGGATTGGTGACTGTAGCCAGAAATTCTGGGCTCATCATGAATACATTAATGCAGATGTAATGTTCCCTTCTGCTTGCAAATCAAATACTTGGGTTCCTGCCCTTAGGTTCATACAACAGATGCAGGTGTGTTCAAAACAACATCCATTTATTAGCCTAAGTACATACGGTTGAATAACCTACACCTTTTTCTTTCCTTCTTTTTTGTGATATAACCTATTAAGTCTTTTCCCATCGGGTTTTCAGTTTTTCAGACCCTATAATTATGGGCACATCTACAGCAGTTCTGTACCAGGTCTCCTAATCTCTCCAGTGGTCATTTACATTAAATATTTTTCAGAATGACAGCTGAGCAAATATTTTTCAGTAGTTTTTTTTATATATAACAACCTCCTTCTCAGCAGTGAAACAACCTTGCCCTTTACGTCCTCCATTAACTATCCCAAGGGATCAATTTATCAGTTATCGCCTTCGTTATATTACACTAATCACTCATGCATATTTTCATTCCTGAATAATTTGTTCAGCAATGTATCAGAGACAGCTCTAAGTCTCCTATACTCAGTTTTCCTCAAAAGTCCCCAGTTTCTTCCATTTAGAATAATACAGTTTCATTTATGTATTTTAATTAAAAGTATATCTATATCCTATTCTTTCATTAAAACAGGTCGTGTATAAAGTGTTTTAAGTACCACAAATCTATGAGACCTCACAACATAAATGGCCTGGGGCCAATCAGCAGTCCCCCCTAGGACCATATTCTGAAATTGACCAGTGGAACCACCGAAGCATGGTGCCCTCTTACTCTTAGCCCAGCCAGCCTCACAAGAAGGATACCATGACTGATAGTATCAAAAGCCTCTGAGATGTCCAGGAGAACCAGGGACATACTCTCTCTGTTGCTCTCCCAGTGAAGGTCAAAGCAACCAAGGCCATTTCTGTTCCAGAACAGACCCTGAAATCATTTTGAAATGGATCTAGATATTCTATCTCCTCCAAGATCACCTGAACCAGGGTATTCACCACTCTCAAGCACCAAGAATGAAATATTAGCCTCTGGGGTAGTTATTCAGGTCATTGGGGTCCAGGGGTATCATGCAACCACCTCTTTACACTACAGCCCTCCTGGATCCATTCAACCAAGGCACACTGGCTTCACACCAACAACCACAAAGGACAAGAGCTGAGTCTAGATGTGGCAAGCCACACACTTCTGAAGAGCTTGCCCACTTCATCACCAGCTGAAAGTCATCCATATAACTGCATTCCAGCCTGCCACCTCCAAACAGCCATCCATCCCTGCATGTCACTTCTGGAAGTGACATCCAGGGCTTTTTTTGAGCAGGAACGCACAGAAATGCAGTTCCAGTTGGCTTGGCAACTGGGCGTGTGTGGCCTAATACACAAATGCGTGGCCTAATACGCAAATGAGTTCCTGCTGGGCTTTTTCTCTAAAAAGTCCTGTGTGAAACAATGGTGGTGTCAGGGGGTGTGGCCTAATATACAAATGAGTTCCTGCTGGATTTTCTCTACAAAAAAAAGCCCTGGACATCATTGTATCAGTGACATTGGGGGCAACATGCTATTTTTGGAGCAAAACATAAGAACATAAGAACATAAGAGAAGCCATGTTAGATCAGGCCAATGGCCCATCCAGTCCAACATTCTGTGTCACACAGCGGCCAAATATATATATATATATATATATATATATACACACACACACACACACACACTGTGGCTAATAGCCACTGATGGACCTCTGCTCCATATTTTTATCTAACCCCTTCTTGAAGGTGGCTATGCTTGTGGACGCCACCACCTCCTGTGGCAGTGAATTCCACATGTTAATCACCCTTTGGGTGAAGAAGTACTTCCTTTTATCCGTTTTAACCTGTCTGCTCAGCAATTTCATCGTATGCCCACGAGTTCTTGTATTGTGAGAAAGGGAGAAAAGTACTTCTTTCTCTACTTTCTCCATCCCATGCATTATCTTGTAAACTTCTATCATGTCACCCCTCAGTCGACGTTTCTCCAAGCTAAAGAGCCCTAAGCGTTTCAACCTTTCTTCATAGGGAAGGTGTTCCAGCCCTTTAATCATTTTAGTTGCCCTTTTCTGAACTTTCTCCAATGCTATAATATCCTTTTTGAGGTGCGGCGACCAGAACTGCACACAGTACTCCAAATGAGACTGCACCATCGATTTATACAGAGGCATTATGATACTGGCTGATTTGTTTTCAATTCCCTTCCTAATAATTCCCAGCATGGCGTTGGCCTTTTTTATTGCAAACGCACACTGTCTTGACATTTTCAGTGAATTATCTACCATGACCCCAAGATCTCTCTCTTGGTCTGTCTCTGCCAGTTCACACCCCATCAACTTGTATTTGTAGCTGGGATTCTTGGCCCCAATGTGCATTACTTTGCACTTGGCCACATTGAACCGCATCTGCCACGTTGACGCCCACTCACCCAGCCTCAACAGATCCCTTTGGAGTTCCTCACAATCCTCTCTGGTTCTCACCACCCTGAACAATTTAGTGTCATCCGCAAATTTGGCCACTTCACTGCTCACTCCCAACTCTAAATCATTTATGAACAAGTTAAAGAGGATGGGACCCAGTACCGAGCCCTGCGGCACCCCACTGCTTACCGTCCTCCACTGTGAAGACTGCCCATTTATACTCACTCTCTGCTTCCTATTACTCAGCCAGTTTTTGATCCACAAGAGGACCTGTCCTTTTACTCCATGACTCTCAAGCTTTCTAAGGAGCCTTTGATGAGGAACTTTATCAAAAGCTTTCTGGAAGTCAAGGTAAACAACATCTATCGGGTCTCCTTTGTCCACATGTTTGTTCACCCCCTCAAAGAAATGTAACAGGTTAGTGAGGCAAGATCTTCCCTTGCAGAACCCATGCTGAGTCTTCCTCAATAACCCGTGTTCATCAATGTGCCTACTCATTCTGTCCTTGATAATGGTTTCTACCAACTTTCCCGGTATTGAAGTCAGACTGACTGGCCTGTAATTTCCCGGATCTCCTCTGGAACCCTTTTTAAAGATGGGGGTGACATTTGCTACCTTCCAGTCCTCAGGAACGGAGGCAGATTTCAATGAAAGATTACAGATTTTTGTTAGAAGATCCACAAGTTCAACTTTGAGTTCTTTCAGAACTCTCGGATGTATGCCATCCGGACCCGGTGACTTATTAGTTTTTAATTTGTCTATCAGTTGTAGGACCTCCTCTTTTGTCACCTCAATCTGACTCAGGTCTTTCAACACCCCTTCCAATATTAGTGGTTCTGGGGCGGGCAAACACTTCTCATCTTCCACGGTGAAGACGGAGGCAAAAAATGCGTTCAGCTTCTCAGCCATTTCCCCATCCTCCTTCAGTAATCCTTTTACCCCATGGTCATCCAAGGGCCCCACTGCTTCCCTGGCTGGTTTCCTACTTCTAATATATTTGAAGAAATTTTTATTGTTGGTCTTTATGTTTTTTGCAATATGCTCCTCATAGTCCCTTTTTGCCTGCCTGATCACAGTCTTGCATTTGATTTGCCACTGCCTGTGTTCCCTTTTATTAATCTCACTTGGACTGGTTTTCCACCGCTTAAAGGAGTCCTTCTTACCTTTTACAGCTTCCATTACTTTGTTTGTTAACCATGCTGGCCTCTTCTTATACCTGTTTGTGCCTTTCCTAACTTGTGGTATGTATTTTATCTGAGCTTCTAGGATTATAGTTTTAAATAGTCTCCAAGCTTCCCCAAGGGTTTTGACCGTATTTACCTTTCCTTTCAGTTTCCTCCTCACATGCCTCCTCATCTCAGAGAATTTACCCCTTTTAAAGTTAAATGTGGTTGTGGCGGTCTTTTTGGGCAACTCCCTATTTATACAAATGGTGAAATCAATAACATTATGGTCACTGTTCCCAAGCGGCGCAATCACTTTTACGTCTCTCACCAAGTCTTGGGCATTACTTAGGACCAGATCCAGGATCGCCCCACCCCTGGTAGGTTCTGAGACCATCTGCTCCATAGCACAGTCATTGAGAGCATCAAGAAACTCAATCTCTTTCTCTCGACCAGAACACATATTGACCCAATCAATCTGCGGGTAGTTAAAATCACCTATTACGACACAGTTTTTACGTTTAGCCGCTATCTTTAATCCCTCCATCATATTATAATCGTCCTCTTTCTTTTGATTTGGTGGGCGATAACAAACTCCCATAGTTAAATTTCCTTTTGGGCCCTCTATTTCAACCCAAAGCATTTCTAAAAGGGAATCTAATTCTCTGACCTCAGTCTTACTGGACCGTATATCCTCTCTGACATACAGAGCCACCCCACCTCCAACCCTTCCCTCCCTATCCTTCCGATATAACTTATATCCAGGAATCACCGTGTCCCACTGATTCTCCTCATTCCACCAAGTTTCTGAAATTCCCACAATGTCTATGTTTTCTCCCAACACTAAACATTCCAATTCACCAATTTTACTTCGGACACTTCTAGCATTTGCATACAAACATTTATAATTTCCCAAGCAAGCTAGGCCCGCCACCTCTCTCCTGCCGCCTCGAGACTCTAGCAGACAGTCCATACTGTTTGTCACCATCACAGTGGACAACTCTGATCCGTTACTCGGTAGAAAAATAGAAGCCAACCCTTCATCTCTTTGAGACGAGTCCTCCCGAACCAGAGACATTCCATCTCCTATCGGCTTTCCCCCAAGATTTAGTTTAAAAACTGCTCTGCCACCTTTTTGATTTTAAGCGCCAGCAGCCTGGTTCCATCCGGAGACAAGTGGAGACCGTCTCTTTTGTACAGCTCCGGCTTGTTCCAGAAAGCATCCCAGTGCCTAACAAACTTAAACCCTTCCTCCTTACACCATCGTCTCATCCACACATTGAGACTTCTAATTTGCGCCTGTCTCTCCTGCCCTGCACGTGGAACAGGTAGCACTTCCGAGAAGGCCACCTTGGAGGTCCTGGCCTTAAGTCTCCCACTTAGCAGCCTAAATTTCTCCTCCAGGACCTCACGACTGCATTTCCCCACATCGTTGGTGCCAACATGCACCATGACCACAGGCTCCTCCCCAGCACTGTCTATCAGCCTATCTACTACACGCGTAATGTCCGCTACCTTCGCACCAGGCAGGCAAGTCACCATACGGTCAATACGCGGTTTTGCCACCCAGCTGTCTACTTGCCTAAGGATCGAATCACCAACTACCAAGACCCCCCCTCTCCCCCTGCCCAGGGATGGTTCCTTGGCGCGAAAGGATACCTGCTCACCAACTGAAGAAGAGGTCCCTTCTGAGGGCGCATTCCCCTTATCCTCAGCAAGGTGCCCTGTTCCCTCTCGACCCTCACGCTCTCTGGCAGCAACGGGGATGCCACATTCAGAGTGGGGCTCATCTAATACGCCCCCAAGAGTCTTCCCCAATTGCCTAACTGACCGTCTCTGCTTCTCCAGGGCAGTCACCTTGGCCTCAAGGGTACGAACTCGTTCCCTGAGGACCAGGAGCTCCTTGCATCGAGCACACACCCAAGACTTCTGTCCTGTGGGCAGATAGTCATACATGTGACACTCAGTGCAAAACACTGGAAAGCCCCCACCCCCCTGCTGGCATTCTACCTTCATGATATATATATTAAATATACAGTCCTCTTTAAATTATAGTTATAGTTATAGTTATAAATTACATTATAGTTTGTAGCTTTTTTTTACCATAGAGTTTGGCCCAAAAAGTAGAGCATTGCCCAGTGTCGCAGATGTGATGATATCACTTCTGGAAGTGATGTCAGTGTATTGCCAATGCCCCTCCCCGCCCCTAGAATATCCCCCAAATCTCCCCACTGGCAGGCAGAAGTACCTGGCAACTCTTGATGCCTCCCACAAGTCCATGTGGTTCCCCCACTTGTAAACAGGAGACAATCAACGCTGGGGGGAAAAGTTGGACTGCAGACCCCACCTCTGACTTTTACCTCTTGATTTCACATACAGAGTCAATGAATGTGTACATGCTATGTCTATACAATATGAGCTGACAGTCTGAAGGCACACAGGTTTGAAACAGAAGGCTGAATTAATGCACAGAGGTCAGAGGTGAAGCATAGTACCAGGATCCTGCTCCTCTCTTCCATATAATGATTACCTCCGTGTTTCAAGTCATCTGAATAGGGCTAAGGACTTTAGCAGCAAACTTTCTCTTGATTTTCAAGACAGTCCATTCCTTCCAATTCACAGGCTAGGATTAGGAACAGAAACTTCACAAAGCTCTGATGATTGAGATCCTCACAAAGTTTTGGAGGAGAGGACGTCACTTTGGCCTTTTCATAGCATGGCTGACCATAATCTCTGAAAATGCTGGGGGAGAGACAGTTGAAAAAGGAAAGAAACCTCTTGTGGAAGAGCTACTAGCCCATAATTGGCACTTGAGTATCAAAAAGCCACTTTTTTTCTCAACAAACTAAGCAGTCTGCATTTAAAGTCTGCACTAGGAAACTGAAAACACTCTTTAAAACTTAAATAAGCATAGGGGTTTTAGTGAGATATTTCTACTGACTCTAACCACCCCAGCAACAAGTCTAGAAACAAGAAGATTCTTTTCTGACATCCTCTTCATGTCTCTAGTATTTTAAATCAGAAGTTTAGTATGCTGGGATAGATGCCAGCTACTCTCTGGGACACCTTCTTGTACACATTCAGTATTTATGTGCTCATATATGGAAATATATCATAATGACAAACAAGAATGTGAATTTTTATGCTCACAAGATGGATGTGGCTTCATTACTGAAACAAAGAAAGCTTGTCCTAATTAGATGCTACAACCTTTGTTATAGTATCACATCTCCCTCTTTATTTATACATGCTACTTTTTTATTCCTGTAAAACCATAATGACTTGCCACTCTCTCCAGTAACTTACAGCACAATCTTATACTCCATTTAAACTAGATAGAGAGCTCATTCTCTATAGTAATATAACTTGAAAACATGTGCAGTGGAGACTCAGTGGCACATATCCAGAAACAAACTTCCTCCAACGGAATGACATTTCCATTTGATGGAAGAAAAGATGGTGATTTCTACCAATCCCACTCCTCATTGCAGACTCCCATTTTGCCCCTACTCTGTTCCTGAAGATCTGCTGATTTCCAGAAACAACATTTCAGAGGGCTTCACAGGCTGCAGCAGGAGTGGAAAGTGAGAAAGTTCCACTCTTCACAGTCTATCAGGGACTGGATCACCCACACCTCATATTAGTAGACTACTGGTTCTGGCTAACTTTAGTTATAATCTTTGGATTGGTTCCTGCAAATTCATGCTCATCACCTGATGACTGTAACATTAAGTCCCCCTGGAGAAAATGGGTGCTTTGGAAAGTGGGCTCTTTGGCATTATACCCTGCTGAAGTCCCTCCCCTTCCCAGACCACACCCTCCCCATATCCACTCTCCAAATCTCCAAGCATTTCCCAACCCAGTACAGGCAATCCTATTTCAAGTGCAATTTCAGCTACCATGGTGTAGTGGTTAAAGTGTCAGATTAGGCACTCCGCCATGGAAATTCTCTGGGTAACCTTACGCCAGTCACTCTCTCTTGGCCTAACCTATCACCCTGGTTTGTTGCTGTAATGATAAAATGGAGGATGGAAGAATGATGTGAACCACTTTCAGCCCCCTTGTCTAAATAAATCAATAAAATTCTATTGTGTCAGTCCACATATTCATCTGCTAGTTATAGCGTTTGAATAAAATTATATGCACGCATGTGTGAACCCACCCCTCTGAGATATTAACACAAATGCATATGGCCATAGGAAGAGAAATGCAGGCAATGGCATCTTTTTTAAAAATGTGGAATCTGGAACCAGATTTTCATCACCAGTGCAATTTTGTTGTTGTTCATGCAATATAAAGTTGTCACTTGCCTCTCCCTCCCTCCCTCCCTATCTCTGTAAGTATATAATTTATGTATACATAAATATTAAAACAATTCATATTACAGTAATAAAACTACAGTTGTGACATACAGTTATCACAATTATAATATAGAATAAAAGAAGATACACCCACTCCGATAAACATAAAAACTAAGGGAAGCAGCAGTCAAAACCAGCACAATGTCTTCTAAAAAACTACTGTCCAAAATTAAAAGTAGATCAGCCACCCAAAATAAAGAGGTTCCTGCCCTATAATCACTTTGATATTTTTCTTTAAAAACCTAATCTCTGCAATTGTAAAAAAATGTAGATACCTACACAGAGAGAATCATGATAGCAGCAGAAGGCTGCACAGGCGGCATACTCCTACCAAAGGTGTTCAGCAGTAATAGTATCTTATGAACAATGTATATAGTAGAGAAATATCTCTTGCCTACCCTCTGTGCCTGGACAATGGAAGCTATTTATCCCAGATAAGTCCCTCCTTCCTAGAAATAAAACCACAGTTTCGTATTCTGAAGCAAAGAATCTTATCTTCCATCATCTCAGGTATCACACTTGGTAAAGATGCAAAAGGCTACAGAGATGCTGCTGTTTTTGCAGTAACGTTTGTTTGATTAATGACACCACAGTCTATGGGATCACTCCGTTAAAGATAAAAAAGCAAAAGCAAAGATGAGCTTGGAGAAGGGGGAAAAATACACAGGCCATGAAATCCATAGGAAGAATAAGAATGTGCACAATGTAGCCCTGACCTGGATAGACCAGGCAAGCCCAATTTCACTAGATCTCAGAAGCTAAGTGGGGCTGACCTGGCCACAGGGCCAGCCCTAGACTGCCTGGCACCCTAGGCAAGGCTAACTTCTGGTGCCCCCCCCACTGATAACATCACCAAGGCACAAGAGGCGCCCAATTTGGTGCCCCTAGAAGGCTGGCGCTCTAGGCAATCACCTAGTTTGCGTAGTGGCAGGGCCGATCTTCCCTGGGCAAGTACTTGGATGGGAGATATCCTTTGGAATACCAAGGCCAGTATGCAGAGATAGATATAACAAATGACCTTGCTGAAATGTCCAAGCTTCCAGGCATGCACCCACCCACACAAAATACTCTCCTTTTTTTTTAAAGAATATACACCATGTAAACTATTATAGTTTGAAGGGCGGAGGGGAGTGGTCCAGAATAGAATCTGAATACAAATCAGTAAGAAACTCAGGGATCTTGATACAAATATACGACCCAACCTATTGTTTCACAACCAATTCTTCTCCTGATCTCTTTTTCGGATAGGCTTTTCAAGTCAGTTGTATAAAACTTCTCAGATGTATCTATCTTACCTTATTATTATACTACCTGTCTTCCAAGGTACTTAAAACTGTGTGCATGGTTCTCTCACCATTTTATCCTCACAACAACCCTGTGAGGTAGGCTAGGCTGAGAGAGAGAGACTGGCTCAAAGTTTCCCAGCCGCCTTCCATGGCAGAGGGATGACTTGAACCTGGCTGTCCCAGATCATAGTTTGAACTAACTACTGTTCCTAACACACCACACTTGGTCTCAATGAAAATGTCTGGTTACTTCATACACCCAGGGCTTTTTTTGAGCAGGAATGCACAGGAATGCAGTTCCAGCTGGCTTGGCATCAGGGGTGTGGCCTAATATGCAAATGAGTTCCTGCTGGGCTTTTTCTACAAAAAAGGCCTGCATACACCTATCTGTTTAGTACTGCTTATACGGCTATTGCCTTAAGCAGAACTTATTTAAAAAGACCTTACTCGGTATTATTTCTCTTGTACTTGATTATTGCACTTATAAATTATGCCATTGAGAGGGTGACATGATCATTTGTATCCAACAGCAGCCATGGCAATTATTCCATACAAATACATATATAGGGTTGCCAGGTCTCCCCAGCCACTGGCAGGTGATGGGAGGGTAGGGTTGCCAGATCTAGGTTGGGAAACTCATGGAGATTGGGGAATGGAGCCTGGGGAAGACAGGGGCCTAAGTGGGGTATAGGCTTCCCAACCCTCCCGCTCTGGCAGGGGACCCCAGGATTTCCACCCTCTTCCCCCGCTCCCCAAAAAAACGGAAGCGGGGGGAGGGGGGAAACGGCGCCAGGGAGCATTGCGAGCCGCCCCATACCGGAGCAGGCGAGGCCGCTGTGCCGCCGTCCCCTCCCTCTCCCCACCCACCGCAGCTGCTCCTCCAAGATGGGCCCAGGCTGAGTCCATCTCGGAGGAGCAGCCAAGAGGCGGCAGCAGCGCAGGCAAAACCAGGGGAGGGCGGAGGCAGGCCAGGAGCATGGTGAGCCGCGAATCCAGGCCCTTCTAGGACCCAGACTCGCAGCTCGCCACACCCCAGGCCCACCTCCACCCCCCCTCCGGTTCTACCCCAGAGGCGGAGCGGAGCCAGCGAGGCCGCCGCACCGCTGCCGCCGCCTCCCGCCCCACCGCAGCTGCTCCTCTGAGATGGGCTCAGCCTGAGCCCATCTCGGAGGAGCAGCCACGGCAAGCGGAGAAGAGGCGGCAGCTGTGCAGCGGCGTCGCCCGCTCCGAGACGGGGCGGCTCGCCACGCTCCCCGGCGCCGTTTCCCCCCCTCCACCCTACCTTCACCCTAGTGTCTCCTGGCTCCACCCCCAAAGTCCCCAGATATTTCTGGGATTGGACTTGGCAACCCTAGTGGGGTACAAGGCCAGAGAGTCCACCCTCCAAAGCATCCACTTTCTCCTGAGGAACTTATCTCTGTAACCGGGAGATGAGCTACAATTCAGGGGATCCCCCAGTCCCACTTGGAGGCTGGCATTCCTTTGTGTATAAGACTAGGGCCTGGTTGGACAAACTATATCCTAAGATAAAGAAAGACAAAGTTGCCAGAAAAGTCCCCACGCTCCTGTTTGATTTCAGCAGAAGAAACTACTAAAAATTAGAGGATTAGTTAAAAAATAGAGAGTAAAAAAGTCAAATCTCTCCAGAATGCTTCAAAGCTATTTAAATCTACAATTATTGAAGTGCTGATAAAATATATATCTCTGATTAAGGAAAGTATCATTCAAAATGAAGAGGACCATGAGGTTGTTAGCCAGCAGGGTCAAGGAAGCCATAAAAGTATTCCTTTAAAAAAGGAGAAGTCTTGTCCAAGTGAGAAAAGCAAGGAGCACAGACAAACAAAACCAATGTATGATGAAAATAAGGCAAGCAAATCAAAACGTTGAGGAGCATGTTGCTAAATACATTAAGACAACAATGTCTCTAAATGTATCAGAAGCAGGGAGCTAGTGCAATTGGGTCAGTGGTTGACAAAAAAGAGATTTTAAAAAAAGATTGCTAAAACATGAAGATGACAGAGAAGCTGAGTGAATTTCATCCATTTGTCTTCATTGTGGAAGTATGCAGATGACCTTAAAGTATTCAGGATGGTAAAAATCAAAACAAATTATTATATAGCTCCCACTTAATCTTTCCAAATTGGGTGAGTGGGCAAAAATGCAGCAAGTGAGATTCTATGTAAATGAGTATATAAATACATGCATATTTGGGCAAAAATGGGTACAAAAATGCATACTAAGGGGGTCTGAACCTGCAGTAACTCAACAGTAAAGAAATCTTGGAGTTGTTGATAGCTCACATAAAATGTTGATTCAGTATGCAGCAGCAGTGAAAAAGGCAAGTTCTGTGCTAGGGATTATTCCGAAAATAAAACTGCCAGTATTATTATGTGGCTGCATTTTGAATACTGAGTATAAGTCTGGCTTCCCCATCTCAAAAAGCTGCGGATAGTGCAGAAAAGGACAACCAAAATTACCAAGTAGAACACATTCCCTGGGAAGAAAAACTAAAAAGTTTGGGGATTTTTAATTTTTAAAAAAGGACTATCAATGGGGGACATGAAAAAGGTTAATAAAAATACGTATAGTGTGGAGACAGTGGATAGGGAAGAATTTTTCACTTTCTTTTAAAATACTGCAACTCAGAGGCACCCAGTGACATTGACCAACAATGCATTCAGGACAAAAAAAAGTACTTCATACAACTCCTAATAAACTTGTGCCATCCAAGAGTGGCCAACAGTAGCTCTCCATATGTTTTTTGCCTACAACTCCCATCAGCCCCAGCCAGCATGGCCAATGGCTGAGGATGATGGGAGTTGTAGGCAAAAAACATCTCGACAGCTACCGTTGGCCACCCCTCTCATAGGAGGATGGTTGGTACTTTAGATGGCTTTGCAAGGGGGTTACACAGGCTCATGTAGGATGGGTCCATTGGTGGGAAACACACCTTCAGAGGCAGTATATCTCTGAATGCCACTTGCAGTGGGACAAAGTTAGTTATTTAACCCACACTACAGTCAGATAAGTAGTTTGATCCAATATCTTTCATCTGACACAGAGAGAACTCTATCTTTCTGTGTTATACTTAGAATCATAGAATCATAGAATTGGAAGGGACCTCCAGGGTCATCTAGTCCAACCCCCTGCACAATGCAGGAAACCCACAAATGCCCCCAAATTCACAGAAACTTAATTGCTGTCAGATGGCCATCTAGCCTCTGTTTAAAAACCTCCAAGAAAGGAGAGCCCACCACCTCCCGAGGAAGCCTGTTCCACTGAAGAATCGCTCTAACAGTCAGGAAGTTCTTCCTAATGTTGAGCCGGAAACTCTTTTGATTTAATTTCAACCCATTGGTTCTGGTCCTACTTTCCGTGGCCACAGATTCTGAGGATGCTGGTCACAGCTGCTGGCAAAACGTTAGGTACTACTATGCCAAGATCATGGCCATACAGCCTGGAAAATCTACAACAACTAATGAATTCCAATTGTGAAAGCCTTCGACAATATATTGATCCAATATCATTGCTGTTCCCTTCTGGAACAGACAGCAACATCTGCCTCCTGTTCCCTAGTGGTTGGCACCCTGTTCTGACTCGCTTGAAGTGATTAGGCACCAGGGAAAGTCCAGTTTTTATGGATGTCAGAACTTTTGCCCTGCATTCCCAGATGTCTGAACTCTCCTGCTGTGAACTCAAGCCAGTTGGGAAGTATGAATCTTCCCATACATTTCCACCACCACCCAATATGTGCATGTGCATAATTGCTCCTGAGTGATCAATCACAACTTCCGCATTTATTTTTTACAGTTTAAAGTCATCTCTCTCTGTCTCATGGGAGCTTCTCAAGACTGTGTTTTCCTTAAGAAAACTTCCAAAGGACAGTTTCAAAACCACTTCCTCCACACTGCACTACAAGGGAGCAGCCTCCTCCCTTAATTCCATCAGCCACCAGCTACCATCTGCCAAGAGTTTGAAGCTCTGCTTCCCATATGTGCTCATGCACATTCTCAGAAGACAAATGTTTATTAAAAGCTGCTTGATGCCCACTCCATGGTTGCCAAACAGCAGTAATGTGATCAATCCACCATGGAGTGAGGATGCACTGAAGTGGGTAATGGTGGGATTTCTAATAAAAACTCTCCATTACAAAACAACCTGAATTAATTAGAGGTGGGGCCAGATTGCACTAACCCTGCTGTCTGACCACAGCCCCAGAGTCTGCAACCCTGCCCTGCCTGTATGGGGCATGTCCTGCCTGGATTGCTACAACAACCAGTCACAGATGGTTCATCTCAGAAAAAGCGAGTTGTTCCTGGAAGTCTGGGACCAGTCCTGGGACACAATCTGAGCTCTGCAAATCTCAAAACAGCTGCGGCAAGAGATAATGAATTAGCATTCTGTATTCCACAGAGGGCCCTGAAACCTTTCCATGTGTGTTTATCTGCTGAAATTTCTGGGTTACAATTGTCATTATTACAAAGATGATAGACAATTGATTATATAGGCTTTTCAAGGAGTGCTCACAGCTTTTGAGCCTTATTTCTGAACACAAATGGTTGTTCAGCAGTGATGGAACACCATTCAACAGCAATTACATTTGCAAAGATGATACATCATCAGAGCAGACAGTCCAGATTAACTTTAAAACATTCCAAAAGTAAATGCATTTGGGATAAGGGAGGAGGATAGAATCTTTCCAAATCGTTTTTGGATAATCCTGAATACATCTTCTTGGGAGAAGCTGTTGGATCAGTATTAAGAAAGAATCCAGTAGCGTGTGCTGATATTAGAGTGAAATTTTGTCCCGGGTGTTAAGAAGCTAACTGTTAAACTGTTTGCATTATTTCTTCATGTTATAATGCTTTATAAATTAAGTTGCTGAAAATGAATGGACACAGAGGAAAGTTCCAGGTAACAGAGGGACCAGCAGATGTTGCATTACACAACAATATTAGAATTGAATAAACAGCACATATCTAATTAATCATAATCAAGAACAAATCATTATGCTTCTGCAAAGCTACTAACTTCCTTCCTGAAACAGCTGAGCACTTCCCCAACATCCCCTGGGGCCTGATCAGTTTCACTAGAACAAGGACCTCATTTTATTTGTTGCAACCATTTTGTAACAAGTGGTTAAGAATTGGCATTTCCTTTTTCCCCATTCTTTTCTCCTTGGTGCCACTTTTCCCTCCTTTTCTTTTTGTTCTCGTTCTTTCTGTTAATTTGGTTTTCTCTGAAGTTGTGTATAGAGAGATACAAAGGAGTGTGGCTGAATGCCCTGAAGGTTCATAACATGGTCCAAATTCTTTAACAGGAAAGACTTTTATAGAAAGTTGACATTGATAGGGCGGTTAGGAAAGGAAGGGCAGGAAGGAGGGTGGGGTTTCCAGTGAGGATGAAAAATGGATACACAAGAAGCTGCCCAGTCAACTATTTATTAATGTGAAAACATGAAAATTAACAAAAAAATTTCAAAGATATTTTTCTTCTATTAGGTTGACTAACAATGGTATACATAGGTAGACACAAAGAGAAAGCAGCATGATATAGCCCAATCTCATTAGATCTCAGATTGGAAGCTAAACTGGGGCGGTATTTGGATGGGAGATCACCATGGAAGACTCTGCAGAAGAAGACTCTGCAGAAGAACCACCTCTGTTTAATCACTTGCCATGAAAACCCTCAGGGTTGCTATAAGTTGGCCGCAACTTGATGGCACTCAGGCAAAGAGGCTGGCGAAAATATGAGCTCTTCTTGACAAATTATTAGCAAGTGTACATTTAGCTTTTATATAGTATTTTAGCATGTGCAAAGAAGTGCTCCACATACAGGACTGGATCCCAAGCAAATTTCAACTTGCTCTAGAACTCTGACACAAGCAGAAACACAAGAAAAAATCATAGCAGCCACATGAACTGTCAAACTTACAGTATAACCGCTTACACGAGATCTTGTGCAACTCATTTTGGGGGTACTATAATATACATGGGAAGGTATAATATAACAACATACATGGGTACTTGGTGTTGCATAAGACAATGAGTACATGGGTCTGTGCTGACTTCATTTATGTTTCCACTTGTGCATGGATCCATTTGTTGCCTCTTTTTAACCACTTTTTTTGTGGGTTTTTCCCCACCATTCCTTTTTCCCTCTGGATCCAAGAAACTAATTTCTATCCAATCACAAAATTCCAAAGACTTAAAGACACTTCTGTCTTTGGAAGAGGGAATGGTGATTCCCCTTTCCCATTGCTGATCCCCATTTTGCCCCCAGAACAAAATTTCTGTGTGTGTGTGTGTGGGGGGGGGGGGGTTCAGCCAATTGTAGCACGAGGTAGAAGAAAGTCTGCTCCACAATTAGGCCTTGTTGGATACAAGCCATTGACTCAGAAATCATTCGCTGATCCCAGGAATATCTCAGCTCTCCCAGATCCTAGTATGACACTCAAACCATTATACACAGATGTGCACATTTACAGGCTTTTAGAATGAACCATGGTTGTACCTTCTGATAAATGCTTAGAAAAATAATCTTCTGAAATGTGGGAACACTTCACAAAGGGTCACAACTATCTCCCCCTGCAGCGCTTATCTCCCCAAAGGATACTCAACCACTCGCAGCTTGTAGGACTTCCTACTTGCTGTCTTTGAACATGATAGAAAATGGATGCTATTCCCTGTCATGTTGAATTGAGTGCTGTGCAGCAGTTTCATAGTTTTACTCATAGGATTCCTCCCTCCCTCCCTATTCCCCAGGCTTGCCCTAATAACTTAGAATGACAGCTCTGGCAATCGCTGACTTGTTTTCTCAGGCTGAATTTTAGAGGAATGCCCCTGCACTTAAAACATTTACTGCACAGAGTCATTGAGAGTGATAAAGTATTCAGAGCACTACCCGGGTGTTCACAGGAGCAACGGAGCAAATGATATGAGCGAAACTGCTGATCTACTGCTGGAGGAGGAAGAAAGAAAGGCATGGTTGCCAGCTCAGAAAGCATTATATAATGGGCCTTCTGAGACCTGATCTATCCCCATCCTCACTTCTGTCATTATCTCTATAGGACTTTTATACTCACAGCTTTCCTCCTACAGCCTAGTTTTAATTCAGGGATGGCTAACTTTTGTATTCTTGGGAGCTGATTACTTATTTAGACAATGATCCAGGGGCTCAAAGCACATTTTGCTCCACAAACTGAATTCTTCCTGGGTAGTCAGACTCTGTAATAAAATTAGTCCACTCTAGTCTCTCTCTCGGCTTGGCTTCGCGAACGAAGATTTAAGAAGGGTGCAATAGTCCACGTCTGCTGCAGGCTCGCTGGTGGCTGACAAGACCAATGCGGGACAGGCAGGTCCAGCCACAGTGGCTGCAGGGAAAAGTCTGATTTAGGGTTGGTGCTGTAGCAGTGCGATTCTTCCTCAGTCTCCTTTTGTCCTCAAGACCAGCTATGCGTGCGTTCTCAAAGGAAGAGGCAGCCTGGTGGATGGTGTGTCTCCATGCTTTGCGATCTGAGGCTAGGTCAGACCACTGGTGATGGTTGATGCGACAGGTGCCAAGGGATTTCTTCAAGGAGTCCTTGTACCTCTTCTTTGGTGCCCCTCTATTTTGATGGCCGGTGGAGAGTTCGCCATACAGGGCAATCTTGGGAAGGCGGTGGTTTTCCACTCTAGTAAGGACCTCAAAAACCATGCAATAGGGTTTACTGAAGTTCATTATTCGTTTAAAATACTTCACTGGCTAAACTGACTCTTTGAAGGGGCTTGCGGAAGCCATGAAAGTATAGAACTGTAAAATAAGTACTCAGATATTCCTTTTTTTTCTGAACTATGATATTATTCTTGTATAAGAGACCTGGTCAGATGGTGATCTAGTTTTAGAGGGTTTTAATTCTTTTAGAGTTAATGCAGTACCAGGGCGTGGGCCAGGGCGACTGAAAGGGGGGTTAGGTATTTTAGTATCGACCTCCTTGAAAGTAAAATGTATAGCAAAACCTCCCTTGGGGCAATTGGCAATGGCTGTGAATCTATCTTGGGGAAGGAAAAACTTGATTATTATAAACAGTTATCTACTCCCTCTAAGCAAAAAATCTGAGACAGAGGAAAATTGGATGTCCCTAGAAAGCTATGTCAGGGCCCTAACACTGGAGCACCCTGAGGCCATGTTACTTCTAGGTGGTGATTTGAATGCCCATTTGGGCCCAGATGATGCTTTCTTGAACTGTAAAATAAAATTAGTTTCCACATAGTGTTGCTCAGACAACAAGGATCCTCCAGGGGTCTTGAAGTCTTTTGTCAGGACAGCTGGTGAGTCCCTAGAATTACCAAGTCTAACTCAGAAAATATCTTGGGGCTTTGGGGGTGGAGCCAGGAGACTTTCACATTCCCTAAAATAAATACATAACAAAAAAGCAGTGCAGTTTCCC
Source organism: Heteronotia binoei (assembly GCF_032191835.1). Lineage (NCBI taxonomy): Eukaryota > Metazoa > Chordata > Lepidosauria > Squamata > Gekkonidae > Heteronotia > Heteronotia binoei. The sequence continues at coordinate 32,925,664 of NC_083226.1, forward strand.
TAATAAAGTCTTTACTTCCTCATCCCCCAGCAGCTGCATGTCCTCTCTCCCCCTCCCTCCCTCCCTCTCTCTCTCTCACACACAAAGCAGCCAAAATAAACAGTTTGCATTCCTACACTTTTGTGATCTTACCAGGGCAATTTACTCACAGAGTTGTTGAATGTAACCATCTGCTGTATATTCAATCAAGTTCTTCAGATTAACACAGGGAAACCAAAGGTTATTGTTTACTCTTTTCTCTTTATTTTACTGTGTAAACAGCATCTGAAAGGAATGCAAAACAAACTCTCTGTTGTGCTGGTTTCCCTTCCTTTCTAGCAGTTAAACGGGAGTAGCCATGTTGTTTTGCTGGCTCACCCCATTCCCATTAGACTGGCTCCTACAGATTTAAAGGCACACACACCTTCTAAAAAGCAAGCCATTTCCAAGCTTCTTCTATTCTTCCAAAGTAGAAAGGCCTTCTAAAAAGCAAGCCGTTTTCAAGCTTCTTCTAGCCTTCCAAAGTAGAAAGGCACATGGTGGCTGTTGGGTAGGAGAAGCCTGCAAAACCAGGGGATCCCCCACTAGGACCTGGGGATTGGGATGCCTATGAGTCCCTCCCATACCCATTTGACTACCACCTCAGCTTCCTAGGAAGGGACTTAGTTACTCTCCTCCTCAGGGAAAGTGGGCAAGATTGACATCCCCTCAAAGAGCCACCATTACCTGTAGATACTGCCCTCCCAAGCCACTTCAGAACACAGGCAGAAAATGCCCTGATTGGCTATAGGGATTAAATTGTTCCACCCTACAAACAATAGCTGGTTGAGTGCCACTAAGGAGATGCATTGCTAATACTGTCAGGATGGTCACCAACAGGCAATTGGATACTAAAATTCAGATTCTGTGTGATGCGGCCTTTTTCCTATTTCTTTAAGCAGGCCTGAAAATTTGTCCTGGCCTTTTGTATCCCTATTCTGCCAATCTCTGTCTAGAAGATATTAAGCAATAAATAAGTTTCTGGCTCAGGTCACAGCCTTTGAGTTGTGGCCCTATATAGTATCAGCTCCCCTCTGAGACTCAGCCTGGTATGCAATGCCCAAGGCAATATGAACATTTTCCTGAAAACTTCCTATAAAGAGCAGCTGATACTGTTCTTACTCTATTGTTTCGAGACCACAAGAGGGAAGAGGCCTTCATGGGGTGTCCAAAGGCTTGCTATGAAAGTTGCAGAGGGGCTGTCTTGGGGTATAGCAGGCACTGGTGAAAAAGAGGGTGAGCTGGCGGGGGGGGGGGAGAAAACATTTAAGGGGAGGGAAGGGGGTCCCCTGGGTTGCTGAAGTTTGAAAACTGCTGGCTTACACTAGCAATATTTTTCCAAATTAAAGGAAGTTACAATGTTTCAGGTAGTTATCATAGCTATATTTGGAAAGGTTTCTGAAGGTGAGAAAAGTCTAGAGGAGAGATTGTAAGGGTGGAGTCAGGTGGATCCCATACAGAAGTAAACTCCACAGTGCATGGGATACCACAGAAACTATATCTTCACCAATCTTATTTCATCAGTGGATGAGAGATGAAACTGGACCATTCCTGCTGACCCTGAAAAGCATATAGGAGAAGATGTATGGGCATGCCAGGGGATAACATAGAATGAGCCAAAGAGAAATGTAACAACAACAGCTATCAGCCAGGCCACAGCAAGAAGAGACAGCAGCCGTTCACGATTAAATCCTGCATGGATCAAGCCCCCACTGAAAAACCCCTTCCCACAACCCTTTTTATAATATTGTAATTGATATTTGTACCTGATTTTATTAATGTAGGCTACTTGGGAAGCCAATTTTTGGCTGACATGTAAGATAAACACAACAAAGTTTTTTTTTAAAAAAACCCACTCTCCTCTAGAACCACTGGAGACAGATTTAGTTGAGATTTTATCTTCTCTTGGACAGGTAATCGTATCACCCTGTGATCAATGCTTCAATCCTGCTAATGCAAATGTCCCTATCCAATTTTTAACTTTTGTATAATCCTAGTTCGGTTATGATTGTGTGATTACTAGTGTTAATTGTATGATTGTGTGATCCTATTATTAATAAAATCACCTTGAATTTTTTTTAAAAAGAAATAGGACTTGGTGTGAGTGGGGGGGGGAGGGAGTTATCATTATATATTGATGAAATTGAGCTAGAGCTGGTGAGACAGCAAGTTAACTGCCTTGAACCAAGACGAAAGGTGGGGAAACCAGGGGGTCTCATAAGGAAGGGGAATTTGGTGGAAATTACCCTATGCCTTCTGTAAGCACAGAATTTAGCCTGGATCCAGCCTCCTAATTCAGAACTTAATTCAGCTCTGTCCCTTGGTTACAAGCCTGTTTAAAATGAAGGGCTATTAGAAGCATATAAAGTATAAGCTCACTATGCAGTATGGATTTTTTTTTTGTTAAAATGTTCCTTCATTGCATGAAACCACTACTATTTTCCCAGTTGCATGCCACATCAAGCCTCACAATGCTGAGCATAACACCCTTCATCTTTCAATATACAGCCATTTATGCAACTGCTCGGCAGTGTTAATGTCTCCGTATACATTTTTTTTCACAGCATGCTAAAAACAAACTAACGGTTAATCCAATATTTTTAGATTTCAGAAACTGCTTTTTCCCCCATGTGTGATTAAAGCTGCAAGAAGTAAGGCCAAGAGCTGTTTGAACAATGTTTCAAACAGGTAGGAAACCTTCCATCAAGAGAGCACAATTTTCCTTTAATCCATGCCAGAGAAAGAAATTAGGCAAGTCTCCCCCACAACATACCCTTCCTTCACATCCAGGCATCAGATATTTCTTTTGGTGCAAATCCCTAGTGAAGCCAACTGACTACAAAAGCATGGACATTTAAGGACCACAGTCTCTACACTGAGAATTAGTGTTTTCATCTGGATAGGAATATAAAGCAGCAACAGTGATTTCACTGGATCGGAACACAGAAACTGTTCTGTGCAAGCCAATAAACAATTAACTGTACCAAATTGTAATCCTGACAAAAAACTGCTGGTGGCAGGCAGAGGTCTAATACAGGAACTGAGATGTCTTCTATTCTGGATGTGGTTGCACTTCCTCTAAATAGCAATTTAGGGCTTGGGGGGGGGGGTGGGCTGCTGGGCCTGGGTCTCCTGTTAAAGAAATAAGTAGCAGAGGAGGCTAGAAGTATCTTTTACTAGCTTTGATCGGTGAGCCAGCAGCACCTGTTCCTGGAAAGGATAAATCTTGCCACTGTGGATAAATCTTGCCCAGTAACATTAATTAAACTTATATCCTGCCCTACCCTGCAAGTGGGTTCAGAGCATCTCGCAACACAATAAAATAACAATTAAAACCAATAATATAAAAAGTCGAACAATTTAAGCAATCAAACAAGATGGTGCCAAAAAGTTGTTTTGTTTTGTTTTGCATTTCCACACTAATACTAATTAGCTTTCCTTTCTGTTTGTGTGTTTTTATGTGTTTATATGTTTCAATTGTTTGGTGTAGTGGTTAAGTGTGCAGACTCTTATGCGAGAGAACCAGGTTTGATACCCCACTCCTCCACATGCACCTGCTGATGTGACCCTGAGTCAGTCACAAGTTCTCACAGAGCTGTTCCTCTCAAGAGCGGTTATGGGATAGCTCTCTCAGCTCCACCTACCTCACAGGGGTAGGTGGAATGGAAATGAGATTGTAAGCTGCTCTGAGACTCCTTCAGGTAGGGAAGGGTAGGGTATAAATCCAAATTTCTCCTTCTTCATTTTATATTTGTATTTTAAACATTTTTCATGTTTCATATGTTTTAATGTTCACTGTCTTGGGGATTTTGAACTGAATGGAAAGATGGCACAGAAATGTTTATATAAATAAGCAGCTAGTTCTGCTCTGGTATCTTTCTTTATTTGGGGTTTACAGAACTCACTATAGAGAAGTTAATTCTGACTGAAGTTTTCCTGTCTTCCTTATTTGTGATTTACCAATCTTGGGTTGGATCCTTTGATTCTAGTCTACTAAAGTGGATGCTATGACTTCACTCTAAAAATTCCAACAAAGAAACAATGCCTTCAATAAAGTCCTTTCCATCAGAGGCAGCCTTGCTCCATCGGCACTAGTCAATCATCACTGGAACAGTGTCCTGGGTGCAGAAATCCAGGGATCCAGAACTATATAAATAAATATGTGGTTGTCCATAGACAGAAAAAGTGTTGGCTTTTCTGGATTATGTTTGTGGGACTGGATGGAACATGCAGTTTTTGTGTGCTTTTATCCAGTAATTTTTGATTTGTTGCAAGATTTCAAATATAACATATATTTGTTATATTGATTATGTTTGGCTTTATTTCTTCCATGTGTTTTTAAACTGCATGTTGTTGCAGGGTATGGTGGTGGGAGTCACAGCTAACTTAGGGTGACCTGTTAGGGTTTTCAAGGCTAGGGATGAACAGATGCAGGTGGTTTACTGTAGCCTACCCCTGCATAGCAAACCTAGACTTTGTTGGTGGTCTCCAGCGCCTGCCCTGCTACTAGGCAAAGTAGGAGATTGCCTCAGGTGCTGGACTTCTGGGGGTGCCAAACTGGGCGCCCCCCATGTGACTTAGTGATGTTATCAGTGCAGGGGGAGGGGCACTAGAAGTTAGCCTTGTCGAAGGTGCCAGACAGCCTAGGGGCGGCCATGGTGGTCTCCCTTCCAAATACTAAACCAGGCCAGCCCAGCTTAGTTTCTGAGATCTACCAAGACTGAGCTAGCCTGGGTCATCCAGGGCAGGGCTTAGAAGACCAAACAACTAAGAAATGCAAAACAAATCCACCAATAAAACAAATTTCTGATGGGGCCACCTAAAAATCTTCCAACAAGCCTTTGTAATTTCTTGAGAATAGTGTGTAGAAGCAGCAGTGAGTTGACCTGAGCATAATGAAGAAGTTGACTGGTGAAACAGAAGAGAGGACTAGAAGAACTAAAGAACAGACACAAAGGCTGCGATCACACACACACAGGGTGCGGTCACACGTACCATTAGTGATGACACAGCTCCGTCTGGCTGACAGATTAAATGTGTTCGTTCAGACATCCACATCTGGCAATCGAGCGTCATCTGGGGTCATCCAGGCTTGCTACGCATGAATGGCGCATTAATTTGACAGCACAGAAAGTCCGGCCCTTTTTCAAAACAGCGGCACGATCGGTTTTTTGTTGTTTGGACAGCTCACGCACAATACTGCCTCCCATTCTTTTTTTAAAAAAAGCCCCAGCAGACATGCGCATTGCCAGATCATCCGGGAATCTGAGGTGACACTTCTGCTTCTCCAATCAACTCAGGATTGGAGGGGGGGGGGGGACGTTATCCCACTATTCAGAACAGGAAAAAATTCTTTTTTTTCAATGTGGAGGATTTCAAGATATCATTGTCACTGCCAATTTCTAGGAAAATAATTCCTGGCAGTTCCTTGGTTTGGATCGGCAACATTAATTCTGGAAACTTTCCCCCTTCCCCCCTGCATCTGAAGCAGTGTTTGATTTCCCAGCTCCAAACAGTTGGGCGGATGTTCAATGGACCCCCCCCCTCCCAGAAATCACCATCTGATTACGCATGCTCCAAGAAAAGAGCCTGATAGTATTGGATGTCTGATCGTGCAACAACAGAATGAATCGCATTCTTGGATGCTTGTCTGAACTGCCCTGCATCGAATCAATATTCAGCAGTTCAGATTTGAGCGCTATATACCCGGTTTTAATGGTAGGTGTGACCGCACCCTAATTAATCGACTTTCAATTCACTTTCAGTGCACTTTCCAACTTGATTTTGCCAGTTCACACAGTAAAATCCAGTTGGGAAGTGGATTGAAAATGCATTATTTAGTGTGTGTGATCACAGCGACTCAGCAAGAGGAATGGAAAGCTGGCAAGCAGCAGAAAGACAGATAGAGTGGGCTGAAAGAAAGACTCAAAGATGATAATTCAGCAGCTGACACTGTGGCTCATTTGTGTCTCCGAATGTTCATTGTTATAAATCTTAGTTTTGTTTTCTGCTTAATCTCATAATAAAAACAAAATATGGCAGTATATTTAAAGTTTGGCTCTTATACCTTTTTTGGAGTTTAGAAAGAGAGACTGATGAATTGCAACTGATAATGAAGCTCAAGACAATGAATCCTCCTGGATTGAATCAAGACCTTGTCGCCTGAACTTTTCCATTTCAGATGTGTGTGAGGAAAATTCCCCTATTTCCCGAACATCATAGACACCCCTCTGGTTGCCAGGGTGCCTGGAGACTCAGCTCACACACATCTGCCAGGAGGACGTGGGTTGTGTCTACCAAACTGGAAGGGACTTATGAGTACTAACAGTCATAACGCTACATCAGCGCTCCATGTCTCTGGAGGAGTGCTAACAAGGAGAACAGACGGCTTCCAGTCGCTTTGTGCGAACACCATCTCTATCGTTGGAGCAGAAGAAGGTGCGCAGCCAGGAACTGTCCAGGCAAGCGGTTTTCAGCCTTGACCATAGAATCCACTTTGGGAGGCTAACACCACAAGCAACTATCTTCCTGACGTGCTAGACTCCATTACATCGAAGCGTGAGGCTCACGTACTCACCAGATGTCACCTATGCATAAAGCCATCAAGCTTATCTTAGGCATGGATCCTGCCAGACCGCCTAAGCCTTTGTCCAACGGAACTGAAGTCCAAAACTAGTGCCTATGGAAGACCGAAGAAGAAGACCATCTCCAACCAGAGCCAAGTTCTTTGTATAAACCAAGTGTTACCTAGGTAGTAATTTGGCCATCTATTGTCACCTTTTTAGATGGCCAAATTACTACCTAGGTAACACTTGGTTTATACAAAGAACTTGGCTCTGGTTGGAGATGGTCTTCTTCTTCTTCGGTGGAGGTGTGCTTAAGACTATTAATCTTATCTATTGTCACCTTTTTAGATAAGATTAATAGTCTTAAGCACACCTCCACCGAGTAATTTCCCCCATTCTTTTCCCCAACGGTCATCCTGGAGCCTCACCCTTGGCCCATTGTTACCTGGAAGTCCAATCAGGTTACCTGGAAGTCCAATCAGGTAACCAGGGCCCAAGCTTGTTCATTGGTCAGTTATGGGCATCCAATTAGGTGCCACCAATAAACTTGCTATTGGCTACTGTGGAAGTTCAGCCCTTACGGTCACTACAGAGCCTCCCCTTTTTCCACCCCTGTACCCCCCATCCCCTGAGGGCTCAAGGTAGTCCTTATAACCTGTGACACAGCTCCTCACAGGTGTGCATCTAGCAGTACCCCAGTTCCGTTGTGTAAATCCATCCCCGATTCCTGATCAGTTGAGGGTCCTATTTCCCCCGTCCTCTTTCATTGCCATTGGAGTCTTCCTTGAAGACTACGATCGGTAATTATCATCCTGTTTGTCTATCCATGCGTTGTCTCTATATCTCTCTTTATTTTTCTTAGGACTGTATGTGTGTTTTGGTGAATTATTTGTCTTGTATGTATGCCTATATTTTTCTGGAATAAATTTTAATTGTTTTTACTTAATTAGTGTCCCTGGTAAATTTAAGCATTAATTTCTGGACGTGTATCCTGTATACATAGATAAAAAGATCCTGATTAAGCCAGGTAACCCACCTGACAATTCCCCAACCTTGTTTTGAGGGCATTTTAGCTTACACGTGAAGTCAACACTTTTCTCATTTACCCAGACCTTTGCTTTATTACGTTCTGATTCTATGAGCTAGCATTGACTGTTGTTCATATATATTCTGTATTGATTTTATTTGCCTTTTAATATTTCATGGATTTATTAAGCCGTAGTTTTTATGCATTTTATCTGGAAACTGCCTCGGAAACCTATGGCTGAAAGACTGGGTAGAAATCTTTTTGATTGCCTAAATAAATAAAACACTGAGCCCAAATGATAATCTCTTCAATATGCAGCTAAGGGAGAGCCAGAATAGAGACCTATATGCAGACTGAGTATGCACAAAGAGTGCACCCATTCAAAACCCTCATCAACAGGGCTGTGGCAGATAGTGCTAATGCCCTCCGCCCATGCTCCACACAGCATTGTGTGCAAAACTCCCTCCTTCTCTCTGTTTCAACACATTGAATAAGAAGCCAGCAGGGAACCAATCCTGATGCTAACATTCCTCAAAAGCATGTGGCGATGACAACACAGGGCAGCCTTTGGAGAAAAGCCATCCTGTCTACCCTTCTTTCCAGCCAGCTGCCGGCAATCATGGCTGTCATGCCCGTGCATTTGCTGCATTGTATGACTTGTGGCATTGCTCAGCAGGCAAAGCGGTACTATCTCTTAACACAACTCGGGAAGCTGTGTCAACATGTCTGAAACACTGTCATTTATTGATGCTGCTCACACAGCCAGACTGTCAACACAAGTAATGCTTGTTTTTAACGTGATGAGATCAAACTGGCATGCTGTCAAAGCTGCTTCTCAAGCAATGCATAACTAACATATTTTAAAGCACTTTGGGTCTTGAGGCATGCTTCTAGCAATATTGGGTGCAAAAAAAAAATGTGCTTCACAGTTCAAAAAGGGTGGCCACACACACAAAAAAGAGAGGAATAAAGAACAGAGATATAATGTGGAGTCTTCTCATATATTAGATTCACAGTGCAATCCTCTCAGTGAAATCCTAAAAAGAATTAGGACAATCCTAAATGAACAAAGTTTGAGTACAGTAGCATCCTTAAGACCAACAACGTTTTATTCAAGGTATAAGCCTTCTGAGTGTTGTAATAACTTCCAACTTGGAAATAGCCCTTTCTAGTCCATTCTTGAAATCCCTTTGTGATAAAACAGCTACTGAATGTCCTGCAAGTCACCCACTGAATGTCCTGCAAGTTATTACAACACTCAGAACAATGGAACCCCCAGGACTTAACAGGGATATTGGTTTCTTTTCTCACTATATATGCTAATTTCATTCAGCCCTAACATCTGTATTCTCACAATGAAGGAAGTATGTCAAAACTGGAGATCAATTAATCCCCCAGAAGAGCCATTTTTTAAAAAAAATTTCTCTTTTTTTGAATAATAGATTAGAATAGTAGATTATAATGTAACATAATGTATAATCTAAATTCAAATGTATTTATCTGGTCTGGGAACAGGGGAGATAAATCTGCACAGCCAACTGCCCCACTTCAAAGAAGATGCTGTAAAGTCACCTCCATGCTTGAGAGGGATGGCAGGGTCTCTATTAATTACTCTCAGCATGTTACAATTAATCTCCAATTTTGACATATTTATTTCCTTCACTGTTTTTGCCCCAGGATTGAACCCAAACAAATAGTTACCATATAAACTAAGCTTATTATTCCTGTTTGATCCTTGAATTTGTTAAATATCTTCATTATGCTGTATGATAATTTACTGCTCACCCTCCACCTATTTGTACAGACTGGTAATTTCCAATTTTGTTTCTGTCTCTGTCTTGACTATTCCTGGCCCTTCCTGGTAACTAATCCTCCATTTCTTTCTACATAGAATGGTTGAGGAAAGTCTGTTTCATTGTATCTGACAGAGTCTACATGCATACAAAAACTTATGCCTTGAGTAAAACTTTCTTGGTCTTAAAGGTGCCACTGTCCTGCTACTTCAGGCCAACATAGCTGCCCACCTGAATCCTAAATGGTTACACGGTAGACAGTGACTGGAGATACTTATTGAAATCAATGGGCTTAGAAGGATGTAACTCAGTTCAGGATTACACTGTTTGGTGTCCATGATAGGCCACTAATAAGAGCTGTTTCTTCCCTTTTCATACATCTTATTCATTAAGATATTTATATCCTGCTGTTCTCCCTAAAGCAGCTAGCATCATCATTCTTCCCTTCTCCATCTTATCATCACAGTAACATCCCTGTGGGATAGGTTAGGCTGATAGTGTGTGACTGGCCCAAGGTCACTCAGCAAGCTCCCATGGCAGAGTGGTAGGGTTGCCAGTCTCAAGATGGGTGACTGGAGATAAACCCAAAGGTTTCCATGACAACAGCTTCAATACGCTACAAGAATTACAAAACAGTAGATCAATACAGCATAGGAGTGTGGACATTTATTTGCGGACTGAATAGTGTACACCAAGGTCCTTGTCTATTATGAATTGTTCCAATTTTTAGGGTATGCTTGTGTATATTTTTGTATTGGAGAGAGTGGTTTATTATAGATGTTGAATTATGTACTGAATTGATCTATTTTTTTGTAATTCCTGTAGTGTATTGGGGCTGGTGTCATGGAAACCTTTGGGCTTATCTCCAGTCACTGTCTACCATGATTCTCTTATTGGATTGTACAGCCTCCAAGTGAGGCCTGGAGATCTCCCACTTTTATAACTGATCTCCAGCTGACAGAGATCAGCTCCTCTGGAGAAAATGGCTGCTTTGAGGGGTGGACTGTACCATGCTGAGGCCCCTCCCCTCCCCAAACCCTGCCCTCTCCCGGATCCACCCCCAAAGTCTCCAGGTATTTTCCAACACCAACATGGCAACCTCACAGACTGGCGATTCAAATCTCAGTATCCCAGATGGTGGTACCTATCCATGGATATCCTGGCATCCACTAGCTTCTTGGAAAAAACACCATCTCCCAAAGCAAATGCCAATCCTGGCATTTCTTCACTTCACTGGAGCAGCAGAACTTAGGAGGCATCAGCTCTGTACATTTCCTTTTGTGGTGGCATCCTCTACCTATTCTCCAAAGTTCCAACAAGATTGGTAACCCTTGTTTTATGCAATGACTAGCTGTAGGCACCAATAAATAATATATATTATTTTAATAACATTTTTAAAGTCCTCAAAGCACTGTACTTAGAATGCATCAAGAATCTTTACAAAGTAATTCTGCAAGGAAAAGGAAGGAAAGGTCCGCTGTGCAAGCACCAGTCGTTTCCGACTCTGGGGTGACATTGCTTTCACAACATTTTCACAGCAGACTTTTTATGGGGTGGTTTGCCATTGCCTTCCCCAGTCAACTACACTTTCCCCCCAGCAAGCTGGGTACTCATTTTACCGACCTTGGAAGGATGGAAGGCTGAGTCAACCTTGAGCCGGCTACCTGAAAATCCAGCTACTGCCAGGGATTGAATTCAGGTCGTGAGCAGAGTTTAGGACTGCAGTACTGCAACTTTAACACTCTGCAAAGTAAACCACAATTATTGCTCACATATTTCATCTGGAGGTGGGGAGGAGCTGAGGTCTGTAGAGTAGTCCAATTCTTAAAAAAAAAAAATTAGTAAATATAATGGGAGCATGACTGTAATCTCTTTTACTTTTTTGTAAGTACTGTCTTGCTCTTGCTTCATTATATTCTACCTTTGTAATTCCGTTCCTTTACGCATTATGGCATATCATATCCAATCCTTTTTTTTTTGCATTGTTTCTAATTTCTGTGAGTCTACACCTATGGCATTGTTTATCAGATGTCGCATGCTGTTTGATTGAATTGTTTTACATTGTGTAATCCAGCTTGGGTCTCCATGAGAAAGGCGGGTTATACATAATCAGTTAAAAAATTAAAAACACACCACCTCTCTAGCTGTAGTTTTCCACTGGTTTTCTTCAAAGGAATGATATTAATATTACTTCTGCTGTGGGGAGACTTTGATGTCTCTCATCTATCAGTCGAATGCAGAGATATTTCCTTATCTATATAAATCACAGGAATGAGAAAGCTTGGTGCAGGTGGCTTCCCTTTGGAACACAGCGGAAGTGTTCTAAGTGTGCTCATTTTTCATTCATTATTAAGCAGACTTACCTGGTAGATCTACAAAACATTTGTAATGAAAAGAGAGTAATTGAACTGCAGATGACAAAAGCCAGTTTCCTTGAGATGTGCTAATATTAATTCAAACTCGCAATTTTGTGGTCATTGTTAACTTTATGAAAAACATCTTTTTTCCCCCAAAGCCCTGCTGATTACTGAGTATATAGCAGCTGTTCAGTGCACAAGGTGAAATATTGCATAATGTTGCATAGCATCTGGTAGGAAGTTTATTTCCCTAGTAACAAATATAGAAGACCCTGAGTCTTCTGACATTTGTTGAGATCATTAGCATTCCTTGTAGTAAAAAAGAACTGCGGAGAAAAGAATATCTGCAGAACACAATAATAATAATATCATTGGCTTTGTTGAGGATCTTGTATGTTAGTCATAAACTGCAATCTTTCACACTGTTAGGCTGAAGTCTATGTGATTTGCACAGCAGTCCTATGCATAGTTACACCAGAATTAAACCATTGCTTTGGGTTCAGCTGAAAATTGCTGCTGATGGAATTCCTTCTATCAATGAGGGCCAAATTTATCAACACCTGTTTTATTGTAATTTTAATCTGTTGTTTAACTGTTTAATTGTTCGCTTCTATAATATAGTGGGCTCAATGCAAGGAGGAGACACGGTTGTATTCAGTACATTCTTTATTCAGTACAGCATTGGAATGGCTGAACTCTAAGACTGTTCAACTGGGCCAACGAGGCCAACTATATACACATCAAGGTTCCTGCGCTAGGACGCCACTGGATCATTCAAACCAGCAGGGGGCCTGTGATTGGAGCAGGGCAGCAGGGATTTGGATCCTACTGCCCATTGTTCTTGAGTCCCCAAGCTCAGTCCCTAAGGCTCCAATGAGCCAGGCAGGAACCCTATTAATAATACACATTAGTCCACATACACAACAACTCCTTTGATGGAAACCACCCTGAGCCTGCTTTGTGGTAAAGGAGGGATGTAAGTCATTTGAAATAAATAAATAATAAGATAAAATGGAGGACAGGAGAATAATGTCAACTGCATTGGGTCCCCATTGGGGAAAAAGGCAGGGTATAAACAAAATAAATAAATACAATGGTTAAAAATTCTATTGCATTTCACATTGACATCTGCGGCAGCTCTGCCACACTCAGTGTTGGTCTTCGAATACATCCTGCTTATTGCCTCAGTTAATTTTTTACAATAGGATCTCCAAGAATAGTGCCTGTGGGCAGCATGGTGCCCACCAACACCTTTCCTGGTGCCCACCAAGTATTTCTAGAAAGTGGGAAAGACCAGGTGGGAGTTCAACCCAGCAAGACTGTTGATTGGCCACTGGTGATTTCATGGGCCATGCAGATCTTTTAAAACATTGATTTGGCGGCAGTAGCCACCACAGCATTTTGTGGCTGGCTTTGCTTCTTGCAACAACTATTCCATGGCAGCAATTTCATGGTTGTGCCCAACACACAGTGTCAGGACTCCAAATGTTCCTGCAGCTTTAAAAGGATGGGAATCCCTGCTCTGCCACATCTACTCTTAGAAACCTGAGATTACTTACATAATTTTAAATCCACTATGGAGACTCACTGCCCATCACTGATATGTCAAAATCCCAAGCAACATTCTATAAACCTCCCCCCACCCCCAATATCAGCTCTGTTTTTATCTGTTTGGCTTTTAGACATCAGGGGGGTTGTGTTTCTAAAACTGGAAATAATGAGAGCTAGAAAACTACTGTGCCATTGTGGGTTACTGCAACCATACGCTTTCCCCTGGCAGGATAAAAGTGGTCTGGGGAAGGTGATTTTCAGCAAAGAAAACACAATGTGAAATAAATCAATTGCCTCTTTCTTTCCATGCCAGTCTGCCCCTTTAAATTGCAGCCCCCACTGCCACAATCCATTATTTTAAAAAATAATCTCTGGACAATATAACCACAAAAAAGGTATAAAGTGCAGCTTTGCCCTTCAATCTACAGTGTTACAGTGAGAGCAGCATTATTATTTTTTAAGAGTGATATATTTATTTATTATGGTTTAGATCCCCTAGAATATTTCTGCAGGCAGAGGGATATGTGATCACATTTTCACCCTTCCACCACAGCAGTATGAAATGTCCCAAGAAATCCCACTCCAGGAACAAGGTTTGGGGAAAGCACATTTCAGCTGTGCTGTGTGAATGCAGATCTCTCCACCCACGGAGATTACCTGTATGATAAAATCATACTTTATATAATTTTAAATTTAATAATAATTTTAATATAATAATTCAGTGAAGAACAGTCCTGGAAAAGCAGATCAGAAAATAAAAACAGCAGTGATTATTAAAACTCACTGAACACATAAACTTGCTGGTTTCTGTGTTGCCTTATCAGTAACAGCTTTCCTACCAAAGGCAACCTTTCAAAGGTATCACTCCTCACTTTTATACTTTTTCCCTCCAACTTTTATACCTGGGGTGGCCAAGGGTAGCTCTCCAGATGTTTTTTTGCCTACAACTCCCATCAGCCCCAGCCAGCATGGCCAATGGCTGGGACCGATGGGAGTGGTAGGTGAAAAACATCTGGAGAGCTACCGTTCACCACCCATTTTATACTTTTTATTCCTTGCATCACCCTGACCTGGATAGCCAGGCTAGCCCATCTTGGAAACTAAGCAGAGTTGGACCTGATCAGTATTTAGATGAGAGACCACTGAGGCAGGCCAGGGTCATGACATGGAGGCAAGCAATGGCAAACCACTTTAAAGCCCTGACATGGAGGCAAGCAATGGCAAACCTTTAAAGTCATGACATGGAGGCAAGCAATGGCAAACCTTTAAAGCCCTATATGGCCTAGGACCTGTCTACCTTAGGGACCGTCTTTCCCCACACGTTCCCCAGAGAGTACTACGCTCGGGTTCACAAAACCTGTTGGTAGTCCCCGGGCCAAAGGAGGCCCGTCTAAAATCCACCAGGGATCGGGCCTTCTCAGTAACGGCACCTTATTGGTGGAACCAGCTGCCGGAGGAGGTGCGGGCCCTGCGGGACCTAGGGCAGTTCCGCAGGGCCTGTAAGACAGCCCTCTTCCGGCAGGCCTATAATACTGACTGACAAGGAAATCTTTTGGATGGAACAAAATGCATCTGTAGACCGCCGGTTTTTATCTATCTTGCTTTTATTAATTTATGGTTTTAATTTTACTTGTAAGTGTTTTAAATTGTAGTATTTGAATTATCATGTTGTAAGCCGCCCTGAGACACTTCGGTGCGAAGGGCGGGGTATAAATCCCAATATAAATAAATAAATAAATAAATACTTCTGAACATCTCTTGCCCTGACAACCTCATGGGCCCCCCATAAGTCAACTGTGACTTTTGACAGCCAAAAATTTTCCTTACATCCCCCTCCCCACTCCTCAAAAATATTACCATCAAGGTATTATTTAGCCCACAATTTGTGGGGGGGGGGGGCAGAAAAGGGCCTTTTTGTTACCATTGCATATAATTTCCTGAAGCATACTTTCTCCATAGATGTGCCCATCATGTTAAGGTACACATTACACTAACCACAGAGAAGGAAAGAGTGAGAAAAGCATTTGGGGCCAACAGTCACAACTTGCTGAGCACTTGCATTGCTTCATCCCTTCCTGTTGCAGGTATAAGGCTTGGGTGTGGCCAAGGTGTGACCCAAAGGGCAAAAGCTGAGCAGTTCTTAGTCCTTGAACTCCAACCCCATGTCTTGCAGCCAGGTCCTTTCAATGAGCTTGGTACTGAATCCCAGCCCAGGCCAAAGGGACAGCTTCTTATTTCATTGGTTGGTAGAGATATATATTACAGTTGTTAGACACTTCAGGCAGAAAAGCAGGATAAAAATATTTATAGAAAATAAATGGATGTATGGCTGTCTTTAAAAATGCATATAGTTTCAGCAAATTCCTCCGTAGATTCCAGTGCATCTTAATTAGCCATGATCCTGTCCTCTCCCAGGTGATGATCTAAAGTTGGGGGGGGGGAAGCAATGCAGCAAGTTATGACCTCACAAGATCAGCTGCCGGAAGAGGTGAGGGCCCTGCGGGACTTGGCGCAGTTCCGCAGGGCCTGTAAGACGACCCTCTTCCGGCTAGCCTATACCTAGCCTACATTTAGCTAGTATAACAACTTGAGGAAACTGGCCAGCCATCTTTTTACAGGAAACTGAATTACTCTGTTTTAATGTTTTAACTGTTTAATTATTTAACTGTTTTATATTTGAAATTGTTTAATTTTAAGTTGATTAATTGTTGGAAGCCGCCCTGAGCCATTCGTGGGAAGGGCGGGATATAAATCCTAAATAAATAAATAAAATAAATAAATAAGATGATGTAAGAGTTCTGGGAAAATCAAAAGTTTGCTCCCTATTTTGTAAAATTTTGGCTGGTCCTAAAAAACGGCATTACCCTACTGTTGTTTTTTTTTAGTGTGTTCAAACTCATGTGGTTACCTACAATCTTTGTCTATTTTATATTAATATAAATGAGCTCTAGCGACAGCTTTATATTAATATAAGGCAGTGGTGGCCAAACTGTGGCTCAGGAGCCACGTGTGACTCTTTCACACATAATGCTCCCACCACCCCATTGGCCAGCTTGGAGAAGGCATCTGTCTCTTTAAATTACTTCTCCAAGCCAAGCCAGCTGGTGGCTTAGAGAATGCATTTTAAGCTAAAGTTGCTTTCTTTCCATCTTCACCTCCCCAACTCTTTTCCTTCCTTCCTTCCGACTGTCAAACCTCTGACGTTCATGTCTTGCGGCTTTCAAACATCTGACATTTATTCTATGTGACTCTTACGTTAAGCAAGTTTGTCCACCTCTGATATAAGGACTACCACCTTTTGTTCCCTTCGCTCTGTCTTATAGAGAACCCGTATGTTCCACTCAGTGCTTGGGAGAGAACTGATTTAACTGCTGTCCCTCATATTCTCAAAGAATAGCCCAGTTGCTTTTAAAACCCATTTTGCATCTAGCATGCCACCCTATCTGCATTTCAGCCTGCATCATATCCTTGCATACTGCTTACTCACCCAACATGCAGATAATGGAACCAGCATTTCCCAAGGTAAGCCCAGAATTCTTTTGCTAGCTGAGTCTTGCTTCTACCAACTTTTTTTTTTTTCTTGCATGATGCCTAAAGTGAGCCATAGTCTAAACCAGGAGAGCAAAAAATCTCAGTGTGACAGGCCAGGGGGGGAAATGTATTCACCTCCATTCTGAGACAGAACAGCTGCTGTTGCGAAAAATGCCATTCAGCGCAACTGTTCTGTAGCCCTGGGGGAGGGCTGCCAATCTCAGAGGAAGAAGGTGAGAAACCTTTCTAAAAACCCACATCTCCTATCAGCAAAGCAGCAAGCACAGAAGGCTACATTTATCAGGCAGTTTTATATAATCTCAGCACAATGGACTGGAACTGAGGAGAGCTACTGCATGACCATGAACAAGTTCCTTCACTTCTCTGGTCCTGTCCCGCCCCCGCCTTTCCCTGTGTCCTTGACAGTGGAGTTTAAAATAACCTCCTTCCTTGTCATCGTATTTTTGATAAACAAGAAGAGAAAGGTATACTGTTAAGAACCCACCATCTCCTTCAGCACAGGCCATGATCCAGGCGCACCTCAACCTGACTTGGTATGCAAGAGGTCTGGGATTTCTATGTGAGAATCAATAAAGGACAGCCTTGTGTTTCATTACAGCTTTCTCAGTATCCTCAAGTGACAAACAGTGTGGTAAAACAGATTAGCATTGGGAAATTTCAGTTAGAACCAGCTAGTGCCCTCTTTGTGAAAGCATCAAATGATCGAAAACCATTAACCCATTAAGCCAGCATGCACCTGTTTCAAACAGCTTCAAATAAGCTGCCTATTTGCTTCTAAGTTTAATTAAAGTGCCAGTTCTTACCTTTAAAACCATGCATGTCTAAGGACCCAAAGGACTTCCCCTCCCTTTATGAACCCACACACCAGTTTGGGAGGCCTCACAATGCTCTCAATTCTTCAGGTATGGAGCTCCACACCAAAATCTCACTTCCTTTTTTCTGTTATGGGTCTAATTTTATGGACTAGATTGCTGGAGGAGATCCAGAAGGCATCTTCACTGGCAGTTTTCCATACCGAGGAAGGAAGTTTTCAGAGAGATTATATTTTATGCTGTTATTGCTGGGCAATGAACCGTTTATTGGCTGTGATGTTCAGTGGTGTTTTATACTTATACTGGTATATTTTAAAAGCATTTTGACTGTATAATCCAATTTAAAGACACAACAGAATTTGTAAAATGGTAACAAATATAAAATAACCCCTTTTATCGAAAATACTGGGGGCTGAACTAGGCGTTTCAGTAAAAGTGTGGCTGCCACCATAAAAGGCAACAGTTCAGCTAGATCCTCCTCTTCTCATAACATCTAGGATCCAACCTCCTATTAATAGGTTTACAGCAACTATACCATCACTACCATCTAATAATAAACTGGGTGGTTCATGCCAATCATGAAAGTGGCAAAGCCAGGCCACAAACAGGCAAGACAGGGTTTTCTATAGACTTTGTGGAATCCACAGGTATGCATAAAATATCCCATTGTGAATTACCTACAAAGCGGTGAGGGGGTGGGGGGGGAGCAGAAGGAAATTAGTCTCTGAAGAGGTAGCATCAGGGGTAGCTTTGTAGAAAAATAGGTGGTGGCGCTCATCCAGGGATTGTTATGCAGCTGCAACTACTATTCAATGGACAAGGTGGGGAGGAGGAGGGGGAACCCTCAGAAAGGTTCAGGAGCTGCACTCCTGTGAGTTCTTGCTGAATCTGAGGCCTGGGTAGCATGTACTTTTTCTAAGGTCGTTTTCGCACTCACCTCCAGTCGGCGCGACCCCCCTCTTCACCGCGCAGGATCTGCGCGGATTTCGCACTAAATGTCGCGGAGCAGCCTTTTGCGCCGGAAACTCCCGGAGCAAAAGCCGCTCAAACGTAAACCGCCAAAAAGCAGTTTCCATTTGCGCGGCTTTTGCAACGGGAGTTTCCGGCGCAAAAGGCTGCTCCGCGACATTTAGTGCGAAATCCGCCTAAATAAATAAAAGCCAAAGAGCTTTTGGTCTGTGGCTCACACCCCATGTTACGCAGCTCAGTGGAGCAGGATTGCCCAAGTCGTGTGTTTTCTCTCTTTATTTTATTTTGTTTATTTAAATTGTATTGCTAACATTGGTTGTAAAATTGGAAATGACTGGTGCTTGCACAGTGAACTGCCTTTACCTTTTAAGGTTAGCTGGAATCCCAAGGAGGGGGCTTTTTTGGTGCTGCTTACAATGTGGAATTTCTTTCTCCAGGTAGTATATTATCCCTGCAGGATTTTCAATCTGGGCAGAGAACTGCTTTTCCAGAAGACCTCTGGACAAAGTTAAATACTGAGGATGGTACTACTGCTAGTTAGAATCTTCTCCCACTGCTGTAATTTTTTATTTTGAAATTAAATGGAAGAGTGACTATTGTAGAAGTTTCTTGTGTGCACACGCATGCGTGTTTAACAAGGATTCTCAGAGGACACTTGTGCACCAAGTCTGACTTATCTTTAATCTGCTGAACAGGCACAGACTTTCTGGCATATGAGATAAGCAGAAAGGTACTCTGACAGTAAATCCTTGATTACAAGAGGAACAATTGAAAATCTCTTGCTGACCAAGCATTATTTTACTTGTTCATATGTTTTATGTTGTTTCATATATAAGGGACAATTAGCAGAATGTCCCCCGCCCACCCCCACTCCAAGAAAATGCCATGTCTCCCTTTTGGTTTAGTGATAGCTTTAATCCATTGTATGAGCTGCAAAATGCATCTTGCAAAAAATCAGTTTTCATCTCACCTTGCAAACACAGCACATTGGGCAGTGCCTTTCAATTATCCAGGACATTTCAACCACCCCTTGGACATCTTTCTGCTTTGTATTTTTTTAAATAAATAACTCATCAGTGCTCCAACAAATCACATACATACAGTGAAGAAGAGTAAGTACTTTTGTGAGGCTGTGGCAGGAGATGATTGTACCTGATTTCCCCCCGTGTTGCTGCATCACTAGAAAGTGCAGTGCATTTTGTGTAAAAGCTTCTCCTGACACTCAGAGAGGGTTTTAGGGTGCACTGCCCAAAGAAGGAAAGATGAGGGGGGGGGAGGATCTTCAATGCCAACTGCTTCCATTAACTTTTCCACTGGATCCAAACCGATACGTTTTAGCAAACTTTTCTACAAGAAAGCCACGTATTTGTTTTCAATATCTCATTTGTCTTCTGGTGATGTGAATGTGCATGGTTTCTTCATGTTTCCCTTTTCCCCTTTTTTCTATATCACATTTGGAACCTTCTACAACTTCCTGTTTCTCTTTTCTTTGTTCTACATGTATGGCTGTTAAAAACACACAGCCTTTTGGGAAGAGGTCTATGTAATCACCACTGCATTAATATTAATCAGTAACTACTCTTAAGTAATGATGTGCAATACATTATTGGGTCAGCCACAACTCTCTCAGACCTTACCTACCCACCTGACAGTGTGTTTGTTGTGGGGAGAGGAAGGGAAGGTGATTGTAAGCAGCTCCAAAAGTCCATCAAGTAGTAAAGAGCAACATATAAAACCTCTTCCTCCTCCTCACAATTCGTTTGTCTTTGCAATATTCCTTATTGCATGTGGTTTTTAAAATTGAATACATTGTCATTCCTGGTGAAATAATGGAAGTGATGAGATCCCCCTCCTCCTTATCTCACCCCCAACAATGCACTTTGTTTTGCTGCAACAAACTGTGACCTGCTTGAGGTGGAAGCAGGGAGCCAGATATGCAGCTGGCTAGCCAGCCAATCAGGGAGCCATGTGAAGAAAAGTCCCCTCCCAGCCCCTCAGCACTGTTTGGAATGTTCCCAGGATGCCACATGTCAGAAATGTAGATCTCAGGGTACTTGGCAGAGATTCCTCTCACCCTCCCACCAGCACAGCAGCTGTCTTGCAGGTCATCTGCTTGCCAGGCTGGCACTGCCACTAGTTGGGGGCAGCCAGAAACAGTAGCAGATACCTTCAGTGCAGCATGTGTAGGGGTGGAGGGGAAAGAGAGGAGGACTAGGAGGAGGAAGGGAAGTATCTCCTGCTTCCCCTGGCATCCTTGAACACTGTAAACCAGGCTCCCAGGCACTGAATGAATAATATCAATGTCTGTGTTTTCTACATTGTTGTCTTTGTTATGCAAATTAATTAAGCAAAGAGGCTTTGGGGGGGTCATTTGATTCATTCATTTGGAAATGCAGACAGGAGAGGGGCCATGGCTCAGTGTTAGAGCATCTGCTTCATATGCAGAAGATCCCAGAATCTCCACTTAAAAGGATCAGGTATTGAAAGACCTCAGTCTAAGAGCCTGGAGAGCTGCTAGCAATCAAAGCAGACAACGCTGACTTTATATATCAAGAGTCGGACTTAGTAAAAGGCAGCTTCTTGTGTTCCTACTCTAGTATTCCTAGTATTGTTGCTGGCAGATTATAAAACTTGGTGACCTGCACTTTGTACACTTCTCATGAACACACGAAACTGCCTTATAGTGAACTGTTGGGCCATCAAGGTCAATGCTATCTACTCAGACTGGCAGCAGCTTTCCAGGGTCTTTCATATCTTTTCAAATGAAGATGCCAGCACTGAACTAGGGACCGTCTGCATTCCAAGCAGATGCTCTATTGCTGAGCCACAACCCCTCCCCAATTAAAAAAAATTATAGTAAACTAACACATACAGCCAGGCCTTTTTTGTAGCAGGAACTCCTTTGCATATTAGGCCACACCTCCCTGATGTAGTCAATCATCCAAGAGCTAACAGTAGGCTCTGCACTAAGAGCTCTGTAAGCTCTTGGAGGACTGGCTACACCAGGAGGGTGTAACCTAATATGCAAAGGAGTTCCTGCTACAAAAAAGCCCTGCATGCAGAAATATTTTTACATCCATAAGGACTAGAAACTGTTTAAAATGAAAGCTGAAGGTGAATGCTGTGCCATGTGTCATACTCTTTTCCTTCTTATCCTAAAACTGATTCTGTGGCACAAAGCAGGTTAATGCTTTTAGACCCACACAATGTGTTTAGTCCAGCTTTTTGCTTTTCCAGCAAGTGTTTCTCCTGTGTCAATAACAAGGTTATTGGGTGGTGGGGTGTTAGAAAAAAGAGTAAAGCTTCTTTTAAGCTGATGGATTCAGAGCTGCCTCTGAAGGGCACATTTCTCTTTGTATCAAAACATGTCCTGAAGCTCTCTGCAATACTGTTTGATTTTGAGCTTTACCCATTCCCGTTCTTCTGCAATGCAGTCACCATAACCTTTGGTGGGAAGTCACAGTACATGTGGCAAAGACAACTATGCACACACAAAAAGGCAAAGAAAATGATCTGTGCTGTTTGGTACCCAGATTTCTCTGATACTTTTGATTTATGAGCCACCAAACTGATAACTTTTGATTTATGAGCCACCAAACTGATAACTGCCCCTTGAAGTTGAAAGCCTTAAAGGATGGCTTTCCAAACAAACTCCAGTGGGTCTTACTTCTAAGTAATGGACTGCATTCCATAGCAGATTTCCACACACACAATGGTCATTCCACAGATGGAAATTACTTCTTTCTGCATGCTACATGAAAGTGATTATATACCCACTAACTTTTCCTCTTGCATGGGATATAACACAAAATATTTCTTCAATATGATTTGGGAACGATGCGACAAAATGAATGGGTTCAAAATGAACCATGAAATGGCCCAGTTCATGCTCAGACTGTGGTTTATTTCTTGATTCCTGATCATCTCTAGTTGTTATACCTTGAATATTTATAATACTTTTGACGCTCGTCTGCGTTTGGTGCCAGGGTTGCCTTTCCATTGCCTCTGATCCCTTGTATTTTGTTTTAAAGTCCCGTTTGAACATCTGAATCTGAAAACTGGAATAAACTTGTATGAAGTAACATACTGAAAGATATTTTATTCTGAATACACAGTAGTTTCTTTCTGCCCTCCCTTGTCAGTGGGTTTAGAACAGCATACCACCCTAAATATCATTATTGTCATTACTGATCTTACTGCTTGTTTGGTGTGAGAGCCAGTTTGGTGTAGTGGTTAAGTGCGTGGACTCTTATCTGGAAGAACCGGGTTTGATTCCCCATTCCTCCACTTTTACCTGCTGGAATGGCCTTGGGTTAGCCATAGCTCTGGCAGATGTTGTCCTTGAAAGGGCAGCTGCTGTAAGAGCCCTCTCAGCCCCACCCACCTCACAGGGTGTCTGTTGTGGGGGGAGAAGATATAGGAGATTGTAAGCCGCTCTGAGTCTTCTGCTTTGCAACCCTCTGTGACTTCATTTTCTTTTTAGCACAAAGGATATGCCTGCTACCTAAGGTAATGTGCCAATATGACCCTAGGGTCCCCCCCCCCCGCATTTCTCAGTTCAATAAATCTCCCAGGAGGGGAGATTGCACATACTGCAGTTGGCAGGGGAACTCAAGCAAAAATGTACATTGAACCACCTGTTATACATTCCACCATTCCATAAGCATACTGTTATCTTGATTACAATTATGTTGCAGCATTATATGTTGTTGCAACCACTGCACAAGTGCTTGCACTAAGTACATTTTTCTTTCTGCTCATGCATCACGGGACTCAACTCAGTGTTTGTAAGGTGAAAGTAAAAGGCATGATTCAGCTGGTCACATTGGTGGCTTTGCCTCCTGCGCCTTGCTTTCCATCAGCTTTGGTAGAGTCAGATGCAAACATTGTGTTGAGCCTGCTTGGTGAGAAGAAGGATGTTTCAAAGCAGCCAGAAAAACAGCTATAGAAGAGAACTAAATGATGCCACCCTAATCAGAGTCACACCCTTCTAAGCCAACTGACTTCAATGGACTTAGGACAGCATTGCACATGTCCGATGCAAAGAGTCTAATTTTGAATCTCATCTTAGCTACTAGTGGCCTTGGCCACCATGGTGTCTGTCAGCTCTGTCTTCCTCCTCTCCCACCAACTCTGCTCAGATGCTCTCTCTAGTAAGAGAGCCAGTTTGGTGTAGTGGTTAAGTATGTGGACTCTTATCTGGGAGAACCGGGTTTGATTCTCCACTCCTCCACTTGCAGCTGTTGGAATGGCCTTGGTTTAGCCATAGCTATTGAAGGGGTTGTCCTTGAAAGGGCAGCTGCTGGGAGAGCCCTCTCAGCACCACCCACCTCACAGGGTGTCTGTTGTGGGGGAAGAAGACATAGGAGATTGTAAGTCACTCTGAGTCTCTGATTCAGAGAGAAGGGCGGGGTATAAATCTGCAATTCTTCTTCTTCTTCTGCATTATACAGATAGTCACGCTTTCCTACCTTATGTTTTTCTCGGGGCCATCAAGTTGCAGCTGACTTATTGCGACCTCAGCAAAAGGTCTGCAAAGCAAGTCAGAAGCCGAGGTTTTTGCCATTGCGTTTCTCCACAGAGTCTTCCTTGGTGATCCCCCATCCTAGTACTAATCCAACTTAGCACCCAAGATCTGATGAGATTGATCTATATCAAATGATTCCGTATCCTATCCTATCTTCCACCCACCCACCAAGTCACAGCTGATTTATAGCGATCCTGACAACGGCAGACCCTTCTTAGCTTCTGAGGTCTGATGAGATTGGATCTACCGGCTAACCAGGTCAGGGGGCTCTACCTTAAAAGGTAATTATTGAGACAATGTGTGTGCAGAGATTCAATTCTGTGTAAAAGCTAAGCATTATATTATGGAAAGGAAAGGAAAAGGAATGGTCCCCTGTGCAAGCACCAGTCATTTCTGACTCTGGGGTGACATGCTTTCACAACATTTTCTTGGCAGACTTTTTACAGGGTGATTTGCCATTGCCTTCCCCAGTCATCTACACTTTCCCACCAGCAAGCTGAGTACTCATTTTACCGACCTCAGAAGGATGGAAGGCTGAGTAAACCTCAAGCTGGCTACTTGAAAACCCAGCTTCCACCGGGGAGCAAACTCAGGTCATGAGCAGAGCTTAGGACTGCAGTACTGCAGCTTTAACACTCTGCGCCATGGGGCTTTTTCTATAATATTATGAGTATAGCTTAAATGACAACTTTTCTGTTTGACTTGCCAGACTCAGAATGAGACAGCTAAGCTTCACTTCTTAGTTACTTTGGTGATTACTGAGCTGTTTGTTTACTTGTAATGGAGGGAGACCAGTTGGAGACCCCCATTTTAAACTCAGGAGGATGCTTTCTTGTCATTCTGCCACACTATGGGGGAAAGGTTTATACTTTTTTTCTGCTCTGATCTTTCACCCGTCTTATCACAGCCTGAATTTTGACAGCGCCAAAACTTTCAGCAACAAAACTCCATGAACTCTAGTGACTGGAGACCAAGCAGGGCAAATTACCATAATATCCAAGGCAATGTGCAGTTTTGCTTGATTTCCCCTGCCAACTGCAGTATGTGCAATCTCCCCTCCTGGGAGATTAATCAAACAGTGAAAAGGGGGGGGGGACCCTAAGGTCATATTGGCACACTACCTTGGGTAGCAGGCATGCCCTTTGTGCTAAAAAGAAGATGAAGTCTCAGAGGGTTGCAAAACAATAAGATCAGTAATGACAAAAATGTTATCTAGGGCGATACACCATATAAGTCCACTGACAAGGGAAGGTAGAAAGAAACTATTGTATATTAAGAATAAAATAACTTTCAGTATATTGCCTCGTACAAGTTTATTCAAGTTCTTAGATTCAGATGTTCAAAAGGGACTTTCAAACCAAATACAGGGGATCAGAGCAGGGGCGTAGCTAGGGCTTTGGGGGCCCGGGGCCCAAGATTTATGTGGGCCCCCCTACGTGTGTGCACGCCGCCAGAAACAGGATATGATGTCACTTCCAGTGATGTCACTTCCGCAAGATGGCCACCACTTGCCAGGGAGCCCTGCTGAAAACAGGAAGTGATGTAACTTCCCCAAAATGGCCACCACTTTTTTGGGGGGAAACAGGAAGTGGTGTCACTTTGGGGGCAGCACCCCCCCAAGATGGCACTGCTGGTGCGATCTAGGTCATGTAATTGATAACCTGGCTGGGGCTGATGGGAGTGGTAGGCAAAAAAAAATCTGGAGAGCTGCCGTGGGCCACCCCTGCAATTAGATCCCTGTGTGTGTCTTTTGGGTTGCCACGTGGAGGTGCAGTGAAGCCCCCTTGGCGACGGGGCTGCTGCGGGGGTCCTGCCCCACGGCCCCCTCAGGTCTCGGGGACGCGTGTGTGGGGCACGGCCGCCCCCGCCCTGGCTCCCGCTCTATGACCTCGGCGGCCGGCAGCAGCACAGGCCCCTTGCGCGCCGCATGGAGCACAGCAGCGTGCTCCCCGGGCTGCCTCGCCGGAGGCAAGGACCAGCTCGCCCTAGCAACTGGCGGCGCCTCCTCGTGGCGCGCAGGGCAGGGCAGGGAGGCCCTTGGGCTCGCAGGCGGGCGGAGAGAGCCCCCCTGTTGGAGCGGCGCAGCATGGCCCCGGCAGCCGCCCGCCTCGGCCCCGGCTGCCTCCGGCGGTAGGCAGCGGCGGCGCCCAGCTCCTCTCCTCGCCTATGATCGCCAGCATGAACGTGGCGCTCCAGGATCTCGGTAGCAACGTGAGTGGCGGCGGCGGGGACGCCAGGCAGCCGGCTTCTGAGGGGCCCCTTGGCATTGCCAAGGGGCCCCCAGACCCCCCAGACCTGGGGCGACCCGCCCCCCCTCCCTACACCACTGTATATCTTAAAGGTGCCACTGAACTTTGTTCCGCTACTTCAGACCAATATGGATACTCCACCTGAATCTAGGGTCTTTAAAATATATGAATCCAGAGGATCATTTCTACAAATGCCACTATGGGATATCAAGGTTTTTATAAAACACAGAACAATATCACAGGCTGCATATGCACATTATTACACTACAGCATTTGTCTCCAACTGGATTTTCTTGCACTGACAACCAATGTTCCCTCTAAGCTGCAGAGTCTTGTGAGCAAAAATTCTACTTTGTGAGCTACTGGCATTCAAATTGTGAGCTACTGCATAAATTAGTGTGCTCTGGGGTCATCCTTCCTGAGCTAAGACAAAAATTTGTGAGCTGGAGGCTAAAAGTCTGTGAGCTAGCTCAGCTTAGAGGGAACACTGGGAACACTGCTGACAACAGAACCAACAGGCAAATGACTGCTACAGTGCAATGATACTGCACTACCTATCAGTATGTAGATTAAGCAACGGTTACATCCCAAAATCTATGTGATTCCTCAATGCCATTTTTTTAAAAACTGCCAACAGGAGAAACAGGATCAGGGGAAATCATATAAACACATTAATTTTGGTCCGGTTAAATCATGACTCAAATTCCACTCCTCCCCCTCCCCCAATGCCGTTTCACTGGCAAAATCGATTTCAAAGGGGCCATTTCAGCGAGGCTATTCTTGAATATACTCATAATGAAATTGCAAAACAATGTGCGCTGCCAGGTACTTCATTTAGTAGTACCTGATGCCCTCAGTCTTTTGAACTATAAACATATGTCACCACTCAAGTCGCGACACAGGCCCTTTAAAAAAAAATTGAAAAAAAGCTCCTTACAAAGGCCCGCTTTAGCAGATTGCAACAATAGTACGTAGAAGCGAGAAGTTGGCCAGAAAATGTAGGTATCCCTAAGCGACAACAACATACAGATACGAGGGGAGGAGACGCCCACCCTTGAAGATGTGCTCCCTTGAAGAAAAGGGGCGAAAGGGAAATATCCTTTTCCACCCCGGCTTCGCGGTGGCTTCAGAGCCCAGGGGGGAAGGGTTCCCGACGGGTCAGCAAGCCGGGCAGCCTCTCGGCCGCAAGAAG
The DNA here is from genome assembly GCF_032191835.1 of Heteronotia binoei. Classification (NCBI taxonomy): domain Eukaryota; kingdom Metazoa; phylum Chordata; class Lepidosauria; order Squamata; family Gekkonidae; genus Heteronotia; species Heteronotia binoei. The sequence continues at coordinate 32,953,277 of NC_083226.1, forward strand.
CTGCGATTCGGCTGCAGCGTTTCTAACGAAGGGAGGGGAAGAAGGCGCCCGGGGGCGAGCACTTATACCTGAGGCGCCGTTGCTTCCCGGCGGGGATGTTTTGGGCGGCCGAAGCGGCTCCTGATGGCGCGGGAAGCTTTGCCTGAGGAGCTGATCCGGGCCACCGAAGCTCCCGACGCCTATGCCCAAGCCGGCCCCGCTCTCGGGAGCCAGCGGGCTGCTGCCTCTACCTCGGCCCGCGCCAGGAGTCCGGTCAAAGCCGTTGTCGGACATGTCAGCCTCCACAGTCCTTCCCGGCGGCAGGGACGCCAGGCAGCCGGCTTCTGAGGGGCCCCTTGGCATTGCCAAGGGGCCCCCCAGACCCCCCAGACCTGGGGCGACCCGCCCCCCCAACCCCCTCCCTACGCCACTGGATCAGAGGCAATGAAGGAAAGAGCAATACTGGGCACTAAACATAGACAGGGCCAGCTCGCTAACTAGGCAAACTAGGTGGTTACTTAGGGTGCCAGCAGGGGGGCCCTGAATTAGGCTTCCCCCCTCCCGGTGCCCAAGACAACTGCTTAGTTTGCCCCTCTCTATTGCCGCCGCTGCCACCCCCTTCCGCCCCCAAGCTTGCCACGATGAGGCTGGGCCCTACCAGCTTCAAGGCAGCTGTGTGTTTTTTGAAGCCAGAGCTGAAGGAGGCTTCACTTCATCTCATTTCTGGTTCTGGAAAGGAGGGGGGAGAAGCCTCCTCACGCGAACCATGAACCAACACAAACCACCATTTTCTCGGTTTGCACCGATCCCTAATAACAAAATAAATAAAATTTAAGAAGAGCTATGGATTAGTCCAAAAGTCCACCCAACCCAGCAAACTACCTACAGTGGCCAACCAGATAAACCCAATCCAGGAGGACTAGAAGCATGAATCTCCCAGAATTACAGCTCATCTCTAGACTCTGGAGAAAATGGATGATATGGAGAGTAGATTCTATATAATACTATACCCCACTGAGGTCCCTGTCCTTGCCAGGCTCCATCTCCAATCTCCAGGAGTTTCTCAAGCTGGAGCTGGCAACCCGACCCCTCCACCATCTGCCGGTGGCCAAAACAGACCTGGGAACCCTAAGTCCAAACCTTACTTTGTCATGCCCACCCAACAGCTGGTATCCAGAAATACACTGCCTCTGAGCAAAGAGGTTTCACTTAACTATTGTGCTTGATTGATATTGATGGAGCTATCCTTCCATGAATTTTTCATTCTCAAAAAGGACCTAAGCCTGTCTGTGTCAGGATTTCATTTTCACCATATTGATACTAGGGTTGCTAGGTCAGACTCAAGAAATATCTGGGGACTTTAGGGGTGGATCCAGGAGCAACCTTGTGACAAGCAGAACTGAACTCCAAAGAGAGCTCTGGCAATCACATTTAAAGGGACCAACCACACACCCAAGATGTTAGTCATCTTGCCCTTCTCCTGAGACCCGAGGCCTCTTCTGAATAGCTATATGTGGCTCTGCTTACTGTACCTCATTCCTCGTCTGAAGAAGTGTGCATGCACATGAAAGCTTACGTTCTGAATAAAACTAAGTTGGTCTTAAAGGCGCAATTGACTCCTATTTTGTTCTACTACTTCAGACCAACACAGCTGCCTACTTGGATCTACTTAAAGGGAGCATACACCTTTTAAATATCTTCCCTCTATTTGGAAATAATGAAGGATAGGGGCACCTTCTTTTGGGGCTCATAGTATTGGAGCCTCTGCTCCAATCTTTTTGAAGTATGTGGGATGTTTTAAGGAGAAGCACCAAATGCTTTGCTGAAAATTTGGTGCCTCTACCTCAAAAAACAGCCTTCCCAGAGCCTCAGATCCATGGATCAATTCTCCATTATACCCTATGGGAATCGGTGGTGTCAAATGTGTAGCCTGAGGGCCAAATCAGGACCCCAGAGAGCTCCCATCAGGTCCATGAGCAATTTACTGTCATCTACTTCCTTCTCTCTCTCTCTCTCTCTCTCTCTCTCCCCCTCTCTCTCTCATGCTTCCTTCAGCATCAAAGCTTGCTCAGCCAAGCTTGCTCAGGCACAGCAGTTACAGAGCCTGTATTTTCTCAGTTGGCTGACCAACACATGAAGCAACTTGTGTACAAAGGCTTGCAATGCCCAGCCATTTCACGTTTTCCCCTGGGTCTTATGATCAAAGCATTGACCATGAGATTTCTGTAATGAATGTCAATAAATCAAAAGTCAGTTTGCATCTTACAAACACACACCTGAACAACACCTGAACAGCATATTCAAGATTGCTACAGCACAGAAAGTGTCTCCAGATTTTGATGCAATAATTCAGAGCAAGAGGTGTCAGTTATCAGAAACTGTTAAATAAAATACTGTAAGAGTACTAATCTTTTAAGCATATTTTATTTTAAGGTTATTGTTTTTTAAATCTTTAACTGTGTTTGTCTGTGTCCTTTCTGAAGTTTATATCTCTGCTATCTGGCATTACATTTTATGACACACATGGCCCAGCCTGACAAGGTCTCATTTATGTCAGATCCGGCCATCATAACAAATGAGTTTGACACCCCTGCCATAGAGTATAATGGAGTGTCCTGCAGATATTTCCCTCCACCCCCTGCTTTCTGATGAACCTGAAGTCGGGGGAAGGCCTCCAAACCAAGGGATCCCCTGCCCCCCAACTGGGGATTGGCAACCCTAATACACTGGCAATTTAGCAACCAATGATTCCCCCATTATCTAGAAATGAAAGAAAACAACTGCCACACATGCTTGACACCATGTGAACCAAATTGGTCTGCAGGGCTGTCGTCCCAGAAGGAAGCCTCTTCTAAAGATGATGTACAAGAAAGCCCGTAAATGGTTTGCTGCAGACAAGTAGACTAAGGACATTGATTTCTGGAACCATGCCTGTGGTCCAATGAGACCAAGATAAACTTATTTGGTTCAGATGGTGTCAAGCGTGTGTGGCGGCAACCAGGTGAGGAGTACAAAGACAAGTGTGTCTTGCCTACAGTCAAGCATGGTGGTGGGAATATCATGGTCTGTGGCTGCATGAGTGCTGCCGGCACTGGGGAGCTACAGTTCATTGAGGGAACCATGACTGCCAACATATACTGTGACATACTGAAGCAAAACATGATCCCCTCCCTTTGGAGACTCGGCTGCAGGACAGTATTCCAACATGATAATGACCCCAAACACACCTCCAAAATGACTGCTGCCTTGCTAAAGAACCTGAGGGTAAAGATGATGGACTGGCCAAGCATGTCTCCAGACCTAAATCCTATTGAGCATCTGTGGGAAATCCTGAAACGGAAGGTGGAGGTGTGCAAGGTCTCTAACATCCACCAGCTATGTGACGTCATCGTGGAGGAGTGGAAGAGGACTTCAGTGGCAACCCGTGAAGCTCTGGTGAACTCTATGCCCAAGCGGGTTAAGGCAGTGCTGAAAAATAATGGTGGCCACACAAAATATCAACACTTTGGGCCCCATTTGGACATTATCACTTAGGGGTGTACTCACTTTTGTTGCCAGCAGTTTAGACATTAATGGCTGTGTGTTGCACAATTCTGAGGGGATAGTGCATTTACACTGTTATACAAGCTGTAGACTCACTACTTTACATTGTAGGCAAGTGTCATTTCTTCAGTGTTGTCACATGAAAAGATATACTTAAATATTTACAAAATGTGAGGGGGTGTACTCACTTCTGTGACAACTGTATGTCAGATCCAGCCATCATAACAAAGGAGTTTGACACCCCTGCCATAGAGTATAATGGAGTGCCTCACAGATATTTCCCTCCACCCCTGATTTCTGATGACCCTGAATGCGGGGAGGGCCTCCAAACCAGGGGATCCCCTGTCCCCAACTAGGGATTGGTAACCCTAACACACTGGCAATTTAGCAACCGATGATGTCCCCATTATCTAGAAATGAAAGAAAACAACACAACAGGAAATATCTGCCTTAGAAAAAAGGAGCTATACAAGATAATAATGCCTCCCTAAAACTAAGACAAGTGTGGATAAGTAAATTCCTCTTGCTTATTATCATTCCATTCACATTGCAGACTGCCAGCTGCACCTCTTCTCGGCAGCAGTTCTTTAGAAGCAATGAGGGAAAGCACAGGAAGCTGCCTTATAAGGTGTCAGACCATTGGTCTACCAAGGTCAGTATTGTCTGCTCTGATTGGCAGCAGTTCTCCAGGGTCTCAGGCCAATGACTTTCCCATCACCTACAACCTGATCCTTCTAAGCAGACATGCTGGAAACTGAACTAGGAATTCTGGACACAGAAACTAGGTAGTCTACCACCGAGTCATGGCCCCACAGCCTACACAGGTTGGAGCCAGAACTCAGTACTTCCCTGATATAAACCTGATTTGACTAGACCTGCCTGCCTTTGATGAATTAGTGGCCTGGCTCTCAGCCACAGATCCTCATATTCCTTCCCCCCCCCCCCCCAGGGTTGCCAGCTCTGAGTTGGGAAATGTTGAGCTTTTGCCAACCTCTAGGTGGCACCTGGAGATCTTCCACTATTACAATTGATCTCCAGGTGACCAAGATCAGTTCCCCTGGATAAAATGGCTGCTTTGGAGGATAGCGTCCATGGCATTGTACCATGTTGAAGTCCTCCCCTCCCAAACCCCCTTCCCAGGTTCCACCTCCAAAATCTCAACCCAATATTTCTCAACCCAGAGCTGGCAACCCTAGATGGGGAGCCTGGGGTTTGGGGATAGGAGGGACTCAGCAGGGTATAATGCCATAAATGCCACCTTCCAAAGTAGCCATTTTCTCCAGGGGAACTGATCTTGGTCCCCTGGAGATCAATTGTAATAATGTGAGATCTCCAGGGACCCCTTGGAGAGTAGTAACTTTTGTCACCCCTCAGCACATGACAAATATTTGAAGCCGTACTTGCACGGACAGTATCATCTTTCCCTGGGCTGCTGCAACCACCAGCACTTCCTCTGACTCACCTATACACACTGCACACACTGTGCTGAGGAAAATGGATCATTGGAGTCACCTCATAAAAACAACTTGACTCTGAGCAACACTGCAAAGGACACAGCGAACCAAAAAAAGAATCACAACAGACTCTACTTGAATTTCATTACAGTAGGGTTGTGTTATTTTTTTTTTAATGATTTCTGAAAGAGTCTGGTTCTGTCTGCTTCCGCACCAGCCTGCCTTAATGAAGCTACAGGGATGTAAATGAGAGAAGAACTTGGCTCAGTACCTGCTGCTAGAAAGATAGACCACTTGTTGTTTCTGAGCAATAGGCATCACTGTATATTTTAAAACTGCCTCATGTGGGTTCATTTCCCCCCCTCAGTGAATTTCAATTTATTCATTTTTTTTCCTCCTCTCTCCAGCAAGCACTGTGTTGCAGGCCTAATGCATGGGGGCTCCCGCAAAGACCATTTGCTTTCACACTGTTAAGTGGAACCTTAATAAGCAACTTCACCTACATGCACTTCACCTACATTGGCTTTTTCGGTGGAGTGAATGAAAGGCCTGTTTCTCTTTCTCACTGTGTTTGTCAGGTGCATTTCTTTCTTTTGGTATCTCTTCTTGCAATTACTCACAAGCAGAGTTCGGCATAAACTACTTGAGAATAAAAATGGAAGGCTTTCACTGTTCCTGATCAGCTTTTGGATTAACAAAGCTTGAGATAAGTCGTTCCAGAAGAGTTGACCTGCACAGCTTGTGTCCTGTTATTCACCAGCCACATACAGCTGAGTGACATGAGTGCAATAAAACTCTAGTTTTTGTTGCCTTTCTGAGGCTGTAAAAAACACAAGAGGGTGACCAATTTATTTATTTAAACATTTACAGGCTCAACTTTGTCCCCAGAATTCAAGGCAACAGCAATAAAATCAGCTCAACAACCAGGGCTTTTTCTTTTCTGTGGGAGCCCACAGGAGTGGCACTCAACCTGAGCTGACCAGGGCTCCAGCTGGCCCAACCTGCCATGCCACAACCACGTGCTCCCAGGCCAGGCAGTGTGGCCTAATATGCAAATGAACTCCTCCTGGGCTTTTTCTACAAAAAAGCACTCTCAACTGCACATTCCGCATTAAAACAACAAGTAAAACAACTAGCAATATTATTTTTCTTTTAAAAAGTTCCATGGAGGCCACTGGTTGCCATTTAAGATATCCCCCCCCCAAAGCAAAGAGCCAAAAGTTCTTCTAAAAAGTTCTGACAAGTTCTTTGTGGCAGGTCAGTCATATAAACCTCACACATATAACACATATGCATGCAGCAGAATAAGCCAGTCTTGGTTTAGTGCCCATGGACCCATCAGTCTGCAGGAAGCAATCAGGAAAAACTTCTTTAGATTCTGCTCTGACTGGTTGGCTGGAGACTGGCAGACTATCAAAATCTGCTTCATCCCAGCCCAATAACTGACAAGGCCTCCTCAGACTAGAGGGATCTCTCTGCTGACCCCCATGACTCCCTAAAGACTCTGAGGTCATGCCCATCACTCAGGAGAAAGTTTCATCGAGAAAACTAGTGCATTGTAGACTTTAATTATTTCATTAGTAACCATTTTTTTTAAAAAAGCTGCTTTTCCATCTTACTGGATTCCCAAAGAAAATTACAAAATGCTAAAAAAAATAAATAAATCCAAAATAGATCAACAATATAATAATGTGGTATATAATATAATCACTACCAATTTTCTTAGTTACTTCCAATTTTAAAACAAGCATTTTGGTCAGCATCATCCATCAACAATTCAACAGCAAATGCAATAAAAGAGAACTACAGATTTAAAGTCCATCAATAATCAGTGAAAAACTAGTAGAGACATGGCCAAGCAAAACTTCCCTTGAGAAGGCATTCTGAAGACATGGCACTGTTGTAATGAAGGCTTGTATGTCAGAAGAAGGCCACCCAATGTATTGAGAAGGCCCTCCACCGACACTCTCAGGAAAGGCTAACAGAAAAGAAGGCTAACCTTGAAATACCTGAACTACTCTCCCTCGGTCCTTTAGGGTTTTCAAGGTCACAACCAGCACTTTGAGCTGAGCTTAGAAACTAACTGGAAACCAGAGTAGACTAAAAAAGAACAGAATAATTTTATTAACGTATTTAATTTATTTAGTTAAGATATTTATATTCTGCCCTACCTCATGAACGGGCTCAGGGCAGATTACAACATAATCTAACAATTTTTAAAAGTTAAAGGTAGTTCCCTATGCAAGCACCAGTTGTTTCTGGCTCTGGGGTGACATCGCATCACAAAGTTTTCATGGCAGACTTTTTACGGGGTGGTTTGCCATTGCCTTCCCCAGTCATCTACACTTTACCCCTCAGCAAGCTGGGTACTCATTTAACTGACCTCATAAGGATGGAAGGCTGAGTCACCTTTAAGCCAGCTACCTGAACCCAGCTTCTGCCGGGATGGAACTCAGGTCATGAGCAGAGCTTGCACTGCAGTACTGCAGCTTACCACTCTGCGCTACAGGGCTCCTCTTAACAATTAAAACAAGAGCATTAAAACCAGTAAAACAGTCATTAACAGCACAATCCAGAGAGCGGGGGCAGAAAGTCTTTTGGGAGTAGACAAGTCGCTACGTGGGTGCAGGAAGGGTTTGCACCAATGTACGACCGGCGCCGCCACAGAGGAGGGGAGTTACATGGGTGGGGGGCCGCCTGAGCACCTCTCCACTCGAGGGTAGTGGTGCCTGAGGGCTGCGCACGAGTGTGGGCGGAAGTGAGGTGGAGCGCATCGTTCAGGCACAGGAGAAGGTGGAGTTGGGGGCGCAGCCAGGCTTAGGCTGCTTCCTGAGCAGTTTGGCCCATGGCACCCCCCCCCCGAGAGGTGCAATGTTATGCCCCGGCAAAAATAACGGTGTGTCCCATAGGCAGTTGTTGAGACCAAAAACAAAGGTTGCCTCCACTGCTGCGGAAGCTCGCAAACCTCTTAGGGAGTGGTGTGATAGCCTTGCTAATCCCCTTGCACCTCGGGATGATGAGCCCCCTCCCCAGCACCCAATCGCGGTCTCCCCCCTCCTAGAAATACTTCTGCTCTGGCCTCGTACAACTCAGTTGTTAGGGAAAGGAGCGCGTGGTGGGAAGTTCTGCCAGCGAGCTCCCGGCCATACAGACTTAGAGTGAGGGACAGGCAGGCACGTTGGTGACGGGTTTTGCACTGCACAGTTGCTTTGACAGTATCTTTGACTTGCGAGGGGGAGAGAGAGGTCTCTCCCCTGAGGCTAACTGCTCTTGTTTCCAGGTCTCCACAGGTTTCGGGCTCCTGGAGGCTCTGCATGTGAGGACTGTCGCCCATAGCTGGGTAAGTTCCACTACAACCCCCAGCCTCCCCCTCCCCTCACTCTTGACTGCTTGGTGTGACCGCTCTGGCACTTGAACCAGGAAGTGGGCTCTGGCAGGGGGCATTTGCTGACCTCGCTCCCCTGTGCTGCCGCCTGCTCCCTTCCCTTGGTCTGCCCTCTGCTGTGTTCCCAACCCCTGGCAAGGCATGGTGTGTGTGCGTGTGTGGCAGCTGCCCTGTTGCAAGGAGGTAGGTCAGAGACTGTCCCTTTAAGAGCACGCCCAGCTGAAACACCGCCCCTGCAGGTGCTCTTGATCTCTATTTCCATTTTGCAGGTGGGACTTCAACACAGAGGCTTCTGCGTGTGTCGCTCCGCCGCCCCCCCACTCTACTGGGAGGGGCCAAACAATGTGAAACCCTACCTCTGACCTAAAGTCCTCAAACTGCCGCACAGCGCGTTCGTAAGACTTCCTGGTGCTGGGTGCAATGGCTAGGACTATCACTCTGCAGGCCTCAGCTCTCAAATCAGCCATAGCTCCTGGGGCATTGCCTCCGGCTCGCGATCGGCATCTGGGGTCAGCTGACGAAACCTCTCCATCTGTTTATGAGAGAGTGTCAGCCACCCAATTATTCACCCCAGGAACATGCTTGGCTAAAAACAGTATGTTAAGCCGCAGACAATGCAGAGTGAAGGCCCTCACCATTTCATAACCCGTTGAGATTTGGATGAAAGGGAATTAATGACATGGACCACTACCATGTTATCACACCAAAAGTGAATTGTGCAATTAGCCATATGATTCCCCCACAGACAAACCGCAACAAGAATGGGAAAGAACTCAAGAAATGTAAGATCTCGGTCCTTACCTGCCTGAACCCATGACTGGCCAAGAGTCCGCGCACCAATGTCCATGGAAATAAACCCCAAAACCTAGAGAACCCAGCAGCATCTAACATAACCTGAAGCTCCGCTTCAAGCTTCATGTCTTCCCTCTAAAACGAAATCCCATTAAAGGACTCCAAAAACTCCTGCCATACCAAGTTCCATGCTGTGGAAGATGTAGACCAGCCATTGCATCACAAAGTCCACGCAAGAAGGCATGTCCAGGCGCCACTTTGCATGCAAAGTTCAGATGCTCTACCAGTTGTTGAAGCTCAAGTAAAGTAACCTTCCGCTTAAGAAGGAAAGAATCAACCCTCTCCCTCAAATCTGCGACTTTTTCAGTAGGTATTCTGGACAATTGTGCCAGAGTGTCTAGCTCAATCCCCAAAAAAGTAAGTATTTGCGCTGGACCCTCTGTCTTTTCCTGTGCCAGTGGAACACCCAGTTCCACCGCCAGCTCCATAAAGCCAGACATTAACTTTGCACAATGCCCAGTCCCATCAGTACCTAAAAAGAGGTAGTCATCTAAATGATGAACCACTTCCTGTAAACCCACTTTCTCACGAACAGTCCATTCAAGGAACGTGCTGAAGCGTTCAAAAGCTGAACATGAGACAGAGCAACCCATAGGTAGAGCTCTGTCCATGTAGAATTGCCCCTCAAAGGAAAAACCCAGAAGCTCAAAGTCAGCCAGATGGACAGGGAGAAGGCGAAAGGCAGACTTAATATCACATTTAGCCATCTCTGCCCTCCAACCACAGCGCCGAACAACGCAAATGGCCTGATCATAGTTGGTATACCTAACAGAGCATAAATGCTCAGGAATGCCGTTTACTGACGCACCCCTAGGATAGGAGAGATGGTGACTCAGATGAAATTCACCCAATGCCTTTTTCGGCACTACTCCCAGGGGAGAAACCTGAAGATTAGGTACTGGAGGATTCGGAAAGGGGCCCAAAATTCTACCCTCAGTCAACTCTTTGGCAATCTTATCCCTAACTACATGCTCCATACTTCTAACAGAACCAAGGTTCCCAGACCAAAATGCGACCTGAGGACCCTGAAAAAGAATTCTAAAACCAAACATAATACCTTTTAACAGATAAGCCCTATTGACCCATTTGGGATATCAGGCGAGCCACTGCTCAAGAGGTCCCACCTTTATCGGACTGGGCCCCTTTACCAGCTTAGGAATTACCTCCACCCCCACCTTGCTTCTTTTGGCCCTTACATGGTCGGGTTCTGGGGCAGTTGCTAAAGGAGTGAGAGCCCCCACACATGGGGCATTCATGCTTGTACTGGCAAGCCCGCCTGCCTTGCAGAACTGCAGGAAGAGGATGAAGAAGACACAGATGACCTATCAACTAAATGACTGCTATCAGAATGGTCACCCAAATTTGGCTGCGCAGGGGACATGACTTGGAGGCACAGCTGCTGGTGGATACGATCCCATTGAAGGGAGGCATATGAACATATGAAGCTGCCTTATACTGAATCAGACCCTCGGTCCATCAAAGTCAGTATTGTCTACTCAGACTGGCAGCAGCTCTCCAGGGTCTCAAGCTGAGGTTTTCCACACCTATTTACCTGAACCCTTTTAAGTTGGAGATGCCAGGGATTGAACCTGGGACCTTCTGCTTGCCAAGCAGATGCTCTGCCACTGAGCCACCATCCCTCCCCTCATCCTGAATTCTTCATCATATTGAATCCAAGCGGGCCCATTAAACATGGTAAATAATATCCATATACTGGGTAAGTGAAGCCGCCTTCCAAGGCTGGGTGTATGCTATCACACCAGCATATATAAAAAGCCCCGGCAGCCCATTGGCCCAAGTCTGGTCCACTTTGCGCTTCTTCAATTTTTCCTTTTCTTTGTCATCTAAATCCTCCTTATCTTTCTTCTCCAACTCACAGAACAGGAGGAAGAAGATATCTACATATTCTCCTTTTAGAATTTATCTCTCGTCGCTGGCAATAAATGGTCCCCTAAAGGTAGTGCTACTTCCCCAAAAGGTATGGCAGTGAAAGGAACAGCCCCATAAGCGGTGCTCAAGGGGGGAGGAAAGCCCCATCCCCCCATCATGGGACCAAACATGCTCTGTTGTCCAGTTGTTAGCCATGGCCCATAAGGGCCAAACTGCCCAGATGGCCCAGACCAGCCTTGCTGTGCACCCATACCAGGGGAGGGGAAAACACTTGATGCCCCTGTAGCAGCGCTCGATGTAGCTGGCGCAGCCAGGCCCCAAGGTCCCCATGGCCAAGCCTGCCCAGTGTGCAACTGTGTATTTGTACCAGCCTTAGCTCCAGTTGGTACCAGCGCAGATCCCTCTCCGATGTCTATAAGCGATGGCCCTGTGGCTCCTTCTGAGCCACCGGAACCCACAATTCCTCCACTGATGCTACCAGACAACCTGCCCTCAAGGATAGACAGCCTGGTTAAAATATCTGCTTGAAATGAAGCTTTAGAATTTTTCTGCAAACCAGAACCCAAACCCTGTGAGAGAGACATCCTGGAAGCCTGCTCAAGTGCCCTAAGCCTTTGCAAAATTGCAACATTGACCACATCCTTCTCCTCCTTATCTGAAGAGGATAAAGGGGGAGGTGGCTTTTTAGGCGGAGCTTTAGGAGTCTTAGGCAAAGGGTTTTTTCCCTTAGACCTGCCTGTCCCTTTTTTCCAAGTCATTTTAAGCACCCAAGATTATACTAAAATGGCCACTGATCCCCAGCACCCAAAATGGCCAACTCCTCCTACAGAAATAAAGCCCACAGGGAAGCTCAGTGCAATTGGAATTAAAATGGCCCCCTCTTTGCAGCACCTAAAATGGCCGCCTTATTTCCCAAAAGAACAACCCAAAGGGAACTTAAAATGGATGCTGCCTCCCTGCTACCCGCAGCTGAAAAAATCCTATTCAGAAAGGGCCTTTCACATCACCCACTACCTGATCCTAAATCAGCTCCCTAAGAAAGGAACAAATTTGCATCCACCCCACTACAACGTTGCCCAGTAAAAGAGGAGGGGTGAAGGGTGTGTGTGAAACCAGCTGTATAATGATGCCGCCACAACAGCGTGGTGAGTAGACTCCCACACCACCACCAGAGTCTCACCAGCAGCACTAAACACCCAGAAACACACCTCAATCGCTACCAAGCCTGCTGCCTTATCAGTGACCCAGTCTTTGGTGAAACGCCTGAAGGCCCAGAGTCAAGGGAAACTGACAAGAAGGAAGAGCAAACACTCTCCCAGCATTATCAGCCACCCGATCTCCCCTGAACGCGCTAAACGCTGCTATAAAAGAGCGGAGGGAAACTGACACGACTGGAGCCAGCAGCCAAAAAGACACTCCTCTCACGTCCGGTCAGCCGCCCGACCCCTGCCCAAATGCAACTGACACGATCGAAGCAGGAGCAAGCCAAAAGTGCTCCTCCTCAGCCCGATCCTGCAACGGCGACTGGGACAGGCAGGAAGAGCATGCTGCTATCGCAGCCAGCTCCGTCCCCAAGCCCAAGCCCAGCGGGCTGTCAATCTTCCCCTCCTCCAACAAAAGGGCGGCAGACGTGTCCCTCCGACCTTACAGTGTAGCTGCAGGCTGGTTGGGACAAATTACTCTAGTTCTGAACAAGAGGTTTTGAACAGACATCAGTAAGCTATAATATTGCAATCTTACATTATTATGGTTTCTGGATCTTCCCCTACTTGGTTAGTACTACCAGTTCTGAAAGTCCTATAGTGCAGTCCTAAACAGAGCTACACCATTCCAAATTACTTGAAGTCAATGGGTATAAAAGAGTGTGACTCTGCTTAGAAATGCACTGTCAGTCTGTTGCTGCTTCATTGGGTTTAGGAGGCACTGTTCAGGTATAAGCAGCAGTTATTCAGCTGAAGTTTGGTGCTGGTAAGGTTGCCAATGAGTTTTCAGCCTACGGGCAACCCCCTGGGAGTTTTTGAGGCAGGGCAAGGGTGATGTCTCAGTGCGCAACAACACCACATCACTTCCAGTTTTCCAAACGTCTATGGTAAAAACAATAAGGGATTTCAGAAATTCCTACAGCTGGGCTCCAACTTTTTAAAGCCTGTGGACCCTTTTGGAATTAGGACACAGGGTGGTGGGTGCAACTACAAAATGGCTGCTGCAAGAGGTGGAGACAGAATATCAAGGAGTGAGGTCATGAATAACTCTATTAGTAACTCTTCAACATTTCAGACAGAAGTTCTGTGTAATGAGATGCCTTTTGAAATGAACATACTGCTTAAGGGTATTTTCTTGCATACACACTCTCAGTGAAGTGAAGATCTGTGTGTGCTATGGTACCAGCTACTGCTGAAGCAACTTAAAAAAAAAAATCTGTGCAGCTGACCGGATCTCCATTGGTCAATCAGAACCTGGCTCCACCTGGTTTCTCCAAAGCAGGAAAGGTGTCAGTGGGCTGTTGGGACCACTGTCCTAGACCTTTGCTGCAACACCACTGTTTCTTCATTTGTGCATGGAGCAAAAGGAACCTGGCAGTGGGAGGATTCCTGCCTTGGCTACCCCATATGAGGGTGAATACCACATATGAAATCCTAGCGTCTGCATGTAAGTGTGGTGGTGGTGGAAAGTGCTGTTAAATTACAGCTGACATGGTGACCCTGTAGGGCTTCCAAACAAGAGATGTTCAGAAGTGGTTTGGCATTGTCTGCTTCTGTGTCATGACCCTGGTATTCCTTGGAGGCCTCTCATCCAAACACTAGCTTGAATAGGGTTGCCAGGTCTGTATTGGAAAATAGCTGGAGATTTTGGGAATGGATCCAGGAGACGGTGGAGTCTGGGTAGAGGAGAGGTCTCAGCATGGTATGATGCCATAGAGTAAACCCTTCAAAGCAGCCATTTTCTCCTGCCAGCTGGAGATCAGTTGTAAAAGCTGGACATTTCTAGGTCCTACCTGGAGGCTGGCAACCCTAGCTTCCAAGATCTGACAAGATCAGGCTAGCCTGAACTATCCAGGCCTGGGCACTGCATGTGGGTTCCTCCCCCTCACAAAAAGATCTGTGTAAGTGATTGTGGAGATTTGTACATGAAAACCTCTAACTGTGCACACACCAAGATCCACAAGGCTACAGCACACACAAGCTAAAACACTGTGCGCTTCACAGTGTACCAGAACTGTTAATTATTGCCAGATTGTATAGCCCTGGAGCATTAGAAAGATGCAGTCATTTATTACATCCCACTGTTGTTTATGTCTTCATTCTGGGATGCTGGGGGTAGGGGAGAGAGGGGAATGAACTAATAAAATAGAACGAAAGAAAACTTTAAAAAAAAATTCTATTAATTCAGCACAATTGGATCTACTGTCCAAAGTTAATAAGTGGCTTACTTTAGATTCAAGCGTTCTCTCAACAAAATGGTTTTTGAAGGTTGTTACTTTTTTAATAATAAAAAAGAAAGCTTATTGAAGCTGGGACAATTATAAATCCTGAAAGTGCAGAAAACAGGTATATGATGTCAGCTTTAAAACATAGTACTTTTGTTCAGAAAAGAAAAGAAATCCACTCATTATCAAAGAACACTCCAAACAAGATATATGAAGCAAGACCACTGAAAGTGAAGAGCCTAGGCCAAACCAGAAGGAGATCATTGAAAATCTTTGGTAAATGGGTTTTTGAGGACTCTTATAATACAGTGCATTCTGTTCAGTAAAGCACTCAGCTACCTTCTATGATGGCGCCATCCACTTCCCTCCATCAGAGGCAAGATTTTCCCTGTTTTTCTTTTCCTTCTGTGACTGAGGCACCCTAGTTATCTGTAACTTATGCAGAAGAACATAGAAGGTTAATGTAGCTCACAGAAATAAGATAAGATGGAATATTGAAGTATACATGTATGTATGGTATTATTTCTCCATACCCTTCCCACTTCCCCTTCCCACATCCCTTTGAAATTAATAAAATTGTATTTGGGAAAAAAGAGAAAAGAATTCTTGCTGTCACAGTATAATATTTTGGCTGTTTGCTCAGTCCAGGAACCTGAGGGAAGGAATTGGAGTCCCCTTTAACTTATACAACTTAATTGGCACTTGAGAAGTTTTTATATTCCAGATTGATAAAACATTTTATTCAACATAGAAGGAAGAGGTCAGATGAAATGAGGGGTAAAATTTCTGAGGTAACTCAATATAGATAACTCTGAGATAAAATCAGTATATGCACAAGTTTTTAGTTCTTATATTTCAGGCTAATGAGAGTTTCTTAAACTATTCACAGTTACCTAAAATCTTTATGCTGAGAGGCTTTTGTTCCAGTGTTTTCCCAAATACTTTCTTTGAGCATTATCTGAGTCTTTTGGCTTCCAGAAAGCTGGTACACTCTTTTCAGTACCCAACCTCTTCTCTTGAAACACCAATACTTGTATTGAGTTTTAAAATGACTCTTAAGGGCTTCAAAGGCAGTTGCTAAGCACACCAGACCAGACTGGACTCTTCAGAGTTAACTCCCTATTTGGCTGGGTAGGGAAATTGTCCTCTCTCTAGAAGATCTATCCCCTATCTTTAGCCCAAATGGGGGTCTCCAGGGGTGGAATTCTAGCAGGAGCTCCTTTGCATATTAGGCCACACACCCCTGATGTAGCCAATCCTCCAGGGTGTGTGGCCTTATCCTGCTAGAATTCCACCCCCGGGGGTCTCCAGCTAACTACCCACTCTTCCTTGCCAACTTTCCCCAGTTCTTCTGTCTGTGTTTACTGCTCTCCATCAGGGCTGAATTCCAACCCTGCCAGTACTTGACTCATCTCAATTAGGGCTGAAATTAGATTAAATTCTCCTCAGCATCCAGTTCAGAAACCTTTCTCTGCTCAGCTGATGCTAACCAATCAGATCTCTTGGAACAACCTGTCTGGTTCTGTTAAGAATTATCCCTTCAAAGACCTGTTTGTATAGCACATCTAAGCTTTTAAAAAGTGCAGTCTGTCACACCTTCATGAACAAATCATTGTGTTTTTCTTTTTAAAAAATAGAACAGGGGTAAAGCTGCAGTACTGCAGATGGAGCCCTCTGCTCATGACCTGAGTTCAATCCCAGCAAAAGCTGGTTCAGCTAGCCGGCTCCAGGTTGACTTAGTCTTCCATCCTTCCAAGGTTGGTAAAATGAGTACCCAGCTTGCTGGGGGGAAAGTGTCGATGACTGGGAAAGGCAATGGCAAACCACCCCGTAAAAAGTCTGCCATGAAAACATTGTGAAAGCAACGTCATCAAAAACGACTGGTGCTTGCACAGGGGACAATGGCAAACCACCTTTTTAAACCAAACTGTGCCTCGGGAGCTACATGTGGCTCTTTCACACATATTGTGTGGCTCTTAAAGCCCCCATGTGGTGGCTTGGAGAGTGGATTTAAAGTTGCTTTCTTTCAACTTCTTTCTCTCTCCCCTCCCCATCTCTCTCTCTTTCTTCCTTCCTTCCTTCCCTCAAGCATCTGACATTCATGTCTTGCGGGTCTCAAACATCTGATTTTTTTTCTATGTGGCTGTTACATTAAGCAAGTTTGGCCACCTGGAATTGAACAATCACTTTATATCCATTCCCCTTTATTTAACAACCACTATATTTACCATGAGCCAAACTGTTTGGTCAATAATTGCATCCAACCCTTATGACTCAGAAGCAGATAATGGTATCTATAGCCAGGTATAAAGATTTTATAATTAAAAGCTGTATTAAAATATACATTAAAGATAAGAGTGGCTAAGTTTGCCTCGACAGCCAAGAAAGTCTGGGCGACAGCTGTGTCTAAAGGCTGAAATACTTTGTTATATAAGACAGGTGCTTTTGTGTATGTGTGTTAAAATGTGCTTTTATATGCTTTTAATATGTTATTGGTTTTGCTAACATTCGTCTATGTTCCATTTGACCAAAGAAGCTTGAGAGAGAGAGAGAGCCTTTTCAGTGGCTTTCACTTTCAAAAGCTCTAAAGGCACTACTGGATAAAAATCTAGATCTTCTACTGCAGACCAGCTCAAATACCCTTCTGAAACTTAATGGGAAGTACCACATAGGATTATTGTAAGCAGTTTTCAATCCACATTGGGGAGAAAGGTGGGGTATTTTTGAAGTAAGCAAATAAATTATCATTCATGCTAAAACAGAACATTCCATGACAAGTAGGGACACATTCTCTATTTGTCAATTGTACAATGAACCAACCCCATCACACTGTAGCTTGATTTTAGACTCCGGTGGCAAGGAATGAATAATGAATTATCTCTTTCTATGTTAATATTGCAAAATTGATTTGGGTGGACAACTAGTCAAGCATCTTATTTCAGAAAGGGACCATCTAGATGACCCTGCTAGTACTAAGAGCCTGGCAAAGTGGAAAAAGCCTCCCTCATCCACTGCTAGTCATTGTGGCTAATAGGTTGAACCTATCCTTTGCAAATTTAATTCCCTCTTAAAGCCAACTATACTTATGGCCATCACTGTGTCCACTAGCAGTTACAGTTTAACCACTTGTTGAGTAAAGAAGAGTTTTCTATTGTTAGTTCCAATTATATTCCCCATCAACTTAACTGAATTCTAGTATTATGGGATATGGTTGGATGTTTCCTTCAGGTTTCCCTCCTTCATGGCAGTTCACTGGCTCCAGGAAGTTTTGCAGGAGGTGCAGAGGAAGGAGGCTGATGAAAGAAAGGGAGCAACAGTTTCAGGTACATGCCATCCTGTGTGATTTTGATGATCTGAGTTCCCCATGCTAATGACAACCTCGATTGTTTTATGGGATATGGAGAAAAAAAAGGTTCTCCCTATACACATTTTCCACTCCATTAATAATTTTGCAAAGCTTTTATCATGTAGCTGCTCCATTGCCTCTTCTTTCAACATTAATGCCACAAACTCCTTGAGTTCTAGACTAAACTGGCAATTTCCAGCAATTCCACAGCACTGCTGCAGACCACCCCCCCACCCGTGGTTCATCTGGGTATCCTATCCTTCAGGAAGAAGAAGAATTGCATATTTATACCCCATCCTTCTCCCTGAATCAGAGACTCAGAGTGGCTTACAATCGCCTATGTCTTCTCCCCCCACAGCAGACACCCTGTGAGGTGGGTGGGGCCGAGAGGGCTCTCACAGCAGCTGCCCTTTCAAGGACAACCTCTGCCAGAGCTATGGCTAACCCAAGGCCATCCCAGCAGGTGCAAGTGGAGGAGCGGGGAATCAAACCCGGTTCTCCCAGATAAGAGTCCGCACGCTTAACCACTACACCAAACTGGAACAGCATTCTGTGGAAATTACTGGACTGCAGTAGGAGAGGAGGGAAGCAGGGAAGTCCCATTCCATTGATAGAAAATTAGCCTTTCATACTAGGGAAGGTGTTCCAATGCTTTAATCAGTTTGGTTGCTCTTTTCTAGCGCCACAATATCCTTTTTCTGATACAATGACCAGAGTTAGATTAATGTTTCAAATGTGGGCACATCATAGATCTATACAAGGACATGGCCTTTGTGTTTTGGTCCCCTTGTCAATAATCTGTGGGACAGAACTAGCCTTTTGAACTGCTGCCACATACTCCGTCAACACTGTCATCAAGCTTTCCACCACAAGATCTAATTGGTCAGCCACTGCCAGTTCACACTCTATCAGTTTACATTTTGCCCCACTGAGCCACAGCGTCACCTACTTGCCCAGTCTGCAGCAATCATTCTGGCACATTTCACAATCCACTTTGCTTATGAACATTCTGAATAACTTCATGGTATCTGCAAACATTTTTGCTGCTCTTCTCCGATTCCAGTTCATTTAACAACAAATTAACTAGTACTGGTCTCGGTACCAATCCCTATGGAACCATTTACAATCCTTCACAACCATCAACAGACTCCGACTTTAATGGAATTTAGCTCTTGTCCTTATGCTGTGTATGCACCACCTTAATGGTGCCAGTGGAGCAACAGAGTATATATATCTATATAATTATTTTCTTCAAGTTAAAACTGGAGCTCGGCATTATTGAGGATGCAGGGGCCTTGTCAGAAATAGCAACCCTGCATTTGTTCTCTCCCTCTTCTTGGCAACACCTGGCAATCAAAAATGCATGGCATTACATCACTGTGTTCCAAGTTCACCCCTCAAGCAGCCGTCAATGAAGTGGAAGAGAGAGGACTTCCTCTGCAATGCCTAGAATTGGCTAAGACAGATGTTTTCCTGATGTAAGACAGATGTTTCATTATACTGCAGAAATATATTTTAATTTCATCAAGTTATGCAAGTTCCCCCCCCCCACTTTGTTACACACAATAATGTCAAAAACTTATAAAACTGTTTTTATAACAAGGAAGTTTGAAATCTGTACTAAAATAATCCAAAACTGTCAGCCACAGAATTCAAACACGGTTCCCTCTAAACTGAGTTAGCATGAGCTAGCTCACAATTTTTTAGCCTCCAGCTCACACATTTTTGTCTCAGCTCAGGAAAAATGGCCCTAGAGCAAACTAATTTATGTAATAGCTCACAACTTTAATGCCAGTAGATCACAAAGTAGAATTTTTGCTCACATGACTCTACAGCTTAGAGGGAACATTGAAAAAAAATTTTTTAACACCGTTTCTTTTCAAGCGGATTCTGAAATTTGGTTTATGTTGATATGAGTTTATGTGTTGGATGAAGAAGAAAAGAATGGGAGAATGGAAAATAAAGATGTACTTGGGAGGTAAATTTGTCTCTAGGAATCCTGCTGATCCTCAGGGTGGTTGTGGGTGCAGTGTCTGTCTTGCATGCTCCACTCATCACCATCGTGGGGACAAGGAGTCAGAGCTCAGTTGCACATTCAAAAAGGCATGGGACAGCTCACTACTACACAGCATCCCCCCTTCCCTTTTAGTCTTCTAAAGGGCTTTTTCTAATTCCCTGCCAAGTTGTGCTGTAACATTACGGTACATTTCTGCAGGGAAAGACAGAGGGGAAAGGAGGAGTGGGCTCAAAGCTCCGTTCAGACCAACTAATGGGAAATTCTTGTGTATACTAGGTCTGCTTCAAACTCTTTATGATAATCGTTATATTGATTTTTTTCTGCTGGAAACATGAGAAACATGAATGACTAAGGTTGCCAGTCCTTAGTTAGGAAATACCTGGAGATTTTTTTTGGGGGGGGGAGGGGGAAGAACTCAGGAAGGGTGGGGTTTGGGGAGGGAACTCAGTATGATATAATGCAACACAGTCCACCCTACAAAGTACTAGGGCAGGGGTGGCCAAACTTGCTTAATGTAATAGCCACATAGAATAAACATTAGGTGTTTGAAAGCCACAAGGCATGAATGACAGATGTCTGAGAACTGGAAGACATAAAGGCAGGCAGGTGAATAGAAGTGAGGAGGGGAGGCAGAGATGGAAAGAAAGCAACTTTAAATGTATTCTCCAAGCTGCCAGCTGGCTTGGCTTAGAGCAGTTATTTCAAGAAACAAATGCCTTCTTCAAGCCAGCTGACAGAGCCATGGGGGCTTCAAAAGCCATTCAATGGGCCTATTCAGACGCACAGTTTAATCAGATGTCACTGCTGTTTCCTACCGGATCATTTTGTTACCTGCTCCTTTGCGGTGTTTTTTGAGTTGATGGTTTCACCTTGTAGTTTTCTCTGTCTGGATTGTTCTGCTGCAATATTAACCAACTTTCAGATGTCTGAAGGCTGTCCCAGAACAAAAGGAGCCTCAGACATCCGGTTTACGGTCACAATTTTTTAGCTATATGTGCATAACCGCATAACCACATAATGTTTTCTGACCTATGCACATATGCGCATAATAGTGGGGGAAACAAAAAAAAAGAACTGCATGGCGCCGTCATGTGGACAGCAGAAGACGGTTTCACCATGGAGTGATTCGAATTGCAGTATAGCAGTCTGATTGATAATATCCGGAACAAAGATATTCAGAACAGAATGAGTCAGTTTAACACGGACTCAACACACCGTGTGAACAGAGCCAATATGTGTAAAAGAGTCACATGTGACTCTTGAGCTGCAGTTTGACCGCCTCTGTGCTAGGGGAACTGATCTTACTTGTCTGGAGATCAGTTGGAAATCCTATAAATGACAGGTGTCTATTTTTAAACCCCAGGTACACGGCTGTTGAAGGAGCATGCCTCATTACACTTACGTAACCACAGTATTTTCTCCCCTCCCCCAGTACTTCAGGCCCCTGCAAGTTATTTCAGATTTCAGGTATAGCCTTTTCTCTTGCTCTCACAAATACCCTTTTCTCTTGCTTCCTGAATTTAAATGGCTCCAGTTCTTTAAATATAGCCCGCCAAGCATTTTAATATACCACATTTCAACAACTGCCATGTTCTTATAGGTCAGCTATCCATCCTTCAGCAGCAAGAACTCACCACAAAAAGGCCTAACCGTCAGCTCAGCTACAGCAATGTGGTTATTGCTGCTTCAGTGGTGCATTTCTATTTCCTTTAAGGTATCCTTTTCTTAGCAATGACCAAACATAATAGGTTATAAATGACCAAGCCTATAGGAAGTGTCTTCTTTGCTGGAAATGTCTTTTGACACATTCTCTGTACATACAAAGAGATCTTTTCGGAAATGTCAGCTCAAACTGTTCTAAAGTGAAATAAATCATAGCAAACAGAAACATCCTGTTACACGTTGTGCTATAAATTTATTTTCTTCTCTTGCATGTGAATTACCTTACAAATGCTTTTCATTTTCCTTTCCATTAACATTTAACTGATCTTGGACTTATTATACTCCTCAGCAATCCAATTCAAAACAAAATAAACAAAAACCACGCAAACAACCCAGACACCAAAAGGCAAGGAAAAAAGCACAAAGAAAATGCTTGTGAGGCCCAGGGCCATTTACGATGTTCCCATTTACTCTGAATAACAATCCTTCTTATCCCCAGTTCAGCTGTAAGTGCTGCTGTACTGCTATATTTTATATATATGTGTGGCAGAGTATGCATTTTATAAACCATACAGACAATGCAAAAATATCAACCAGGGAAATCTTAAGTTATATTTTCCTCATAACACAAAAACAAGGGGAACATAAGGAAATTGACGGGTGGGAGAATAAAGACAAACAAAAATGCTTATTGCCATTCACCTGCAGAATTCATTGCAAAGTTTTGGTGCCAGTTTGGTGTAGAGCCAGTTTGGTGTAGTGGTTAAGTGTGCGGACTCTTATCTGGGAGAACCAGGTTTGATTCCCCACTCCTCCACTTGCACCTGCTGGAATGGCCTTGGGTCAGCCATAGCTCTGGCAGAGGTTGTCCTTGAAAGGGCAGCTGCTGTGAGAGCCCTCTCCAGCCCCACCCACCTCACAGGGTGTCTGTTGTGAGGGGAGAAGACATAGGAGATTGTAAGCCGCTCTGAGTCTCTGATTCAGGGAGAAGGGCGGGATATAAATCTGCAATTCTTCTTCTTCTTCTTCTTCAAAGCAGTATTGCAACGCAGGGCAGCAGCAAGATGGCAGCTTAGTCCATCAGACAAAGGGAACCAGGTAGGGCTGCCAGGTCCCCCTGGCCACCAGCAGGGGATGTGTACGGTGCCAGATCCAGATTGGGAAACTCCTGGAGATTTGGGGGTACAACCTTGGAAAGACAGCGACTTCAGTGAGCCCATCTGTTTTTCAAGGCATCTCCAGGGGATCCCCAAGTCCCCACCTGGAGGCTGGCATCCCTAAACTCTGCTCAATGGAGTGGTAGAGTCACGATAGAATCAGTGAAGGACAGGCTATTTTTCTTAGTCATCTTTGAAAAGCAAATAAACAGAGTGAAGATATAAATTAATTCTTAATTGGGGTCTGGTAGAGTCATGATGGACAAAAATAAAATGAGTCCAGTGGAATCTTAAAGATGAAAATTTATTACAGAATATGCTTCACTTCAAGTAGCATTTGAAGAAGAGAGTTGTCACTCATGAAAGTTCATGCTGGAATAAATGTTTTCCATCTATTAGCTGCCACTGGAACTCTGTTTTATTTTGCTACAAGCAGGGCTTTTTCTGTAGTAGGAACTCCTTTGCATATTAGGTCACACACCCCTGATGTAGCCAGTCCTCCAAGCACAGCTCCTGAACCTTTCTGAGGGTTCCTCCTCTTTCTCCCCACCTACCTTGTCCATTGAATAGTAGATGCAGCTGCATAAGAATCCCTGGATTAGGAGAGCAGGCAGCCAGCCACCAGGAGCTTTGCCTTGCTCCCAGCAGCCCTCATTAACCCCTGGAGAAACCTGTGTCACCCTTTCTCCACTTCTTATATGATTTTGGGCAGCAGGTGGCTTGCTGGCCTTTTGAGTGGGGGGAGGCCCAGGAGAGCGAGGCCTGCTTGGACTGGCTGGATCTCTAGCCAGCCCAAGGAGGCCTCGCTCACCCGGGGCTCTCCTCTCTTGCATCGGGTTGCTTTTGGCTAGGGGCAGGCAGCAGTATATGCTAATTAGTTATGCTAATGAGCTCCACCACCTACAAAACAAGTCCTGGAGGCAGGCAATGGCAAATAACCTCTGAATGTCTCTTGCCTTGAAAATCCTACCAGGTCTCCATAAGTTGGGGGCACTTTCCACCATCACCAAAGTAATACAGCTATCCCTCATGATGGATTACTCAAACAACTACTTCACCACTTCAGTGTAAACAGCTAGCCAGTGTGATGGTCAAATTTCTGACAGGCACTATGCACACCATGTAACTGGTTTCAGAGTTACTGAATTGCTAAGTACCTCCTTCCTTTATGAGCCTCATAGCTTTGGTAATAAAATGTATTAAGGAAAAACATTTTATTAAAGAGGACTTGCTTTGCCTTAGACCTTCACTATCTACATATCTTGAGAAGACGCTAAAATGGAAAAGAAGGAAATAGATAAAGCCCAACATCTACTGCTGACGTGACTATATTTTCTAATGAGGATAGATAAATAACAGAACTTCACTAGCAAAGGAAGGAGAGCAAAAGATCGCCACTTGCCCAAGTCGTTTCTCTGAGTTTTGGATAATTACTCTGATTATCCATTCCCCTTAATATCACCTTTTCTTACCAAGTCCCAGAAAAGACACTTAAATGGGCTGCACTCTAAGGAGGCCTATAAGAATCTAATTTTAAAGAGATAATGCAATGGAGCAAATTATATTAAAAACAAAAACAACAGTGACCACATGCTAACCTGGCAGCTTGTAAAAGCTCAAGGGAGATGACAAGTGACGGGAATAGATGTAAAAGCCTTTTTAATATCTCCCTAAAATGTTTCTAATTCCTTTCTCCCTCGTATCCAATAATATTAAGCTCTCCCAAACCATTGTTTTTCAGTGTGTTTGAAAAAGCATACACGTCAGTTGCCATTTAATTATCCATAATCCAATTTAGTGCGAGGCCACTGACCTTATGGGCAACCTGACAGCATAAGGTATCTTGAAAAGGGATTGCCCAGATGGTTCTGGGATGGTTTCATGTGGCTCTGTCTTAGAACTGTTGTCAGGGCAGCTGAAATCTAAACAGGCACTCTGGTTTATTAAAAGTCATCAAGTACATGACAATGATGGCAACATAAACTGGATTCCACCCCCCAAACTGGAAGAATGGGTGATTCTAGGGCTGTCAGATTGGATTCCATCTGAAATGTTGACATAGAGAAGTCCTTCTGCATACAGAAGAGCAACTTGCCCGCCTCCCTGCTCCTAATGAAGCCCAAACTACCTACTGAAATGCTGCTCCTGGAGGATGGGGGACACACCAATGGGGGGGGGGAGGTTTGAAGGAGGGGGGAAATCAGCAAAAATCACAAGGATCTTTTTTGTCAGGAAGTAACCCACTGTTAGGAGCCTTGTGGCACAGAGTAGTAAGCTGCAATACTGCAGTCCAAGCTCTGCTCACAACCTGAGTTCAATCTTGGCAGATGCTGGGTTCAGGTAGCTGGATCAAGGATGACTCAGCCTTTCCAAGGTTGGTAAAATGAGTACCCAGCTTGCTGGAGGTAAAGTGTAGATGACTGGAGAAGGAAATGGCAAACCACCCCATAAAAAGTCTGCCGTGAAAACGTCGTGATGCGACATTACCCCAGAGTCGGAAACGACTGGTGCTTACACAGGGAATTACCTTTACCTTTAACCCACTGTTAGTAATAAGTTTTATTGGAATATAGTTTATACTGAACTCAGGACTTTTATAACACTTCAAGTGCACTACTTTACAGTTGAATCAGTTCTGCTTCTGTCCTCACATGTAAAGTTATCACAGGATAAAAGACTGAGCTGCAGTCCATGATGGAACCAGCCTTAAGAATTATGACTGGTTTATATCTTTCAATGTTCTTTTGTGCTTCAGTCTGTTTCCATTCCATCACCACATTCTAAATCACCACATATTTCTAAATTAATATATACCATGGGGTTGGGTCTAGACTAGGAAGTTTCTATGGGTACAAGGATTTCTGCTCATGGAGCATGATTTTCCTCACTCCCACAGAAACCCCAGATGCACCCCATCTTGTTCTTGAAGCAGAGGAGGCCCCAGGAACAAAATTTCAGGAGGAATTTCAAGCTGCCATAGGAGAGGGTAAGGTGGAATTGTACTCCATGAGCAGAAATCCTGGCTTTTGCAGAAATGTTTGTCTGGATTCTACGCCATGGGTTCTAGACAAGACATTTTCATGCTTCTGAATAATTGAGTATATTTTTCAGTTTTTCAGTACATTTTCATCTAATGATAGTAACATACTTCTGTGAGCTAGCATAATAAATGAGGATTCTGTTTCAAATTTTACTTCTGCCATGGGCTCACTAGGTGGCTTTAGGCAAGTCATCTGCTGTCTTGGTCTCTTTTGTGCATTTGTGATACGGGGATGATAACACGGGCCTATTTTACAGTGTAGATATACAGACTACAGACACAATGAACATCCCATACTAAGTATTATTACTGAGTCACCACAGATGTATACACACACAGAGAGAGAATTTTATATGGGTCTCCAAATGCTTAAGACTGAAAACTTGCTGAACAATTGGTCTGGTTCCTTTGCTTAGCTTATCTACCATATGCATATATTTCCCAGCTTGATAACAACAGAAGAAGAAGAAGAGGAGGAGGAAGAGGTGGTTTTTATGCTCTGCTTTTACCCCAAGAAGTCTCAAAGCATCTTCTAATCACCTTCCCTTCTTCTCCCCACAACAGGCAACTTCTGAGGCAGGTGGAACTGAGAGTTCTGAAAGAGTTGTGACTGGCCCAAGGTCACCCAGCAGGTTTCATGTGGAGGAGTGGGGATTCAAACCCAGTCCTCAAGATTAGAGTCTGTCACCCTTAACCATTACACCAGCCTGCACCAGGCTATTACAATGTTAATCACTTAAACAGATGTAACTGATATCTGAACATTTAAGAAGGTTATAGTGAATGGACTGTTCTTTTGTTTGTTTTCATAATGATACCCTATTTTGGCAAGATGTGTAGTGACCTGACATCTCATTAATTTAGCCTACAACCCATTATTGCTATTAAATGCATGATATCAGAAGCCAAATATGAGAAACTGAATGCTAGAAATCGGTATCCTTGAATGTAGTGTGGAAGAAACATCAAATTCCTGTGTGATAAAATTCTTTAATTCCCAATTAATTTGTTTCAATAATAATAGAAATAAACAGGAAGAAGGGTTTGCTTTAAAAAACACACACAGATTTTTTGCAACTTTCTCTATTGTACTCTTGGAATGCAAAGACCACAGTACTTCTGAAAATACATGGTGCTTGAAGCCACAGTAGTTCCACAATAAGTTTGTCACATGGCATATGAAAGCTGTTCTCCATAAAGTCTAAAGCCCTTTTGGGTCCACCAAACTAGTTTCTTGATCCCAGTTCAGTGCCTAGAATCCCATGCAGCATACTTACTTAAACTGCGTCCACCTCAGGTCTCGGTTTCAGCAGGAGCTCACAGAAGCACAGCTCCTGAACCTTTCCAAGGGTTCCCCCTCCTCCTCCCCCCCTTGCCCATTGAACAGTAGGTGCTGCATAATAATCCCTGGATGAGCTCCACCACCTATTTTTCTACAAAACAACCCATAGCCCACCTAATATAGTGATTTGCTTCTGGGTAAACATACATGGGATCAGGATAAATATCTCAATAAATTCTTTGTGATTCAAAAAGTGTATGTACTGGTTTGTGGGTTTTGTGATCCAAGAGTTGACTGCTCTGTACAGTTCAGAGATTTGCTTTTCAAAAAGCTCCCAAGTTACCAAGGCAGAATTCTCTCATGTACTAGACAGAGTGAGGAGAGGGGAAAGTCACGTTTAATGTAGCTGGACTGTGACTATGCCTTACTGTTCCTGGTTCTCAAAGTTATGCATGCAGCTCGTCTCTCTGTAACACTGCACTACCAGAAGCGTTTACATATAAATCCATCCAGGATAAGTAGCTCCCAGAGATGGATCAGCATCCAGATGGTGTTTATTCTCATACTTCTTTAAATGAAAAACAGAAAGGTGTTCAAGAGTAATTTTCTATATATTAGACAAAACATTAATGCTGCAATTTGTGCTAGACACAAAAATGACCTGCCACTAGCATTTTCCACCTACTCTTCAGATGATTTATTCAGCACAGATTATGTTAAAATCATGAATCTATTGTTCTGTGTGCAGGCCTACTGTTATGTGAATCTGGTGGAAGGAAGGAAGGAAGGAAGGAAGGAAGGAAGGAAGGAAGGAAGGAAGGAAGGAATTGCTGAATTGAAAAAAAATTGCAGGAGCATGGAGACACAACTGCAAGAGGATTTGTTGGGTTTTTAATGCTACACCAGACTTGCCTCCCAAAGGGATGCAACATTCATTCCCATCATTTAATTTGGTAGGAAACACCACTGATATAAACAGAATGTAACATGTTTTCAGTAACTATCAGAACAACAAAACAAAGAGGTGTCCTAGGTAATGCTCAGAAATTCATAAGGCAACTAAAACAATCTAAAGGTACTTTTGGAAATAAAATGCAACATAGTGCTTGGCATCATAGTGCAGGTTTTTTTTAGTCTTCTGCATTTTCACATACAACACTCATCAATTCTTAAAACATTTTGCCAAGGTAGATATTATTATCATCACCATATTGTAGATGGGAAGTGAAGGTGGCTTTGCTAAGGCCACCAAGACAAGGCAGAAAAAAAGATTCAGGTCATTCATGTCACAGTCTTAGCTGGTCCACTGTAACATTGTTTATATGCATCTGTGAAAGATCCCCCAAGTTTGTAGAAAAATCTCTCTCTTCTGTTTACATAGCCCCAGTTCATAAATTTAAGCATCCCCAGACAGGGCCATGTTGAAAATCAAATATATTGGGTATGATTGTCACATAATGACAATGAGAAATACCATCAGAAATGCAACTATCTTTTGTGAAAGAGTCCAAAGCAGATACAGCACATGATACCGTTCAAACAACTTCTGCTGTAGAAAGAAATATGATTCTGAAATAAATAAAAAATGTGCAAAATTTTCTGTGATACAAGCCTATTTAGGCATGATTTACAAACTTTGCATACTTTATGCAGCTCACAGAAACCAGTTTTTCTTGGCATAGAATTTTTTGGGGGGAAATTACAAGGATAGATGTCTCAATCTATGTAAATTGCACCTGTAATCTTTAATTTTTTAAAAAAGTGCTCTTGAATTAGGCACGGCATACTACTCCCAAAAGAATCAATTTTCAGCTTCCTAAAACTCAGTGTTCCGCCACCTTTCTTCCTCTAGCCACCTGACAATTATTTTTATTTATCATTATTGCCAGGCTCTTCAAGCATATAAAAATTCTGTGACTCTCAACTTAGAATAGTAGGGAAATTTAAAAAAAAATTCCTTTACAGCAGAACTGAGCCACCAAGGGACAGTTTGCTTTCTTGCATTGAATTATAAATTCCAGTCACTTCCCTTGAGTCACAAATAGTCTGAAGGAAAAGCCTGCCTTCAAACTTAGTTTTCAAGCTGTGTCCCTGGAGAGCGTTTAATCTGTAAACAATTAAATAAAATGGAAGAGAAAAGTAACATCTTGCCATGTGTTATAAGATTATTTTTGTTCCCTTTGTTCTGATCTTTGTCCTGTTGTTTTATGCCACCCTGCGTCTCTTCAGCTTGATTGTAATCATTATGATAAAAAAAAAACCTTACTGTTTTTGATGTACGGTAAAATCTGCCCCCTAAGACCCATTATATGAAACTATTTTGTTAGCTGTGATAGTTTCTGCGGTTGCTAAAAACATTATTGCTCTCCCAGAAAGCAAGAGGGACAAAACAGGTAAGGTGATACTTGGTTGTTTAACTAATTTCCTTTGAAGAGAATGTGACGGTTTTATGTTTTATAGGCATATAAACCTAAGCATCTGTACAACCCAAGCAGAAGAAGATCTTGCAAAAAAGACACACATAAAGTCAATAGTTCAATCATTAGAAAGGCCGTTTCTGAGAAAATGACCAATAGAGGGCTGTATGCTTAAGTACAAGATACATTCTGGAAGCAGAAGGAATTAAGAACACCCCTGGCCTTATACTTTTAAAGATCCTTTGATAAAGGTCAAGAGAAATTGCTAATTGCATTTTTTTTCTGTTGAGGGGGTATTTTTGTATTTTTCATGCACATGTGTGTGTGTGTGTGTGTGCACCTGGAAGTCATGTTGACCTCTGATGACTGACCCCTACTGGGGGCCTGGAAGATATTCAGGCAGGTTGCTGAATACGTCAGCCCCCGCCTCCCGACTGGGTATTTCAAGGGCAGTCTTCCATCCAAGTACTAACTACAGTTGATCCTAATTAGCTTCTGAGATCTGACAATATTGGGCTTGCCTGGGCTATCCAAGTCAGGGAGCTAATTGCATTTCTTGACCTTTCCTGTGAATTTTGCATCTCTGAAATTTGGGGATCCTTCTGATATTACCACAATAGAATGAAAAATGCTACTCTGTGTGTTCTCATGTTCTTACACTACAGTTAACAACTCTCAGGTATGAGTTTCAAGTTCTGGGGATTATTCTAGGGTTGCCAATTTCCAGGTGGGGTCTGGGCTTCTCCCTGAATTACAAGTGATCTCCACACTGCAAAGAAAATGGTAGTTCCAGAACACTGACTCTCACAGCATCACAGCCCCACTGAACTCCTTGTCTAGTTACCACCCCCAAACCTCCAGGAATTTCCCAAGCTAGAGTTGGCAACCCAAGGTCTTCTGGAGGTATTCAGGCCTAGAGCTGCCAGGATGAAACATCTGAGCCATCAGCTAACTCATAGCTGATATCTTAAGACTTCTATGAAACATAAATTGTGGTCAGCCTCCAAATCTGAAGACACCTGGACTTTTTACTGAATATTGGAACTGTTATAATACACATAGCAACAGATATTAGAATACATGTAGAAGATGGTATGGTTCTGAGTTTAGAAAAGTAGGGAGATTTATTTATTTATTTATTTATTTATTTATTTATTTATTTATTTATTTATTTATTTATTTATTTATTCCGGGATTTATATCCCGCCCTTCCCACGAGTGGCTCAGGGCGGCTTACAACAAACAAACAAGATTGTATTAAGGTTTAGCAAAGTGAAGATTGATTTACGATATATTTGCTAGGGACAATATGTAATTATGTGTTGCAATGTCTGCTTCATTACTGTGCGTGCCCACTGGGAAAACAATAATCTGGCTTTAGGAACGCAACTCTGTTTTCCTTAGAGAGCCCCATGGCGCAGAGTGGTAAAGCTGCAGTACTGCAGTCGGAGCCCTCTGCTCACGAGTCACGACCTGAGTTTGATCCCAGCGGAAGCTGGTTCAGGTAGCTGGCTCCAGGTTTACTCAGCCTTCCATCCTTCCAAGGTTGATAAAATGAGTACCCAGCTTGCTGGGGGGAAAGTATAAATGACTGGGGAAGGCAATGGCAAACCATTCCGTAAAAAGTCTACTGTGAAAACGTTGTGAAAGCAACATCACCCCAGAGTCGAAAACAATTGGTGCTTGCACAGGAGACTACCTTTACCTTTAAGAACTCAACTACATTTAACACATAGTTAATGGTTTTCTTTCTGTGTGATATAGTCCATCCCTTGAAAGCTCCATAATAATGGCTACACACCTTCACAAACATTACATGGTAAAATTCCTAGTGAAAGATGGAAGTATTATAATCAGGGGTTGTTTTGCAAAAAATATGTGGTGGAGCTCATCCAGGGATTGTTATGCAGCTGCACCTACTATTCAATGGACAAGGTAGGTAGGTGGGGAGGAGGAGAACCAATTTCAGAAAGGTTCAGGAGGTGACCACCTGTGAGCTCCTGCTGAATTTAAGGCCTGATTACAATTAATACAGCTATTCCATGCGACCTCACCACACCCTGTTTTATGACATCAGCATACCCCCCCATTCCATGAAACTCAGAGTTTAGACTGCAGGTGATTTGCAACCTTGTGCTAAAGCAATATCAAACATTTAAGACCATGTTGACATGAATTACTCCCCTCTGGACAGAAAAACAGCACGTCAGCAAAAAAAGTTATCCTGGAACCTTCTCCCTGACATACTAATTCTGTATATATGGTGGTGGCAGAAAGTTCCATCAAGTCACAGCTCACTTTTGGCGACCCCATGGGGTTTTTAAGACAAGAGACAATCAGAAGTGGCTTCACATCATGACCCTGCTATTCCCTGGAGGTCTCCTATCCAAATACTAGCCACAGTTGACCTTGTTTAGCTTCCAAAACCTGAAGAGATCAGGGCGAGTTTTGTATATACAGGGAGCATTTTATGTGAAGGACCATTCAAAGCCTTCAGTTTTTCCACCTGGATTTGGTGTGGTGACATTTCACAAATGAAAACAGAGGTGAACTTACAACTTTTCTCGTTTCAGAAACAGGATCGCTGCTGGAGCCTCAGCCCCGCTGCTATTATTACTCATTGCTGAAGATTCTACTCTGCTTGCTGTGCACTTTATTCACTTAGCCTTCAATAGCCTGTCCTTCACTAATTTAAAAGCAAACATAGTGTTCATTTTTTACTTGAAAGTATACCAGAAGCAATGTAATTATCTTACAACAGTTCAAAACGTTTATCTTCTTCTACAGAGCTCAAGGAGGGATACACAGCTTATGAAGACATTGATTAGACCAAAATCTGTTTAACTTTGACCACGTGATTATGTCATATGCTCTGGGATCATGCTCTAGGGCTGATGTTACATACCACAACGATTTCAGTAGATTAAAATAGTGGAGTGGGCACTTCATCTCTGTGACTGGGTACAGACAGGCAGCTTCAGGTGCACTGGAGGCATCCCAAACTGTGCTGCCAAATCCCAATCAGATGCTCCCACGCAATCCACCCATATATTGCACAGGAGGTGCTCTGGCGTGTTCACACAGTTGTTGCGTGCCACTGCTTTACTGCAGATTGGGTTTCTTTTTTCCCCTTACATTTTCAATGGCCATGTGCACATGCGCTTATGCACTCTGGGCAGTTTTTTTTTTTTTTAAAGAATACCAATGTGTTCCTAGAGTGGATTGTCGAGTTCATACCACCAATCCACCTAACTTGCATGCTTCTGTGGTCAGAAGCCCGGAGAGATGAATGGAATGCGGTAGAAGAATTTGCTACCACTTCCCTATTTGATCCATCTCAGAGACATCGGAGGTTGGGATGAGTGTGGGAGTGGGATGGGCAGCAGCTGTGCCTGCATGACCCTGCTTTTTAAATCTGTATGTGGGCCATGCCTATGCTGGCTTAAATTGGCCGTCTGAATCCAGCCACTGACTTTCAAATAAACCAAGCTCCAGCACATACACATGAAGCTGACTTACGCTGGTCAATCAAGTTCAGATTGGCTGTGGCTCATCCAGGGTCTCAGGAAATAGTCTTTCATATCACGTACTGCATGGTCATTTTAAGTGGAAATGCTGGGATATTGAAAGGAAAATGCTCTACCATTGAGACACAACCCCACCCAAAGAAGGCTTCCCAGGGATTCCATGAACTTCATGATGATTGAAGAACCCCTGAGGTGTGAAATCAAGTTGATTCACAGTGAGTATGAAGATTTTATGCTACAGAAAAGTTAAAATTAGGCCATGATGTGAGCTAATCCAGGTATTCCGTTGCCTCCCAGACTGTTTCCTTGAATGTTGAGCAGCCCAGAAACTTACTTCAGCAATTTGTTGAATGATGTAATTGCTTGTGTCTTTTTATTTAAAAAGACTGAAAGCATGCTAAACTGGCTAATATTTGAGTAATGAGAAAAAAAACACATTGTAGACCTTACTATTTTCTGCTTTTATGTTTGTGTGCATGTTGCTATTGCTTGGAAATTAATAACACTGCCACTACATTGAGCAGAGCATATCTTAAACCATACACACATTTTGAAAAAGCAACTCTCTAATTTTGAGAAGTTATTTAACATTTCAGTGAAATAGCATCATATTGTGCAGCTTTGAAGCTCCTATAAATTTTTATGCAAAATACCTTTGCAACCTAATCCTAGATGTGTTTACCTAGAAATATAAGTCTTTTTAACATTGCTTTCGCATTCTTATCAAGCCAGAACCTGGCACTTATATTTCTGGGGATTTTTTAATACTACATAATAATAATAACGAAATACTCTCTTAAACTGCATTGTTGTTTGTTGTTTTTTTCCAATTACATCTTCAATATTTGCAGGAGCAGGTTTCTTCAGTCTTTCTGTGCCTGTTGCAAAATCAGCATTCAGAAAGTTATTGCTCTGGAAAGTCACCCTATTATTTTAAAGAGGGGGAACAAACAATTTACAGCACAATCCTAGGACAGGGAGCAGACTGTTCCCCACACCAACATAACTGGGATTACAGGACATCACACAGTTCCACCAGCACAGAGGTGATGTGGTTGCACAACAGCAGACTGTTGGTGTGAACCTCTGCGACGTTGCATGGTGATCCTTATCGCGAATGGGGCTGTCCTTATCATGAATCCAGAAACTACAGCTGGTGCAGAATGCAGCGGCCAGGTTGCTACTGGGGCTCTCTATGTGGGAGCACATACAGCCAGGGTTACGGGAACTGCATTGGCTGCCAATAGTGTACTGGATTCGCTTTAAGGTGCTGGTTATTACCTACAAAACCCTACACAGCCAAGGACCTGCTTACCTTAGGGACCGTCTCTCCCCACATGTTCCCCAGAGAGTACTTAGATCTGGATCACAAAATCTGTTATCGATCCCCGGGCTGAGGGAGGCAAGACTAAGATCTACTAGATTGGCAAGATCTACTAAGATTTAGCTTCAACATGGCGACAAGACAGAAGCTCCGGTGCTAGGGCTCCTTTAATGAAACAGCCTCCACCTAGCCCACCCTGCATTTGTGAGACTTACAAGGTGGACCTGATAATATGCTACTGGGGGAAGGTGCGATACAACTTACAAGAACCTGGCGGACTTCAAACTCCTCAAAAATATGAAAGAGGCGCCGCTTAGAACCTCAGCGAGCTGGGCCTGGCGTTGAGCCAGAGGGCTGCTGTGACCATGGTCTGGAGTGCAGGACAAGCCGAGTGGTGAGCAGAATGCCGGGGCGTTGGTGGTTGCTGGACGCCGGAGAGAGAGAGCAAGACCGGCCCCTGTGGCACCCCACAGTTAACGTGGACATGGACGGAGAGGAAACATCAGCGGCAGCCAGTCAGCTGGATGAGGCAGTAAGGATATGGTGGAGAGCCCCCGATTTATCAGGGGGCAGTGTCTATCCATCAACTGGTGTCTGAGGGCCCCCAGAATAGAGGGGGCTGAGGGGCCTTGCTGCAAAGGCGATCAGTGTGCTCCTCAACAGTTGGCCGGTTATTGCGGTCCAGGCTTCAGCTGGGAATCTTTTGGGCAGCTGTTGAAGTGGCAGCCCACCCTATCGCTGCTACCGCTGGCCCGGCCTGTGACCGACCCACTGCTGTTGTTGCTGGCATTGCCTCGGGAGACCTGGGCGGCGCGACTGGGAGGCACGAGGAGGGCTACTACCCACCTCGGGTCTGCAAAGTTGTGCAGGAGGGTCGGCTGGTACAAAATCTTATATCAGAAAGGACAGGGAAGTGAGGATTCTGCACTGCATCATCACACTTTAAAGGACACTGCACTTAATATCTTTGCACTTTGGAGACACAGCAGCACTTTATCTGTTATAACTATCTACCTCCAACTGCCTCCAAGCTGCTAATCTTACAATAGAACTAAGATTGGATTTTAAACTGCTTAATTGATTGATTGGTTGGTTAACTAATATTGATGAAATTACTTATTAACTAATTGGCTATCTGATGTAATATAATATATTATTGGCAATTAATTTGGGGAGTTGATTAGTTGGGAGGGTTTTTATAAATTAATAGCCATTTGAATTAATTTAATTATTATTAGCTAATTAATTTAAGGGAGAATGTAGGACTTAGGGCTTAGGTTGGTTAGCTATTAGAATTGGCAAATATGGACAAAATCAAGAAGAAATAGATTGGCAAGGACGCAGAGGGTTGGGAAATTAATTAATTGTAGGGTGGTGAGCTGTGTTGATAACTGGCCTGAGGCTGAGGCAGAGGTGTGTGATAACTGGTCTGAGGCTGAGGCGGAGACCAGTGGGGGGGGGAGATATGACGGAGGGAACAGACATTGTTATAAGGGAAGGAGACAGAGACATGGAGGTGCTCGGCCCCCTTCCAGTCTGTGTCCCATCCCGATGGTGGCAGATAGTGGGGTCAGGTTGAACTAGTCACCTCTGTCATTGGTGTTATGCAATGCCAGGTCTATAAATAATAAGACTTCAGTCCTCTGAGAGTTTTTACTCAAGCAGGACGTGGACCTGACTTGCATGACTGAGAGATAGGTGAGAGATGGAGAGACTGTAGCTGTCTCCCAAAAGGCTCCCCCAGGGTACTCAGTCTTTCACCAATCACAGACTAACAGGGGGGAGGGGTGGCCCTATTCATATGAGAGGCTTACTCCTTTTGGACTCTTCCAGCCCCAGAGATCAATGGTATTGAATGTGCCGGTCTGGCGTGGGACGTTGGGGAGGGGTTGGCGATATGGCTGGTGTACCGTCCGCCTAACGCACCAGCCAGTGCCTTACCATCCCTGATGGAGGCCGTAGCAGGCTGAGCATTGGGTTACCCAAGGTTTGTGATCCTGGGTGACTTCAATGTCCATGCTGATGACGCAACCTCCAGTCAGGCAATGGACCTAGTGTAATCCATGGTGACACTGGGACTCTCCCAACTTATTACAGCGCCCACTCACCAGGCGGGCACAAGTTAGATTTGATCTTTGCGGCAGGGGTCTTGGTGGATGATATTACTGCAGAAGCAGTGCCATCGTCGGACCACCTTGCCCTTAAGGCTCGTGTGAATGCCCCACCCCAAATCCGTTTAGGCGGCAAGCATATTTTGGCTCGCCCGCGGAGCCTGATGGACCCAGAGCGGTTCCAAACGACTCTACGGGATCCCTGGCGATTCTCTCAATGGCCTGGTTGAATCATGGCATAGTTGGCTCACCAGAGCCATTGATGAGATTGCACCTCGGTGCCCTCGTGTTAAGCTGGCACCGTGGTATACCCCGGAATTGCAGCAACTGAAACGAGGGCTTAGATGACTAGAGAGGGAATGGTGGCATACTTGAGACGAAGTGACTAGAACATCCTATAGAGAGTTTATGAGATGGCAGTCAAATAAAGCTTACTTTGCAGCCAAGACTGTGTCTGCAAATTCACGCCCGGCACAATTGTTTAGGACAATTCAGACTCTTACAACACTGCCACAAGGCAGGCCAAATGCTAAGGAACTGGAGATTGGCTGTGAGGCTTTTGCAGAATTTTTTTGCAGATAAAAGCTCGTCGCTTTGTCACAACCTCCCCCACCACATTGGAGACAGCATGTGAACTCGAGGCCCCGTGCCTGTCTTTTGGACCAGTTCTGGATTGCTTTGACATACTCAGCCTGCAGGAAGGCAACAGAATTCTCTCTACTGTATGGCCAACAACTTGTGATCTGGACCCCTGCCCTCCTGGCTAATTAAAGCTTGCCAGAGGGAGCTTAGATGTCCTATACGGGACATTGTAAATAGATCCCTCTTAGAGATTGCCTGGAGGTATGGGTTGGGTTGTCACCAATATTGCGATGACACCCAGCTCTATCTACTGATGGTCGGCCAGCCTGACTGTGTCCCAGAAAATCTGGATTTGGCGTTGCAGGGTGTGGTGGGATCAGGCTGAGTAGACTGAAGCTAAATCCAGTGAAGACAGAAGTCCTTTGCCTCAGCCGGGGCGGTCTGGGTAGGGAAATCCCCCTTCTTGCAATTGACAGTGTGCCGCTGAAAATGGCACACAAGGTCAAAAGCTTGGGGGTGCTGCAGGAGCCTGCCTTAACAATGGAGGCCCAGAGAGCAGCCACTGCTAAATCTGCTTTTTTCCATCACAGGAGGGTGAGGCAGTTGGTCCCCTTCCTGGAGTGCGACGACCTGGCAACAGCGATCCATGCAATGGTCACCTTGAGATTGGATTACTGTAACGCTCTCTACATGGGGCTGCCCCTGTGCCAAACCCAGAAACTCCAGCTGGTACAGTTTATAGTTATAGTTTATAGTTTATTATTATATTAACATGGCGGCCAGGTTGTTATTGGGGCTTCCTAAGTGGGAGCATGTACAGCCGGGGCTGCGTGAACTGCACTGGCTGCCAATAGTGTACCAGA
The DNA here is from genome assembly GCF_032191835.1 of Heteronotia binoei. Taxonomy (NCBI): domain Eukaryota; kingdom Metazoa; phylum Chordata; class Lepidosauria; order Squamata; family Gekkonidae; genus Heteronotia; species Heteronotia binoei. Next base: position 32,991,135 of record NC_083226.1, read on the forward strand.
TTCGTTACAAGGTGCTGGTTATTACCTTTAAAGCCCTATATGGCCGCAGACCTGCCTACCTTAGGGACCGTCTCTTCCCATATACTCCCCAGAGGGTGCTTTGATCCAGTTCTCAAAATCTATTAGTAATCCCCGGGCCGAAGGAGGCCGAATTGAAGGTCCCCAAGGAAAGGGCCTTTTCGATCGCTGCCCCCCACTGGTGGAATCAACTTCCAGAGGAAATACAGGCCTTGGTCAGTTCCACAAGGTCTGCAAAATAGTCCTCTTCCAGCTGGCCTTTAATTGATACGGAGTCTACATCATAGATGGAATACCGTTGCACTGTAAAATCGAACAAGGTAATATCTAGATCTGAGCACCAAATGATATGTTATTTTAATCTTTAAATGTATAATTTTATAGAATGTATTATTTTATAATATGTATGGTTTTAACTCTGTGATGTTTTATGCTGTGAGCTGCCCTGAGCCTGCTTCAGCGGGGAGGGCAGGATATAAACCTAATTAATAATAATAACAAATAATAATAATACATGTAGGCATACCGGGGGCGTATCGCCAATTAGGCGGTTCCCATAGTGTTTTCAGGGGGGAATGATCTCCAGAACAGGTGCAAAGTTATGCCTGTAAAAATGATGGCATAGCCCACTGGCACCCATGGGCCAAATAACACAAACCATACACTGCTGTGACCATGTTGCTGTGGTGACTCACAGGGTGGAGCTGCTGTCACAGGGCCATCCTCTGAGGTGAGAGAGGAGGGCCAAGGATGCAACAGCAGCCACAGAACCTGGGGACTATCCCCAAAGAGGAGAGCGATTCTGCCATCACCATGCCCCATTCCATACAGCTGGGGTGTTCCTATGACAGCCCTGGAACCACTGGGCAAGAGCCCCAGGCCCACACTAGCAGCTAAGAGCAGATATAGTTGAATGGTGTTGAGGGGCACCTAGGCAGCCAGACCCCCAGGCCACCAACCAATGAGGGTAAAGAGACCCAGAGGGGTGGCCAGGATGCACTGGCATCAGCTGCTGCCTGGGTGCTGTATTATGTCTCCCCCTCCCTTGTGCCTAGGACAATATTCCCTAACATTTGGAGGTTATCACTGGGCATCCCCAGGCCTGTTAACTGAGGGGGAGGCAGTGACAATACACTGACTTGCTATGAGATCTGAGGAAGACTACCACTGAAACAGGACACCAGGCACCTGTTCATGAGCTTTTGACTGTATCATTTGTTGAACTGTATAGCCTTTATTGGTTGTTCATAATTGTTGATATTCAACTGTATATGCTCTGGAATATTTATCACACTCATACATTTCAATTTCAAATATACATGATTTTATTATACAACTGCTAGTTCCATCACAATTGGGGGGGGGGTTTCTGTTAGTGGTGTTTTTTGTTTTAAGGTTTCTAGGGTAAACAAGGATCTGGGACATTTCAGTTCAAATCTCCACTTCACTCTAGAATGCACTTGGTGACCTTAGACCAGCCATTATGTCTCAATTTATCCTAACTCATAGGATTACTATGAAAGGGAAAACAGGGAGGTAGGGAATACTATGTGCACCATACTGAACTCCTTAGAGGAAATGCAAGATAATAAATAACAAACTATATACATGTGAATTTATAAATAAACTATACACATGCCATGAGAATAATTCTTCTCCTAATTCCTGTATACCAACCACAAAAGCAAGGCCAGGTGATCCCCCCCAAAACCAGTTTGCAACCTTAATGTTATGATAGGTAAGGAAGCAGCTAACTGAGAAACACAAGTGCAAAGTCCTCTAAGACAAATGGAATGAAGCACAAGATTCTTATGGCCCAGTGACTGATGTTATCTGCTAGGATAGGTTAACAGAAGAATATGCAAAATATACAGAATTACAAACTTTATACTCTTTCTTAGTCTACTTTCCATCATCACTACAACAGAATAGGAAAGCATGCCCCAAAGGCAGGTCAAATCATTACAAGTATCCTTGCTCAGTCAAGCAGTCTAGTGATGTTTCTCATATTTTAGTGACTTAACACTTCCTTCGCCCCCCCCCCCCCCCACCGCATATGCCAGAATGAAGAGATCTGAACAGTGAAAATCTGAGTACTTGTTTGGCTAATGACTGTATTGCCCGTAGGAAACAAATAAGCATGTCGCTTCTGCCCCAAGAGTCTGCAAAAAACAAAGCAGTTGGCATCCAAAAAACAAAGCAGTTGGCATCTGCAATGTATGTGCTATCCGTGACCTCTGTGCGTTGCTCTTTGCCAGTGTGAATGCCGCTGGACAGATCATGTCTGGCGTTCATACCAAAACAGACCATCTGGAAATGCAATTGGAATCCTCAACCTCAGGGGGATTACGGAGCCCAGCAGAGCATGAAAGGAAGGCATTATGCCCACCACTATTTGGCTGTGTCGTGACCTTAGCTCTGCAAGGCAATTACTTTGACCCTTTAATATAACGATGTCAAGTACAGTCACACTCACAAGCGCCTGTTCGATCAGCTGTCATCACACAAGCACAGTCGATGCATGCCGGCGGGGACCCTCCAACTGTATAATGTTAGAGCATGTCACAAAAATCTCCCAGACTGTCAATAACTGCTTAGCAATGTTAATGCTGCACAGAGACTATAGTGGCTTTGACTCCAACAACAGATAATGACTTACCTAGTGCCTGGGAGATAATGACTTACCTAGTGTCTTAAAAAGTAAATATGATGGTTCAGATGAGCAAATTATTTAGGATTAGGTTGGGACAGGTTTCTGCTTCTGGGGGGGCACCATCTTGCAAAGCATGAGTCTTATAAGAGGGCTTGGTTTTCCAGTTTGAGGTGGGGGTAGGATAAGGAACAGGGCAGAATATTTAAAAACTAATGCTCATATGATGCATCATGGTCAGTCGATTTTAGAAGCACATTCATTTCTAGTTGAGTTTGGAGAAAACAAAGCCAAAACTGAAGTGGTGGTTTCTACCCCACTTGTTTATGTACCCTAAAAAACATTTAACACATTTAATATTTAACACCTTCTACTCTAGCCAGTTCATTACAAAATTAAATCTGCAAGCTATCCTTTTAAAAGAGAATTCCCAACAAAAGAGTAATGGAACTGCAGATTTTTTAAAAAAATGAAGACCTCAAGTCCTGCAGATTTTATGAGAATGTAGAAGAACTAACTTGTAAAACTTAGGGCTTTTTTTTTCACAGCAAATAAGACACTCTGGTACACATCTGGAAGAGCATTGTGTTCTGTATGGTTGCTCCCATAATACTAAGCAATCAACTGAGTGATCCAATAAGCCTGCCTGTGATACTGGCTGCATTATTTGCTTATACAATATATAGCTACAAAGGTATCTCTTAACTACAGCTCTTGGCAGGCAACCAAGTGGTTACCAGCAAGCCAAATCAGGCCCATAAATTATGGCAATTTGACTTACCAGTCCAAGGTATGGATTGTTCCTCTCCTAATTTCTCCCTGAATTTTGTGATTCTGGATTACCTTGCCTTGACTGAGATACTTCATGGAACTTCTGTTACCAATACGCCAGTATATCATTGGGTTTCCAAACTAAAGATCACTGTGCACAACTCATTCTTGCCAAAGTTTTCATTCATATAATGTTTCCCATTCCAATAAATCAATGACATAAGCAGTGATGCAATTTTACAAAATCAGGCATTAAAAACTTGAACTTACCTTATTTACAAGGGATTTTTTGAAGTACATGTCTGTTCTCCTTTGACATCAATATTAAGACAGACGAGCCAGTTTCAAATAGATTGGATTTCCAAACTAAAGACCATCTCCTTTAAAAGCAGTCTTAAGGCAGTTTCAAATAATGAAACCAAGCTGAGATTGAAGGATCATAGATTTGAATGGCCCCTTCTCCCTTCCTTGTACACCCTGTGGCAAACAAACTACCTGAGCCTGAAATGTACATTTTATGGATCAGGTGAGACATAGAATTTTCACAGTGTTTATAAAATATACATATTTCAGTTCAATATAGCAGGATTTTACCCAACTACATCCATCTATCTTTCTCTACATAATAATAATAATAATAAATAAATAAATAAATAAATAATCTGATAAATGATCTAGAGAGCACAATTGTTTTCTGAAAGAATATGTGATATTGGAAATGTCAGAATTTGCTGCAAAGCCTTTGAGACTTATCCAGTATGGGATAGGTATGAGTCAATATATTGGGTTCTCCTCGGATTGCAAGTGTATTACTGCTTACTTAGATATGTGTACCCTACTTTCCTCCCCAATGGGAACACAAAGAGGCTTTACTCCATCTCTATTTCATCCTCACACCAATCCTGTGAGGGAAGTTAGGCTAAGAGAGAGAGACTGACTGGCCCAAAGCCCACATCAAACTCCCTTGCCGAGTGGGGATTCCAATGGGGGGGGGGTCTCCCAGATTTCAGTCCAACAAATAATGCATGATGTATTCCCATCCCTCACACTTGCTCCATTCTTTCCCACTGATCCTCCAATCAGCAGAATAGCTATTAATGCTAGTAGAATTTTTTCCAAGCCTTTCACACTGACTGACTTAGTTCCATAACAGTGCAATCCTGAATATACTTACACCTATTCAAACCCATTGGCTTCAATAGACTTAGAAGAGTATAGATCTGGTTATTATTGTAAAGTAAGTCTCTGCAGTGAACCCTCCTAAATGGGCCACCCCATCCAAAGATCAAAGAATGTTTGATACTGTGTGCTGCAGTTCATCTAGTTATTGCAGGGTCATGGAAAAGAAACACACCTCTTTCATTATCAAATTGGTTTTTTAAAGTATGTGGTACGTTTTAAAGTATATGGCAACTGTGACTGACATCCTCAGTGGTGTAACCCAGAAAACTGGAGTTTTCTCTTGGTCAAATTGAGAAGAAGCTGGTAGGCAGGTAATTTATATCTACTCAGGCAGGTGGGGTATGGTTGAGTCATTATCTTGTGGGAGCTTCCTGGGCTGTGACATGCTAATGGAGGAGCTTACCTGAGATGGTTCTTTTGTATATGGATTGGCTATAGAAATTCTAATCTTATTTGTAGTGCTGTTGTAAGCTGTAGGGCATTTTTTGTTTTTCAGGACTGGAAGCCATGCCCATTTTCATTTAAATGGATACCTGGATTGATTCAAACCAATATGTTTCCCTATCACTGAAATGTGGTATCCATTTATAGATTTTATTGCAAACAATGAATTGAACTTGTTTCTCCCACCCTAAAGAAATATTGTTCCTATTATTCCTTTCCATAGACAGTTGTTGATATATTATTGTTGATTATAGTAATGTTTATTTCAAAAGCATTATTACTTAGTTAGAGACAATATAATTGGTTAAGACATTATACTTTTCTTATATACTCTGTAAATTGAATTGTAATATTGTACTCCTGTATGTTGCTACAATAAAATTTGAAATTAAAAAAAAGAATGTCAGGTACCTGTGCCTCAGGGGGAAAAAAGGGTCCAGCCATGACAAATGACCTCCTCCTGGGGCCTGACAGCAGCAGCAGATTGAGCCAGAACTTGCCAAGCTGGTGGGGGAAACTGCTGCCCCACGTGGAGGTGACTCAGGTCTGCTGACCCAACCACCGATGGCCTGGCCCACAGCCCTCCCTGCCCCTGCTACCTTCATTCCTGCTGGCCCCACACCTCTGCATAGCCTCATAGCACCACTGTTGCTCTAGAGCTGCTGTTGCTGCTGAGCCATGAGCAGCCAGGCCAGGCAGCAGCGGCGAGAAGGCACACTCAGCCCTAGGCTATCCCCTAGTGCCTGGGCCAGCCCATCGGGGCAGTGGAGCAAGGGGGCAGGGGGCATTAGAAGAAGCCCCCAAGTGGATTCCCAGTAGAGGCTCCTGTGGATTGACAGAAGCCCACGCAGTGTGGCAGTTGCAGGGAAGGCTTAATCCCAAGTAGACCCACACAGGTGTCCTTGGTTCCTGGGGATCTGGCTTCAGGTGTGTCCCCTGATGGAGCCGAGCTGCTCTTGGAAATTTGCTATTTGGGAGCAGCTGGGGAGCTGGGCAAAGGAGACCCACATGGGAACTGCCTTTGAAGCTGGAAAGGAGCTCTTGGCATACTCAGAGGCACTTTTAAAAGGTAGTGTGATATCCTAGAGCATTGGGCTAGGAATCCTAGTCTCCCTGCTTTCTAGTGCCCAGAGCCAAACCACCTTGCCCCTCTAAACTAAAAATCCTTCCTGTGTGTCCCACCAAATTTGAAATCCTGACTCTGATACCATTTGTTCCCAGGCCTGGGCAAAATGTCACATCCAATGCATGTCCTGTTACCAGGATATGGCCTGCTGTTTAGGAAAGGCCCATGGAAGTCTTGCACTCATTCTAAATACCCAGTCTTGACACGTATGGTAAAATTTGTCTGAACACTTGAAGTGACCTCTGTATTACGCAGCAAAAAAAGTCCACACTGAACTCAGACCAGTTCTTGCTAGCAAGGCATTCCCAACATCCTCCCCTGCAACCCTAAGATCCCTTGCCATCACTGAGGTGTTGTGTGCAGATGACTGAGGTACACACACTTCATCCAACCAGGTATCAGTGGTATGAACAAGGTAAGTCAGTAACCTTATGCAGAATTGTGTAATTACTGGTAGATTGGAACTTTAATGATCAAATGGAATAACTGTAGAAAGTAATAAATAATTGTTCTCTTTCACAACTTGGTTTATGTGAAAAAGATAATCAAAACAGTCATCTAGGGAAAAGGGTCTTAGGCTGAATGTCCATGACTAGATAAGCTTTTGGTGCATGAATGAAACCAGATGGCTTGATGAGCTTATCTTTCCTTGTGGGTTTGCAATACAAACACCAATTTTATCTGAGCTTGAAGCATGAATTTATGGAGCTCTTCATCACATATTGCTCTTTATCAAATGGATGTTGCCAATTGCCCTTTCATGACTGATATGTACCAAAGCAAGCTATTCATACATAAATCTCTTCTGAAGAGCAACACTACTTTAATCCAGCCAAAAAAGAACCAAATGTAGATGGCTCGTATGCAAAGAATAGACAAAAATGGTCTAATTGTGATCTCTTGGTTTATAAATAGCAATATTGCATATTACATAAACTAAATAAGAATTAGAGAAAAAAAATACAGAAACAGGACAGCAGAAATAAACAGTGATTCTTCTAATCCAGTGTGAGATGATATTCATCATGGTAGACATATCAGACACACAATTTTAAGATTTATGTGCCATCCAGTACATGCAACACCAATTTAGCCGTTCACTCATTTGTTATCATTCTAATAACAGAAGCCAAGAATTCAAAGTTCAGTTGCACAGTATCCAGCAAAATAGATAGCAAGTGAGCCTCTTGTTGAAAACTGTAATATGCCATATTTAAAAGCACATCAACATAAGAGTATTTTTGCTTAACTATTGTTACATTTACAATACTATGTTGACATTATTTGTAATCTTTATACATGGGAAGAGCAAATATATGCAGAAACATTGTGAGTGATTCCTCACCGGCATTTGCTGTGCCTCTGATCTTCTCCCTGCGCCGGCTCAAGTGATGGATTCCCCACTAGTTGCTCCATGGGCACTTCTAACTTCGCAGCTTCTTCCTATTACCGTTGCAGCAACAGGATGCTGGTTTTTTGGAGTTCCAGTTGCCGTGATGGGAATCAGAAGTAGCCCCAAAGCAAGAGGTGCTGCGGAGCAACTGGTGGGGAATTGATGACTTGTGCCGATGCAAGGAGAAATGCGGGGGTGGAGCAAATGCCGATGAGGAATCACTCTGTTTCAAGAACTTTTAAACTCTGCAAGGCATTAGGGTCCCAACCAATTGAGATGTCTGAAAAGATGAAAGTGGATTTTTGCAACAAGTATGTTTTCAGGAAGTTAGGAGTTTGTTCTACATTGCCCAGAGCCCTGCACTAGCCAGGATCAGTTAATTCATTAAGTTTTTTTAAAAAATAATAACAACAACAGACTTTAGATACATATTAAAATGGAAGATAAAATATTCCAATTGGATAATTATACTTATGGAAATAGGGAAAAAAATTGATAAAATAGAATAAGCTTTCTGCTAAAATCTCCAGAATCTGGAATTAATTGAGTGGGTCCTTCTAGCCTTTGGTATCTGTATGTTTGAATGGTGTGCTCAATGGTCAATCCTACTAATGTTTCCTGAATAACGAAAAAGGAGAATTAAGTCATTTCATGTTCCTGTACATTACACCAGTGGTGTGGGAACCACAGCAGTGCCATTTTTTTCCTGCTACTGGCAAAACTTGAGAATATTGCGTCATGCAGAAGGAACCCCCGCTGCATGCTTAACAGCCACTTACCTAAAGCTCAGGTAATGAGGGTTTATTTATCTTGAGCTATTGTCACAACATACTTACATACAGGGGAAAAATGTTTTTAAAGGGTTGGATGCACTGGCATATAACCCATAGTTACCACTCCAAACATGCCTCACTGAGATTTTCCAAAAATCAAAGAATCTTGAGTAGTTTCACTCCTAGTCTGATCCTAGTTGAATCCTGCAAGCAGAAATAGTCCATCAACCTCCTATCCACTGCAGTAAAGACAAGGGAAACCCATTAACCACATCATTCCTGCTGGAATAGACTGCAGAGTAAAGAGTTCCATGAGAAAACGGAGAAAGAAAAACTATGGATATCCCCTTTTTCTCCATTCTATGACTATATTAGGGACTTTATTGCTTTTGCTTGGCAGCAAGCCTTTTCCTCCCCAGCTAATAGCCACATTTAGGCTGACTGGTTAGGAAATACCCATCACTTACTCAGAACTTAGCAAGGGAGAAAGGCAGTGGCAGCACACTAAAGGATAGTCCCAGTTAGTTCCAAGGCAAAGATTATTAAAACACTGGGTTTTAGTTTACCTGGTTTCTATGCTTTTATTTTCAGCTGCAGATTAATGGCAATAGAATATTTTTCTCTGTAACTATTTTTGTATTTATAAAATATGTTGTTTGGAATTCTGCATAAATTGACAATTGCTGCCTTTGTTAAATCTGATTAATTAAGCATGATCTGAATTAATGGGCAACTTTTGTGTTGATTGAACAATAATTCAAATGTTGGTGAATGATTGATGGATCATATTATGAATTGTGTTAGACTGCTTTGTTTAATTGAGTTTAAATTTACTAATGGTAGGAGAAAATTCACATGGAATCACAATTGATTTTTCCCACTGCTAAAATAGTTGTTCAATTTGATTTGAAGTCTGACTCAAAAGAAAAAAACAAAAGCAAAGATGTCATATCTGCATTTACAGTAAAAGGGCATATATATATATATATTTATCTGAAATCAGCAGGTCAGAAAGCCATATTGATAAAAAGACTGAGATATTGGATAAGCAAGGTGAAGACAGAGTAAGAAAATTGAAAAATAAATTGGGTGCTCCAGAAAATTAGGTTATTAACTTTCTCTGGAAAACAAAACCAGCAGAAACAATTTGTTGATGCCATGTTTCCCTGAGGTGATGGGGGAGGGGTGCTGGCTATTATGGAAACTTGGATAGTTTCATTATTAGACCTACAGGCAGAAAAAGTAGATTCAATGTCTGACCAAAATTCCATTATAGTTGTCCAGGTAAACATCCCATTGACAGACATTGTTATAAGATGTGTTTAAAAGAACTTAATAAAGTTGATTCACCAGTCACCATATCAAACAGCAGAGGACTAATCTGATGATTGCTAATCGTAAACCGTTTTTGCACACAGCTTACCTCGCAGTCACAATCCTGTTCCCTCTGCAGCATCTGTCGGATTTCCCACCATCTGCGCCGGAGTTACAGGAAGTGCCGTGGCTTTTGCGTAGCAAACGTAAACTGGGTTTTAGTGGTTTACATATGCTACGCAAAAGCCGCAGCACTTCCTGTAACTTCGGCGCAGATGGTGAGAAATCCGACTAGACGCTGCGGAGGGAAAAGGATTGTGACTGCAAGGTATGCTGTGTGTGAAAACGGTCCTTATTTCAGACAATCTAGAGAAGGTAAAAGTGCAGTGATCCCTTATTTGCTCCACAGACAGCCACACTACTCAAGGGCCCTTATTATGGATTCCTGTCTCAATCTAGACACAGATATGAGAGAGTACTGCCTTTGAAACAGTCAAGGTTGTCAGAGTTTGTTCCTAAACCTGTCCTAAAACACCTAAGGGGAAGAAGAGGGTGAGGAGAACCTCAAAAGATGCTATAGAATCTGAGCAAGTATTTAAAAAAAGGATTCACACAGAAGATTGCTTACACAGAATCCATTGTCTGATACATCTCTTGCCTAGATATGCACAGATAAATGGTTTTCATGGGCTCTTATTCAATATTTTTGAGCTGCTCTGAGGACCACATTGAAGGAAAACAAGTTTAAATCTCATAAATATTATGAGACATCCCATGAACCATCAAGTCAGCACAGGTTGTGAAAGTGGGTCACTGCTACATTTTGCTAGACAAAAAGATTAATTATTACTGAGGTTTCCTCTCTAAACTGATTGTGTCCAGTGGTGAGACTGTACATATTTTCAGCCTTGAGGAAGAATTTTTCGAGAAATGGCACTGAAAGGAATAGTTGAAATAGATGCAAAAGCCAATATTCTGAATGTCTGTTTTAGTGGTTACTCCTGTGCAGTATGATAAAAATTGCTAATGATTTTATGGTGCACATGTGATCTCTAAGATTTTATATTGGTACCTGTTGTAGGGCTGCCAGTTCTGGGTTAGGAAATGCCTGGAGACTGTGGAGATAGACCCTGGAGAGGGCAGGATTTGGGGAAGGGCAGAACTTCATCAGGATATAATGCTATATAATCCATTCTACAAAGGAATTCTCTAAGGAAAATGATTTTGGTCACCTGGAGAGAGTGAGAGATATATTAATGAGACGTATAATAGTGAGAGATTGGAGGTATAATAGCTTCAAGTTGGGAACTCAAACCTGTTGTGATATTTGGCTCTGAATATTACATGAAGAGTTGCTGAGGCAGGCACAGCATCATTTTGCATTTCCCTACCCTGACATTTAATAAACGAGTTCCCAAAAATAGGTTTTTAAAATTCACAAATTCATTTTCAAACTACCAGTGTGATCCTATGCTGACTTGCTTCAGCCTAAGTCCACCAAAGTCAATGGACTTAGACTGGCATAATTACATAGGATCACACTGCTAGTTATTGGAGGAAACCCCTATGACAAAGTATTGCAATAACAACTTTAGTGAAGACATCTTAATGCACCCATGCAATATGCTTTTCACTAATTTGCCTCAAATGAGCAGCAATAGCTGCACTCCCTCAAGGAGCCAAGAAGGCCAAACTACACTCCCAGTATGTTCATTCCACTCAACTTCTCATATCCAAATTGCAGGACAAGCAGCAGAGTGGAGCAACAGCATGGAACAGAACAGGAGCTGCCTAAGCACACACCTAGTCAATTAATTGAGAGACCGAGTTAATGGAATTATTATTATTTTTTTTAAAAAATCAGTACTATTAGTCATTTCCTTTAATTCAGAACTGTCGCAGAGACCAGAAAAATTAACATTTTGCATCATTCTGATTTTCAGCCACTAACGTGCTTAAGAATTTGCCAAACAAGCATAAGAAAGTAAACCTTTTTTTGCACAATGCTTTTGTTGGAGCATGTATCTAAAAAGTACACACACACACAGCCCCATCACAGCTGCAGTACCAACTTCTATTTTCTTTAGTGTTTACTGCTGGCACATTCCTCCCTTCTGTATTAAGAACTTTTTATCTCAGGGGATGGCTTCTTGCTTGCTTGTTCATTCCGGCATCTGGCAGGCTTTGGGAATACATACAATTCAGCAAAAATAGATTGGCTTCAACCTACCAAGATCCTTCAGGAGCCAGGAAATTGAATCTTTTACATTGCAGTTTTCTTTCTCTTTCTATAAGCTCCTGTGGTAATTTTCCTGATGTCTGTGTCAGGGCTGATTTGTCACCTTGTCACTAAAGTTACGTTAGAAACTTAAGTAGACTCCCACATAAACATTTTAGAGGAGGAAAAGAAATATGGAGAATGGCAGCATCTAACATATATATACAGTTTCAGAGCCAGTTCCAGAACTCTGGCACCTGATGGGCAGGGGTGATTTTAGTAATTCTGAGGGCCTAAGCAGAAATCCAAGATGGGATATAAGAATCACTCCCTCCACCACCACACCTTCAGGATCACCCTAGGCTTTACCTTGGGGTGGCCCTGATTCTATGAAAGATAACCAGATGACAGCAGCAGCTGCTCTCCAGTCAATGGCTGACCAAGCTCTGGAGAAAGAACATAAGAATATAAGAGAAGCCATGTTGGATCAGGCCAATGGCCCATCCAGGTCAACACTTTGCGTTACACAGTGGCCAAAACCCAGGTGCCATCAGGAGGTCCACCAGCAGGTCCAGAACCCCAGAAGCCCCCCCTCTGTTGCTCCCCAAACACCAAGAATACAGAGCATCACTGCCCCAGAGTTCCAACAATACACTGTGGCTAATAGCCACTGACAGACCTCTGCTCCATATGTTTATCCAATTCCAGTTGCTGTCCAGCCAGTGCCTACCTAAGAGTCAGATGTGGTGGGTATGAGTGGTAACAGTTTTTGTCCAAATTCCAGTGGGTCACCTGGATATTGCTGATATGTCACCACTTCCTGTGTAATGCTGGGAAAATGACCTGGCCCTTCCTCCTTCTCCTGATTGGTGGTGGAAGGTGGGGTATGGTGGCATAGACTCCCACCTCCAGCGGGGGGAGGGGGCTGGCAAATCTACAGCCGTATCTTCCAACCCTGCCAGCTGAGAGCCTTTTTTAAAAAACACAGGACACCAGATCTTTCCCACAGGTTTTACTATATTTCAACTGCCTGTGTTAGTTATTTATGTACTTTATTTTCTTCCAGGGCAATTTTTGTTGAAAAAGCCCAGTAGGAACTCATTTGCATATTAGGCCACACACCCCTAACATCACCATGGTTTCACTCAGGATTTTTGGGTAGAAAAAGCCCAATAGGAACTCATTTACATATTAGGCCACACCCAGGGATGCCCAGCCAGCCGGAACTGCATTCCTGTGTGTTCCTGCTAAAAAAAAAAGCCCTGTTTACTCCATAAGTTTCTTCCCAATGGAGACCAAAAGCAGCCAGGTCATTTGAAAGAAAATATGGGCACAACACAGAAACAGTCCACCCCTTCACCCAAATTTCCATCATTCAAGTGAGGAGTAAACATGTAATTCTAATTAAGGAATATATACACAAAACAAGCCAAATAACCTACCATGCCTCATCAAAATGACATTGGAATTAGTTGTTACTCAACCACTATTCCCAGGATCCTTTAGGAGTAGCCACTGCTATTACTCTAGTTATTTGTATCTGTCATTTGGTCTGCTAATATAATAACTGTTTGATAATTAGGTTGATTTCTTTTAACATCTGTTTTGAATAATGCAAAAGGGTCCTGTATGTCTTGCTTTGATACTAAGACCTTATAGAGGTCCCAGTCTTCTCCTTCCATTGGCCATCTTAGAATCGGTGATCTGTGATGACAACTGTGCCTCCACAGCATTTTCGGGGTTAAAATAGCGTTTGAGTGCTGCTTTGTGAGGCTGAATTCTTTCCCCATGCTCTTGCTGTTTTGCCCATACTCTGAAAAATCAGCATTTAAGAAAAAAATTAAGTTTACCAGCATTTAGGGGGAGGAGAGATGAGAGCCCATCTAAACGGCATCTGTGACGTTGCTCAACTGACACCATGCCCCTGAATGGTCTTAATTTTAAAAACCTGCCAACAATGTAAAATTGTTTGCTTTCCTCCATTTTAAGATATTCAAAGCTGAAAGCACAGTAATTCTGTGGAAAAACAGTGCCATTTTCATTTTAAAAAAACCAAAAACCAATCCTTTTCTAAATTATTGATATGCATGTGTATAATCTTTCACCATGGCATAATCTAATCCATTCCAATGTTTTCTCCTGCTGCTGCTGTCGTGTTGACACAGAAATCACTCACCAGCCAAAAAAAGCACCTCCAAACTAATGGAGTATGTCAGGCTAGTTCTTAAAATATTTCTACTTTATCATTCAAGCTGAGGACAAAACTGGCTTCCGTGCTATGAATGAAGCCATCTACAGAGGTTGCACATCTGACTTAGACATTTGTGCAACTGCGTGAACAACCAGTTATGACATGTCTCAGTGATACTTTGGCTGGGTTCATAGGAGAAATGAATAAACCATTGCTAACTAGTTCACAATGTCTTCATAGACAGAAAAGGAAAGCAACTGAATTTAGGTGTTTTTGAGCTGTGAATTTTACAAATCTCTCATTCCTTTTGATTTTAAAAAGTCTGTTATTGCACCAAGAAAACATGCTTTTTAGTTATTTTAATTCTCAACAATGCAATTGTAGCTAGCTTTATTAATTTGACTTAGGCCTTTTTAAAGGTTTTTCATGAAACTCTAGAAAATATAATATCTGTAGCAAAGACATTCCTTTGTTTGTTTAGATAATTTATATGCTGCCTCTCCAGAAATCTGCTCAAAGTGGCTCACAAGGAAAGGCAAAACCACGCAATCATAAAAACAAGAGCAATTATAGAATTTAAAAAGCCATTTAAAACAAGCCAGAACTTGCATTTAGAAGAAGAGCAGAATGGATTTATATCCTGCCCTTCACTTGGAGTCTCAGAGCAGCTTACAATCTCCCCACAAAAGACACTCTGTGTGGTAGGTGGGGCTGAGAGAGTTCTTTGAGAATTGACCTTGAGAGCAGCTCTCCAACTAACCCAAGATCACTCAGCAGGTGCATGTGGAAGAGTGGGGAATCAAACCCAGTTTTAAAAGAGTGCTTCTACACTCTCCATCATTAGCAAGGCCAAGAACACAGAACACCAAAACAAATACACACACACACATACATACATACATACAGTATGTCACAGAAGTGAGTACACCCCCTCACATTTTGTAAATATTTAAGTATATCTTTTCATGTGACAACACTGAAGAAATGACACTTGCCTACAATGTAAAATAGTGAGTCTACAGCTTGTATAACAGTGTAAATGTGCCGTCCCCTCAAAATTATGCAACACAGCCATTAATGTCTAAACTGGCAACAAAAGTGAGTACACCCATAAGCAATAATGTCCAGATGGGGCCCAAAGTGTCAATATTTTGTGTGGCCACCATTATTTTCCAGCACTGCCTTAACCCTCTTGGGCACAGAGTTCACCAGAGCTTCACAGGTTGCCACTGGAGTCCTCTTTCACTTCTCCATGATGACGTCACATAGCTGGTGGATGTTAGAGACCTTGTGCACATCCACCTTCCGTTTCAGGATGCCCCACAGATGCTCAATAGGGTTTAGGTCTGGAGACATGCTTGGCCAGCCCATCACCTTTACCCTCAACTTTTTTAGCAAGGCAGTGGTCATTTTGGAGGTGTGTTTGGGGTCGTTATCATGTTGGATTACTGCCCTGCAGCCCAGTCTCCGAAGGGGATCATGCTCTGTTTCAGTATGTCACAGTACATGTTGGCATTCATGATTCCCTCAATGAACTGTAGCTCCCTAGTGCTGGCAGCACTCATGCAGCCCCAGACCATGACATTTCCACCACCATGCTTGACTGCAAGACATACTTGTCTTTGTACTCCTCACCTGGCTGCCGCCACACACACTTGACACCATCTGAACCAAATAAGTTTATCTTGGTCTCATTGGACCACAGGACATGGTTCCAGAAATCCATGTCCTTAGTCTGCTTGTCTGGAGCAAACCATTTGTAGGCTTTCTTGTGCATCATCTTTAGAAGAAGCTTCCTTCTGGGACGACAGCCCTGCAGACCAATTTGCAGCGTATGGTCTGAGCCCTGACAGTCTGACCCCACACCCCTTCAACCTCTGTAGCAATGCTGGCAGCATTCATACGTCTATTTCTCAAAGCCAACCTCTGGATATGACGCTGAGCACGGGCACTCAACTTCTTTGGTTGACCATGGTGAGGCCTGTTCTGAGTGGAACCTGTCCTGTTAAACTGCTGTATGTTCTTAGCCACTGTACTGCAGCTGTTTCAGGGTCTTGGCAATCTTCTTATAGTCTAGGCCATCTTTATGCAGAACAACAGTTCATTTTTTCAGATCCTCAGAGAGTTCATTGCCAAGAGATGCCATGTGGAACTTCCAGTGACCAGTATGAGGGAGTGAGAGCAATAACCTGCTCCCCCTTCACACCTGATATCTTGTACCACTAATGAGTCACATGACACCAGGAAGGGAAAACAGCTACGTGGGCCCCATTTGGACATATCACTTTGGAGTGTACTCACTTTTGTTGCCAGCAGTTTAGACATTAATGCATAATTTTGAGGGGACAGCATTTACAGTTATACAAGCTGAGAATTACTACTTTACATTGTAGCCAAGTGTCATTTCTTCAGTGTTGTCACATGAAAAGATATACTTAAATATTTACAAAATGTGAGGGGGTGTACTCACATCTGTTACATACATATATACATACTTACATACATACATTTAAAGGTGCAGGACCTATCCTAAAGAAATCTGAATTCAGACACAAGTGAGACTTAAATCTGAAGCAAACTCAGATTATTGTAGGAAATGCATATGCCACAGTGGCACATCTTTTTGCATAATGTAATGACTTTCTTTAACAATAAGGGTTAGAATCTTGCTTTAATTTTTTTTTTTTAAAAAAAAGAATAATAATATTTCTGGTAGTTGAGTTCTCTAGATGTCTGACAATTCAGGAATAACAAGCTAGCAAATATCTTACGGCACAAGCTGTTATGGTTTAAACTCATAAAGTGGTCTCTGTATCCACCTGTGCTCTATCTATCTATGCCACAGGAAGAGGCCATGGCTCAGCGGTTAAGTATCTGCTTGGTATACAGAAAGTTCAAGGTTCAGTCTCTGGCAGCTCCAGTTAAAAGGATCAGGGAACATGTGATATGAAAGACACCTGCCTCAGACCTTGGTAAGCCACTCCCAATATGAGAAGGCAATACATGGTCATGAACTATGTGCTAATTGGACTGTCTGTTCTTTTTGATGCCTTTCTTTGTGAAAAATCACAGCACGTCTAGAACCAGCGCTAAAACATGTGCTGATGCCTTCTTCCCTTCAAACCTGTGATTTACTAGTATTTTATCTATTACTTCTTTCTGATGAATCTTTATTTTTAACCCAGCTGGATAACAAATTAAAAACATTATAACCTTCTTTTAGCATCACAGAAATGGTCTTTTAAATATACATAGGGGTTTTTTTTAATTATCTCAATTTCTCCTGAACTATAACATTAAAAATACATTTGGCTTTTCTCTCTGCAAAGCTTTAACATTCTAATTAACCAATAACACACCATTCTTTATTCTGACCTGTTTTGTAATTAGTATAGTCTCTATAAAAATAAGAACAGTATATACACTCACGCAAATGAATGCCTTCATTCACTGCTAAATGGTGAGGCTTTGATCAGGAAATATAGCCTTGAGACCATCATATATTTATTTAGAAAAGTAGGGTGGCTTTGTTTCTGGCTATAGTGTCTTCAATGTACTGTTTCTGGCTATAGTGTCTTCAAAAGAGCAACAGATTCCTCAGGATACAGATTTTTCTTTTAATGTTCACACAGCACAGAAAGCATAGGCTTAAATGAAGAATTTTACAGTGTGATAGATTTTATATGCCTTGAATCAAACACACAGATGTATTCTCATTGCTGACAAAATGTGTTGCATCTTTCTAAGCACCAATTAAATAACCCATCCTTGTTCAAAGTACTGAAGAACATATCTTGCTTGGAAGCGAGGGGTTTATAAAATCTGCCCTGTCATGTTCACAGACATTCCTACCTTCCAACATAACTGCATCACATTTTCATGATGTTTATGCCTAAAAAGCAGCATGCAGTTTTCTTCATGCGCCTCCACATCATTTTTGCACATTATATTTTGTATTATTATCCAAAATAATAGATGCACATCATAACGCATGCCATTATCTACAACTGTGATGTGTCTTTAATGCACACAATTAGCAACAATTGTTTTAATTGTGCATCGTCTTCTGCAGCCAATCACAGGACTGGAGAGTTAGGAATAGGGAGACCTGAAATTCCCACACTTGACTGTGTTATTTGACTGCCCTGAGTCAACCATACATTATTTTGATCCAGAGCCTCACAGATTAGTTATTGCTGTGCGGCCAGGTCATCTGGAGACCACACTGGGAACAAAGGAAGAAGAAGAATAAAGAAAACCAAAAACAGAGAGCCAGTTCGGTGTAGTGGTTAAGTGCACGGACTGTTACCAGGGAGAATCGGGTTTGATTCCCCACTCCTCCACTTGCAGCTGCTGGAAAGGCCTTGGGACAGCCATAGCTCTCATAGGGCAGCTGCTGTAAGAGCTCTCTCAGCACCACCTACCTCACATGGTGTCTGTTGTGGGGTGGAGGGGAGGTAAAGGAGATTGTGACCACTCTGAGATTCAGAGTATAAAGTGGGATATAAATCCAATATCTTCTTCTTCAGAGAAAAATGGCAAAACAGAAAACAACAGAACAGTTGAATCTAAGAAACCGTTACTCATGTACCCAGATTTTTTTTCATTAGCAGAGTCCAGCATTCTTTCCCAAAGAGCATTTTGTAAATGCATCACCCCTACCAGAAAAAGAAAAATCCAGCTTGCAGTCTTAACCTGCAGCACCTATTATGTCTGAGTGGAGGAATGGGAGCAGAAGATTCTGGACAACTATGCCCTGAATGGGTCAGCCAGGCAGCTCACATACTGCCTTCTGCAGCCCACCCCCACTTGGACAATTATACATCATGGAAGTGGAAGGGTAGACCTGATTATCAAGCTCCAATTCGGTCCATACTGTCTGTTTGTAAATAAAAGAGACTGTCATTATTATGGAATTCATCCCCAGGGACAACCGTATGTCCTCCTCTGTCATAGTCTTCCACCAGTGGATAAAGACTTACTCCTGTTGCCATTCCCTCTCTGACTCTGCTTCCTGTGTGTGTTTTAATTGCATATGGGGTTTGTTCAGTCGTTTACTATGTATTTTAAAGCTTGTTTTAATGTTTTTGATTGTTAGTCCCCTTGGGGAGCCTAAGCTGAGTGGAAGGGTGGCATTAAAATGTTTTAATAAATGAAATAAGCATTTTGAAGTCCTCTGCCACCAGCAACATAAAAACTGTAAGAGCCTGAATTCCTGTTTGCAGAGATCACAAATAAAAAATGCAGGACACTGGAATCCTCATTCTGCTATAAAGAAATTGAGGGGTGGGAAATGCCACATATAGCATCATCTTTGGAGGAAAAGTGAGAGAAAAATGAGAGGAATCCTTCCTGGCATTACCTAGCCTCTGCTTACTCATCGCCTCAGCATTCAACCTATGCCCTAGCATTCTCAATAGATAGTTATGACACAATATCATAAACCACTGTACTTGTACTTGCTCTCTGGACCAGATGGTAAGGTCAAAGCATCATCTGTGACTACAGTTGGCTGCATTTTTTTTACCATGCTGAAAGAGAAGTGATGTTGCCCTGGTGGATGTTGGGAGAGACCAGAGTTCCCATGACAACACGGCTCTGTAACATGTGGCATTTTCTAAGGGTACAAAACCTGTTGGTGAGAAATGCCATCAAGTCACAGCTGACTTACGATGACTTTGTAGAGTGTTCAAGGCAAGAGATGAACAGAGGTGGTTTGCCATTGTCTGCCTCTATTGTCTGCCTGGACTTCCCACCCAAGTATTAAGCAGGGCTGATCCTACTTAACTTGTGGAATGTGACAAGACTGGGCTAGTCTGGGCCATCCAGGTCAGGGTCATAAAATCCAAGACATCCATATTTCATAGCAATGTGAATGGGGGAAACTCCTGTCCTAAAAAATATGCCAGGGGTAGTCTGATATATCATCTGCTCCAGCTACTTCTGCAGCGACAAACTATAAGATTGTCAAACTACAAGAAAGTCAAACTACCATTTTTCATTTCCAGCATACACACACACTCCATTACAAGCCCACACCAATCCACTGCAAACATATCACCTCTAAGCTGGTGACAACCCTACACTCTGAAACAGCTGTTCTAGAAGAGTTGCTGTATTGCCCAGAAATGCATTAATTATTTGGATTCCAGGAATCCGATTCACTGGCTCACAGCCAGAGAAAGCCCCTGATGGGTAGATTTCCAGTAACAGCAGATACAAGAAATTGTAATATATGAGAAACTTTCTCTGAAGGCACACAGAAGCACTATATCCTGTGGGCAGATCTTTGCAAAAAAAGAGGATATGACTTTAAATATCCTTTTTCAACATCCCCAATTAATGAAAGGCTCTATGAAAAATGTACATTAGAATCTAGTTCCATAGTCAGAGCTATGATGTCACTCTGGAATTTTTCTCAGGGTTTGTGGAGAGGACAGTTAGTGGGTTTTGGGGCGGGAGGGCTTTTAAAAGCAAGCTGGGTTGCAGATGACACTGCCACATTAACTCAAGGGTTGGGTAATTTCACATACAAACTATGAGATAATGTTGGGAGTTGGGGTTTAGCTGTGTAAATGGCCATGTGGAATTACTAAGGTGGGCTTAATGCACTCTTTGGCTCATGGAATATATTGGAGGAGTAATAGATTAATGCATAGTTGAAGAGAAAAGAAGCTCTGCAGAAGCAGTACTAGGAGAATTAAGGCAGCATACATGCGGGGAGTTCCTTATACAATTCCTACAAATAACTACACTGAGAAACTGAGTCAGATCAAAGGGGCCAGTAAACATCATGGCTGAACCATATTATTACATATGATTCTACAGTAGCTGCTATCATTCCTTTGATCTTTTGGGGGGAAATACTGTGAGCACATTCCAGCTTAAAGTTAATAGAATTTTACTGAACCCTTTTTACTTTGCTTCCTATAATTTTCTAAACTTAATCCCATGAATCCATGATTAATAATTCCTGCAGAGTAATCTTCTGAATAAATCTGATGATCTAGTTAAAAACAATCATTACTTTTTTATGGGCACAAGAGGTACAAGCCTCAGTCCCTAAATTTTGTGTTATTAGGTTTGTGTGAATTTGGTTAGGCCAGGCTACTGGAGGAATCTTATCTCCAAAAGCAATTTAGCTTTTAAAAGCAATTTAAAAGGAACTGCATCATCAGGATGCATTTGAATTTTTATGTGGTTGATCACTCGAGATTTTCTTATTTACAGTTTATAAAACATAATTCTTGGTGCATTTCAAGAAGATAAATGCATATACATTTGGGGATGGAGTCAGAGCTCAGCTAAATTTCCTGCATGCACTAGAATGGCTGATAAACAAGATGAACTTTGATTGACCTGGTTGGTTCCTTCAGATATAGTCTTAGACTAAAATAATTGGAAGACAGATTCTTGTATCTTGTTTGATGCCTCCAAAATATGTGTGCGTTTCCACTCACTGGGACCCCCACCCCACCCCTGAACTCAGCAGAACTTATTTCTCAATCAACATGCACAGGATGGTGCTGCACATATCTTAACATGAGTAGGATCCTTTGCAGGACTAGCAGAATGTCCTGGCAAAAGTGGAACTTTCACACCCTCCTCTTCCTCCAATAGCCAGAGTGAGACTCAAAAAGGGCTGGGTACCCACATGGGCCGAGAGGCATGCCAACATGGCTGGGTGCACTGAGGAAGGGAGCAAGAATCCCTTCTCAGCCTGTTATGTCAGCAGACTTCTTGCACCAACAATTCACTGCAGAAAGGAAAGGCTGTTCCCTTTTCAGTGCAGGTGCCTAAGCTTGGACTTTTCATACATATAAATTCTTTAATTCTCAAAGGTCACAGATAGCCATTGGGAAAAAGGACAGGTAGGAAAAATCCACTTTGGCATTACCTTTACACTACTGATGTTCAGGGCTGGCCCTGCCACTAGGCAAACTCAGCAATTGCCTAGGGAGCTGGCCTTCTGGGGCACCAAATTGGGTGCCCATGTGACTCAGTGATGTTATCAGTGTGGGGGGAGGGCACCAGAAGTTAGCCTTGCCTAGGGTGCCAGTTAGTCTAGGACCAGCCCTGCTGATGGATAGAGTCCAATTCCACAGGTGCCTAAGCTTGGGCTTTTCATACACATAAGTCCTTTAGGTCACAGACGGCTGCTGGGAAAAGGGACAAGTAGGAAAAATCCACTTTGGCATTACCATAACACTGCTGATACATAGGATCCAATTCCATGTCTACATGATGAGAAGTTAACTAGACAGGAGGAATTTCAGGTTGTTGGAGGAGGTGGTTTGGTTAGCACTCCAGCCTGTCAGATGGGACTTAATGGCAAGTCTCATATTGCAGATATCTCTACTAAACGCATCTCATGCCTCATAACCTTATAAACCTAGATAGAAGGAGCATATATAAAGAATGTTATTACTTGAATTGCATTGAACTAAACATTTATTTCCACAAGAGTCTATATCATATTTTAATATGCTTCCTTGAAGAACATCTAATGTTTTAAAACTGTAAGGCATCAGTGGACACAAGTGGATTGAGCTGGAAAATCAAATCTATTTAATATAAAGATCTCAGCCCTTCAAGATCATGCATGCAAGATTCTTTTTCCCCCTAGAATAAAACAATTCAGTTAGTAGGTTTTTAGGGGAAATAAAAATCAAACTGCAGGAGCTCAAAATGAACCATAACTTACACACTTACCATCAACATGCCATTAGAATTTGGCATGACAGGCAAATTGTAAACCACAACAGCAACTAACCAACTGTGTACTTTGAATATACTAGTGGAATTATTCTAAGTAAACTCTTTGTGCTCAATTGCCTCTTAAAAGTCAATAACTACCCATCATATTTGAGGGCTGTGGGGGTAGTGGCATTATGTTGATCTCAGGGAATGTGAGCTACAAAGAAAGACTGATATCTGTAACTAGGCCAACATATATTTGTTGAGCATGGGGCATGTCACAGAATCTCTGTGCAGGGAAGAGGCATGTACCTAGATAAATACCAGTGCATTGTAATGGTAAGAGTGGTGGGGTCTGGGTACTCTAAGCTGCACTGGTCAGGTCTCAAATGTGAGGTTGCACTATTCCTCGAACTAACCTAGCTCATAGATTGGTAGAGATTACTTAATAGGAATGGGCATGAATCAAAGTCCAAATCACAATTTGTGCCTAAAACAGCCAATTCATGATTCATTCCAAATCGGCTTGGGTACTCACACTATGCACAACTTGCAAAATTAAGCAGCTTGCTTTTTGTGAGGTTTATTCATGTTGTCATCAGCAGAAGATCCTCCTTGCTTGCCAAAACATGCCTGGCATGATGAGGTCACCTGGAAGTGATGCTATCATGCCAGGCATGTTGCCCCGGCAAACGTGCGCAGTGTGACAGCATCACTTCTGGGTGACCTCATCATGCCGGGCATTTTTGCAGCACACTGATGCCTTCTAGCCCTCCTGAACCAAACAAATCACAATTCATTCAGAAAATAAAAAAAAAAATGAAATGAAAATGGGCAAACCAACGAACCATTAAATGAAATGAACCACCATTTTCACGTTCCATGCCCAACCCTATTAGCGAACCCACCAACAGGAACATGGAACAACATAAACAAAGCTTGCAACTTACAGTTTCGCAAAGTCAAAAATCCACTAAAATAAATTAAATTCACTCCATTTATCACATCACACACACACAGAGCCCATACCACTAGGAAGCTTTTTCATATGATCTCCCAATAGCCTTCCATCCAGAAAAGCTCTCCTGAGCTTCAGCAAAACAAATGTGCTACATAAGAGTTAGTCTACATTATACCCTCCATGTTCTAGCTCTGCCTGTTGAGAATTCTGATTGCTCCCTTGCCAATAAGCAAAGAAACCCAGAGGAGATTTGAAATCAGAAGGGAACTGCTGCCCACCATTGTTACTTCACATATCTCCTTCCCTTTCAAGGATCTAGGAGCCTGAAGGAAGAGACATGACAATTAACCACAAGAGACAATGAAGAAAGGCAGCCAGTGCCTTCTCTTTCCCTGTGTGTATCTGCATTTCCCTCTGGCTTTGTCTGTATGCAGGAGTGGGATCTGTCAGAATTCTCAACAGGCAGAACTGTGTGTTCTCATGTAGTGAGAGTAACACATAGCTTGGCTCTAGCTGTTAACTTTTCTCTGGACACTATATAGCACAATGGAGGAGTGCTGTTAAACAAAACAAACATCAGTCAGCATGCAACCTGTGTGCTCTATTCTACATAGTGTCATTGTTAATAGTTACAACTCTCCTTCCAGCCTTTTAATTTTTTGTTTGGAGTGTTGATCAACTGTACCTTCAAAAGTCAAAAGGCATGAGTCCACAATTCAGTGACTCCTAAGTTGTTGTTTTTCATTGAGATGCATGGTTGCCATCCTATTTGCTTATTTTAAGCACATTAGAATACAGACACACAACTGCTCAACAACTTCAGAGTCCACTTCTCAATCCTCAAAGTCTTCCCGCAGCAGCTATTCTTTCTTATTTTCCTCCTTCAATATGTGAGTGCTGTGGGGTGAAAATATTCCTTCTAATATGGCAACTCTATCCATAGCCTTACTTATAATGTTCAATTAATTGCAAGGGTCTCTTGATTGCATGGTTGTGAACCTCTGTCCATGGTACTGACAAAAGTGCTATTTTCTACTGCTTCTGTTTCAAGGAAGTAGAGAAACTATCTGAACAGGTAAAAAAAAACACCCTCACAGAAATGTCATTCTGTTTCGTTAAAATTCTTGAATCTAGAGACAAAACTGGATTATACTGGCTGCAGAAGCATGCAAAGAGAGGCAACAAAGCTCATTTTTTCTGAGTTTCTCTTGAGCCTAATTCAAGAGAATCACAACCTTTCAGGAGTCAGGCAGGAGCACTCCTTGATATTCTGTTAAGCTTTGGAGTTGAAACTTTTTTTCTCTGAATGCTTCTGAAGCTGAGGGTAGACAGGGATGATACTACTAACCCTCCCCCAAATTGATGGTAGGGGCAAAGCTGGAGTCTATCACAGGTTTTGGCAGGCTACCAAGACCTGTCAAAAAATGCACATTTCTCAACTGCAAAATATAGCGGCATTCAATAAAAACAAAAGATAGTAAAGCACACGGCTAGCTTCAGAAAACCAGAACAAAAATCCCAACAGTTATTTGAAACTCTACCAATAAATGGAGGAGAGGAAACCCAACATTTATAATCTTTTGTTTGTTAAGCTAAAATAACCAAACAATAACAGATGTGTAATGGTAATGCAATAATGTTTCTGCTTTTAAATGCTTTTCCATCAATCTCTTTTAGAATATCAATTTTGCCATAAGGCAATATGATTGTGGCAAAACGCCTGTTAATAATATGGCACTGCATATATATGTTGCTAATCAAATTGTGGCATACTATTCCCTCTGAAGAAGTGAGCAGTATCTCATGAAAGCTTATACAAATGTTGTTAGTCTTTAAGATGCTACTGGAATCTTGCTCTTTTCTACATTCCCTCCTGTGTTCTATGGAGACTGTCTATGCTAATGAATTTAAGGGAGAAGGCAGACGCAACATCTGTATAGACATATTGGTACTTTGCAGGTGCTCTCCCCGCATTCAGTTCAAATCTTCACTTTCTATTTCTTGCTTCTCTGACAAAATCCACTCTGCAGCATATTTGGGGAGCTTCAGCTGGCATGAAGGAAAGCCAGCTGTGAACAGCATCAATTAACCTGTGATATATTACTGCTAATTCAGTTTCAGCCCCAAATAATTCTGCAATTGTCTTTATTTTTTAAACTTCTTGTCCTTTTTTGGCAAAATGCACAGGAAGGTAGCTCTAGAACTTTCTCCATTTACAACACTGTCACATGTACAGAAGTAAAACAGCCAGTCACCACTTATAGTTCGCCTTCTATGAATTAAAAAAGTGCCCTAAGAAAAGAATCCATGCATTTTGCCAATGGGATAGTTTTTTCACCACAGCCCATGTAATGCATTGGGGTAGATAAACACTTCCTAAGTTAATCATATGCTATTTTTTGTGTAATATAGTAAAGGGTAATGAGATACATACACATGCCAGAAATAATAAAATGCAAGCATCATTCCTAAACTATAAAAGGCAAGCCAGGACTGACAGCTGGATCAGCATTCACTTTATTGATACATACACGTTGTGCAGTCAGACTACATTGTGGATGAACAGCCTGCTGCAACCATTGTTAAAATGCTGCATCAGAAGTCATAATTTTTACATTATATCATTGAAGGTACACTATTGATAAGGTAACATATCCAGTAGGAAATGTATAATGCGATGATAGTCTGTAACCTTAAACACCTGAGTTTGTGTGTGTGCCCAACAGTTCCAGTCACAGTTCCAACACGATAAAGGGGGAAAGGCATTCACTACCTATTACTGGTGATAAGGAAAGTATATGTTACATTCTGATTAAATTGCATTAATGTCCTGCTAAGACTAGGTAAGGATCAAAGTACTCATGAGAAATGTATACTGTAAAAACAACCACCAACTCCCCTTGCCTTTTGAAATGCCATTTCCCAAGTCCTTTTATTGGTATCTACTTTCTACTGGCAGTAATTCATTTTTAAAGCATTCCTCCATTTCCACATAATGAACTCAGCCAGAACTAGGTACTTAGATATAATGGGAGGTCGGATTAATATCCCACAATTAAATGACTCTCTATTTTATTTTTTTTTATGGTCTGGCAAGGAGTCCCACAACCAGACTGCAACCCATAATTCTACACACATACACAAGAACACATAAAGCTGTCTTAAACTGAGTCAGACCCTTTGTCTATCAAGGTTAGCATTGTCTACTTTGTCTGGCAGCAGCTCTCCAGAGGTCCTGCAAAGCAGACAGATGCCAGACAGATGCTCTGCCATTGAGCAATGACCCCTAGCCCCAACCAGTTCCAACCAAGTTATTTCAGTGATTCACAGATTTGTGCACTAGGGAACACAGCCTGCCATAAGATGGGCTCAAGAATGCCTAGTAGAATGGTCACATTCAGTTGTATTGATTCCGCTCTCTTTCTGCCAGCATATACTACCACTCCAAGACAGGGAGGAAAGATTATCAGGATTCTCTGATATCACTACAGCTGACAGGAGAAAGAGATCCATTGAAGTATCATGTGGTTCAGAAAAAAAGTCTCATTTTTACTACATCCTGTCTGAATGTGCAAACAGAAGGGTAGGAACTTTGAGAAGCAATTAACTGGGCTATCCTCTAGTTGCAAAAATTATTTCTTTCCATGATTCTGTGTGCTGATGTAGAAAATACCTCCTTCTCTTTTTGGAGTCTATAGGCAAATATGCTTGTGATTTTACTCCAGAAAAAAAAAATGGTGCCCCAGCTCTCCAAAATGCTAGTCTAACATAATTGTATCCAAATCTTGCTTACACTGCTGTTCTCAAATTGTACAAAACCTAACTTTAAAAAAAAACTCTTTTCACTAAACAACATGTGTGAAACAAGAGGCTATGCCTAGTGTGCTGGATGGAAGCTGCAGCCTCTCCCTGGAGAATCCAGAGCAAAAGATCCATGTTCCATTTGTCCATCATGTACTGAGTGACCTGTTGACCAGAAAGAAAGATTAGGGCTCAGGAAACTGTCAGTGTAATCCTGTGCAGTTATTCTACTCTAAATCTATTGACTAGTAAATGTAGACTGTTGTGTAGGAATTGCACTGTGATTTACTTGTCAGGTATCAACTCTGGCAACTTCTACAATGTCACAATTTTCAATTACATATCTCAAATCAACTATTTCTCACTTCAAAAAGCTTTCAACTCCTGCACATAGATCTCCTTTTCCCCATTGGTCAGAATGAGCAGACCGGGGTAAGAGCAGGGTTCTGCAGGACTTTTCCCTTTAGCTTATCCAGTGCTCAATGTCATACACAGAGCCATCCACATCTTTGGTGACAGCAACACATTGACAGTGCAATTCTATGCGGAGTTGCTCTAGCCTAAGCACACTGTTGCAATCGGTTTAAAACTGGAGTAATTCTGCATAAGATTGTACCATTATTCTGGCATCAGCTGTTCTCTTCTTGGACACATGAAGCTTCCACATGAAGTCAGTTTGGAGTGGTTAAAAGCAGCAGACTCTACTTTGGAGACTCCAGTTTGATTCCCCATGCCTCCGCATGAATCCAGCTGAGTGACCTTAGGTCAATCACAAGTTCTCTCAGAGCTCTCCTACTGCTACTATCAGGCCTTTGGAATCAGTACTGCCTACTCAGACCGGCCACAGCTCTCCATGGTTTCAGGCTGATGTATTTCATGCCACCTACCACCTGATCCTTTTAACTGGATATGCTAGAGACTGAACTGGGGACTTTCTGCATACTAAGCAGATTCTCTATCACTCAGCAAGAGCCCCCTCCCCAATTTTAGATGCAGTACCAGAGTAACAGCCACACCCTCTGTTACTTTCACAGTCATGGTGATATCCAGAGAGACACCCTGTACTGATTCCCAAGCCATGCACCCCTGGAATGTGATATTGCAATGTAACCCTAGAATATTAATATGACACAGCAATGCCCATTTGAATTGGAATGGTCTTTCTTGCGCATAAGGGAGAAATATTTAGTTCCTTCTAGGCCCCAGGCAGGCTGGAATGATGTCAAGTCCAGTTCACAGGCTGGACAGACATGGGGGCCATGCTGAACAGCTAAGGAGCATCCATTTTTCTGCTTCTGGAAATGAAGAATTCCAGGCCCAGAAAGAGACACATAGTGGGCAGAGCTGTAAAAGTTCCTTCACTTCTTTTGGCAACCTTTTAAGTCTTGCTATCAAAACATAAAAAATAAGGGCTACCAGGACCCCTGCAACACAAATAAATGGCTTGTATACATATGTTCCGTTATTCTTCAGGGCAAGACAGCAGAAACACAAAGGCTAAAGGTTAAGTGGCCATCTTGTTGTGAATGTGTGGTATACCTGTAAACTGGTCTCACATTCCTGCCAGGGAATCTGACTTTTAACAAAATTTCTATTTTTCTTTAATTACTGCTAAGGCTATCAAAGTCAACCAATCTCCTGAACACTTGATGGATGCCTATCCATGTTTGACATTAAGGGAGAAATTTATCACTTTTGGGGAGCTTCAAAGGAATCAGTTTGGAAAAACAGAGCCATGAAAAGTCATTTGGCCAGTGTAATTAAAATTCCTCTATTGGGGTATGGATTTATGACACAATGATCTCTGATTGGATATTCCACGTATGACACTCTGATTTTCTATTTGTGTGACACTCTGCTTCCTCATTGGGTACTTGAATCGCTTGACGTGACATAATTTACCCTAGAAAACAGGCAATACCACCTGTCAAGATTGGGAATTCCTCCATCCTCTTCTCCCTCCATTCCTTCCTGCCCTCACCCCCCTCCCTTCTCAAGAGAAATCTCCCTCCAGAGGCCTTGTGTTTCCTCTGACTGAGCCCACTCTGCAAGATCTAGGTATTGTATCACCTCTTTCCCCATCCATACTTATTCAGCTAACCCCTGTATTCCTCTTGTATGCTTGAAATTGTTTGATTGGGATGTAACTATTTGAAAACCAATACCTATAATAAAATCCATTAATAACCAAAGGATTTTCAGTGGTCTATCTCCGTAAACATTGACAGAGATCCTTGCTCACCTCACCTCTCGTAGACTCACCATTTTGAGCTAAGAAATATTAATATTCCCCCAAAAAAGGTTAGTTGAGATGTAACAATGGTCTCCAGGAACAAAGGATCAGTTTCTCCAGGAATTCACAAAAGTAGACTGGCTGGTTGGCAGTTCTTTCCTCACTGAAGTGCATATAATATTTAAGTTTTTTGCAAGCAAATTTAAATTGAGAGATTTTTTAAAAGAAAAAACTATTTTTTGTTCTTTTAAAAAATTCACCAGGAACATTTGGTACTTAATGGCTCACTTGAGTACAGAAGTCATTTTTAAGCAGATGTCTTCTTAAAGCAGGGATGTGTGAAATCTTCCATGTTATTCCTGCAGTTATTTATGCCTTACCAAAATGTAATGTCATGTGTTTGAGATGCTGATCTGCAAAAGCAGATGTGTATAAATATTCCCCAAGTGTTTAATTTGCATGTTAGTTCAGAAGTTAGTTGGAATTCTAGTACAAGAGCACATGATTCCCTTTCAAGATGCTGAGTGGCTTCATCATTGATTATTGTTGTTTCCTGTCTAACTGTAGACTGGCTTGTTGCTACTATGTACACACCGAGCTGCTGTACAAGAGACCAGATTATTTTATATCTTTCCCAATTGTGTCCAATAATCTTTATTAAGATATACCTTGTTCAACAAATCAGTACTTCTTTTTCTTATTCTCATGAGTCTATGATAAGTACTTAGAAATTTGCTGCTTTAATTCATACCTACAAATAAGCAAATTTTTTCTCTCAAAATCAGGGCAAGTGCTAAGCTGAAATACAGAGCATAGCTTACAAACATTTGTTCCCTTTTTACTTTGATGTTTCACATCCCAGAGTTGGGAGTTTGTTTAATTTTGGTAGGTGGAGGGTTAGGAGGTCTGCTGGTCAGAGAGAAGGTCCATTAGAACTTTTAAGTATTTTTGAAGACAGGAAAGGGCTGGATGCTGTTCTTGTCAAAAAAAGAAAATCCTTTCTGCTTGTTATAAGTCTGAATCAGTCAAAAAAGAAACCTGCTTTGCAACTGTTATGCCTTCTCAGGTCCCAGCTCCCCAGTAACTGGATTACTGTAATACTGAAAGGGCTGGGAAAAAGAAAAACAAAAGAACAACTAAGCCACACAAATCACTGAAAAAAACCTGTCTCTTAGTTGTCTTCTTCAAGCCTATTTTGTAGTTCTTTTAAGCCTATAACCTCCTCATAATAGGCCAAGCAAATGCTGAGTGTCACCTGGAGTCCAAGCACTGCCGTAATTGAGGACCAGAAGACTAAGTAGTCCCCAAGGCCTCAATTATAAAATAGAGTCTCTATAAACCTCTACAGGTATTCTATTATTTACAAGACATACCACTAGATGTATCACTAATCCACCTCAGCACATCAGTCTTTAGATGTTTAATGTAGTACACAAGTAAATATTTATCCAATAAGCAGAATGTGTGTACATAATGCAACCGATGAAGTCTTGTCAGTCAGTTTGAAACATGTGCCCTGCCTTCTTTAAGAGTATCACTCCCCCTTACTTAACTAAATGATCTGTTAGGAGTTCAGTGTGTGGAGCTTCCAAGATCTTTCAAAACTTCCTTACCATGCACACAAGAGCCTAGTTCAGACTGGGAGGCTTTTAAGCCTTCTTCCCCATGTCATTTCTTGATCCAAAAAAAATGGCCCTGGAGGAGTGCTATTTCCCCCTTTGTGGAAAAAACACATGTTCTGTATAGATGACCAATCCACAAAAGTGTTTTGAATCCACATCCTGGCGCAGGGAATGTGCTCCAGCTGAAACTGATCACTGACAAACTGATAAACTGGAAGACAAGTTAACATTCTTTCCTTATATTTGTCAATATAGGGATACTGATATTCCAATGGAAGCAGTGACAATGCACCAGGATTCCCAGATGCACGAAGGAAAACTGTCAACATAGCCCTGAAAATACAGTCCTGTCCATTTGTCCTGAATGACCAGACAAAGAGGAGGGTGAGGTGATAAGAGGCAATATGAAAGCTATCTCACAATCGCACTGTGTAAATGCATCAGGAAAAATATGAGACACAAGAACGTTTCCACTAAATTCCAAAGCTACCTTTGTAATCCACTTTCTGTGTTATCTACTGTATATATTGCTGTGAAAGACTGCACTTAAAAGGCTTAGAAGTGCTGTTCTAACAACTAAAGGGCTGTGAAGGGTTAATTCTCCACAGAGCCAGAGAGCCTTGAGTGACAGGCTGCTCTGACAGACACACTTGCCTTTGACAATTTGTTGTTTGCATTGTTTTATAAATGAAGACATGTAGGCGATTTGGTCATCTCACTGCCCATCTGAGAATGTTATCCTCATTCAGTTTTTCTTGATCTTTGGCTCTGTTGCTTCCCAACCAGCTTGGGAACTGTCACAATTCTCAGCTGCTGCTGCTTCAACCTATCCTTAAAATCATTTAGGACCCTTTAAGATTGCTACTAATAGAACTACTCCCTTCTGAGTCCACGGAGCTCAATGAGCTCAGAAGAGCATAACACTATTTGTTGACTGAACAGCCACATTTCACCATTCCAATATATGTGTGCATGCATGTCTCTATTTAACCACATATATATGACTCAATCCAATAAACTCTCACAAGCAGAAACTGGAACAGTGTTGCTTTAACTATTGAGAATGTATTCCTGAGCCAAGACAGATAATCGTACTACCCCATGGTGAGTTTGGTAAACTGCATCATCCCTGATAAAGAAGACTGTACCTTACATCCTGTGCAAATGTGTGCTAAAATGCATGGTAGAATAGCTGGCTGCATAGGCTCCCTTAATCAAATGTATTTCCACACCCTTAAATTTCTTAACTGCCCACTAATAAATGGATGCATGCAATCTATTTCACAAACTCAAACCAATACTAATCGAGAGCAATAACTACCTTTCCCAGTGCGATGCAGCCTCCCTCCAGTCTCCTGAAGTTGAACTAATTGAGGCACAAGCAGGTCACTAAGCTATTTATTTTGCCAAACTTACTAAGTGCCTGAATTGTTTTAGCACTGGGGACATTTTAAGAGGGTTTTTTATTTAAAAGCTTCTCTAGCTGTGCAAGGTGATTTTTGATCCAGTTGCTTAAAGCATTTCAGTCTGAAATGGCTGTAACAAATACTCTGCAGTCTACAAAACCATTTACTCTGTCTTGGGAAACTCACAAAGCATTTTACCCACAAATATTCTTGGGGAGAGTGATTTGTGCATAACACTCAGTAATGAATGTGACAGACCAAAATATCTATTGTGGCTGGAAGAGTAATAATTATAACAAACATTATGAATTGCTGGTGAGATGCTTACTCAAATGTGGATATATGTATGGAAATGCGGTCATAAAAATTGTCTTCTTGTTAATTATTTTCTTCCGATACCATGGAAGAATGCATTAGTCTTGCCTTACAATTTTCACTCCTGCTGAATTTGGTGTTATTTTATCTTTAAATTATTAATTTAGAAACTGTAGGAATGGAGGCCTCTTGTTTAAGAGCACTGAATTAACAAAAGGTCACTATATTCCTGTATTTTTATGCTATATCATAAAAATGTGTCCTTTCCCTCACTGTTCTGTGAATCAGGCATCTTGGAAGACGGCTTATTAGTGGCTCTGAAGGTCCCATGGAAATAGGCTCTGAAAGTTCCATGGAAACAGACATAAGCATCACTAATTCCTGCCATGTGTTCAGGGGTGCTAAAGAGATTAAAACTCAAGCAGATATGCCTAATAAAACAGCTCTGCTACTGAAATGCATCAATCTAGTGACATGATCTGGAGAAAACATACAAGGTCACTTTTTTCATCAAGGCATTCATCTAAACAAATACATCAATTAGACAGATCATGTACAAGGAAGAAGTGCAAAAGGGTCTCTGCATAAGATATGCTTGACGTCTATGAGAGCAATCTTTAGGGATGCTATATCGCACAACCCTATGGAGAAGTACACCCTTCTGCTTCCATTGAAGTCAATGGGTTTAATAGGGTGTAACTCTGCCCAGGATCACATCATGTGTGTTATGTACCATCAAGTTGCTTCCAATGTATGTTGGCCCTATGAGTTAATGACCTCCAAAACTTCCTTCCATTAACAGCTTTGCTGAGGTCTTGCAAACTGATGGCTGTGGCTTCCTTTATTGTGTCAATCTGTCTCATGTTGAGTCAGGGCAACAGTGGGAGTACGTACTTCTAGTGTCCTGGTCCCACTAGTGGACCTCCTGATGGCACCTGGGTTTTTTGGACACTGTGAGACAGAGTGTTGGACTGGGTGAGCCACTGGAAAAGGGACATGGCTTCTCTTATGTCCCCTTTTCCTACTGCCTTCAGCTTTTCCTAGGATTGCACTGACAGCCATCCATTCTATCCCAAATCCTGGGCAAGGAGAAACATTTCCAAAAAGGGAAGAAAACTGCATAATAAGAAAAGGAAGCAGTACAATTAAGAGAACAGCTTTTGTGCACTATCTTCAGCTTTAAAATATATGTTGTGGATGCCACAGAGCAAAATGGACCTGGTATTATTACAGTGATTGAAACAAGCCTGGTGGGAGTATAAGCAGGGATAATTATTCTAGAATTATAGACTTCTGTGCTTTATATAAAAGATCACTTGTCAGATATGTAAAATAATGCAACCAAGCAACCCTTATATTGCCAGTTGCCAATTATCAAAAACAAAACTGAAAACCTCTCATGCCATGCACCCGGTGATAATGACCCAGTTATTTTGCTATGTTACATAGTAATCTGCAAGACTACTAAGTGATGTAAAACATTCCCAGTCTAATTGACAGTACATTATGTGATTCACTGATCCCAGTTTGTAAAAACAGTAGTTGATTCTATAGTATTGCTTAGAAGATCAGTTGCTTCTGATACCATTTTTTAAAAACCATGACAATAATAGCCCAACCTCTGTGAAACTTCCTAGGGAGGGTCACTTATTTCATGAGAATCCTTTCAATTTTCTTTTTTTTAAAAAAATAGTCTTAAAGACACTGAACTTGAACAAGGTCCTTCAAATTTCCTTTAAATCCCACATATATAAAATCTGGTGGCAAGAGAAGTGTGAAACTTCTATAAGAAATTCGGATTTTCTCATTGAAATACTTTGGATGAGGTCTGCTTAGATATATGACCCATGCCTTAGTTGCAAGCATGACACTTCTGGGCATTCACAAAATAATACAAGCATAAACAAACGATGCCTTGACCTGGATAAGCCAGGCTAGCCTGATCTCATTAGATCTTGAAAGCTAAGCAGAGCCAGCCTTAGTCAATCCAGCCAGAGTCAGCCAACCCACTAAGGAAGTCCAGGGCCACTATGCAAAGGCAAGCAATGGCAGACTAGCTCTGAAAATGTCTTGCTTTGAAAAGTCCACATCTGTGACTTGATAGTAAACAAATACACATAGAACAGCACTGTATTAATGCTTGATGTTTGCTGCCTTGCAGACCCTGTTTAGGTGGAAAAGCAGTATAGATACGTTTTAAACAAACAAACATGTGAGCCTTCCCGTCCTGTATTTCAAACTACTAGGTGTCTGAAAAACCTCCCCATGCCATTATTTTTGCAGATCTTGGAATTGTTCAATAACATGATGTCAATAAAACTACCTATTGTCACTTACAGTCACCCTCCAACTGGTTGCCAGTCATGGTTTGGCAACCCTACAGAAAGTCATATTGTATAAGCCTTTGAAGTGATGCATGTTCTTAGGAAAGGTTCTTCATATAATAATAGATCCTTCTTCAGCAAAGCACAAGGTTCCTCTAATGGGTGCTCCTAAGATCGTACATGACCCCTTTCACATATACCCTCCCCACTATGCTGGAAATGCTGTGGCAAGACAGGTTCCTTTCCCCATAATTGGTCATCTTGCACTGTAATAGCCCAATTCTGGTAGAAAATTTTAGTATAAATTAAATTAATAATGGGTTATACAATACCTTTGGATCCAGCAACCTATGGCCTTAGACACATATTCCCGGTATATGACAGGGTTTTGACACTCCTGACGGTTGCCAAGAGAGTGATAGCATCCAGATGGAAAGATAAAAATCCCCCATCAGTGCACCAGTGGTATACTAAATTCTGGGTTTTTATTTTATTTTAAACAAGCTATCAAACACTGTTTCTCAGTCTGAAGGCAACTCTCGTTCCTCTCTACCCTAATGGATAAATGGCTGCCACTACTGGAAAAGCCATCAGATGATTGCGCCATTGGAGATAGTTGACTTCGACACGGACATTATGCCCTTTTTCTCTTCCATTAACAGCATTTATCCTTGTTTGTACCAAAAGGACTATTATGTTTGAACAATCTTACAAAGTATTATTTGTTTCATCCTCTTGTTTTCACAATTATCTGTCTTAATAGATTTTGTGAAGTGATGTTGCACTCATTTGCTGTTATATTACTGCTACCATTTTTTATTACTTATGGAACTTGTATTTCATTGTAATTGAATAATTATATGTTTCTTTAAAAAAAACAAAGCATGAGGTTACATTTAACCAACAATTCAGTATTGTACAAATACCAGCACTATAACAGATCAAATCCTTGCTAGACATAAGGTAATAGTTAATGTTCCACTTCACAAGCAGATTGCAATATATAACATGATTGCAGCTATCTACAGCCTTTCCATGTCCCCGTATGATTGATTATTAAACTGGTGTAGGTGAGCTCTGCCCAATATCCATGGCACTAAAGTAAAAAAGGGGGTGGTGAAAAGAGACATTTGTTTTATGTTCATTGCGTCAAACACAACTGTTGGCTTTGGGATGCTATTACAAAAAACAAAAAGAAAAGACAGAAGATACTCTGACAGTCTGTTGCTAGAATGTCACACTGTTAAAAGGCTATCAAATCTAATTCAGCTTTTAAGACAGTATGAAGTTTGATAGAGTCTCCAGCAGGTAGCTTAATCAGTGCTAGCTGGTGAAGCATCAAATACACACTCCCATCATGAACTGCATGACATTCTTCCATCTTTTCTTCCTTGTTATTTTATTCCTGTTCTCCCCATACTTATGATTATTGAAGCCAACATCATTTTTGTCCTGGACTAAAACTGAAGGCATATTTTATTCAAACTTCCAGAAAAGAGTACAGCAAACTTAAAAAAAAAAACCCTTCCAAAAACCCTTCCAACATTCAAAGAAAGTACAGAAGAGTAAAAATGACCATGTGATTCTGCATGAGGCTTTGTCCTAACTATTTCTACTAACTGAAAGCCAGCAATCCATCCCTGGACAGTGCCTTATACAGAGGCACAATGGACAGCCTCCCTGGAAGGTGAGTGGCCCTGTAGTTTTAAGCATAGTGGAATCCTTTTAAAGTCCACTGAAGTCAGTAGGCTCAAAGGGTATGATTCTGCACTGGAATACTGTTGCATCTCTGATTGCATTCAGTGCAAAGACAAAATTATTCATCTCATAGGACATCACCCAGTGAAGATTTTTGCACTCAGAGCTTGCAGTTCTCTCATTGGTCCACCAGTTTGGCCCAACACATAGCTTTGGAATTTTGGGAAGCTTCATAAAACAGCACTGTAAAACCATTTATAACAAAAACAAAAAAAACTCTGGGGGTGGCCATTTTCCACAGTAACTCAAAATGTATTTTAGCATAGAGGGAAGAGCTGCTGTTGAAGAAACACAAGTGGAAAGTCCTGCGGGGCATCCTGTACTAGTGAGTCTGTTACTTGGATTTTGGCCTTACTATGGGGGTAATTAATGTGATATACTAAGAAGAGTTACAGCCTTCTAAGTCAACAGAAGTCAATGGGTTTAGGAGGATGTAACTCTGCTTAGGACTGTACTGATAGTGAGTCCGATTATATAAGATCGAGACACAGATCTCAATCCATCTATAAATAATAAATTAGGCTGCGTGGGGTTCAATATGGATCTGGGCTGTATGAGGCATAGGTCTACCTTCACATGGTTTTGCTAACCTAAGCCTATCCATATGTAACTGACACATGGTCATTTTTTCTTTAACATATTATTTTATTTCTGTTAAAGTGTTAGCATTTAGGGCCTAGGGACCAAAAGGTCCCAGAGCACAGGTAGTTAGTCAAGCTGCTCCTGTATTACTGACCACAAGAGCCCCACCCCTTCAGTCAGAATGGCCTGAAGCAGAAGGTCTAGAGCTGTACTGGGAGAACTGCTAATTTCGTTGCAGGTATGTGATGGGCCAAACCTTGGGTTGCCAACCACCAGTTGGAGATTTCCTGGGATTACAACCAATTTCCCAGCAACAGAAATCAGTTCACTTGAAGAAAATGGCCACTTTGGAAGGAAGAATCTGCTGTATTATACCCCATTGAAATCCCTCCCCTCTCCAAACTCCACTCCCCTCAGGCTCCACCCCAAAATCTTCAGGTATTTCCCAACCTGGAGCTGGGAACCCTAGCCAAATTGTATGTTAGAATTTCCCTTTTAGGCGATATCATAAAGGAAGGGTTTGTCAAGCTGTTAAGAGATTATTTAAAACTTTCCCCATGTCAGCCTGGCCTGCAGCAGGAGAGAAAAGGCCTAGAGCTGAACTGAGGGAACTGCTAAATTCTTTGCAGGATCAAGCCAGAGAAAGAAGGCATGAAGACCAGGAGCAGTGGCAAGGGCTACTGAAGAGTGTATAAGGAAAAAGAAGCTCTCCACTTCTTCAAGTTAACATTTTGAACTTTCTCTTTTCCTTGTGTTACAGGGCACTGTTTGCTAGGATTTGCCTTTGTTCTGAATGCCATTTCTGAAGGACACTGACGAGCCTGTCTCTGCAAATGTTGCTATGTTCATAGCCATTATGATTCAACTTCACCACTAGTTGTAAAGTTGTTGAGTTTATAAATGTCAGTTACCTTGAAAGGCTTAACACCATGATTTTTTTTCTTTTTGAAGCAATTTTATATTTGCTTGCCAAGTCACAAGGACCTGTCATTTACTGATTTAAATCCCCTTTCCCCTATTTTCCAACTGGAAAAGGAAATTTAGGAGAGGGATTTCTATATAAGCCAAGGTACTGCTGGGTTACATATGCATTTGTTATTAGTCCTTTAAAAGAAAAAAGAGAGAGACAAAAGTCTGCTATCACAGGAATACAAGAAAATGAAAAAGAAGGACTGATTTTGCACTCATCTTATGCCGCTCTCATGTTCATTTTCTCAGCGCAGCTTTCTTCCAATTTCCCACTATCTGCCCCAGGGCTGCAACAAGGATCAGCATTTTTGCGCAGCAAATGGAAACCGCTAAAAACGGTTTCCATTTGCTGCGTGAAAACACCGATCCTTGCTGCAGCCCCAGCGCAGATAGTGGAACAGAGAAGACGAATGTGAGAGCAGCATAAGGTGAGTGTAAAATTTTGTGCATATTGCTGTACCCAGATACTTTGTGTCAAACTGGAATTACCACAGTAGTACCTGCACTTAGTTGGCTACGGCGTTGGCTCTGACAAATTTGGCTTTTAAAGACATTTTAAGATATTCTTAGCAGACGTTGTGGCTTTTATCTGTAAATTTTAAGACCTTAGTTGTCTGGTATTTGTTTTATTTATATTTTTTATCAGAACAGTGCCAATACCATCCAACAGAACCCTCCTAATGGCTTCAGGCAAGTGGCCAAGAGAAGTGGAGGACAAATCTGCTTCTTTGCCAGTTTGCAAACAGTTTAGGATAGAGGACTTTTTAACCTTAAACAAGAAGTCCAAATCTGCTCTGCTGTCATTTGCTACCTGCCCTTTAGAAAGCAGATTTAAAATTACAGCACCATAAAAAATCCCTTTCTACCACACCCTTGACTGAAAGCCTTGCCTTATTCCTGAATCAAGAATGTTATCTCCCTATCACTAGGGCACATCTATGCAGCAGCACTTCCTGCTGCTGTTGATTTATCACAGCAGGAAGTGGGCAGGTCGTCAACATCCCTCCCTGACAGAAGGACTTACCCTAAGCCAATACAGTTCACTTCTTAATACAGACGGCAGCTGTGCAAGCCTCAACAGGGATCACATCGGGCTGCTGACTTGCTTCTTCATTGTAGCACGCACTTCATGCTGTGATGCCATCTGGCTGTGCTAGGACAGTTACGAAGTCAGTTCAGAATTATTCCCGGGGGGGGGGGGAGGGGGAGGTGCGGTTTGGAGCATCATCTTTAAGTCCTTCAGGTGTATGCAGAAGAAGAATGATCCCAAATGACTGCCTGTGCTGCAGCTCACAGCATCAGCAACAACACATGCTGGAGAATAGGGATAAGGGCCGAATCACAGAGAGATCTGTTGAAAACTTAGGCTGGAATATTTTGTTTGTGGCTGCAATCCCACACACTAAATAATGCACTTTCAATCCACTTTCCAACTAGATTTTACTCGTATGTACTGGCAAAATCCAGTTGGAAAGTACATTGAAAGTGGATTGAAAGTGCATTATTTAGTGTGTGTGATTGCAGCCAGAGTCTTTAAGGTGCCTCCGGACTTCTTTATTTACACATATCCAGCCTTTACAGCTTTTGATCCACTAAAATTGGATACAGTCTCCTGGTAATGTATGGCACCCTGCCTTTGGCTATTTGAAAATGCAAACAGAAGAGGTCTGCGAAGCATCTGGCAGGCTGCCATACAAGGCTACTATACACCTATCTCTGGTCTCTCCCCCAAAGTTCACTGTGCCTTCTTTGAAGATGGAAATCTGCAGTGAAAAGATGCTGCTTGGCACTGTGCTATTTTATTTTGGTTTTAGCTGAAAAGTGGTTTTAACCATTATTGTAAGCTGCCTTGATCCACAAGGAAAGGTGGGATATAAAACACTTTCTCGCAACTTAGCCTATAATAAGATGGTCCCTTATCTTGATCTGGCTATGGTGTCATCCAGACCAGACTAATATAACACACGATATAATTTTGGTCTTTCATCACAAACAATGCAGAAACTCCAGTTGGTGCAGAACACCACAAGTTCAGCTGTTACTGAGAGCTAGATGGAACAGGCATATTATTCTTATTCTCAAGTCATTCCACTAGCTGCCCATCAGTTACTGCCCATCAGCTCCTTTGCTTTATTCTATACTTCATGCTCATGGACCAACGGGTCATAAGCCAACAAATTTGTTATGGTACCGTCTAAGCAAATAAATCTGTCATTGTGCAGAATAATACCATCTAATGTTATAGGATAACACAGTCCAATAAGAAAACTGGGCTTAGATCAAGGTATTGGCTATAATGGCCTTGAAGCCTCATATTTGTAAGACCACCTCTCTCCCTATTCACTGCCATGACAGCTTCGCTCATCTGTACAGAAAAGTACTCTTGTTGGAAATGAATTTTAGCTCAAAAACAGCCTTAAAAATGTATGACTTACTTTCTAAATAATTGATGCAGTGTTACTAGAAAGGGCCAATCTATCTTTTAGCAACGGAAGCACCATGTGACCTGATCATAGTAAACAACCATTTCTTTTATTCTGGGTTGCAATTGTTTTTTTTTAACAACCATGTTTTTTATTAAACTTTATGAGAGTAGCACAAGTGAATAATGCATTATATAAAACTTTGTTTCAGTACTCAGATGTTACAGCTTGTTACAAGAGACCCAAATGACTTTTGAACCACTGAGTCAACTACAGTTCATCAGGCGATGTACAGAGGCCTATCAAAGGCTCAATAAATATTCCAGTTAACGAAATGGAGGAGTGAAATTGTTAAACACCTGACAAGATGCCACACGAGACTCACAGGCAGAAAGGTGTGCAATCCTACGTCTTAATATGTGCTACAATATATTTTATGTTATACTGTGTGCTAGAATATATAATACCTGCTAGAATATATTCTGTATGCTTTATATAATGCTGTGTGTTTCCATTTTGGAAATGGAAGGAAGATCCTTGATCCAGATTTTCTGTATCACTTGAACCCAACAAAAACAAAATGTAATGCTTTCAGTTTAATGCTTAAGATTAGAAAAATCAAATCATTTTGATTTTCTTTCTCTTAACAGCTTTCCAACACATACTTACATTTATATGGTGCTGCCAAATGTTTGTTTTTGTTCCACATATGTTAAGAATGGAGACCCTGTAACCAACAAAACAATTCATTTACCAGAATGTTTGTGAAGCAGGAAGACTGCAGGCCTCAGCTTTGCCCTTTGTGGTATTACCAAGCGTCCACTACACCAGTGGTCCCCAACCTTTTTGGTACCAGGAACCGGTTTTGTGGAAGACAATTTTTCCATGGATCGGTGTGTCTGTGTGTGATGGTTTCAGGATGATACAATGTGCACTTTATTTCTATTAGTTTGGTGTGCTGGTTAAGTGTGTGGACTCTTATCCTGGAGAACCGGGTTTGATTCCCCACTCTTCCACTTGTAGCTGCTGGAATGGCCTTGGGTCAGCCATAGCTCTCACAGAGCTGTCCTTGAAAGGGCAGCTTCTGGGGAGAGCTCTCTCAGCCCCACCCACCTCACAGGGTGTCTGTTGTGGGAAAGGAAGGTAGAGGAGATTTTAGCTGCTCTGAGACTCTGAAATTTGGAGTGGAGGGCAGGATATAAATCCAGTAATAATAATAATATTATTATTATTACTACTACTACTGCTACTACTACATTGTAATATATAATAAAATAATTATACAACTCACAGCCCGGTTGCTAACAGACCATGGACCGGGACTGGTTCACGGACCAGGGATTAGGGATCCCTGCACTACACCACCAGACACATTTTTTGAGAAACTCAGTGGGCTGCAGAAGGAGGGAAAAGCAGGAAAGCCCAATTCCACAGAGTCCACAGATGGCTGAATATACCCATATATCCCCAAGAGCTGACAGACCTTTGCAGGCCCTTTGCTATACTAGCTTGCTCTTGGGGTGGCTGCCGCAAAGTACATCTGGGCCCTGTGATACCTGTCTGGCCCTGGGGAGGCTACTGCACAGTGTGGCTGGGCCCCACAATCCTCGCTGGCCAGCCAAGCCCCAGGGAGGCTGCCACATGACTTGGTTCGGTCCAGCAATCCCCGAGGGCCACACCAAGAGACCTTGAGGGACATATACGGCCCTCGGGACAGAGGTCCCCCACGCCTGCTCTAAGCCATGGGTTTCCAAGAGTCACAAATAACATTTTAAAACCACAAACAACTGTTTAAAAAATTAAGCTGCAAAAAAAAGTGACAGGGCAGGAAAACCCAAACAAGAATAATAATCGGGACAATCTTTTTGTGTAGCAGGAACTCATTTGCATATTAGGCCACACACAACCCTGATGTAGCCATTCCTCCTGGAACTTACAGTAGACCCTGTACTAAGAGCCCTGTGAGCTCTTAGAAGAGTGGCTACATCAGGGGGGAGTGACCTAATATGCAAAGGAGTTCTTGCTACAATAAAAACACCTGATAACTCAATAAAATAATCCCAACTAAAACCTGGGAAAGAAAACATTTTTACCCAGAGGTTAAAACTGGACACTGGGTACATAGCTGCATGTGGCACATTTGAGGAGGATTTTAGCACGGCACAAATTTTCATAGACAACATATTCAATGCATAACAAGAGAAACACAATGGGGTGTCCTAAGTGGGTAGGAATGCAGATACAGATAAAAGATTTGTGAACAGTGGAAGCCAAGGAGCTATGAAATGCAGGGAGCAGCAGTAGATCTGTCACATTTCTTTGCAGCAACCAAATAATTGCAGCCATCCAAGGCTGAGATGAGATTTCTCCATCAAGACAGAGAGAAAGCTCCTGAGCACCAGGGCCAGTGGCTTATTAAATTTATTCTTCTCTGCCCTTCAGTATTATCACTGAACCATTATGCTCAAAAACCCCATGGCTGTTTATTTCCTTTCCACTGCTCTTGTTCTGCGCAAAATTATAAAATGCACAGTGTAAACCACTTTAATGTCTCTACGCACACCGAGGTACAACTGCACACAATTAATATTTATAGAACTATGGCAAGGAATGAAACCTCCTTCTCACAAAGCTTTAATTCGGTAACAAAATTAAGCCTGAGGTAACTCAGAGAGAGAGAGAGACTGACTAGAAGGTAACAAAACTAAAATCAAGGGAAAACTAAAAGAATGAAAAATAACATTGGGGAGAGGGGGATACAAAATCAGTGTCTGTGACAAAATACATTACTGCAGCCTATTCATTTGAAAACCCTTGTTATTTCCACATCTGACCCTCAAATATAACATATATTATATCGCAGGTAGCAGTGACAAAGAAGATTGCTTTTGCAAATAATGGGTATGCTGGATGAAGACAAATAGACAACAATTTCTTGATCTATTGCTAATGCTTTGCTTTGGTCATCCATTTCAGGCAAAAGGGTAAAGGCATCCCATTGCTCTGACGCATGCGATAAGAGTCTCATAGTAAGCTGGTAACTGCTGCCAGCAGGGGTGGTACCAAGTTGCCAAACCTCGGAGAAGGCAAGCCACTGCATGTTTTAAGCCAAAAATGTGCTCTGCT
Organism: Heteronotia binoei; assembly: GCF_032191835.1. Lineage (NCBI taxonomy): Eukaryota > Metazoa > Chordata > Lepidosauria > Squamata > Gekkonidae > Heteronotia > Heteronotia binoei. The sequence goes on from NC_083226.1 coordinate 33,035,432, forward strand.
AAACCTCAGAGTCTTGTTCTGCCACAGTGACAATTTGCTGGGAAAGAAAAGTGCTAATGCCTTACAGTGCCATCCTAAAGTTACACCCTTCAAAACCCATTGACTTAAATGGATTTAAAAGAGTGTAACTCCGTTTAAGATTGTGCTGTATGCCCACTAATATGTTGCTCTTGAGAGCTGTCAGTGTAGCTGACAGGAAAGAGGTTCCGCTGCCTTTGGCTTGGCAAGAGTCCTTGTACCAAGGATTATCAATGCAGTAGGCTATTTGTCTCATAAACAAATCCATGGAGTATATATATTGTAACATTACCCATGAGGTTACAATAGAATGATGAGGGAAATTATTGTACAGATCAGTCCACATACTACATGTTTTAGCATCACTGTCTTGATGATCCAGCTCCTGGGACTGCTCCACGATGATTTTGTCATTTTCGCAAATGAAATGTTTGAAAATTGAACTTTCCCAGCTCTCAGTGCTCGTTTTATCTCGAGCACTGCATATGCTCACTTTGATTATATGTTCTTAAAGTGAACTGAATTTCAAGTGTTGCTTGTATCAGTGGAACTGGCATTTTAAAAACTATTTGGGTACCATTTTTTTCACTTTGGAAGATGCCTTGATCAGGTATCTGGTGAGGTGGCCTATGTATTTTCTAATTAAATAAATGTTTTCACCACAAACTGACCATAATACTGAAATTCAAATTGTTAGTCAGGGATCCCTTGTTCAAGCACTGCTTTTGTAAATTTATTTGGATATGAAAGAAACACGGAAAGCTTCATACACATTATGATTTTAATATGTGCATCTGAGATATTTACCCTCCAGTTGCTGTTTTCTATTGCTAAGTCATAACTAACTAAATGACACTAGTGAGTATTTTATATTTTTTTTGTTTCTAGTTGTCTGACCATGATTTTTTTTTTAAAAAAAAAAACTGTATTGTGACAATAAATATTTAGGATATCAGCCAATTAAAGAAATCTGAGCTGATTTTAGCTAATAATGTGGTTTGCATTGCTGAAGTTTGCAACTGACAGCAGAGATGTCGGTCTACAGTTGGGACTCAGGGATCCCCCCGAATTACAACTTATCTCCAGACTTCAGAGATAAATTATCATGAGAAAAAATGGATGCTTTGGAGGGTGGACTGTATGGCATTGTACTCCATGGAGATCCCCAAATCTCCAGGAGTTTCCCAACTTGAATCTGACAACCCTGCCCCCCATCTTCCACTGGTGGTCTTCCCTTCTTCCAACCACAACAGACATCCTGTGAGATAGGTGGAGCTGAAAAAGTTATTTTGAGAACTGCTCTTGAGAGAACAGCTTGGAGAGAACTGTGACTGATCCATGGTCACCCAGCAGCTGCATGTGGAGGAGTGTGGAATCAAACCCAGTTCTCTAAATTAGAGTCCGCCGTTCTTAACCACTACACCAAACTGGCTCTCACGCTAACATGCTGTTACTTGATAGGACAAAAAGCAGATCAGAGATAAAAATGAGAAGATGTTTAGCACAAAAGACTGAAAAGAAGGATATCTGAAAATAAATTACCTTCTAAACAGACACCAGAATTAATTTCTTTTTTAATTATCTTACAGAACAGTAATGTAAAGCAAATATCTCCCTGAAATGTATTTCATTTTGAATTTATTTCTCATAAGCTTCTGCAAATAATGTTTTTCCCCTTAGATGAAGCTACCTGATCACATTGCAAAACAGCTATTTCTTATTTTTGACTTATCATAACTACAGCAAGCTGTTTTGTTTTTACTCTGGAGAAGCACACAGCACAATTATATACATAAAATGGGACATGAAGAGCAGGGTACAACGTTTTGCACTAAGTTCAACATAGAGCATCCCAAACTGCTATGTCTGTGCAAGATGAAGTCACACAATTTCTGGGCACTGTGAGATATAGGGAGGAAAGCACAAGTATTGCACAAGATCATGTGCAAGTGGAACAGGGCTAAACATGTTTACATTTCTATTTGCATGTCTCTTATGGTCCTCTTATTATCCAAACCAGGATTCCTAATCTGTTGAACCTGTGGGCATTTTTGGATTTCTGATAACCAGGGGTCGTTTTGTAGAAAAATAGGCGGTGGAGTTCATCCAGGGATTGTTATGCGGCTGCACCTACTATTCATTGGAAAAGGTGGGAAGGAGGAGGTGGATCTCTCAGAAAGGTTCAGGAGCTGCGCTCCTGTGAGCTCCTGCTGAATCTGAGGCCTGCTGATAACATTAATTTGGCCCTACCACCAAATGGTTACCATTGGGGGCACAATCAACCAAAATATTAATAACATGGGACCCAGGCCCAATTACCAAATATTTGAATGTTCCAAATCACATATTGTCCTGTGATGAAAACAGCTGTTTATCTATGAGTGCTCCTTGCAGACAGAAAGGTGATGCCTCCCAGATTCTTCTGAAGTACTTTAAAGTGAAACGGGGAAAGCCAGGAATAGTTCTTTGCTTTAGGGAAAATATGCTCTGAAAAAGAAGCAAGCAAGCATCACAAAACACACTGGAGGCACCTCTTTAGAAGCTCTAAGCATGGCATTCCCTCCAGCTCCTTTGGGAGCCTGTTCCACAATGTGGGAGCTGCTGTAGAAAGGAACATGATCTAGATGTCAAGTAGACTACCTTAAGTGGGGGAACAATTCCTACAGCTGTAGCTTACAACAGTACAGTCCTGGAATGGTTTGCTACATGATCTACTGTTTTGGCTTGACCAAGAGAACCCTGGGGCACCAGAGTGTAGGATTACACACCTGGGTCCCTTACTGGTGCAAACAAAAGGCTCATTTCCTTGATTTAGCACTGTGCCCAGTCCCTGCAATACACTGAACTAGCAAAAGATTTCAGCAGTTCTGCCTCAGTTGTTAGGAGACAAACTCTTGCTTGATACCACTGTGTCACATAATGGGCTTTCTGTTATTGGAAGGGGAGAGTGGATGAAGCTGCCACTGTTCCTTAAAAGCCTATGTGGGGATAGTCGGTTGGTGTTATTTTGCTGACATTTCCAGCTCTAGAAATAAGCAACGCTTGTATTGCATTCCATAGTTTTTGAGACAGCAGAAGCAACTATCTAGGGCAACAGCCTCAGTATAGCTAGTTGCCTTTGCAAGACTTCAGGGTTTAAGGGATATCATACTCTATGCACAGTAAATATTCATAAACTTATATGCTGCCAAGTTTCTTACCAATATTAAAGTGTGCATGATAGAGAGTGACTGGTGGCAACTTGTATGTTAGTAAAGAAAAAAAGATAGGGGGGGCGTGGCATCGGAGCCTTCTAGATAGATAGATAGATAGATAGATAGATAGATAGATAGATAGATAGATAGATAGATAGATAGATAGATAGATAGATAGATAGATGAATTTATTGTCATTGTTCTCAACAAAAAGAGAGCAACGAAATGAGGTGCTCTTCCACAAACATACCAACACATCAAACACACATATTCATAAACCATTTAAATACATCTAAAACCATTAAACCATTTAAACCATTAAAACTAAGATGGATGCCTAGAGTACTTGCTCTGCTTCCCCCTTTTACCTCAACTCATCTAACTCTCACACACCAGTATTTTACCTCAACTCATCTAACTCTCACACACCAGTATATCACCTCTAATAAACATGAGTAAAACATCAACTGGAAAGTCCACAACAACCCCTGCAAATAATAAGGGGATCAAGGACTTCTTTGCAATAAAAACTCCAGCGACAACTAAGAACATGGACCTGAGGAGCGAAGACAAAATGGCGGGTGAGGGAACAACTGCTTTCTTGCCCACCCCCGTTCCTAATGAGACAACCCTAGAAATGATGTTTAGCAATTTTGAAAAGAAAATAACATGTCAGCAATAATCAAACCTCTGACAGATCAGTTTGCCTCATTTCAAATTGTGCTCAAAAATGTAAGTAAAGCTGCGGGTAGTGCATGGGAAATTGGGCTAGCTTTACAGGAAGATGTAAAAACACTGAAGGCTGAAATATTACTCTTAAAGAGAAAGTACTCTCACTAAAATCCTCTTCACGCCGTTCCAATTTGAAATTTAGGGCTTTTAAAGAGGACAAATAATAATCAAGATCTCCCAAGCTTTATTGCAGAATGGCTAGCGAATGTATTAGATCTGGAAGACAATATTACTCTTTATATTTCTGCCGCCTACCACCTCGATTTCCCCTCACGAGCAACAATCAGAGGCCCAAGAGACATATTAGCAACCATTCCAGATCAGAGGGTCGGACAAAAAATACTTGAGTTAGCAAGCAGTCGTGGTGGCCTTCCTTTAAAAAATGACTCTATTCATGTATACCCAGACTTACCACAGGACGTATTGAACTGGAGATGTGAGATGAAACTCATCACAGAAGCCCTACGTGCAGCTAAAATTCGCTATAAATGGCTTCACAACAAAATGCAAGTCACCTTTACGGACAGACTGTACTATGCTGAGAGTTTAGAAGGTAGTTATGCACTACTTAACTCTATTCATGTTCCAGTACCGATGGATTCCTCCAAACCTTCACACAAACGGAAAATTCCAGCATCACCAATGAAAGACGCCATGCTGAACATTAAATGAATGCATTAATCTAATACTTATGACTAATACTTTACAATAGACATATATGTTTCAAATGTTAAAGATAACATTTCATATAGACTGGGTTGTGCCTAATAATACATGTTTTGTTTAAGCTTGGTTGATGAGTTGGGGGGAGATCTCAGCTTTGTTTTTGTTTACAGTCTTTTAGAATGCAATCCAGAGGGGGGGGGAGTCTTTTGGAAGCAGACGGCAAGCTCCCGGCCATACAGACTTAGAGTGAGGGACAGGCAGGCACGTTGGTGATGGGTTTTGCACCTCGCAGTTGCTTTGACAATATCTTTGACTTGCAAGGGAGAGAGAGAGGTCTCTCCCCTGGGGCTAACTGCTCTTGTTTCCAGGTCTCTGCAGGTTCCGGGCTCCTGGAGGCTCTGAATGCGTGGACTGTCACCCATGGCTGAATAAGTTCCACTGCCCCTGCCCAGCCTCCCCCTCCTTTCACTCTCGACCGGTCGGTGTGCGAGCGTCTCTGACACTTGAACCAGGCAGTGGGCTCCAGCAGGGGGCGTCTGCTGACCTCGCTCCTCTGTGCTGCCACCTGCTCCCTTCCCTTGATCTGCCCTCTGCCATTTTCCCAACCCCTGGTGGGGCACAGGGCATGTGTGTGTGGCAGATGCCCTGTTGAGGGGAGGTGGGTCAGAGACTGTCCCTTTAAGAGAGTGCCCAGCTGAAACGCAGTCTGCTCTTCCAGCCGCCACCCCTGCAGGTGCTCTTGATCTCTGTCACCATTTTGCAAGTGGGACTCCAACACAGAGGCTCCCACTCCACCACCACCCCACTCCCTCAGCTGCTTCTGCCTGCCACTCAGAGCAGAGCCCCACCCACAGCGAGACTGCCCAGTGTGCACCAGGGAAACTGTTGCACTCTGTTCCGTAAAAATAAAGACTGAGCTGTGCCCTCTGTTGACTCTCCTGCTTGGCATATGCTACACGTTCCCAGAGCAACCCCCCTCTGTCAGTGGCCTCTCTGAGGGAGTGCCTGGGAGGGCAGGCAGACTTGGTTCTTGGAGGCGGGGAATGGGCTATGACGGCTGCCCCCTGCGTGGCTGGACAGGGGAGGGGGAGTGCCACCCTCAGCCTGCCCAGGCTGACGGCCTACCCGACCGCACAGGGCTGCTGTGCGCTGGGCACTTGGGGGGGGGGTTGCTGAAGTGGTTGCATGCCCAGTGGCTCACACTCTGAGTTCTCCAGCCCTCAGGGGAGGTGTTCCTTGCACATAGCGGGGGGGGGGCAGCAGCGGGGCAACACCGGGGGGGGGCGGGTGGTGATGGTGGTGTCTTTTGGACATAGTCTGGCTACCCCCAGACACACATTCGAGTTGCTGTCTAGGACAGGGAACTCCTGCACTTGGCACTTCCTGCTTGTTCACGCATGCCTGCCATTGGCAGAGTCTCTGACAGCAGGAGGGAGTGGGGGGATTGACAGCCTCTCAGGCATGGGCTTTCCACCCACCTCCACCTCCCCCATCCCCACCTTGGCAGCGGGCCAGTAGCATGCGCCTGTGTGGAATCACCATGCCGATGGGTTCTCTCTTGCTCTTCGGGCCCCTCTTCCCTCTCCCACTGTGGCGTTCTGTCTCCCTTTTGGAAGCCAACAAGTGGCGTTGTAGATCTGCCCATGCCCAAGTGCCTGCCTGCCACATATGTCTGGATTGGGCTGCCCGCCATTTTACCTGTTTTAAGTGATAAAGGGGGGGGGAGGAGTGGGTATTATAATCAATTGCTAACCACACATTATATATTCTGCATTAATTAAGCTCAATTTCATTTTATTCTTAACATAATAGATTCCTGTATCTTCTTATAACTGCTTGTTTAGTGAAGCAATTAATATTATTATTTAATGTCATTCTTTCTGATCACTAAATCAGAATATTACTGATTACTTGTTAAAAACAGAGGGTTTGCATGGGAGGAAGGGAAGTTCAATAATTTAGTTTAACTTATAAATTAAACATAATATTTATAAATATTTATAAATTAAATTATATATCATAATTTAAGTTGTTTTAACTATTTTAAAGTGTCAATCAATTTTTTATTCACTGATTAACTGTCTTTTAGCATTCATTATTGGAATTAATTACTCCTGTTCATTGTGTGTATTTTAATACAGCCTAAATTCAACAAATTTATTTATTAGCTCCATATTTATTGGTAATATTAAATACATCAGCTTTTGTGACACTGATAGCTTCAACTTCAACTATAACATTATATTAAAATTTTCAGTACGCAATAACGTTTTATTTTTTGTTTACAGATAAAAGTAACACTTTTCTTAAGTTGCTGCTCAACTATCACTGCCATTCTAATACTAATACAAAGTAACAGCCACTACAAGAAAGGTAAGACCACGACTAGCACAGTGCTTTTCTTATTCATTTTTCCCCTTCTATTTTTCTCTTCCTCTCTCTTTATATTCACTTATTTATATAACTTTGAACATGAACATATGAAGCTGCCTTATACTGAATCAGACCCTTGGTCCATCAAAGTCAGTATTGTCTTCTCAGACTGGCAGCGGCTCTCCAGGGTCTCTCAAGCTGAGGTTTTTCACACCTATTTGCCTGGACCCTTTTTTGGAGATGCCAGGGATTGAACCTGGGACCTTCTGCTTCCCAAGCAGATGCTCTACCACTGAGCCACCGTCCCTCCCCGATTGCTTTATTCTGCATCAGTGCACACTCTCCTACAATGCCTCCTTTTTTGAAAATTATTTCTCTGAATGTCTGAGGCCTTAACAATGTTGTTAAGAGGAAATGCATCTTATCAAACCTAAAAAAACTTCAGACAGACATAGCTCTATTACAAGAAAGCCACTATACTCTCCTGCACAACCAGCTCTCAAATCTCTCTGGATCCAACATCAGTACACGCAAATGAAAATTCCAAGTCACAAGGGGTCTTGATATTAATATCTAAAAACATCAGATTCCAACATCATTAATCAAAAATTGACCCCAAAGGCCGTTATATCTTCATTAAAGTTCTACTTGATTAAGAGCTAGTTACAATTGGTTCTATATACTTACCCAATGAAAACAAACTGTCATTTCTGGAGGAGACACTACACACTTTGAGAAACTTCCAAGAAGGCACGGTCATTCTAGGAGGCGACCTAAATCACATTACTAACTCTGACCTTGATTGATCCTACAATCCTTCCAAGCCTTCTAAGAAAAAACAGGGCCCTACTAGATTGTCCTCAATATTCGAAGACTCACAACTTATTGATGTATGGAGAGCTACTCATAGTGAGGAAAGATTTACACATATTTTTCTCCAAAACATAACATTGACTTTATTCTTTTATCCAAGTCCTTGCTATCTTCGGTGACTTCTGCTGATATTGGCCCTGCCTTGTGGTCTGACCACTCCTGGGTGAATTGCACTTTAACATCTTCGTCTGACTGTCATGCACAATTTCACTGGACTCTAAATAAATCAATCCTGTACAATGATGATTGCATTACACAAATTGAAACAAACATTAAACAATATTTGGAGACAAATTGTACTGAAGATGTTTCAGCTTCAAATATTTGGGATACTCTCAAAGCAGTCCTTCGTGGACAAATCATATCTCAGATAACACAACTCAAATGTAAAAAAGAAGCCTTTTGCCTAGAGTTGAAGAAGAGAATCTCCTCTCTTGAAAAATCGCACAAAGACTCTGGATGCCCGCTCAGGTACAAAGAACTCCTTTCTGAATGGAAGCTACTAGAAACCATTGAAAGTTCTCATATTAAAAAGAATCTCCTTTTTGTCAAACAGAAATATTGGGTAAAATCTCCAAAAACTTTAAGACTTCTCTCCTGGAAAGTTAATGAAAGGAAATTTTCAAGATATGTGACAACTGCTCGAGACCAAGCGGGAACTCTTCACAACTCCAGAAAAATCAATGACATTTTTACTCAATACTATTGTAATCTCTATTCCTCTAAAAATCCTTCAACAGATGACATCATTGATTATCTCAACTTAGATGAAGAGCTTTGATTCTCTTGAAACATCGCACCTTTTGAAGCTTCTCCATCACATGAATTTTTGAGAGAATTTCTAGAGAATTATCAAAACTATTTATTCCGCACCTTCAGCACAAATCCACATAAATGGTTTAACATCAGAAAAATTTAAGCTGCATCAGGGAACCAGACAAGGCTGCCCACTATCTCCAGTCCTTTTTGCTCTGGCTTTGGAACCGTTGGCATCGGCAATATGTAATGACTTTGAGGTTCATGGTATAGAACTTGACTCCTACACATCCAAAATTAGTTTATTTGCAGGTGATATGCTGTTATATTTAACAAATCCTAAGACATCACTGAAGAATCTGGAAACTACTCTCAAACATTTTAGCAATATCTCTGGCTTATGTATTAATCAATCCAAATCTTCTACCTCTACAACTTACCTCAGATACGGAACTATTTATTCATCAACAATATAGATACCAATGGTAATCAAAATCACTTACTTATCTAGGAGTTCAGATTCCTTGTAAACTCAACAATATTTTAAAATTCAACCACCTATGTATCTCTCAAGAAATCCAACAAACAAAAAACAAATGGAACAAATTTAATACATCTTTTCATGACAGACTGCAGCTTGTTAAATTATTCCTCTTTCCTAAATGACTCTTCTTATTTTGTACACTTCCAGTACATTTACCTGCAAATCTACTTAAATCATGGCAAAAAAACCTAAATGAATTTTTATGGCAATGCAAAAAACCAAGAACTAGTTTTAAAATTCTTAAAAGGCAGACTTCTTGAGGAGGCTTAAACTTTCCAGACTTGGCTACATACTACAAAGCTACAATAATAGCAATGATAATTATATTTCTTCAGAAATCAGAACGGGACTGGACTACCTCATTGTCAATGTATACAGCTCCAGCATCTATTAAAGAAATCATTTGGTCAACAGCAAAATCACATCATACCTCTGTAAGGAATAGCATGCTCCTTTCTAAAACCTTTATTTGGAATATGAGACATTCTCAGGAAAAAATTACTTCCAACTATTTACAGATTCTCATCATTTTTATTCCAAAGCTGGTTTCCTCCAGGCAATGAAACAAAGGTTGCAGAAATCTGGAGACAAGTGGGACTAACAAGACTAGTAGATATTGCTAATAATTCTGGATTATTACCTAAAAATATATTGGAAAGAAAACTGCAACAACAGATTCCTTGGTACTTTTATTTGCAGCTTCAACATACCTCTTCTACTCTCAACTTGAAAAAAGTAATGTCATGTCCTCACTGATTTTGAACTACTTCTTAAACAATCGGACTATAATCACAAAGGCATAATTTCTAAAACTTATGCTATATTGACTTCTCTGGATAGTGTTCAACATTTACCATGCCAGTCAAAATGGCAACATAATTGTGATATAGCTCTCAACGATGACCAATGGGTCAAGATCTGGTTCTCTAATTTGTTTTGCACCAAACTGATCAGTTCAAAATTAATATCTTACAAAATTATAACACAGTGGTACCTTACACCTAAAAGACTATCCTTAATATCATCTAACAACTCTCCATTATGCTGGAAAAACTGTGGTGAAGTTGGTGATTTTGCCCACTGCTGGTGGAAGTGTCCTCATATTACTTCATTCTGGCATGAGATTTTACAACAAATCAAAATTATAACGGGATATGAAATTCCATTACTTCCTCAACTGATCTTCCTGGACATCTGGCAAGATCCAACAGTACCTCAATTTAGGCGAGCACTGATAACTAACATGCTGAGAGCAGCAAAAACCCTAATTGCTTCAAAATGGAAATCACCTCAAGTTCCATCACTCTCTAGCTGGTTATCCAAGGTTTGGGACATTCTCATACTAGAAAAAATTACAGATCATATTCAACATTCAAACTCAGACAATGATGACTCGAAATTCACAGAGAAATGGTTTCCTTTTCTTGAGTTCATTACAGCAAATGACATTCAACCACACAAACCAGAATATCTTGATCTTCTCTATGTTTTTAATATTTTGCTTCAGTTGTGTTTTTTTGTTTCTTTTCTATTTACTAACACTTTTATTTCTCTCTTTTTCTACCTTCCTTTTCTTTTACTGTGCTAGTCGTGGATCGCACCTAATTATAATTACCAGATAGTAAATTTTGGAATAACCTGTAATAGTTTGCACAGAGAATATTTAGGCAGTTAAGAATTCATAGCAATACATAATTAATAGTTTAATGATACTATGGTTTCAATTAGATTAATTGTGTTTTGATACATGAATTATTGTCTTAATCTTTTGTTTCATCTTGACCTCTCTCCTTGGATAGAAAATGGTCTACATATCTAGATACAGCTTTATAACTTAAAATCCTTACTCGATATTTTATTGTATGCATGTATTTATGCTTGTTTACAACCTGATTCCATAAGTTTAATTAATTGTATATGAATATAAATATTGATATTAACTTGTATACTTTTTAAAATTCAATAAAAATATAAAGAGGGAAAGAAAGAAAGATACCTGGCTTCTTCTCTGGATTAGGATGTAATTTGATGACATTTCAGTGAGGTATAAATCTATAATCTAGTGTTTAGCACAGCAGAGCTGTGAACCAGGAAATCTCTCATTAAAATCTCACATCTGCCAGAGAACATACTAGATCATTTGTTATAAGGGCCAGATCAGACATAAATGAGACCTTGTCAGGACAGCCCATGTCAGGCCGGGCCATGTATGGCTGCATTTTGACTCACAGCTCCCTCCAATATCTTCTGCAGTGATTTGGTCTTGTTTTTTGGAGATCTGGAAGCTGCAAGTGAAACTTGGAGGAGCCATGGGTCAAAATGCAGCTGTGCAGCAATTAGTGGGGAATTGGTTGTTTGCTCCAAGGAAAGCAGAAGCCCAGGGGCGGAATGACTGCTAGTGAGGAATCAGTATGAGCCCTAGTTACATTCCTTAATATTAATTTATATTATCGTGGTGGGGGGGGACCCTACATGTAAAAACACCAGGCATTCTTTTCACAGCTGATATCCATAAAGAGTTTTAAAAGATTTATTTCATAACAACTACAAAAGGGAAGATATATGGGAACTGTGGTGACATAATTCAGTGAACTCCAGCAGGTAAATCAACCAAAGTTAACAGGACTGAGATTTGACTATTAGAATACCTCACATACCTTATAATTAACTTGTCATGGGACAGTCACAGACACACAAAGTTCAGGATACAGGTCAGATTAAATACATGAACTATTTTAATTTCTGTCCCTTGGGCAATTGTGGGTTACTTAACAATGGGCTAAAAAGGCTTGACATTCCTCCCTGTCTGATGCTATAGACATTAACAATTAAATGTATGCTATAATCACAAAGAGTCTTGTGGCACTGTAAAGACTAACAAATGTTTTATGGCATAAGTTTTCATGAGCCACAGCCTACTTTGGTATAGGGCTGCCAAGCTCCCGCCAGGGGCAGGGGATCCCCCGGTTTGGGGGGGGCGGCCCCAACTTGCCAGCATGGAGCAGGCCACTGGGGATCCCTGCCCTCAAAGAGCCCCATCATTGCACAACATGTCCTGCGTGATGATGTCAGTTGGAAGTGATGTCATCATGCTCGGGATTCTCTAGGATTCATGACAAAACTCTATAGTACCACAGAGTTTTTACCACAAATCCTAGAGCGTCCCCAGCACACCATGCCCTGTGTGATGATGCCACTTCCCGGTGACATCGTTGCACCATGTGCACTTTGCATGAGAGGAATCCCCCGCCACAGCAGCAGAGGGACTTGGCAACCCTACTTTGGAAAATGCATTGACTTCATATATCTGAAAAGTGGGCTCAGCCTCAAGAAAGCATATGCTACAGTAAATGTGTTAGTCTACAGTACCACTATACTCTCATTATTTTGATTGGGGCAGACAAATTGTGCAACCCTAAACAGAGTCCTTCTAAGTCCACTGAAGTAGGTGAGTTTAGAAGGGTATAACTCTGTTTAGGATTGCACTATGACATTGCTACCCCTCTGGAATGCACACTGTAGTCCTTTTTATGATTATTTCCACACAAAGGTGGGGTATTTTTTTGTATTTGGGGGGGGCATTCATGTGACATCATGCTTTAATTATCCATGTTCAAGTTTTTCCTGTTTTGATGGTTTGATATTTGGAAAGAAAGCAGTTAAAATACCTTCACACACACTTTTAAGGTCCCACCCACATTGGTGCCCTTTTCCTGGATGCATGCACCCATCTACCCTTAGACTCACATTTTCTCCATGCCCCCACATAATTTTTTTTAAAAAGCACAATCATATTATAACAATATAGTGCCATGATCTATCAGCTCCTCCAAATTCCCAGCATTCATTTAAAAAAAAAGTCTCTAACACTTTAATTGCAGAGATGGGGACTTAATTGCCATGACTTAATTTGGGGAGGGACAGTGGCTCGGCGGTAGAGCATCTGCTTGGTAAGCAGAAGGTCCCAGGTTCAATCCTCAGCATCTCCAACAACAACAAAAATGGGTCCAGGCACGTAGCCATGAAAAACCTCAGCTTGAAACCCTGGAGAGCCGCTGCCAGTCTGAGTAGACAATACTGACTTTGATGGACCTAGGGTATGATTCAGTATAAGGCAGCTTCATATGTTCATAAGGGATGGTGTTTTCTCCTTATATCTCAGTAATGAAAATGGCTAGAGATGTTATTCAGAAAAATGAATAGATCATGACAATAGATTGCTAAAATGTCATTTTGCTCTAGTAATCTAGCACAAGCTAAAAAATTTTAAAGCTAGGAAAGATGCTATGGGGTGAGAGAAATGGTAACCATGGGAGACTGAGGTAAGGTGGATGCCCTGCTGCATTCACTGTTGCAATGAGAGTTACCCCAAAACCTTCACTGTGAAGAAGTAGCCTAGGTATTTTCATATAATAGATTCTGAAGATGAGAAGTGCTAACAGAATTTTTCAAAATCCAATATCTTGTTCAATCTCATATATTTTTGTAGCAAAAGGCATATGAGGAAAGCAACCCCAACAATTTTAACTGTGATCACTGTATTGCATTGTCAAATGGAAACTGTGATATTAATATTTCACCAAAGCAGTACAGGCTATTTTATTCACACACCACATCTTGCTCGAGTAGCCTGCTGTTACAAAGACTGAGCTGAATGTTCAAAAGTGAAATGTATATGGTTATAGTTCTGTAGCTTTATATAGCTTTAACCAGGGCTTTTTTTTTTTAGCAGGAATGCATGGGAACACAGTTCCAGCTGGCTTAGCATCAGGGGGTGTGGCCTAATATGCAAATGAGTCCCTGCTGGGCTTTTTCTACAAAAAAAGCCCTGGCTTTAACTAACATTCTTTAAAAGTTCTCTGATTTTCTTGCTTTCACTAGTAAGCCTTTTTGTGAAAGGCCAAGGAACAAGATGGCTATCCAAATCAAAATAACAAAACAAAATGGTTAGTACAAAATAAAGTTTTGTATGTTTATTTCAAACATTTATATGCCCACCTTTCTCTTGAGTATCTTGAAACCTGAGGCAAGTACATGATCAACTGATGTGAGTTCATATTTCAGTAAATGAGATCAATACTGCTGTACTCTTTCATCTTTAAGAGATGGATTGCCAGTTATAAGGGAAGCTATACTGGTATGTCCAAATATTGAATCTTGAACTGCAGTCCCAGACACAATTTTACAGTATAGTCAATATAAACTCTCAATATAGCAACCACAGAATGTGTTTGTGTGTGTGTGTGTTTTGCTGAAATGCTACAAAGCTCTAATAATGACTCTAGCTGCATGGATTCTATTGGTAGAAGGTTCATTTGCCTATTACAGTAATTATCTCACCTAACAGTAATTTGAAACATCGTAGCTGAGCTTTTAGTTCACTATTCCTGTCTCAAGTGTGAGAAAGACAAATGACTTACTAAGAAGACTCTAGTCAGACCATCATTGGTTAGGATACTTTGTAGTGTACAGCCTATCAGAGGCGCCTAAACATGCCACAGGAAGTCCCGTCTTTGTTTACATCTCCCATTCCCCTAATTGAGATGCCCCCAGCCCCTTATTTACTTATTTCCTAATTTGGTATGTCATACTCCTTAGTTTAGCTACTTCAGCAAAGTTTTGCAACACACATTTTTAGCACATCATGCTGATCTCAACTAGCTAGTCTTGTTTTAACTCCAATTCCAAAGAGCTTCCTGTTTTACTGTTGGCTGGTCTTTAGCAACACTGACCACAAGTCTAGTTTCAGATCTTGTAAGCAGCGAGTAATGTTGATTATAAAACATAAACTTTATAACCTTTATTTTATGCTTATAAGCATTGCACCTAACTATTCGGATACAAAAACAACATTCCCATTCTTTATTTCTCTCAAAGTATATATCTTGTGGGGATGCCAGCCTCCAGGTGGGACCTGGAGATCCCCTGGAATTACAGCTCACCTCCAGACTACAGAGATCATTTCTCCCTGGGAAAACAGATGTTTTTGTGGATGGTCTCTATGGCATTGTACCCTACTGAGGTCCCTGCACTCCCCAGGCTTCATCCCCAAATCTCCAGGTGTTTCCCAACCTGGATCTGGCAACCCTGCCTCCCATCCCCCACTGACGGCTGGGGAAACCTGGCAACCCTAATCTTGGGCATGCTCAGGACAGGCAAGCCCTTGGGCATAAACTGAGGGTCAAGAGCTAAAGGGCACCTGGCTCTAAGTCCAAGACCTTGGACAACTGGCCTATCAGATTCCAGACAGCCCCCAAGATTTAGCTTGTCCTCCTCTCTTTTTTTGTACATTTAAACGTTAGTATTTGATTGCATTTCTATTTGTTATAAGCCACTTTGGGCCCCATGAGGGAGAAAAGCGGCCAATAAATCTACTAGCTAACTACAGTTGGCTCAGCTCCCAGGTTTGCTTCCATGCAATACATAAAATGCATGAGTTCAGAATTAGAGGCATTTACAGTGCAATTCTAATCAGCCAATTAGCCTCAATGGACAGTGTCAATGTCTCAATGTCACTTTCAAAAACGTTTGAAAAGCTTTGATTCAGCTACAGCATCAAATGGGCTTACAGTCAAGTCATCAGATGTTCATTAAAACTCATACACACACAAACACTGCTGAAAATTCTAGCCAGGAAGTATCAGTATGTCTAACAGTCAACATGGTCCCATCTACGGATACTTAAATCTGTGAGTCATAGCCATGTAGACACAAAACACACATTTCTACAACCCTGGCAGAACACCTTGGTTTGCAGAAAAATCCAAAATTTAAAAATTGAGACTTACTAACAAAAAGCCCAAACAATTAGCTGATTCGTCTTTGGCCATATTAATTGATATATACTATATAACTGCAGACAACTGTTCTGCCAATGTAGGTGAGTCGGCACATGAGAAAGCGGATGGCAGGATAGCAATAAGTAGAAGCGGCTGCCTAATCCCATCAGCCACTGAGGGCACAATTCTGGAAGCAGATAGGGAAAGAGGGTGGAAAGCCAATCCTGCCCCATTTCCACCCATGAGTCTTGCAGGTTCCCACTTGTCTTTTAAAATAAAAGAAACCAGAAACGATAATTAAAAGCCAAGAAAAATTATAGGCATAGTCCACAAGCCTCTTGTTACCACATGTGAGATCATACCTTCTTTCATTTTAAGGGCAGGGGAGAGGAAAGGAACTCTGAATAGTATAAAGAATGTTGACACTAATATGTCTTGACACCTGATAAGTTTCCTATCTTGCAATCCATGGTTTTAATTTTGCACAAAATGCAAAAGATAATGAACAATTTTCTCAATATGTGCACGAGCGTTTCTTGGTGGACGGGAATTCAACTTTCCTTGAGTAATATTTCTAAGATTCTCCTCCCCATCACTTCCCTTTCAACAAGCCACAGTCCCCACTGCCCCAGTCCTTATTTACATTTTCATGGGGTATCAGCAGCAATTTTCCTCTTGGAGTCCCAACCCCGGTCCCTGTCAATTTCATTTAAGAATTTACCAATGGAAGCCATTTCACTACCTCTTCCCTCACCACTGGTGTCCTCCACTACATACAGCACCAAACACATTAATACTCTTTTCATAGGTGCAGCAAATGGTCTGGTGACAAAGGAAACTATTCAACTACTAAAGCTAAGGAGGTGGGAGGTTGCATGTCTCACTATGGTCTCTGCCTAGAGATAAGAGCATGTGGGAGCCAAATGCACACTGTTCTGAGCTCTGTGGAGGGGAAAAAATGATATAATTTCCATCCATTATCTGGACCTGATATTTTCCTACCAACAGTGTAAGTGGCTTGAGCTTAGTTATCTGTTTCTCCTAAAATATATTTTTGCCTAGATAAAAGTTAAGAAATCTATACCCCAAATTCCCTTTATGAAAAAACAGTTACATGGTTACATTTACACAGTGCGAATCTGGAATCCTTTCTATGACAGAACTGAGATAGGGTTAAGGTTGTAAATTCTGATGTGGGAAGTTCCTGGTGATTTAGGAATACAGCCGGGGTTTGGGGAAGGGATCACATAAAGGTATAATGCCACACAGTCTACCCTCCAAGGCAACCATTTTATCCAGTCTCTGTAGTCAAGATGATGAAGAGTTGGTTTTTATATTCCACTTTTCTCTTCCCTGTGGAGTTTCAAATATCCTTCCCTTCCTCTCCCCAGAACAGGCGCCTTGTGAGGCAGGTGGGGCTGAGAGAGTTCTTAAAGAATTGTGACTAGCCCAAGGTCACCCAGCAGGCTTCAGGTGGAGAGGTGGAGAATGAAACCTAGTTCTCCAGATTAGAGTCTGCTGCTCTTAACCACTACATCACACTGGGTCTGGTATGGAGATCAGTTGTAATTCCAGGAGATTTCCAGGCCCCACCTGGAGGCGGGCAACAAGGGCCGGATTAACAATTAGGCCATGTAGACACTGGCCTATGGGCCCCATGCCTTTAGGGGCTCAAGGCCAGCTTTCCCCCCCAGTTTTCCTCCTGCTCATAGCCCTCCCAGCCTGCACACGCAGCCAGCAACTGAGCCACTCTTTGCCTGATTTGCCTGGTGCGGCTGATGCTGGTGTCATCGTCAAGTTTGCCTCTCTTCGCCTCTCCCCCGCAGCTTTGTCAAAGGGGCTTTTGAGAAGGTGTCTGCAGGCTGCAGCAGGGGCCACAGGCAGTGGGGCAGCTGCTCTAACTCTGAGATAATTTGTGAGGCCCCCCCCCAAGATTTTGACTGCCTAGGGTCCTCCACAGGGTTTAATCTGACCCTGCTGGCAACAATAGGCAGGGGAGTTATTAAGAAGAGGAAGTTTACTGTTAGAAAACACAACTCAGGGACAAGAATTCTTCAACTCACAGTAAGAATAAGTGCACAAAAATAGCAGAACTTCAGACATTACAGGATTTTACAAATTAATTCTTCTGTTGCTTTACTCTGATTTATTCAGTTGCCATTTCATCTTGCAGGTCTGTTTGGGGCAATGGTAGGAAAATGCCCCTGGCTTATATACTCCATCCTCCACTTTACTGGCAGCATGTCAAGATTAATCAAGAGATCTCATTTCTGGATTTTGTTCTTGGACTGTCCCTTTGTTCACTTACATCTTACAGATAACTTGGGTAATGGAGCAAAAAGCATGTGTATCTGAAGGTCTCTCAGAATCATGGAAGCCAAATAGAACCTGAAATGAAGAACCCTTTTGGAATAGCTATAGTCTTGTCGTTCTTCCCCCTTTACCTAGTGGGTATGCCCTACGATTCCTATGAGCTTTTCTGCCTGACTTTACTTGATCCCCTTCCTTTAAGGTAGCTGCTGTCCTTTGGTCTATGTGAGTCTCCTAACATAGCCTTTTCAATGGTCAAAAGGAGCCTCTACTTCCTCTTTCACCAACAGAAAAGCTGGCAGATCCCAACTCCATGCCTTTTTTGTTGAATCACACAATATTAAAGGACTTTGAACACTTCATGTACTCAAATATTTCCATTACATTTTTCTGCCTTGGGTAAAAATGCCACACACAATTCTATTTTCAAAGAAATACTTTTTTTTTTTAACCTAAAGCCAAGTTTCCAATCACAACAATAAACATCTCTAAGGATTATGTCTTCCAATACTACATAGCTTTGCTCTGGTTCATGTAGAAACATTCAGACTTAGCTAAAATGAAAAAGAACCAAAGATTAGTTCCTTCTCTGTTATTCAATATTGATTGGAAATGCTGAGAAATGTAATGGAAAAAAATGTGCACAGCAATACAAAACCAGTTAGATCCAGGATGACAGGTTGCAGATCGAATTCCAATCATGGTTTCTTTTTACAGTCCATTATAATCAAATATAGAAGTGGTGCCTTTTTTTAACATTAACTTCACAGCTTTCTTTTACATTTCCATTCCAGCCTCCTCATTGACGCAGCTATAAATACATCACTCATAACACCGTCTGGCTAATTAGCAAAGCCTTTTTCCCCCTGGTAACCACCCCTACCCCCACCAGCAAAGTACAATTTGCATTGTTGCTGTCTCGAAGATGGCATTTATCCTTACAAACTATTTGGCTGCCTTTAAAAACTCTCCCTTGGCATATGTTTGAAAGGAACACAGTCAAAATTATAGCGCCAGCGTCTACTCTACAAGATCAGAAACAAGTTTCCTCTATTCTTTTTTAATGTTATGGGATTAAACAGGCCCTGAGCAAGCTGGAAGATTTTCTTTGTCACATAGGATAAAGAAGAGCTATACATATAAATGGCTGCTGGTGTATGGCTATGTAATCTCTGAAAAACTTGAGTCAGACAAATTTAATACAATTATTGTTGCAGTATTATTTATTTATTTTAGTAAATTTCTATTTCACCCATTCCCCATAGGGCTCAGGGCAGAGTACAACATATAATAAAATACAATAAAAACATTTTAAAACAGACAACTCAATAGCACTCAGATTACCATGACATCACATACTGCCCAGCCTAGCCATCTCACATCATGATATCTCATAGGGATGGCAGTTTTTATTCCAATTCCTAACACAGATGACAGTGCTGGCCAGGAAGGCCAACCAGATCAAGAATAGACGCCCGCAGCCTGGCGGAACAGCTCCATTTTACAGGCCCTACGGAAGGCTAATAAGCCAGGTAGGGCCCGGATCTCAATAGGGAGCTGATTCCATCAGGTTGGGGCCAGGACTGAAAAAGCCCTGGCCCTAGTTGAGGCAAGGCAAGCATCTCTTGGGCCGGGGACAGCCAACAGATGTTAGGAGGCCGATCATAATGACCTCCTGGGCATATATGGAAGTACTTATTGTTTTGAAATGCAGAGATTTAAATCTCCATCCCGAACCCCAGATTCTGGTGCACCACTGACGTGATGTAGTCTTTCAGCAGTGAAAGGTGCCCTGAGATGGCATATCCATAACCAAGTAGTGTTCACAATATACTCTAGCTTGCCCTCATTCTTGCTTTGCTTACGCAAAATATTCTCAGCAAAGTCCCCAGATGTTTGTGTGTGTATGCTCAACACAAAGGAGGAGAAATGTAGCCTCTTGCTACATGACAAATCATCTGAGATATGGGTGTTCTTCCTGGAGTTTATACAATGCTTTAGGAGAGCTTTGATTTGATGCAGACTCCGCTGGTATCCTAACAATACACTCTTTTAAACCCACAGATGTCAATATGCTTTTCAGCATGTAACTCTACTTAGGATGTCACTGCAAGCTGTGAAGTAAGTATGTAGGCATGTGTATTTTAATCCCATTGAATTCAACAGGACCAGGGCTTTCTTATAGAAAAAGCCCAGCAAGAACTCATTTGCATATAGACCATACCCTCTGATGCCGAGCCAACCGGAACTGCATTCCTATGCATTCCTGCTCAAAAAAAGCCCTGAACAGGACTATTTATTCATACACTAGTACCAGAAGGAAGACATATCCTAAGGAAACTTAGGATACTGACTTTTTTATTTTTATTTTTATTTACTTTGCAGATTTATAGTCTGCTATTTCCCATAATGGGCTCAGGGTGGATTACAACATAATGCCCTACTCCTCTCCTGGCATGCCCTGAAGTGTCACATATTTCTGCCTCCTATGGCAGGGCTAGTTTTTATTTCACTGTACATCAGTGTGGTCCAGTGCCAGCATATCTCCATATTACACTGCTATGGGCCTCAACTGTTATCCTAAACAGTCTATTAAACTGCTCTTAGGATTGTGTTTACATTTATTTATATTTTCTAAACCTACTCCTGAGTGCGTATGTGAACCAATAAAATAAATTCAAATAGTACTAGTCAGATGAAATTTCCCCTAAATACAAACAAAGAAAAATAAAATAGTTTTATTGAAAGATATCAACAATTTCAATGAGAAAGTTAAGTGTATGTTTAAATATCACACAGTGATATTAATCAGCTTTAAAAGTTCTTTACTTTGGCTGGATGTCTATACCAGTTTTACTATGACAGCTAACAGAAACACTCTCTCACACACACATACCCCTCTCCAAAATACTATCCGTGCACCACAGCATCCAGGAATACGTTTTATTATTTTCTCTTTTGCATTTCGAAGCCAATCCAAAATAACAGCTCATGACAAAGAGCAGGATGTTCATTAGAACCAAATTTCTCCTGGCTGTAGAAGCTGGGTATCAAAAGCTCATCCAAGCATTGCTCCTTTTGCCTGTGGCAACTGGCATCCACATGATCATCACCTCAACCTGCAGCAGTATGGCTGGATATCAGCATCAGCTGGCTGAAAATTTCAGCTGCTACAACGTTCATATGAACCAGGGGTCAGACCATGCCACCTCTACAAGATAAGGCCCAAACAAACTTCCTAACAGTATTATTTTCCTTTTAACCAGGGCTTTATCTAAGCAAGAATGCAGTTCTGGCTGGCTTGGCATCAGGTTGTGTGGCCTAATATACAAATGAATTCCTGCTGGGCCTTTTCTACAAAAAGCCCTGTGTGAAACAATGGTGACATCAGGGGGTGTGCCCTAATATTCAAATGAGTTCTTGCTGGGCTTTTTATTTTTTAAAAAGCCCTGCTTTTAACCAAAAGAAGAAAGGAAATCAATGGACTGGGTTTTATTTTTAAAACATAGCATAAATCTTGAGCAACATCTTTGGAGACTGGGCTTCCCACCTGCCATGGACATAGAAACTGAGTCCAGGAACAAACAAAGCAAAATATATTTGACCAGGGGCTACTTTTGCTGAGTTCCTGTCCTTCACTCCACAGCATTCTTCCATTATGAATTTTCTTTGTCTCCTCTCCATTTAATTGGCTGGTGTAAGCAAGGAAATACACAACATGAATGACATCACAGCATGAGCAAGTTTGACTCAGAATTAGAGAGATGTGGAGAAACTGCAGCACTGGACTGCCATTTTGGTGGATACTCCAACTATAACAGCTACTGCTACTTTCCCACTGGCTGCCTCTAATAAAGTAGGGTTGCCAAGTCCAATTCAAGAAATATCTGGAAACTTTGGGGGTGAAGCCAGGAGACATTGGGGGTGGACCCAGGTTGTGACAAGCATAACTGAACTCCAAAGGGAGTTCTGGCCATCACATTTAAAGGTACAGCACTAATTTTAAATGCCCCCCTCCATTGGAAATAATGAAGGATAGGGGCACCTTCTTTTGGGGCTCATAGAATTGGACCCCCTGGTCCAATCCTTTTGAAATTTGTTGGGTGATTTGAGGAGAGGCATTGGATGCTATGTTACAAATTTGGTGCCTCTACCTCAAAAAACAGGGGGGGGCAGAGCCCCAGATACCCATGGATCAATTCTCCTATACCCTATCGGTCTCCATAGGGAATAATGGAGTGCCCAGCAGACAGTTCCCTCCCCCCACCATTTTCTGATGATCCTGAAGTGGGGGGAGGACCTCCAGACCAGGGGATCCCCTACCCCCCCCACCTAGGCATTGGCAACCCTATGGTAAAGTAGCATCTTTAAAGCATGCCATATTCATTAGTTTTTTTAAGGTTCCTGTGTTGTACTTTTTACTATATTCCTTTTAATGTGTAGTACTTATAAATGTCTGCCAAAGATTCTGCAGTTCTTATAGAGGATTATTCATTTTATTAATGTGTCAGGCTGCAGGACTTCCCAGTTGTGTAGGATTCTCTTAGGGAAAATGGACTTCCATTTCCACAGAGCTTGCTGTTTGCAATACAAGGTCACCTTATTACAGTCAAGGTCACCTTAAAGGGGAAAAAAGCTTCACACGCACACACCCACGGTAACTGCCAGGCTATACAAGAACAAAACTTAAGCCACTCTTAGGAAGGGGGCATCCTTTAGGATCCAGTTAAACCATAAAGTTGAAATCATGTAGTTTCAAAGTAACAAGTAAATCCATTGAGGAGGATTTTTGTGAACTGGCAGAACTTCTGCAGACAAAACCAGATACAATTTGGATGCAAGGCAAGGGAGTAAAAAATAAACAGTTATGCTCACACTCAAAGCTTTCAGAATGCTGTTAATGTCAAAAGCAAGAGGCACTAGTAGAAACAGAAGGGCTGTTAGTAATGATGCAAATGCAGAGGGCATTGGAGCGGATGGCTTAGTTTTGAATGTACATTTTGCCGATCTTGGAGGAGCCTGAGGAGGCTGGCTGCACAGCTTTATCTTTTACACTCAGCTTCTTTACTGCCTAGTATTTATCTCAGTGCGGAGCCAACAAACACTCTCTCTTAAGCTGCTCCCATGCTGACACACTAAGCACAAATTCTGAACTCACAACCAATCTGCAGCAGTTTGTGTCTAATGGCCATGAGCCCCAACAAGTGCTATCTTTTAGACTGCTTCAGTGATGTTACCAAGCATAAAATTCCAGACTCACAATTTAGAATCTGCACTTCTGCAGCAATCAGTTGCTCCTGAACATAAGAAGCTTAACATTGTAGGTATCTTCTGATATGTCTTGCAATGAATCAGCCTTCTCATTTAGATACTGTCCAAGCTGAACATATGAAGCTGTCTTATATTGAGTCAGACTCCCAAGCTATCAAGGTCAGTATTATCTACACTGGCTGGCAGTGACTCTCCAGGATCTCAGGGAAAGGTCTTTCTCATCACCTGCTGCTGGATCCTGGAGATGCTGGGGATTGAATTTAGCACTTTCTGCATGCAAAGCAGATGCTCTGCTATTAAGCCATAGCCCAGTGGCAAAGCATCTTTGATATTCCTTGTCCTTTCCTTTTCTGTTTGGGCACTTATTTTTGGTAGGATGCATTAAAGCAGACAAGATATTCTTCATGTCTTTATAAGATATATTCCCTTCACATTAACTGAATCAAGTTATGTTATTTGAATGAACTCCAGCTGAGGAAAAATACAGACTATTGCATTATGGTCAGTGTTCCCTCTAAGCTGAGTTAGCGTGAGCTAGCTCATAGAATTTTAGCCTCCAGCTCACACATTTTTGTCTTAGCTCAGGAAGGATGACCCCAGAGCACAATAATTTATGCAGTAGCTCACAACTATAATGCCAGTAGCTCACAACTTTAATACCAGTAGCTCACAATGTAGAATTTTTCCTTATAAGACTGCAGCTGTTTATTATTTTCTTGTATCTCTTTTTTTCTTGTGTGCTGTATTGAGCAAGCACCTGGAGAGTCAGCATATATATTTTTGAAACAAATTTAAGAAGTTTCAAGCTAGTGGCAGAAGTGGAAAATGGTGAAAGAGGTCTCCAAAGTTGTAACGTCTTTTTATCATTTGTGTTGCTCTGGGGTATTCCTGGAAACCTGAGTAAGCATAGTACCTGTTGCTGTAGATATTATATGATGAAAGATGACATAAGGGCATATGCTAGGCTAACTTTCTTTATCCACAGCAGTGCTTTAGGCATTATTGCTAACATAAACTGTGCTGGAATTAGCTCTGAGAAATTATTTTCAAAGGAAAATATATTCTTCTCAATTACTGTGTGTTACCTGTGGAAAATGGAGGTCCTAAAAATGACAGATATTTGGAATCCAATCCAATGTACCCTGGTTTAGAGTAGAATAATTTTGCATGGGATTGTAACACTAGAACAGAAGTGTGCCTTTCCTTCCATGATATAAAGACCGTGATATAAAGACCATTTCATATATTACATTTTGTAGATATAAACTTGAAGCTACATTATGTGCACTCCTAAAAATATAATGTATCTGCATAATCCTTTTCCTTTCTTCTCCTTTAAAATCCTTGAACAAAGCATTAGATTTAAGATAGACAATTAATATATTACTTGTGGCCATAAAATTCCCTTGCTTCTCTCTGCACACTAGTTTAAGACACAGTGTTTGACTTAATGTTCCTACAGCAATAAATTTCACAGATTTACCATTTGGTTTATGATGTCGTATTTCATGAGATTTGTTTTAAAATTTACTAGTCATTAATTTTATACCCTAAGCATTGTTCTCCTACTAGAAAACAGTGGATACAGTAGAGCAGACTTGGTTTTGCAATGCTGTTTTTAATTTAGAATGGTGATTATTCATCATTATTCGATTAGCATCAGTGGAATTTCAGCACTTTCAATGGAATTACCTGAAGAATTTGAACAGGAAGCTCTTAGTTAAAGGATTGATCCATTAATTTTCAAATCAAGAGGCTTGAGTTGCTGGAAGGATGGATATTGTCGAATTGCCAATGATGGGTTGATGTTGCATCTCACTGTTTTCACAGCAGACTTTTTTAACTGGGCGGTTTGCCATTGCCTAGGACAATGTCAAAATCCCTATCCTAAAGCATCATCCTGATGCACTTCTAGGTTCTCACTGGAAATGACATCAAGAGAGAGATCTCCCTCCCATTTTTCTCTTGCTGGCTTGTCCATAGCACATAGGGAGGAGCTGCTTCAGATTTCCCACACACACTGTTTTCATGTCTTCAAACTGCCCTACGGATCTGCCATTGGCTCTGCTTGGAATGCACATGTTTACAACACAGCATGTAGTGGTTCTATGAGATAGTCTGGAGACATAAAAACAGAGTGAGGGATGGCTGCAAACAGAAAAAAAGCCCACATGTGTCTGGGAGGAACAAAACTCCCCCCAGACATATGATATAAAGTCCTTGTGTAGTTCCCCAACAAACAAAGGGATTTTGTAATGTGTAGACAAAGCCCCAGAGGTCCTACCACAAATCTCCAGCACCTAGCCTCTGTGCCACAACAGCCTAGTAAGAACCAGTCCTGTACTGATTGATAATCCAAGGGAGTGTTAATATTCTGCTCATGAAAAAGATGTGATGCATGGCTCTCTGTTCAGGATTAAGTTAAGGCTATCCACATATCCCATTTCTGCTACTGCTGCATAAATAATTAGGTGTTTTTGTGAATAAACAGCATTACTATTCAGTGAATAATATAGGTTAGATACAAACAGAAGTATATACATATCCCTGAATAATTATCTGTATAATAATGATGATGCATACCATTTCAGCCCTGCTGACTCAGTCTGCATTTAATATCATTCTGGGTATAAGCTTTCATGTGCACACTCGCCAAGGTGCCACTGGACTCAAACTTTATTCTGCTGCTTCAAACTAACATGGCTACTCTCCTGTTCATATACTACTGTTTACATACAAACAAAGGAAAACTCTTGTTTCAGTTATAACTAATATGTTCCTATAAACTAGATGTACTGTGATACTTTATTCTTAAATACACATCTAAAACACTAAAATGACGGTTACGCTATTAACAATTATAATGAAAAGTTGTTTTTAAGTGCATATTTTGATGACCCAATATTTTAGAACACTTCAGGCTTATTAAACAAAGAAATCTTACCAGATCTCAGAAACAGGAGGTGGCGGCGGCTACAAGCATAGCCAGCTTCAAGAGGGGGTTAGATAAAAATATGGAGCAGACGGCGCACAGGGTCAGGAGCTTGGGGGTACTACTTGAGCCTATGGAGGCCTAGGTAGCAGCCACTGCTAAGTCCGCATTTTTCCATCTTATGCGGGCGAGGCAGTTGGCTCCCTTCCTGGAGCGGGACGACCTAGCAACAGTGATCCATGCAACGGTCACCTCAAGGTTGGATTACTGTAATGCCCTCTACATGGGGCTGCCCCTGTGCCAGACCCGGAAGTTGCAGCTAGTGCAGAACGACGACGCCCGGCTGCTATTAGGGCTCCCTAGACGGGAGCACATTCAGCCGGGCCTTCGGGGCCTGCACTGGCTGCCAATAATATACCGAGTCTGGTACAAGGTGCTGGTTATTACCTTTAAAGCCCTATATGGTCTAGGACCTGCCTACCTTAGGGACCATCTCTTCCCATATGTTCCCCAGAGAGCACTGCGATCTGGCTCCCAAAATCTGCTCGTAATCCCTGGGCCAAAGGAGGCCCGGTTGAAGTCAACCAGGGACAGGGCCTTCTCAATAACAGCCCCTTGCTGGTGGAACCAGTTACCGGAGGAGGTCAGGGCCCTGCGGGATATTGGACAATTCCGCAGGGCCTGTAAGACGGTCCTCTTCCGGTTGGCCTATAACTGACCGGTCCCAAGCCACCAAACTACCAAAATACCGAAGGAAGTGTATAGATTGTATGTTGTTGGACTGACGCACTGTTTTTAATGTTTTAATGTTTTAATTTCTTAACTATGTAAATCGTTACTATATTTAAAATTTGAATTCTATGTTAGAATCTTTGTATTGTAAGCCGCCCTGAGCCCGCTTCGGTGGGGTAGGGCGGGATATAAATCAAATAAATAAATAAATAATACAGTGTGTGTGTGTATATATATAATTTTTTGGCCACTGTGTGATACAGAGTGTTGGACTGGATGGGCCATTGGCCTGATCCAACATGGCTTCTCTTATGTTCTTAAACTAAGCAGGGTTAGTTCTTGAATGGGAGACCACCAAGAAAGACTCCACAGAAGAAGGCAATGGCCAACCACTTCTGCTTCTCACTTGTCTTGAAAACCCCTTTCTGACATTGTCATACGGTTGTCACAACTTAACAGAACATACTTTATTTATTTATTTATTTAATCAAATTTATATCCTGCCCTCCCCTGACGGACTCAGGGCAGCTAACAACAAATAAAAACAACATCAAATATTAAAAACAAATATACAATAAAATCATTTCCATTATATAGTCATTAAAAGTCCAAGATGCACATTAATGTTCTAGTTATTCTGATGTTTCTTGTTTCAGTTATGTTACTTCAGTGAGATTATCAGTACTGTGGAATAATGGCCACCTTCCCTTAATAGTTAAAAGCAAGTTCGGACAGTTTGGTCTTACAGACCATGTGGAACTGTGGAAGGTCCTGTAGGGCCCTGATGTTTCTGGGGAGGGCATTACCAAAAACATTCTAGTTTAATTGTTATCAGAATTTAGATTCAGATGGGTATCTGAAGAAATGGGTATGTACACAAAAGCTTATATCCAGAATAAGACTTGGTCTTAAAGGTGCCAGTGGACTAGAACTTTGTTTTATTATCTGAATTTGTTTCCAGAGGGATGTCCATATTGCAGGATATGAAACATTGTGGGATCCTAAAGTATTTATCTTGGGATTTCTTTAAAAAAATACTGGCTTAGATTCCACAAACCTCTACTGGACAGAGATGAAGGTCCAGAATCTTTTCTACCTTCAGCCTCTTCATACAAGCCCTTCCCAACTCAGACCATGTTTGTTGCTGGAGTCAATATGTACTGATACATGCATTTGTTGGACAGCTGGAGTGGGGAAGGGAAAAGGAACACACTCAATGTTTCTGCCTCCTATGTGAGCATAGCTCTTCTCTCAGAAGAGAAAGAAAGCAGCAATTTCATCTTCTTCCTCCTCCTCGCTGTAGTCACATGACTCACATGGCTATGTGTACACCCAAGTCTCAAAACCCTAGCAATAAACTTTTCCAGAGTTATAAAGGGCTCTGGAGACAAGGGGAAGATGGAGAAGATCCACATGAAAACCAAACCCATTTGTATCCTAATGACAGAGAAGTGGTTCTAGTTCTGTTAGCTACAGGAAGAAAAAGCATAGCAGTTGCATAGAAAACACAACAAAAATTACACAATTAACAACAGAACAGCAGGAAAAGATCTAGAGTGGAAAGAAGAAGAAGAAGAAGAAGAAGAAGAAGAAGAAGAAGAAGAAGAAGAAGAAGAAGAAGAAGAAGAAGACATCAACAACAATTATTTGTACCCCATCCTTCACTCTGAATTTCAGAGTCTCAGAGTGGCTCACAATCTCCTTTACCTTCTTCCCCCACAACAGACACTCTGTAAGATAGGTGGAACTGAGAGAACTCTCCCAGAAGCTGCCCTTTGAAGGTAAACTCTGGGAGAGCCATGCTGACCCAAGGCCATTCCAGCAGCTGCAAGTGGAGGAGTGGGGAATCAAACCCAGTTCTCTCAGATAGAGTCTGTACACTTAACCACTACACCAAACTGTAAACTAACCTGATTTACTGTAAAAGAGAAATAGGAAGAGCCCAATTAGGGTTGCCTTCTCTGGGTTAAGAAGTTCCTGAAGGTTTGGATAGTGGAGCCTGGTGTCAACAGAGTTTGGGAATGGGAGGAAACTCAACAGGGTATAATGCCATAGAGTCCAAAGCAGCCATTTCTCCAGGGGAACTGATCTCTGTTCTCTTGAGATCAGTTGTATTTCTGGGAGATCTCCAGGCCCCATCTGCAGGCTGGCAACCCCAGCTTCAATCAATTATTTATTTATTATTTATTTATTAATTTCATTTATATCCCGCCCTCCCCCACCTTGGCAGGCTCAGGGCGGCTAACAACATTCCATAAAAACATACAGTAATAAATAAAACCTTAGATTTACAATATAGAACAATAAGACATTAAAACATTAAATTAAAACCAATCCAATAAATACAGTTATACTGCGGTATAGATCTTTAGACCGCATTGGCGGATCCTTGATTACCGTTTTTCTTAGCAGTCCGAATATGCTAATTTAAAAAGAGTGGTCTTGCAGGCCCTGCGGAACTGTTCAAGGTTCCGCAGGGCCCGCACCTCCTCGGGGAGTCAGTTCCATAGGGTAGGGGCCGCGATCGAAAAGGCCCGTGCTCTGGTACTCTGGTATTTCATTTCCTTCGGCCCAGGGATAGTCATTAGGTTTTTCCCCGTTGACCTCAGTGCTCTCTGGGGTTCATATGGGGAAAGACGGTCCCTCAGGTAGACAGGTCCTCGGCCATATAAGGCTTTAAAGATAACGACCAACACTTTGTACTGGACCCGGTATATAATCGGCAGCCAGTGCAGTTCACGTAGCCCCGGCCGTATACGTTCCCGTTTCAAAATAATATCTGTATGAAACTGGGGTCTGTATGCATCTGACGAAGAGAGCTATGTTTCTTGCAAGCTTATACTACAATAACATTTGTTAGTCTTAAAGGTGCTACCGGACTCTACTATTTTGGAGTCTGGGGGGCACTGGTACAAAAATCAGCAATTTTGAAAACTCTTATACATCTTTTTTGGATTACTGAAACAAAAGCAACAATTAAAATTAAATATTTTTGTGTCCGAGTGTGTGGGACTCCTCAGATCTCAGAAGCTAAGCAGGGTCAGTACTTGGAGGGTGAGCAGCAAGGAAGATTCTGAAGAGGAAGGTGATGGCAAACTACACCCACTTCTCACTTGCCTGGAAAGCTCCTTGCTAGAAAGCTCCTATGGTGAATAGCAGATCCCTAAGCTGCCACTGCTTCTTTCAAAGGAATGTACTTTAAGAACAATTTCCCCTGTGCTTCATAAGTCAATTTCAACTTGGCACTTCACACACACACACACACAGAGGTTAAGGCTGTGTATGGCTGATTTTAGACAGCCAATTTGAGCCAACATAGGGATGGCCCCAAGTAGATTAAAAAAGCAAAATCAGACAGGCACAGCTGCCGCCTGTCCCGCTCTTGCACTCACCCTGTCCTCTGATGTCTCTGAGATGGATCAAATAGCTACCACTTGGAAAGTGGTAGCAAATTCTTCTGCTGCACTCCATCCATCTTTCTGAACATTGAAACACAGGAGCGTGCAAGCAGGGTGGATTGGTGGTGTGAACCCGCCAATCTGCTCTAGGCACTCACTGGCATTCATTTTTTTAACCTGCCCAGAGCATAACAGCGCATGTGCACATGAACACATGACCATATGGCTACTAAAAATGTAAGGAAAAAAGAAAACCAAGCTGCACTAAGGGAATGGTGTGCAACAGCTGTGTGAATTCGCCAAAGTGTCCCCCGCATGATATACAGGCACATCACTCAGGAGCACCTGTACGGGATTTGGCCACTCCATTTTGGGGCAGCACAGTTTGGGACAGGTGTGCATGAAGCCACCCATGTATACCCAGCCTATGACTGCAGTCTTATTTACATGGTACCTTCATGCTCCTACAGTATAGCAACTTCAAATCATGATTTCTGATATAAATGTAAGACTGTTGGCTTTCTTGTGGGAAATTCATAGTCTTCTGTTTGCTTGGATTTAAAAAAAAAAGCTGTTAAAAGAGAGTAAGTGGCCTAGAGTGCCAATGAGCACAAGACCCAGAAAATTGAAGGAAGAATTGGCAATGTTTGGAAATTAGTTTGGTTATATAAATGCTGAGTGACACATACGGCAATAAAGCAGTCAGACCAAGAAGCAAGCGCCTCCTGGAAGGATTTGACAATTCCAATAAATGATGATAAATGATGATGGTGAATAGCAGGTCCCTAAGCTGCCACTGCTTCTTTCAAAGGCATGTATTTTAAGAACAATTCTCCCTGTGCTTCATACTTGAAGATATATTTTGACTGAGTGCCATTTCTTTGTATGCCCAGATATATTGATATTACCTTATTAAAAGTTAAAATTGAAATGTGTTCAGCTTTTAAACAAAATATACCTCCCCAATGGCTTTTTTTCCTCCTGCTGCAATTGCACTCATTCAATTCAGGATGCATCTGCAATAAGGTAAGCAGGAAGTCTTTGTTCATTATTTTAATTGCTATAGATAGATATGTTAAGCTATTTTAGGTTTTCCAGCCAAACAATTGTGTAATTGGAAGGGCATGCCAGAGCATTGCTTTCCAAATTGATGGGAGAGCTGCAAAAGCTCTCTGAACAATTTACACTAGTCAACAGTAATGATTTCAGAATGGATAAGAAAGTTGACAGGCTTTCTCTCTTTTTTCCCCCTTAACAGAAATAAGGCTTAAACTTTTAGAAGCATCTCTTCCCAAGCAAACAAAAGCCACCCAAACACATGCAACAATGTATACTGGTTTTACCAGGGCTTTTTTCATAGCAAAAGCCCATCAGGGACTCATTTGCATATTGGGCCATACCCCCTGACATCACCATTGTTTCACAATGGGCTTTTATGTAGAAAAAGCCCAACAGGAACTAAAAAAAGCCCTGCGCAAACAGACAATTTGGTGCTGCTGTTTTGATGAAGAGATGGTAGCAATTACACAGAAGTGCTGCTTCAAACTTGTCAATGCACTATAGCAAAGGAAATCACAGGAACTCATACTTTCTTTTCCAGTGTCTAATTGTACACTTTATTTTGGTGTGGTGAAGTGTGCACAATTAGACATTCTTATCTGGGAGAACCGGGTTTGATTCCCCACTCCTCCACTTGCAGCTGCTGGAATGGCCTTGGGTTAGCCATAGCTCTCGCAGAGTTGTCCTTGAAAGGGCAGCTTCTGGGGAGAGCTCTCTCAGTCCCACCCACCTCACAGGGTGTCTCTTGTGGGGGAGGAAGATAAAGGAGATTGTGAGCCACTCTGAGATTCGGAATGAAGGGCAGGATATAAATCCAACGTCTTATTATTATTATTATTACTACTACATTGTAATATATAATGAAATAATTATACAACTTATGGCACAGTTGCAAATAGGCTATGGACCAGTACAAGTCACAGCCTAGGGGTTGGGGACCCCTGCCCTAGAGGGTCACCATAAGCCAACTGTGACTTGATGGTATTTTTCAATATGACAGGAGAACTAAGCAACTACCAGTCAGTGTCTAATCTTTCTTTGGGGCAAGCGTCTTAGTCTAAGAGTTTCTGAATCAGTCAGAAAACCACTCCACACTTTGGGCACTGGCTTATAGAATATCCAGGGTTTTATCTTGCCTTTCATTCTGTTTAATATCTACATGAAACCACAAAACCACATCATGGTGCTTTTTACCATCTTAATTAGTCGACCAAATGCAGCCAAAATCATGCACACACCCAGCCATAGCCCAGAGTCATTTTTGTAATCTGACCATAGTTATCCATGTTCCAGTCATATCTAAGATAAGCGACTCCAATACACTCTGTAGAGACTGCCCCTGGAGAGTTCAGAACCTTCAACTAGTTCAAAACACAGCCAGCAACATTACTATCTGGTCCAAAATTACAGTGCATGTATTTCAGCTTTGATGAATGATTTGCACTGAATACCAAGTCACGTCTGGGATCAACATGAACCTTCCAACTTCTGATGCAGCACAAATTGTTGTGATCAGAGTGGAAATCCAGAGGTAGGTAGGGATAATAAA
Source organism: Heteronotia binoei (assembly GCF_032191835.1). Taxonomy (NCBI): domain Eukaryota; kingdom Metazoa; phylum Chordata; class Lepidosauria; order Squamata; family Gekkonidae; genus Heteronotia; species Heteronotia binoei. The sequence goes on from NC_083226.1 coordinate 33,068,618, forward strand.
GGAGTGAGGAAAGCAATGGCCTTCTTGAACAATGGAAAAGAATAAGGGACAAGGTACAGAAAATCCCCACAAGCTCCTTACTAGTGCTAGCCACAAAGATGAGAAAACTACTAGAATGACAGACTAAGGCGCTTTCACACATGCTGAATAATTCGGTTTTAATGCACTTTGGCAACTGTTTGCAAATGGATTCTGCCATTTCACATAGTTGCAAAGTGCACTGAAAGTGGACTGAAAGTGTGTTATTTAGTGTGTGTGAAAGTGCCCTAAATTCCAGCAAGAGGCAGAAAGCTGACATTGAGAGTGATCATTTATGGGCACAAACCTAAACATCACTTTATCTTGCACCTTTGTGGTGAAACAAACTCTATGCTATGTGCTTGGGATAAGCAGTAACCAGCTCAATGTGATACCAAAAGTGCTGATGAAAACAACCGCATGCTGGCAATTGGGGTCCTCTGGTGTTGGCAGATGTCCATGCCACTCAAATAGTGACTTTAGCTACTGCCAGTAGCAAAATCTGTTTCTCTTCTGTTTCCGGATTCTTTCATGTAATGCTTTTGTAGCATGTTGCCCTGGAGCTGGCTTTCATCGTGACATAGATGTCATAGTAGAACAAGATGTGTTAACTGTGTGCTCTTATAACAATCGTTATAACTCTCACTTATGCGATCTTGGAAAAATGCCTTCCAAGCAATTGGGAAACCACAGGAACCATCACCTTGTGCTAGAATGCAAATGGAATGAGAAACTATGCGCTCCTCCAGTAAGATTAAACCAGGGGTGGAGAACCTTTTTTTCTGCCAAGGGCAATATTGATATTTATAACATCATTTATGGGCCATACAAAATTATCAACTTAAAAAATAGCGCTCCGTTGAGGGAGAATGATTCAGGCCAGCAAAATTAATGCAAATAATTGTTTTTCTATTTGAAGTCATGTGAGGAGAGCCTAATCTGGCGTGCGCACACACACACACACACACATGCCCCACCGCCCTAGGCAAATAGGAACTCAGTAGCATATTAGACCACATCCCCTAATATTAGTATATTAGGTCACACACTCATTAGCATATTAGGCCACATCTTGGATAGTCAAGTGCAAACTGAACTGTGACAGTAACTTTTCCAGGCCCTGCAGCAATTCTGGCCGGCGAGCCAGGCCCCAGGGAGGCTGCTGCACAATACATCTGGGCCCTGTGATCCCTGCCTGGCCCTGGGGAGGCTGCTGCACAGCGTGGCTGGCCCCAAGATCCTTGCTGGCCACCCAGGCCCCAGTAGGGTTGCCAAGTCCAGTTCAAGAAATATCTGGGGACTTTGGGGGTGGAGCCAGGAGACTTTGGATGTGGAGTCAGGAGACATTGGGGGCAGAGCCAGGAGCAAGGGTGTGACAAGCATAATTGAACTCCAAGGGAGTTCTGGCCATCACATTTAAAGGGACAGCACACATTTTAAAATGCCTTCCTTCCATAGGAAATAACAAAGGATAGGGGCACCTTCTTTTGAGGCTCATAGAATTGGACCCCCTGGTCCAATCGTTTTGAAACTTGGGGGGTATTTTGGGGGGAGGCACTAGATGCTATACTGAAAATTTGGTGCCTTTACCCCAAAAAACAGCTCCCCCAGAGCCCCCGATACTCACAGATTAATTCCCCATTATTCCCTAAAACTGCCAGAGATCTAGAGCTGTGGGAGCGGGGCTTCCCCTGCCGGTCAGCTGGCTGGGGGTGGCGGGAAGCCTGTAAAATCAGGAGATCCCCCTCTGGGACCTGGGGATTGGGAAGCCTAGGTCCCAGGGAGGCTGCCATGTGGCTCAGTTTGGCCCAGCAATCCCCGAAGGCCACACCAAGTGACCTTGAGGGCCGTATAAGGCCCTCGGGATAGAGGTTCCCCACTCCCAGATTAAACATTTGCATCTAGAAAAGCGCAATCCTAAACATGTCTACCCTGAATCCTGCTGAAATCTACTCAGTTGGGCTTAGACGCCAAGAAAACATTATTAGGATCAGTGTTTTCTCTAAATTGGCATGGCCAAACTGCACCTTGGGAGCTTCATGTGGCTCTTTCACTCATATCGTGTGGCTCTTGATTCTGAAGCCCCCACTGATCCACTGGAGGCTTGGAGAAGGCATTTCTCTCTTTAAATCACTTCTCCAAGCCAAGCCAGTCGGCAGCTTGGGAAATGCATTTAATGTCAAAGTTGCTTTCTTTCTATCTCTCCCTACCCCATCTGTTTGCCTGCCTGCCTCCCTCTCTCCTTTCATGTTGCAGCTCTCAAACATCTGATGTCTACATGGCTCTTACATTAAGCAAGTTTGGCTACCCCTGCTCTAAGCTGAGTTAGTGTGAGCTAGCTCAGAGGGTTTTTTTAGCCATTGGCTCACACATTTTTTCCTTAGCTCAGGAAAAATATTCCCAGAGCAAACTAACTTATGCAGTAGCTCACAACTTTAATGCCAGTAGCTCACAAAGCAGAATTTTTGCTCACAAGACTTCACAGCTTAGAGGGAGTATTGCTTAGGATGGCACTAAGAATACTAATTCTCAGATATGATTCAAATGTTTTCACTCTGACCATGCACTTGGTTTTTACTATATAACTGCATAGTCATGTTGTGGCAATGTCATTTAATAGCAAATCTTTTTCTCTCTCTGTTCAATCTTTCTGCTCCACACAATCTCCCATGACCACAGGATTCCATTACATGTTGACATTCATAGCCTCTCAGCAGTACCAAACATCATTCAATAATATTCATTTGGAAGGGTGTTTTTTGCATGGGAGAGGGGATAGATTTCAACAAGCATTCTGAACAATTTGCAAATACATGAGAAATTCACAATCAGGACATCAGTGCCAGAAAACAATAGCCACAGTTGTCAGATTATACTGTTAACTGCACACTGCTTTCCTGAACTGAGATCTCTTGGGGTAGAGCTTACCTGGTTAGTTTCCTTTGGATAAAAGAGCACTGGACATACATGGCATTTTTATAGCATTTGCTATATCTACAATTGTATGTGCAGAACACAGAAGGAGGCATTTCCACAGGGCAACGGGTCTGCTGTCTCACATCAGATTACAGACAGAAAGAGATCCTGTGGTCCCAATCTGTTTCACCCAGCTCCAGCCAGCATTGGTCTGCTTTTCTTTCCACTCTTCCATAATTTAAACTTGTGCTTCCTTTTCACACAAGCACCCTTCTGCTGCCTCCCTTCAACTAGAACAAGGAAGGGGGATCAGGGGATCAACTCTTCAAGCCTGTGCAGATCCCTGGCCAGAGCCATCTCCCAGCAATTGTCCAATGAGGAAGCAAACTGTAGTCATTGAGAAAAGCATTATCTTTGGTCATAGTCTGTGGTTCCCCCAGGGAAGCCTGCAGGGAAGAATGAATCACAGCCAAGCTCACCCTTTGTAGTGAGCCATGCATAATTTGAAAGCACGATAATATAAATAAGAATTAAGGGTGCAAGATTCATAGAATCATAGAGCTGGAAGGGACCTCTAGGGTCACCTAGTCCAACCCCCTGCACAATGCAGGAAACTCACAAATACCTCCCCCTAAATTCACAGGATCTTCAGTGCTGTCAGATGGCCATCTAGCCTCTGTTTAAAAACCTCCAAGGAAGGAGAACCCACCACCTCCCAAGGAAGCCTGTTTCACTGAGGAATCGCTCTAACGTTCAGGAAGTTCTTCCTAATGTTGAGCCGGAAACTCTTTTGATTTAATTTCAACCCACTGGTTCTGGTCCTACCTTCCGGGGCCACAGAAAACAATTCCATACCATCCTCTATACGACAGCCCTTCAAGTACTTGAAGATGGTGATCATATCACCTCTCAGACGCTTCTCCGCCTCCTCTTCCAAGCACCTGATTCCCGCAGGCACTTTTAAGACAGTCCCTTGCAACCAGACTGCAAATGTGGATGATGAGTAACATAGAGGGATCTCTGTGGCACTGTAGCCTTCCTGACAAATTAAAAATGCTTCTTCTTTCCAACACCATCTAACGGAGGGAGTGAAGCAGCAAACATCCCCTTTTTGCCTGTAATCTGATAAAAGTACCTCCATTTCACCCAGGCAAATAGCTTTCCAGGTAATGTAGCTTCTCTCACCCAGTCACCTACTTTTCAGTTCAGGTGTTTTCTTCATAGCCATGACAGGATTTATAAGGGTTACTCCCCCATATGAGGTTATCATCCTCTCGGTAGTGGCTAGAGATTTCAACTGATCTCCAGGTGACAAAGATCAGTTCACCTGGAGAAAATGGCTCATTTGAAGGTGGATTCTATGACATTATACCCCATGGAAGTCCCTCCCCTCCCCAAACCCCAGCTTCCTCAGGCTCCACCCCAAATCTCCAGGCATTTTCCAACCTGGAATTGGCAACCCTACCCCGGAGAAATCTATGATCTCTCCCAGAACTATGTGTAGCAGTACAGGCTAGAGCTTAAATTGTAAATAAGCTAATGTTCTGGGGAAGGCTTGCAATGCCATTGTCTCCAGCTGCTGTTTCTAAGGAATGCTTTCATGCAAATTAGCACTTGTCCTCTAATCATCTGATTGGAAGAGTGGGAGCTCCAAACAAGACATTTTAACACAACTGAAGAAGTCTTCTGTCACATGGTGAGCCCTGTTCATGTTTTTGCTGCTACTGTAATAAGGAGAAGGGGAGCTGGCTGATTACTTGCGGCTGTAGTTTGTCTTTCAATTTTTGTTTTGCTTTCTTGTTGAGAGATGCCTGATTGCTGTCCCACTTCCCAATCCAATTCAGTTAAGAATCTGAATTGCTGTCACCCAGTTCTGCACATGCATATCCAGAAGGAACTCACAATGCGTTTGATGGAACTTACTTGGTAGCAAGCGTGCAAAGGATATATAAACCCTAGCTTTTTAACTCGCCTGTTGTATTCTCATCTGTTTTGTTTTGTTTCCATCCAGCCCTTCTCTTCTTCCCAGCTATCTCTTCAGGTTTTTCACTTCTTTTGTTTGTTTGTTTTTGGTTCTTTGTGGGGGAATGTTTCTGTTTAAAAAATGGGTTCCTTCTTTTGTAATGTTACATTTTGTAGTTGTAAACTTGTGGGAGACAACCCAGGCTAGTCAGATTTCAGAAGCTGAGCAGGGTCAGCCCTGGCGAGTACTTGGATGGGAGACCACCAAGCAAGTCTAAGGCTACTAGACTTGCTTGGTGGTTTCCCATCCAAGTACTCACCAGGGCCAACCAACCCTGCTTAGCTTCTGAGATCTGATTCGTTTATAGCTACAAAATTTAACATTACAAAAGAAGGAACCTTCCTCTGAATTGGCTTCTTCGTTTTGCAAAAAGGTTGTGTCCCTGGTAATTATTTGCATTGCAGATCAATGGTTCCCAACCATTTAAAGCATGAGGACATCTGTTTAACATTAAAAAAGAAGTGAAAGCCCTGAAGAGTTATTACTGAGCAGCCAAGGCAGCCAAAATCACTAGAAATGTGAATGCTTTGTAAAGAAGGAAAGTGAATTTTCTCATCAGTTGTCATACAGCAGAGAAAAAAAATCTTACCAGCCTGCACAGAAGACAGAGGCAATTAGCATCTAATAGTAGACCATAGCCCCTGAACCTGTTTTCATCATAGATAGCTTATTCCATACTGCTGAAGGGTAAAGTATCAATGTTTGTATCTCTTTACTTATCTCTCTTCCCCTGTGGGTAGGATTCAAACATACCAGAGGTTGTGGAATATCACAAAAAAAATTATCAAATGAAAGGAAAAAGGAAACAGTTGAAGAGCAGCGGTGGAAGAGCAGTGATGGAACAAGCAAGAAGTACACTGCAGGATGTCGCCACATACATACACAGGAGACTCCTCACGAAATTAGTTCCTGTCTAAATTTGGTACTAACTTCCACACTACAAAAATCCCGAAACACTCATTGGGATGGGACACAAAATCCTACTTGGCCTGCTCCAGCTAGTCACAGTACACTCAAGTATATATCATGGGGAAACACAAATAAGAACAGATACACATACATATCCTTCATGTTCCATGCAAAGAGGAGAACATTTCAACTGAAGAAATGACTATGATAAACTGAAAAACCCCTAACTGAAGGGAGCGGAAGAAAGGGAAGAACAAGAGGTGCATAAATAAGGATCGCTAGATAGACGACAGACATGTGCTTCAGGGATTAGTAATGACCTAGTTCAAACAGAGTACTAAAATCAATATACAACTCTCTGGTTGGAATTCAATGTAAAGTGTTACTCCTATGTTACATTGTGAGAATGGCTTCTGGAAACTCTAAAGTAGAAGAATTCTTATTTTTTGAGTGTAATTTTTTTTGTCCAAATCATGTTTTTTCCCCTTTCTATAAGCAATACTTCTATATATGAAATCTGACACAAATGCAGTTGGCCTTGATTACCTAATTCCAACTTAAAGCTGCATTGTTTTGGTTAGAGATCTTAAAATTAGAGATGCTAGAGTACCCACCAGTTCTGCTCACATCCTATGGCAAAGAGAAAGCAGATTTTTAATGGACTGTTCTTCGAACTGCTCATCACTGTTCAGCAGACTATTTAACCAAGTTCCTTCCATATGCCATACAGTACAGCATGACCAGCTTTTCATGCATGTGTGTTCTGAGGTACCCTAAATGAGGTCTACTACCCTCCCTTGCTGCACCGTTGCTTCAGTTTTACAGAAAGTTGTTTGAAAATCAAAATTATACAAATCATTCATAAACAAACACTGTTTAAAAAACATGCCTACTGTTCAGTGTTCATCTAAGTTGTTCTAAGAAACACTAATAGCCATTTATCTGTTTAGAATATCATAATTTTTGCACACACATTATTTTAAAACACCAGATCCAAACCATTACGAGTTGTTCACTGCTGAAGCGAACAGACCAGTGTAAAACCTTTCGCCAGATGCTTGATAGTTATAGTCAAACACAATAAACTTCAACTGTTAAATGCCTTTGTGGCTAAGTCTGAGGCATTCCTAGTTAAAACAGACCTTTACTTCTCTGTTGCTGATAAATTTTGTAATAATCTTCCCCAATAAGGAAGGCTATGTAGCTGACTAACATAACTGAATGCGATTTGAAGTTCCTCTCTTGTCTAGTTTTGTAGCAGGAACTCCTTTGCGTATTAGGCCACATACTCCTGATGTAGCCAATCCTCCTGGAGCTGTATTAAGAGCCCTGTAAGCTCTTGGAGGATTGGCTATATCAGGAGTTGTGGCCTAATACGCAAAGCAGTTCCTGCTACAAAAAAGCCCTGAATTTATTTTAACAACTGGGTTCCAAAGAAATAAGGTGAAACTTGTGTTTAATAAAGACACAAACCAAGCCTGCATGTGTGTGGAGGAATTACTGTAGGCCCCTCCACTGTGCAAATGCTGGAAACTTGACCTTTCTTCTAACTAAGGGAGTTTATGAATTCAAAGCTGATGGTTCATAGAACTTGAAAAGGTCTAGGAAAGACAATCAAAGAAACATACAAGAATTTAAACAATCTTAGAAGGAAAAGTCTCAGATGTTGTTTATACAAAAATGGTCTTAAATCTTCATTTAATTTTAATAGCTTAGGAGACATTAAAGTCAGTGACAAACATCTTTTCATTTTTCACAGAGATAGACTGATTAATTTTTAGTGTGGTAATCCTATGAGAAGCCAGCCCTCCCCCCCAAAACACAAATATTATTGGTTGAAAATAACTATTTCCAGGGGAAAAAAACGAATGAAAAAGTAAATTGTCAATTAGATCAGGGAATAACTAACTGGATATAGTTAATATAATGTATCTGATTAATCAGCCTTTTTGCTATGCCAGGCACAGAGAATGGGCCAAGCTAACGTGGTGCACCATCTGCTTCATAATAATCTAGAATTTCCCCATTGAAGAAGCTCTTACTGTTGAGATGTTTTTTCAGACTGCCTAAAGCAGGAAAGTTATGTCTGGTCTCTCATCAGACATTGAAGCCAGCTCAGTGGACATCTCTAATTCTACTAACCAGTTCAACACAGTGGTGAAATTTTTTTTCTGAACCACTGAAAGTTTCAGTCTTGATAACATGGATTAGAATGGGGAAAGGAAGGGTCTGTTCACGCATGAAGCTATAACCTACTCTGATTTACCTTATCTGAATGCCAGTCAAACAAAAGATACAGATATGAACAGTATCATGGCCCTCCCCAAACCAGGGAATAAAGAGGATGCCTTCTAAGAGGCATGCCTCTATTGGTTTGGTTGGTACGATGACTGGCAGATATATGTGCTGGATATTTTATTTGGGGGCTATATCTTTGTCTCCATTAGATATCAACTTTAAGTTTAATCAACTCATTTAAACTCTTAATCTATGCCAACATTTTAGTGCCTTTAAATTGGTTGGCGGCACTCATTTCGGTATGCGGCACTTCAGAATGTGTTGGGCATGCCACAAACTAGCATTCAATAGCAATCATTTTATCTACAACAGGTAGGCTGCTGAAGGCAGAACTTCGTGTTGTGTGTAAATTTATGTAACTGAACCTCAACGGTCAGCCAGCTATCCCATGTAAATTTGATGGATAAGGTTTATGTGTGAATTCCAGTTGATGGATGCTCTTTGGCAGATAAATTGTACTCATTATCTTGCTTCCTCCAAAATTTCCATAACTCATCAGATTTGCAGTGGGGTCATATGGCACCTTTTTCAAAGTGTTTTTTCTGTATTCTACCTTTATACAGCCTCAACTTTCTATTGATCATAAATTCATGATGATTCGTTGGATCAGTACGAAATGTGATATAAGAAGTCTCCTGGTAAAGGAGAATAATCTGACCAGAATTCAGAAAAACCTGAGCCAGTGTGACTAAGGAGTAGCAATATTTTTAAAAATTGCTTTCATGGTAAATGTGTCCACACCTGTTACTGATTTTTGGCTTACCCAGGCACTAAATTTTATTTTATTATTGCTTGTTTAGATTCAGCCAGAGCTTTGAGTATTGTCCTTGTTGGTTTGGTGGACAATTTGTTTTTGTTCTTATGAGGCCAGCTGGGTGATATTGGGTCAGTCACAGTTCTCCCAGTCCAAAAAATAAACCTAGCTTGCCACAAAAAGAGCTAGCATTTCAGGCTGCCAGACAACCTTCAGATCTCCTGGCTATACTACACCCACTGCCATACAATAATTAATTAATTAGGTCTCACAGTTTCCAATGAGAATTAAAGCAAGGGCAAGTTATTCAGTGCAATTCATCCATATATTTATGGTAGAACATGAGAAGAAAGAGCTGGCAATAGCAGAAGCAGCATCAGGATGGTGGAAGAGGCGGAATCAACCTCCCTTCATGGTCTAATATCCTCAGTCAGCACATGTTCAAACCCTTTCCTAAGGAAAAGTTCAAGGAAACCATGCAAAGCTTGTCTTAGCTGCAGAACCCAGCCATGTTCATAAAGTATTTTTTGCAGCTGTGGTTTTTTTTTTTAAAGTTAACATATAAAGTATGACCATCAGTAGGTTAATACATTTAAAGATCTCTCTCTCTCCCTCTGTGTATGTTTATTTACATACTGATCTAAAACTTCAGTCAATAACTACAGGGTAAGCTTTGTTCTGTTTTTAAAAAGACTTGGGGTGTTATTTGTCTTTTCCCTTTAACTGTTACCACATTCGAGCACTTTCTGGTGATGATTTCTGTTGGCTGAACTCAAGGTTCATCTACTCTACCATCCTCACAATTGCCAATTAGATGCTTCTGAGAAGCCCACATAAAAGGTGCATTTAGTGTTGCTGTGAACAGCCAATGAGCAATCCATCCTCCATAAGCTTATACAGTCCCTTTGTAAACTCTAGTATAAGTAACCATCATTACTTCAGCAAAAAGCCATCCAGCAATGGTCATTCCCATTTGGAGCCTCTTTATTTGTCCTGCAATGACCATTTTTATGGGAAACGCTACTTCAAGTAAAGGTGGGATTTGAAGCACAATAGGAGTAGTAGTTCATGTATGGTCAGTCTTTCTCTTTTCCTTTCAACTGTTCCCACAGTTGCTTTGTCCTGCATGGCTCTTGATGCCTGTCTACAAGCAGCCAATACATTATTATTATTATTATTATTATTATTATTATTATTATTATTATTATTACGTTAAGCTTATATCCCTCCCTCTCCGCAAGCAGACTCAGGGCAGCTCACATCACATTAATTCAATTAAAAACCAATAAAACATATAAAACATAATTACATATTTAAATTATTTAAAACATTTCATGGTGCTGTATTAATACAGTACAGTATAGCGGTTCTGAAAATTCGATGGTGACCATCGGTATTCTGCATGGAGCTCTATTAATGTCCAGTGGCAGCTCTCTCTCGGTTAAATGTCGAAGGCCTGTCAGAACAATTAGGTCTTACAGGCCCTGCGGAATGTAGACAAATCCCGCAGGGCCCTTATGGCCTCCGGGAGAGCGTTCCAGAGTTCTGGCGCTGCCACTGAGAAGGCCCTGGCTTGTGTCGTACGCAACCTGGCTTCTTTTGGTCCAGGGATGGACAATAGATTTTTCGTCCCTGAACACAGTGCTCTCTGGGGAATATGCGGAGAAAGGCGGTCCCGCAAATAGACAGGTCCCTGACCATAAAGGGCTTTAAAGGTCAACACCAACACCTTGAAACAAACTCGGAACACAACAGGAAGCCAGTGCAGCTCTTTCAGCAGCGGCTGAATGTGCTCCCATCGAGGGAGTCTCATTAAAAGCAGCGCTGCAGTGTTCTGCACTAGCTGTAGTCTCCGGGTTAGCGTCAAGGGTAGCCCCATGTAGAGAGCGTTACAGTGATCTATTCTTGAGGTGACCATAGCATGGATCACCATTGCTAAGTCATTGTGCTCCAGGAATGGGGCCAGCTGCCGTGCCCGCCGAAGGTGGGAAAAGGCGGATCTAACTGTGGCCGCTACCTGGGCCTCCATTGTAAGGGAGGACACAAGGAGCATGCCCAAGCTCCTGACCTTAGGGGCTGGTATTAATGGCACCCCGTCAAGAGCCGGCAGATGAACCCCTCCCCCAGGACCACCCCGGCTCAGATAGAGAACCTCCGTCTTCGTCGGATTCAATTTCAGTCGACTCAACCTGAGCCACGAAGCCACAGCTTGAAGGGCCAGGTCTAGATTTTCCAGGGTACATTCATACTGGCTGCCCATCAATAGATAGAGCTGGGTGTCATTGCATATTGATGACAACCCAGTCCATACCTCCTGACAATCTGGGCAAGGGGGAGCATATAAATATTAAATAGCATCAGGGATAGGACTGCTCCCTGTGGCACCCCACAACTGAGAGAGTGCCGCTGGGATGCTTCCTCCCCTATCACCACCCTTTGTCCCTGATCTTGGAGAAAGGAGGTCAACCACTGTAAGGCGGACCCCTGAATCCCCACATCGGCAAGGCAGCTAGTCAGTAGCTGATGGTCAACCGTATCAAAAGCAGCTGACAGATCTAATAACAACAGCACCGCTGAGCCGCCCCGATCCAGATGTCGCATGAGGCCATCTATGAGTGCGACCAGAACCATCTCCGTCCCGTGACCTGGTCGAAAGCCAGACTGGAATGGATTCAGTGCGGAAGTGTCCTCCAGGAATCCCTGTAGCTGAGTTGCCACCGCCCGCTCTATAACCTTACCCAAAAAGGGAAGTTTTGATACCGGCCGATAATTTGCCAATACGGCCAGATCTGCAGATGGTTTTATTAAGAGGGGACGAACCACTGCCTCTTTAAGAGGTGTGGGAAAGATCCCTTCTACCAGGGATCTGTTGACAATACCTTGTAGTGGGTCACGTAGCCACGTCTGGCTAGCTTTTATAAGCCATGACGGGCACGGATCCAACCTACAAGTCGTAGGGCATACAGCCAAAAGGATCCTGTCAACTTCCTCCAGGCTGAGTGGGCTGAAAGAATCCAAAATTGGACCAGAAGACATGCTCGGTGCCCCAAGTTCTTTTACTGTATCAACTATGGCGGGAAGGTCGCGTCGGAGCGACGAGACCTTATCTGCGAAAAAACTCGCAAAAGCCTCACAGCCTATTTCTAATTCTCTAATATTTTGTTTACCCTGTGATAGAGTTGTTAGTGACCGAATTATACTAAACAATTGTGCTGGGCGCAAGGTCGCAGATGCAATTCTGGATGCAAAATAGGTCTTTTTTGCAGCCTGAACTGTCATCTCATAGGTCCACATAAATGACCTATAGGATGTTCTTGTAGCTTCGTCGTGAGTATGTCGCCATCGTCTCTCTAGTCGTCTTAATCACTGTTTCATTGATCGCAACTCCATGGTATACCATGGAGCAGATCGTGAACGAGGATGAAGAGGATGTTGGGGAGCAATCTCGTCGATGGCCATGGAGAGTTGGTTGTTCCAAATCTCCATTAGCTCATCCAGCGAGTCACCAGAGGACCAGGGATCCCGCATGGCCAATACAGTGTAGCAGCTACAGTGTCAGATCTGATAGGGATCCAGAGATCCCCTGGAATTACAACTCATCTGCAGACTACAAAGATTAGTTTCCCTGGAGAAAATGGATGCTTTGGAGGTTGGGCTCTGTGGCATTGTACCCCACTGAGGTCCTCCCCAGGCTCCATTCCCAAATCTCCAGGAGTTTCGCAATCTGAGTCTTGCAGCCCTACCCCCGCATCCCCTGCTGGTGGCCATGGAGGAATCCCACAAACCTATCTCCTAAGGATCTAGGAGACTAGTGACCCACCAGGAGGCTTACTAAGTGACTTTGGGCCAAACTACCTCTCAGCTTAACCCCCATCAGGCTGTCGTGAAGACAAAATGTGTGTGTAAGGAATAAACAAAGTATGCTGCCCTGAGTTTCTTGGAAGAAGGACATGATACAAATGTATAGGTATATTTGTCTGGAAATTGTGGGAGATATTCCATATTTTAAAAGTTTTATTAGTTTCAAGAAATTAGGAATAAAGAATAAGGGGGGATAGAAAATAAAAGTACATATTAATCTTTTTCTGTATAGAAAATACTTTCAAAGAATACAAGTCTGCATCAACAATATTTTCTTAAAATACATAAATTGTCAATTATTATTATATTTAAACTAAACATCATCAACATTATAATATTTTATGCTAAAAATCTTTTAGTTATAATGTCTTATTAATTTTGACAAATCCAATATAGGCAATCATATAGTACAGTGTATAGGAAAAAAGGAGATATAAATTTACACCAAATAATCTTAAAAATCTTGGGTATCCAGACAGGCATAAAATTTCATCCAATATGAAAGAGCCAGTTTGGTGTAGTGGTTAAGTGTGCGGACTCTTATCTGGGAGAACCGGGTTTGATTCCCCACTCCTCCACTTGCACCTGCTAGCATGGCCTTGGGTCAGCCATAGCTCTGGCAGAGGTTGTTCTTGAAAGAGCAGCTGCTGTGAGAGCCCTCTCCAGCCCCACCCACCTCACAGGGTGTCTGTTGTGGGGGAGGAAGGTAAAGGAGATTGTGAGCCGCTCTGAGACTCTTCGGAGTGGAGGGCGGGATATAAATCCAATATCTTCTTCTTCTTCCTTAGATTTCCCAGCCATCAGCTTGGACAAAAAACCCAGCTCAACTGTTTCCAGAATTTTCCCCACCAAGTCCCTTCTCGTGAGAATTTCCTGAGATTTCCATCTCTGTGCCAAAAGCATCCTGGCTGCTGTATTGAAATACTAAACAAGTTGGTTCTTTTTATCATATGTGGTGAACATGTGAGACGGTGAAGAATTATTGGAAAATGGTGGATGAACTAGTTCAGAAAATCACGAAGACACAGATTCAATTCAAACCAGAATTGTTTTTATTGAATATATTTCCTGGTGAATATTCCAAATAAATGAGACATTTGTGGCAAATATTCCAAAGGGAAAAGCTGGTAATGGAGAAATATGAAGTAACCTTCCCCCCCCCCACACACACACAAATCCTGTGTGCTAACTCACCCCCTCCTAGAGCTGTACTTTCCTAGAAGAACTTTCCATTGAGGCTTTGGTACATGCATTCACATTTAATGTGCAATTACATCCTCATAGGCATATGCAGAATTTCAGTTAAAAGCACTAGAAGAACATGAATTACTAAACTGTGCTCTGTCTAGCCTAGTACTAAACTCTGAGGGCATAAATTTAAATATTCTCTGGCAGCAGCTTCCCAGCACCATGGACAGTTGTATTTCCCATGTCTGATACTTCATCTGCTGAAAATTGCCAGAAGGGGAAAAAAGAATCCAAAGCTAAACCAACACATTTCTACTTTATTTCTATACTGCCAGATCTCACATTCTCTACAGGCAGTCTACAAGTTTTGTTGTTTTTTTAGTAAAACAATCACACACAAAAACATATTTCATAAATTTTATGTATAAAACTCAGTCTAATGATTCCCTAAAGATGTACTATGAAAACAATCTTGTAACTTGAAATAATCCTCTAAAGAGATTCCTCAAACAAAAATTCTCCCAGAAGGCCAGAATCTTCTCACAGAAATAAATCTTTAAGGGCAGCCATTTCCAAGATCTAAAGACCACTGCTGAGAACTCCTACTGGGAAATGCCCAAAAGAGAAAACAATAAGGTGTAAGATATTAGCTCTATGCAAGAGACTCCATCATGAAAAGAATGGATTGATCTTGCAATCATATACTCCTGATGTAGATTAAAAAAGAATATTTGAAATAAGAAATATCTTTAGTTCATATATCAAACAAAGATGATAGAGAATAGGGCTCCACAGTTCACTCAGGTTCAATCTCTTCCCATCCCTCATCCCCAAAAATCCCAGGGCCAAGAAAGCTCTCTACTCAAAGCAGTAGAAAGTTACTAATGGACAGAGTAGGAATACCAAACTAGATGGAACAATAATCTGAATCAGCAAAAGTGAGTTTAATATATTCATAAGAATGTGAGACTCTGTGAAAACCTTCATTTAGTTTCCCTGCAGTTTCTTTTCCTTAATTAATGAAACTAGAACATGTTTAATTATTGTTGCTGCTTGCATTCAGCTTTTCAACAGATTTTACATTTTAAAAGCTTCTCTTCCAGCTAAACAAACATGTTGACCGCTTTTCTAAAAAGCCTTTTGTAAAAAAAAGTGTTTAATAAAAAATCTAGTTGGCATTTTAATGGTTGAGTACTCCGTAATTACAAAACATGCTGCAAATAATTACCTGTGTGCCAACTTCAAAAGATGTTTTCTATAATTTGAGCTTTTTTTAAAAAAAAATGTTACCTTTACTGATGAATGAACATTCAGAATTATCATAAAATCACAGGGTAAATAAACATGATGATTTTGCCCAGATAAGTTAACCCTTAGCACACTTGACCTACCCTTTTGTACACATAATCAGAATGGTTTAGAAGTGGTAAATTAATGGATTTTGAGAAATATACCAGTGGACTAAAGCAATGCTCCCAGTTAGGTTGCTTCATGAGAGAATGAATGGACATGAAGAAAACACTTGGTGCATATTCCACCCTCACATGCTGGTCACTGAAGGAAGGGATTGTTCCGCTTTGTACTGCAATTTCAGTGATTCTTTATGACTGAACCCACTTTTTACATTATGGTATGTCATGCATTAGTCAGATTTTGCTTGCACTATTTTCCAGTTCTGTAAGCCTAGCCTTACTGCATTGTTTAATGCATGTCATATTGTCCAATCAATATATATCTGTAATTTGTCTTGAGTCTTAGTGAGAAAGGAAGGTTATAAATGAAGTAAGTAAATAAATAAACCTGCAATTTTTCTTACCAATTTCCCCGTTGTCTCTCCCTATTGCATAGGAATGTACAAAAACCCACCCCCACCCCAGTTTTAGGAGTGTACTAATATGTTTTAATAGTTATAATTTACATAATAGACGCCAATTCCCTAGTGCTATTACAGTAGGAGGTGGGAAAGCCAGACAATATAATGGAATCCATGACAAAGACTGAGAATAGTCCTCCTTTAAAACAAATCCTAGTTCAGCATTCCATATTCTACTATTGCCAACCAGATGCCCATTTTAATGAGCATCGATAATAGTGCTAGCCTCTCAGAATGAAAGCAACACAGCTCCTTCCCAAAAACTGGAACACAGAACCACACTGTCTCTGAGCCCTGAGGTTCCACTGTAGCTATCACTGTTAACAGCCATTGACCTATCCATGATCCCCCCTTAAAAGAAGAAGAAAAGGAAGAAGACCACAGATTTATACCCTGCCCTTCTCTCTGAATCAGTGTCTCAGAGCGGCTTACAATCTCCTTTATTTTCTTCCCCCGCAACAGACACCCTGTGAGGTAGGTGGGGCTGAGAGAGCTTTCCCAGAAGCTGCCCTTTCAAGCAGCTGCAAGTGGAGGAGTGGGGAATCAAACCCAGTTCTCCCAGATAAGAGTCCACACACTTAACCATTACACCAAAGTGGCTCTAAAAGCATCTGAGTGGCCATCTGTATACCTTGTGGCAGTGAGTTCCATACATTAATGCCATGTTGGGAAGAAGTATTTCCTTTTCTCTGTCCTGGAGGAGGCAAGTGGGTCTCACCTGACCTTTCAAAGTACCTGATTTTTCCCCCCTGAACTTCTACCTGTTTAGACATATATTGTATATTGTGTATTGATTGCCTGGTCACTGCTGATCTTGATATGTATAAAAAGAGGTGAAGGGCAGGTAGCTAGGTGTAGCTGTGGGTAATAAACATAGCAAATGTAACAGTCTTCACAAGCAAATCAGTAGGCCTGCTAATCACATCTATGTACTTTAAAGATAATTCTTGATTAAAATAATCCATTCTAAAATGTCATGAACAAGATAAGTTCAGCCCTAATTCCCCACTGCTCTCCATGGGCTGTCTTCTGTCTGTGATGTTCAGGCACATGTCCCTATAGAAATTTCTAATGTTTTGCACAAACATTATTACCAAAGAAATGGAAAGTTACAAAATTAACTCCCATCATTAAAAAGGCAATAAAATGAACAGTGTGATATAACTTTGCTTATCAAAGGAAGAGAGGAATGCAATTATAAAGTGTCTCTGGTTAATTTTCAAACTTTACTAATATTGGTTCACATTTATGTTTGCCCATCATCATGGCTGCATGTGTAAACAAGTCACTACAGTATCCAGAGACAGAGTTCGCCCTGCCCCCCTGCACTTACCTCCTTTTCAGGAGCCCAATAAGTCTGCCATGGTTGTACCAGGCAACCTCCTGTAGCCCCCTGCCCTGGCTAGCCTCACTGGGAACAAAAGGGTCTCTGGTGACCATCTCTAGCCAACATCAGTTGAAATGGGATGGAAAGGTGAGGCAAGGGTGGCTGGACAGGAATGGGAAATCAGGTACAGGCAGGGCTTTTTTAATAGCGAGAACTCCTTTGCATATTAGGCCACACACCCCTGATGTAGCCAGTCCTCCTGGAGTTCACAGTAGGCCCTGTCCTAAGAGCCCTTTAAGCTCTTAGAGAATTGACTGTATCAGGGTGTGTGGCTTAATATGCAAATGAGTTCCTGCTACAAAAAAAACCACTAGGTACAGGAAAAGCAGCGTCTGAGGACTCTGTGGAGCAGGTAGGAGGCAAAGCAGGCCCAAAACAACCCCTGAAAATATGAAGAGGGGGGTTTTCACCCTAAGGACGAAGGGCTAGGAAAGGCTTTTAAAGACTTGGGGGGGTAACAAGCCGGGGAGTGTGGAGGATCAGCTGCCCATTGGCTGGGAGGCAAGTCATTAAAGGGGTGTGGGATGCACATGGTAGAAGTCCAGGGAAGTCCCTCCCCAGATATTTATTTATAAGCCCTGCCTGGAGATGGCCAAGGAGGAAAGAGTCCATTCCTTTTTCTGTAGTGGCTAACATTTTGTGGAGCACACCCCCTGAAGAGGTTAGGAGATTGCCATTTTGGGGGACCCAGTTTTTAGCAGGTGCCTTAAGAAATATTTAGTGAGAGCTTTAACATGGTTTAATCTGCAGGCATTTTCTTGAGGTGGGGAGTTAATAGGATGTTACTTCCTTATATGTTTTTATTTTTATTAGTTTTTTAATCGCAAGCTGCATAGAACGACAAGGGGAAAGCAGAGTATAAATGTTTTACTAAATAAATAAGGTACTTTTTCCAATGGAACAAGTTCATTAATTCAGTTACAGGCTGGCAAACATTCAGTAATCGTGTGAACCAGCCTCATATGCATATTCAATACTAGAAGAATCCATCTTCAAGAGATGGTCTGAATCTTTTGATGAGCCATCACTGATTAATACCACAGACAAACCTTTAATATCATCCCAAATGCAGCACTTTTCCAATAAAGTAACCAAGTGCAGATAAATCCTGTGACAGCAAAACAAGTGTCAACCAGCCCTCATACTGAGTTACTTCAGCATTTGCAGCTCACAGGATCATGCCATGAAGTTAAAGCAGAGTTACCCAAGACACATTTAGCAAACTGTGTTTCTCCGAGAATATACCCTTGATGTTGAATTTCATCCTTTTTATTGCTCTTTGTAACATATGCTATAACAGCAGTTTGTATGGCAAATTTTGCAATACAACTGAAGCCTCTGCCACACTATAATGTTGGCAGTCTCAGATTACTGACAGAGAAACATAAGGTGTTGTAAAAGTGAATTCTTTTTATTTCCCTTGCCTGTTCTTTTGTTACCCAATCAGCAAACTGGTGCATAGAACTTCTCTGAGTGACACTAAGGGACTTTTTAAAAAGCAACATTTGGTTCCAAAATATGACTCCTTGCAGCTCCTTGTTTAATGTTCCTTCCAAGTATGGTTTTATATTTAAAAAATACATTCATATATCTTCATCCCAATCCCATCAGGTTAAAAATGTGTGCATGTGAAACACCGTTGGTTGCACTGCATTTTTTCAATATGTAAAAAGTCCGAACAGGTCTGAACTGTTTGTGAGCAGTTGAGTTGTTCAATGAAAAATCAGCTGGTGAACAGAATTTGAACTGAACTGGAAGGTGTTCAAGCTACTTTCAAAAATGATTTCAAGGGGCAGTGGGTGCTTCCTTCAAGTACTTAATGCTGTGCCTTTTGCTCCCCCAGATTATAGTCACATTATATCAAGGATTTGTATCATAGGTTAAACTTTTTATTTGTACCCATGTTATAATTCTTAAAATTCATAAATCTGTTGCGACTTGATGGCACTTTCCACTACCAGGATGGCAGAGGGGCTCACAAGGAGTTTGGAGGGCAACATTTGAATCCCTCTGCGAGAATCTTATCAGGAGCACAACAAGTCTGGCTTTCAAAACTGGGCTTCAAAAAAACCCTAGCTGTTTCCAATATTCTGGGGGAAGTAGTCTGATCTGCCGCAACTCTAACCAGTTATGTACAAGCAGGAAGCTGCAGATATGCCAGGACAAATATCTGTTGTCCCATTAACAACTAATTCTGTAGAATGCTTTTACAGGCACAGGCAAACCACCCCGTAAAAAGTTTGCCATGGGCGTTTTCGCACTGACCTTCAAGTGGTGCGACCACCCTCCTCACGCCGGCGGATCTGCAGGGATTTCGCACCAGAAGCGCCGGCGCACCCAAAAGAGCCGGCGACTTCCGTCGCGAAACCAGCTCAAACGGAAACCGCCAAGAAGCAGGAAAACGTTTGAGCTGGTTTCGCGACGGAAGTCGCCGGCTCTTTTGGGTGCGCCGGCGCTTCTGGTGCGAAATCCCTGCAGATCCGCCGGCGTGAGGAGGGTGGTCGCATCACTTGAAGGTCAGTGCGAAAACGCCCCATGAAAATGTTGTGATGCGACATCCCTCCAGAGTCAGAAATGACTGGTGACTGGTGACAGAGGACTTTATTTTACTTAGATATTGCTCCCATTTTACAGATAAGCATTTGCAAAAATGGGCATTAACCATGTTTGCTTAGAAGGAAATCAACTGAACATAGATGGAACTTACCTGTAGGTAGCGTTGCAGTATAAAGCCACAATATGCAATGGGCTGCACTCAGCTTGATCAATCACAAATTGTGTAAATGTGCTATAAACACACAAGAAGAATCCAAAACCTGGACTGATCAGATTGTACTTTAAAGTTGCGTATTTTACAGCTCAATACAGAATTAAAGCTAAGCCGAAACATTTCCACATAAGATGCTCTCCTTGTTCCTGTCTAGATTTGTGTTTGGGTAAAAGATTATACAAAAATATATTCTGAAACAATGCCTCTTTATATATCTTTTTTAAAAGCATACTGCCATTAGCACTTCTGACTTCTATTCCCTAATTCCATAACCCAACCGAAATCCTTACTGTACCCTAATTCATCCAAGATCATACAGAAATCTAGGAAGTTCTAATTAAGAGAGAATAAAGGTGAACACATATCCAAGAAGGATCAAGAGACATTTTCCAATCTTCCCAAGCTATGTCTGGAAGTTAAATAGATTACTCTGCCACTTCAAAGGGATTTCTCAGATCAATACCTTCCCTGCAGCAGTCAGGAGGGGTTATTGTACATTAGTAATACAAATATTGAGATAACCAAAAGAATGAAAGACAGCAAGACCAAGAGGAGAGCCTCAGAGAATCATACAGCTTTTCATGAGCCAGTAACTCTCTCATTCTAAAGTATTCTGTGCTGTTTAAGTCTGTAGACTGGGGGGGGGGGGGGAATTCCAGCTGCCAGCAGCACTAGAATACCAGAAGTTCCTGCATACTAGAGATGTGGTGTGTTAAAAGGGCCTTAGAAAGAAGAAAGCATGACACCTTTATAAAGCACAGGCCAGAGCAATGCTGTGCAAGGGCAGCAATTCTGCAATGGCACCCAAAGGAATAAAATTGGGATTTCCTTTTTCATTGGAGCCTTGGTGTACGTGATTTTGTGGCCTAAAAACAGCAAAGATGAAGAAGAAACAGTTGGACTGATATAAAAGGAATGCAAGGAAGAGAATATAAGAACATAAAAGAAGCTATGTTGGATCAGGCCAGTGGCCCATCCAGTCCAACACTTTCTCACACAGTGGCCAAAAAAACCCCACAGGTGCCATCAGGAGGTCCACTAGTGGGGCCAGGACACTAGAAGCCCTCCTACTGTTGCCTCCCCCCCCCAAGCATCAAGAGTATCACAGCCCCAGACAGAGAGTTCCATCTAAACCTGTGGCTAATAGCCACTGATGGACTTCTGCTCCATATGTTTATCCAGTCCCCCCTTGAAGCTGTATATGCTTGTAGCCACCACCACCTCCTGTGGCAGTGAATTCCATGTGTTAATAAGAGCCAAGTCAATGACAGGGAGGGAGGGAAGAGAGTTCTGTGGCTCCTGTGAACCTTAGGATTTCATTTGACCACAAGCTCTGCATGGTTAGTGAGCGTCCATCCTGATGATTCTGCACTTCCTTCTGCCTATCCTACCTTCCTTTATACCACTGTTAGATCTGATACCACAATGGCAAGTATCACTCTTGCCAATTAGTTCCTGCCATTACATCACAGTTCATCTGTCTGCCTGCTGTGATGTCACAGACTGCTTTTCAAGTCTACTGCGAAATAACTGACTACTTAAGGAGCAATTCTGAAACCAGAACTCCAAAACCCATGTACTACATTTGCTGAATTAAACAGGCCATAACTATGGGTGGCCCCATTTCCTTGAGAAGCTTTGCAGGCTTGGCCCTGGTAAATACTTGGATGGGAGACCACCAAGTCTAAGGTTGCTATTCAGGGGCAGGCAATGGCAAACCACCTATGTTCATCTTTTGATTCCAAAACCCCATGAGCGATAACCATAAGAAGAAGAAGAAGAAAAGAGACTGGATTTATATCCCACCCTTCACTCAGAGTCTCAGACCAATTTCCCACTAACCTTACGCTGCTCTCACGCTCCTCTTCTCAGCGGGGCTTCCGTCAGATTTCACACTATCTGCCCCGGGGCTACAACTAGCTTCACCTTTTTCATGCGGCAGGATCTTGTTTGCTGTGCGATTTAGAGGATTTTTTTTTTTTTTGCTGCGCGAAAAAGACGGAGCAAGTTGCAGCCCCAGGGGCAGATAGTGTGAAATCTGATGGAAGCCCCGCTGAGAAGAGGAGCATGAGAGTGGCATAAGGCTAGTGGGAAATCAGTGTCAGAGTAGCTTGAAATCTCCTTCCCCTTCCCCTTCTCACAACAGACACCCTGTAAGGTAGGTGGGGTTGAGAGAGCTCTGAGAGAACTCATCTTGAGAGAACAGCTCCTTCAAGTATTATGATGGACCAAAGGTCACTCAACAGTTGCATGTGGAAAACTGGGGGATCAAACCCGGTTCTACCAGATTAGAGTCCACACTCCTAACCAGTACATCAAACTGGCTCTCTCTCAACTTGACAGCCTTCTCCAGCTATGCCATGGGCTTCTGACTGACCTCTCGGTAGGCAGACTGATTGTACAATTGCACTGCCCTTCAGTAGAAGACAGACAACTCTCCCTACTCTCTCACACACACTCTTTTTCTTTCTGCACATATATATTCTAGCAAATGCCAGAAACCTGGGGAACTTTTAGGTCATAAGATTTGAACAGGCTCAGCAGGAATACTATACATTTCTTACTGGTACCTGTCAACATTCATCTAGTTTCTGACATTTACTATAACATACCTCACACATGTTTTTTTAAAATATATTTTATACATCTTTGAGTTCTCAGAACAGTGTGCTAGAATTTGTATCTAACCAATCAAAATGTCATTCTAATGTACATGCTTTGGATTTTCAAGGCTATCACTAACTTAAGAAACTTCCATTTCTTTCTAAGGGAAACTCAGCTGATGCTTCGTAAGCCTTCTATAGCCCCAGTTCATAAACACATCAGAGTCACATTGTTTTTTAAACTCTGCTTTTTTGCATGGAAGGAAACAGAAAGGTCCCCTGTGCAAGCACCAGTTGTTTCCAACTCTGAGGTGACATTGTTTTCATAACATTTTCATGGCAGACTTTTTTTTTAACGGGGTGGTTTGCCATTGCCTTCCCCAGTCTTTTACACTTCCCCCCAGCAAGCTGGGTACTCATTTTACTGACCTCGGAAGGATGGATGGCTGAGTCAACCTTGGGCCGGCTACCTGAATCCAGCTTCCGCCGGAATTGAACTCAGGTCATGAGCAAAGAGTTCAGACCCACAGTACTGCTGCTTTACCACTCTGCACCACAGGGCCGCTTTTTTGTTTTTTGCATTGGGGGGGGCATAAAATGAAAGAGGAAAACAGGGCTGGTAGTTTTGATAAGACTTAGGTGCCCTTAAATATGACAACCAGGTGCCTTTCAAAACATTCATCTATCAGTGTGATATCTAATACCTGATCTTTAGCCAGCAAGCTCTTCACTATGTGACAAGGCACCACTACTCTTCCTATTTAATCATTCTTTTGGAAAATATCAATCAATTTAAGAGAATCCTGTGTGTCAGCTCCACTGATTCACTAACTTTGTCAGAACCATTCTGTGCTTCTGACAAAAAAAAAAAAAACCTCCCTCTCTGACCTGTCTTTGTAGTCTATGTCTTTTATTGGAGTTGATAATAAAAGAAGACCGCAGACAAAAGATTTCACTACCTTGCTGGAGGAAAGGTAGCAAGGTAAGTAACTGATGACTTTCACTAACCTTTAAAACCATTCTGTTTACTGTCGGGGGTGGGTAGAGGGTTCTATTCCTATTCCATACTCTGAATGCATTTTATTCCTGTCATTGTCTACTCCCCCCCACCCTTTTTGAAATGATCATATTTAATAAAACAGAAGAAAAATCCTTCTATGGCTTTGGACCCTCATATCTGCAGGACCCTCTCTCCCATCCTATGCTCCACCACAACAACTCTGCTCATCTTTTATGGGCCTTCTGCAGGTGTCGCCCTACAAATGGTAAATAGGAAGTGAATAACAACAACTGTGATTTGTTTACAAAAAACTAAGCAATTTTTTAAGGTCTTGATAAATATTAATACACTTCTGTGTACTCACATAAGCATAAATATCAACAAGTCACTCCACAATGTTAACAAGCATACTCGGATGCTCTTCTCTACTGCAGGAGTCGGCTTGGTTCTCTTCACCTTAAGCGTCATCCAGTGCAAAAGAAGTGCAATAGCCAATAAAATGTTCTTTGTGTCTTTCTTGGGCTTGTTTTAAGTTTTAGACAAATAGCAAAAGAAGTCAGGATTCTGCAGACAGGCTTGCTCAAACACCTATTTCAGTGGGCTTCCACAGAGTAGAATACATATAGATTCTGCAAACTCTTTTCCTGTTGCATGTTCTCTCACACAGGCATCTCATCTCACATGCCTACTGAAACAGGTGCCTGCTGAGGAAGCCTATTGAAACAGATGTTTGAGTGAGCCTTTCTGCAGAATCATAACTTCTTATGCTATTTGTCTACCACTTAATACAAGACTAAGAAAGACACAAAGAATGGATAATGCTTGAGGTGAAGAGGACAAAGCAGACTCCTGCAACAGAGAAGAACATCAGACTGAACCATACTTGCTAACATTGTTGAGTGACTTGTTGATATTTATGCTTTTTATACCTGGAAAACTTTTAGAACAAATCATCAAACAGTCAGTCCCTGAGCATTTAGAAAAGATGGCTGTGATTACTAAAAGCCCGAATGGGTTTCCCAAGAACAAGTCATGTCAGACTAACCTGCTCTCATTTTTTTTGAAGAAAGTTACTACCTTGCTGGATCAGGGGAATGCTGTAGACATAGTTTATCTTGATCTCAGTAAGGCTTTTGATAAGGTGTCACATATTATTCTTGTTGGTAAAATGTGGTTTGGATCCTGTTACTGTAAGGTGGATCTGTAACTGGTTGACAGATTCCACCCAAAGAGTGCTTGTGAATGGTTCTTCATCCTTTTGAAGAGGAGTGACAACTGGAGTGCCTCAAGGATTTGTCCTGGGACCTGTTTTGTTCAACATCTTCATGAATGATTTGGATGAAGGAATAGAGGGAATGCTTATTAAATTTGCAGATGATAATAAATTGGGAGGGGTTCCAAATACAGTAGTAGACAGAGACAGGATACAGGATATTCTTGACAAGCTGGAAAACTGAGCTAAAACAAATAAAATAAATTTTAACAGGGGGTAAATGTAAAGTTCTGCATTTGGGTAGGAAAGATCAAATGTGTAATTTATAGGATGGAGGAGACTTTTCTTTGCAGTAGTATGTGCAAAAAGGATCTAGGGGTCTTAGTGAACTGTACACTGAACATGGGTCAGCAGTGTGATGCCATAGCTAAAAAAGGCAAATTCAGTTTTGGGCTGTATCAACAGAAGTAGTGTCCAGATCATGTGAAGTGATGGTATCTACTCTGCTCTGGTTAGACCTCACCTAGAGTATTGTGTTCAGTTTTGGACACCACAGTTTTGAAAGGATATATACAAGCTGAAACTTGTTTAGAGGAGGCCAATGAATATGGTGAGGAATCTGGAGACCAAGTCCTATGAGGAAAGGCTGAATGAACTGGGTATGTTTAGCCTGGAGAGGATACAGCTGAGAGGTGATATGAGCACCATTTTCAAGGGCCTGAAGGGTTCTCATATAAAGGATGGTGCAGAATTGTTTTCTGTTGTCCCAGAAGGTCAGACCAGAACCAACCGGCTGAAATTAAATAAAAAGAGTTTCCAACTAAACATTAGGAAAAACTTCTGATGGATCAGTTCCTTAGTGGAACAGACTTCCTCAGAAGGTGGTGGGCTCTCTCATTTGGAGGTTTTTAAAAAGAGGCTAGATGGCCATCTGATAGTAATGCTGATCCTGTGAATTAGGCAGATCATGAGAAGGAGGGTTGCATCAGTGCTTAGTTCTTGTGACCCAGGAAAATGCTGATCGACACTTTGAGGTCAGTCAGAAATTTTTCCCCAGGCCAGATTGGCAAGGGTTCCTGGAGTTTTTTTTTTTATCATCTTCTGGGCTTGGAGCAGGGGTCACTGGGGATGTATGTTTGTGTGGGAGATATTTGTGAATTTCCTGCATTGTGCAGGAGGTTGGACTAGATGGCTGTGGAGGTCCCTTCCGATTCTGTGATTCTATGAATACACAAAAATGTATTAATATTTATCCGACACACAAAATTTAGTTTTTATAAACACATCATAGTCAGTGTTTCCACTCTAAAATGTGGAGTCTTGTGAGCAAAAATTCTATTTTGTGAGCTACTGGCATTAAAGTTGTAAGCTACTGCATAAATTAGTTTGCTCTAGGGCCATTTTTCCTGAGCTGAGACAAAAATGTGTGAGCTGGAGGCTAAAGAATTGTGAGCTAGCTCACACTAACTCAGCTTAGAGGGAACACTGATCACAGTTATTATTTATTTTATATTTACCGATCCCATGATGTCTCTTTGGTTACTTCAACCCTACAAATGGTAGCAAGATCTATAAACTGTTCATACACATGCATTCACTGTAGTGGCCCCCACCTTGTGGAATAGCTTGCCTAAGGAAGTCAGGAAGACTCCCATGCTACTGTCATTTCACAAACTAGGCAAACAGAATTGTTCAGGAGGGTGTTTCTACAAAGGTAAGAGGGCTATCCTATAAAAGAAAGGTTCAGGAAGGTGCATTATGAAGTGAAAGGGACTTTGGACCAAACCACTGTGTATAGGATGTATTAGCCATTTGCTGTACCTATTATTCTGCAGTCACTGCATTATTTTCAACTGCATTATATCTGTATTCTGTACCATGTCTAATATTCAATGTGCATAGTATAATCAGGAGATCCTAAGGTTATCTGGCAGCTTGATGTTCTAACTCTTTTAGTGTTATGCATCACAAGGTAGTGAGCTAGATTTATTTTTTTGACTGAGCTCTGAAAGAGCTATGGCTGACCCAAGGGCACCCAGCCGGCTTCATGTGGAAGAGTGCAGAATCAAACCCAGTTCTCCAGATTAGAGTCCGTCACTCTTAGCCACTATACCAAACTAGCTGTATGGCTTACACTGTCTAATCTGCTTTGAGTCTCAGTGAGAAAGGCAGACTGTAAATACAGGGAACTAAGTAAATAAATAGCATCTAATTAATAATGGAAGAAAAGTATTACAACTTGACATTTCATAAAAATAATTAAAATAAAGTTAATCAGTATGATATAAATTACCATTAAGCTTGTATGTCTAAGTATGCAGACCACTTCTAGCTGATGAAAACTGATGGCAGTTTTGCTTTTTCAGAAAACATGGACAGCAGTATGAATGCAAAGCTGCCACACTGCAAACTAAACACACACATCTTTCATGTGTTCAGTGGGGCTTAAATGTGTGTAGTAAGAACAAAGACTGTATCCATATTGCAAAACCGTATGCCCTATGCAAGCAATGTACGCCTGCAGGAGATTTCTCTTAAAGGGAGGAAAAGGGGAAAACACGTGGAGACTTTAGGGATGGAGCCAGGAAAGGGTGGGGTTTGGGGAGAGGAGGGGCCTCAGCAGGGCATAATGCCATAGAGTCCACCCTTCAAAGCAGCCATTTTCTCCAGGGGAGCTGATGTCCGCCAGCTGGAGACCAGTTGTAAAAGTGGAAGATCTCCAGGCCCCACCTGGAGACTGGCAACCCTAACTATGTGTGCAAGACTGTGAATTCTGCCCATTACCTTTCACTGCCCTTCCTTGAGGACTCTTGTTTTCAAACAGCACTGTTCTCCAAGCAGCTTTGACTTAACCAAGAACTTAAAAGCCAATTCGCACTTGACATTCAAAATTAGATATAAAGATATTACACAGTCTTGTTTTTATAGCTAGATAGAGTTTAACATGAGCCCCTCCCCTCCCCATTTCACTTGAGGTCCCTGTCCCAGCTTACAGTCTGCATTCTGACAGTGAAGATAAGAATGGGGGTTCAGGTGTTAATTAGCTCACCAAAACCTTGGGCTACATTTTACCCCCTCCTTCTGCATTTCATGGCCTCTTGACCCTACAGTCTATGTGGCTTTTTTCATACCCCAATCTAAAATGAATGCACAGTGAGGATCAGTGCATATGAAGAAGTGGATTCTAGTCCACAAATTCCTATGCTGGAATGAACACAGGGTTAGTCCTTAGGATCCCACAAGGCTCCTGTTTATTCTTGCAACAAAAGCAGGCAGTGTAACAAAGCATTAATGTCAACAAGTACTGTGATGACATGTATTTATGCTTCTTTAAAGATGGCCTTGAGCCAAAAATGACAGATTGCAAATAGCCTAAGATATGTGTAGTACATCATTTATGAATTGTGAAAAGGTTTGGGGGGGTTTACATCTATGTTTCCACACAGTAAACAAAAAAGAGGTCTTGTTCTTTCAGAACCTTGCTGTTTTCTGAAAAGAGGTTTAATGCCCTGACTTTTTTGGTGGAATCAAGACAAGGGCATTACTCCATTTTAGGCCTATGGAGGCCAGAGGATGCAGGATGTTGAAGGACAGACAGCTTGCAGCTTGGGAATGCACCTAGATCCAATTTTGCTCTTGCTAGATTCAACACGCCTGCCTCTGCTGGTACATAAGAACATAAGAGAAGCCATGTTGGATCAGGCCAGTGGCCCATCCAGTCCAACACTCTGTGTCACACAGTGGCCAATACACACACACACACACACACACACACACACTGTGGCTAATAGCCACTGATGGACCTCTGCTCCATATTTTTATCTAACCCCCTCTTGAAGCTGGCTATGCTTGTAGCTATTACCACCTCCTGTGAATTCCACATGTTAATCACCCTTTGGGTGAAGAAGTACTTCCTTTTATCTG
Source organism: Heteronotia binoei (assembly GCF_032191835.1). Classification (NCBI taxonomy): domain Eukaryota; kingdom Metazoa; phylum Chordata; class Lepidosauria; order Squamata; family Gekkonidae; genus Heteronotia; species Heteronotia binoei. The sequence continues at coordinate 33,097,355 of NC_083226.1, forward strand.
TTCTAACCCGACTGCTCAGCAATTTCATCGAATACCCATGAGTTCTTGAATTGTGAGAAAGGGAGAAAAGGACTTCTTTCTCTACTTTCTCCATCCCATGCATTATCTTGTAAACCTCTATCATGTCACCCCACAGTCGACGTTTCTCCAAGTTAAAGAGCCCCAAGTGTTTTAATCTTTCTTCATAGGGAAAGTGTTCCAAACCTTTAATCATTCTAGTTGCCCTTTTCTGCACTTTTTCCAGTGCTATAATATCATTTTTGAGGTGCGGTGACCAGAATTGCACACAGTATTCCAAATGAGACCGCACCATCGATTTATACAGGGGCATTATGATACTGATTTGTTTTCAGTTCCCTTCCTAATAATTCCCAGCATGGCGTTGGCCTTTTTTATTGCAATCGCACACGACATTTTCAGTGAGTTATCTACCATGACCCCAATCTCTGCCAGTTCACACCCCATCAACTTGTATTTGTAGTTGGGATTTTTGGCCCCAACATACATTACTTTGCACTTGGCCACACTGAACCTCATCTGCCACGTTGACGCCCACTCACCCAGCCTCAACAGATCCCTTTGGAGTTCCTCACAATCCTCTCTGGTTCTCACCACCCTGAACAATTTAGTGTCATCCGCAAACTTGGCCACTTCACTGCTTACTCTCAACTCCAAATCATTTATGAACAAGTTAAAGAGCATGGGACCCAGTACTGAGCCCTGCGGCACTCCACTGCTTACCGTCCTCCACTGTGAAGATTGCCCATTTATACTCACTCTCTGCTTCCTATTAATTAGCCAGTTTTTGATCCACAAGAGGACCTGTCCTTTTACTCCATGACTCTCGAGCTTACTAAGGAGACTTTGATGAGGAACTTTATCAAAAGCTTTCTGGAAGTCAAGGTAAACAATATCTATCGGGTCTCCTTTGTCCACATGTTTGTTCACCCCCTCAAAGAAATGTGACAGGTTAGTGAGGCAAGATCTTCCCTTAAAGAACCCATGCTGAGTCTTCCTCAATAACTTGTGTTCATCAATGTGCCTACTCATTCTGTCCTTGGTATACTAGCTAAGACTGCCTGGAGAAAGAAAAGACCATTCCATTATATTGCATGTATTAGGGTTTACCTCTGCCTGGGTTAGGCTTCCCAATCCCCAGGTCCCAGCAGGGAATCCCCCAGTTTTACAGGCTTCCCCCTGCCCCCAGCCAGCTGGTGGGTGGGGGGAAGCCCCACCCCCACAGTCACCATGTACCTCTAGAGCTCCAGCAGGTTTAGAAACCTGCAAACAGGTCTGTTTTTAAAATGTGTGCCTTTTAAGTTGTCCAGGAAGCAGGAAAGAGGAAGCGCTTCATGGGGAAGGGTCAGCAGCAGTTTCATCAGAGCACAGACCCTCCGTTTCTTTTGCTTTCATTTTCAGAGCAAGTAAAGTTGTGGAGGAACCATACGCAGTAAGTGTGTGTGTGAGAGAGAGATAGAGGGAGGGGGCAGGGGATTTTCTGGTTTGGAGGCCCTCCCCCCACTTTAGAAAGAGGTGGGGGAGGGAAATGTCTACTGGGCACTATTATTCCCTATGGAGAATGATTCCCATAGGGGATAATGGGGAATTGATCTGCAGGTATCTGGGGCTCTGGGGGGATGTTCTTTGAGGTAGAGGCATTAATGCCTTTCCTCAAAACACCCTCCAGGTTTCAAAAGGATTGGACCAGGGGGTCCAATTCTATGAGTCCCCAAAGAAGGTGCCCCTATCCTTCATTATTTCTAATAGAGGGAAGGCACTGAAAAGATGTGCAGTCCCTTTCAATGTGATGGCCAGAACTCCCTTTGAAGTTCAGTTGTACTTGTTCCAACCTTGCTCATGAATCCACTCCCAATGTCTCATGGTCCCACCCCCAAAGTCCCCAGATATTTCTTGAATTGGACTTGGCAACCCTCGTCTGGGTTTACCACAGAAGGTCTGGAAAACAATGGCTCAATTGTTGTCTGTGGCCTTCAGGGAGAAAACTACAGTTGACTATTTACTTAAAATCTGCAGATTAATGTCTTATAGTCAGTCTGCAAATCAAATTCAGCAACTAGTTCTGAACCTAAAAGACCTTTACTGACCTGGATCTGAAATGTTAGAATGAATGTCTTCTTCCACAGGATTCCCTTTCCCTCCTATGAAGTAAAATCAAGCAGTGAGACCCTACAGAGAATCCCACCACTTAAGGACACCAACATCACCATCCACGAAGAACAGTACTTTCTCACAGTTCATGATTTCTGCAGTTCCAGTTCCCTAAAAAGAATCTCCTAGATCTCTCTCCCTAGCCCTTTAAGAAGGAAAGAAAAAGCATTGATTTGTTTTCCTGGCCTTCTGGGTTTTTTAATTGTTTCCTGTTGAGTATACAGTATTTTATTATTGTTGATTTTATTGTTGGATTCTGTACAGCAGCTGATGTAGCTCTGTAATTGATGCTCTTCTTATTTTAATTTATTGTTATCCACTCTAGGAACTAAATGTGGAGACATTCAGCTGTAAGTAGAAATAATAAATACATAAATTTACTATGGATAACATCTAATTTTGGCATCCAGATGGGATTTTTATAGAAGAATAATTCAAATTCAAGAGTCTTATTCAAACCCTTCACAAGTCTAATAGATGAGACACTTTGTGGGAGCTTAAATTCACAAACTCCCGCCACACCACAAAAGGAGCAACAGGATCAAAACTGCATTCCCTTGATTAGGTGATTTGAAAGTCAAGTCCAATTAAATGAACATAACCCTTTTTGTCTGTATTGCTTTATCTTGGGGTGGGCAACACATGCAAGCAGAGGGCACATTTTTATATAGATGTTTTTATATAGCCTACTGGCTTTTGATAAAAACCTAGAGAACTTCAGCTTTCATTTCTTTCACAGGACATTTATAGTCTTCATAGTACCAAAATGAAAATGGAATATATGCTGGAAATAAAATGAGCAATCCAGGAGTAAATAAGCAAGGAGAAAAACAAAACAAAACGTTATTTGTTTGGGTTATGGTGGCTTCTTTTCTTTTTTTAGCTCTCATGGTTTTATGTTAAGAGCATTCAGAGTTCAGTTTTCTTATCCAGCAGTGAAAGTTTCTGAATAACCTAGCAGAATAAGTTCTGTATGACGGGCCCAACCCCAGCCATTGAGAATCTAGTCTTAATGTTTCATTAAGACAAAGTCTGGCTGCGGGCCAGAGTAGGGAGACATCATTTTGTGATGTTTGACTTCAGCTACATTAAACTGGGGGTCTCTTTTCTTTGTCTCAGAAGAGTGCTGTGAAATCAAAATGGAATATGACCTGGAAATGTTGCATTTCCAGGTTACATTCCATTTGGATTTATACTATAGTTATACTTCATTACTACAAAGGTATGTGCTATCAGCATCTGTCAGGGAAGGGACAAATGAATGAACCATAGTCCAATTAATAAGCATAAGTTGTCTGACCTCAAAGAATGCAGGTTATGATCAGTTAGCCAGGACACAGGAGCATAAGCTGATTCCACATGGAGGGAAACCCACTGCACAAACCCACTGCACAAACAGTAGCAAGCAGGGTGGAAGCATATAAGGATGGTAGCTAGATGCTCTATGCCCATATCACTCACAGTTGGTGCTGTTCTTCTCCACTCCCTGCATCTTCACTGGGGCAGCACAAAAGTGCCAACTGGACAAGAACCTTACCATGCCCCCTGCTTTTGCCCTGCAATCCATAAAGACTGTAAATAAATATATTAAAGGACTAAAAGGATAATATTGTATTTCTTTTCACCTGGATGAGTATGGCATAAATGTGTGTGTATGTGTGAAGTGCTTTCACAGTGCAGTCAACATGTCAACCCCAGCAAGGAGTTTTCAAGATAAGTAAGAAGCAGAGGTGGTTTGCCAATATCTTCTTTTGCATAGTGCCCCCGGAATTCCTTTGTGGTCCACCATTCAAATACTAGCCAGGGGTGACCCTGCTTAGCTTCCTCTGCATGCACTCCTCCGCATCTGCTGCTATTATAGCTAGGTAACCTTGGGCAAGTTACAAGTTCCCGCAGAGCTGTTCTCTCAAGAGCAGTTCTCTCAGAACTCTCTCAGCACCCACCTATATCACAGAGTATCTGTTGTGGGGGTTGGGCAGGGAAAGGAGATTGTAAATCGTTCTGAGACTCTGAGTGAAGGGTGAGGTATAAATCCAATCTCGTCTTCCAAGATCTAATGAGATCAGGCTAGCCTGGGCCACCTAGGCCACAGCTTAAATACCAGAATAAAAAGCATCAAACTGTTTCGCTAAGAAAAGTGCCCTTTTGCTCCACCTCATCTGTTTTGGAATTGTCCCACTGTGAAACAGGCAGCCCCTTCCTAAAATCCCAGATACTGATTTATGTATCCCTAATGCTTGTGCAACATCAGCATAGCTAGTTGGTGTCCTATGGTTCCTCAGCAAAGAAAAAAAAATGCCAAGAGACCGAGCTTCAAAGGAGTTGAAGGGATTCCAGCTTCACTGGAGTCCACAATGACACTGCCCCCACCCACCAATCACAAATCAGCACAATGATGACACAAAACACCCTATGTCAGCCAGATATTGAAGCAGCCAATCAACTCACAGCAATGCTGGCAGACCACCTGTTTGTCTCCTCCCTGCCCACGAACAAGCCCCTTCTGCAAAAGCAATCCCTCTAAACACACAGACACACACAGGAAAGCAAGCATGGCAACCCAAACCCTATCATCCAGACACCTTCACAATTCACATAGCAGAATAGCCTGCTATGGCCACCAAACATTCAGATCACAGGAGAAGGAAATAATGCCCCAAGGAGCAGTTCATTCCAAGCCAAAGAGGAACAGAAATACTAAGACAGCAGCAAGAGAACACACAACTGACCATCAATAGCTTGCTGGACAGGGGAGAAGTACCAACATGAAAAACAGGAGTGGGGGAGGTTTATATCACACTAAGGAAATAGAGCTGTCGCTATTTTTTCATTCCCAGGACAGATACATCTCTGCTGTTCAAACAACCATCTGCTAAGCAGTTCACAAAGATGTAGGAGCCAGGCTACAACAAGGAAACTGGCAATGACATAGCAGAGAACCTAGCTGCACACTGGACTGCACAGGTTTTGTTTCAGGTACAGAGATGGCTGGTGCTGCACTGTGCATGCAGTCCATCCTGGCCTTGATCCACTGGAGAAAGCCAAAAGAGGCAAAAGTAATTAATAATATTTAGCAAATGGTATATGGGCTCCAGCGCTCTGCACACAGTGTGAGCTATGGATTTGAGAGTATGTGGAACCATCTTCTAAGCATTCTTTCAATTCCTGTATTATACCCTTCCCTTTTGGAGGTTCCCACATTCTAGAATTCAGCATTGGAACAACACAGTGAACTTCCCCACCCCATCCCTTGTGAGGAGTTGCACTGGAATTGTGCAGCTTCTGTTTGAGCTGCTCTGTGGAAACCCTGCTCCTGGCACGGCGAAAAGCATTCTGAATATTTAGCCAACAGTTGCACTATTTGGAATTCCAAATTTTTGCCAACTGTTTCCCCAACTGGCATGCGGAATTACACAAATATGGCATTGCACCAACGTCAAGGTGATGTTCTGCCAGCATATTACTAAAGAGGCCCCCATCACTGCACTGTGGATACTTGCGCCCACCACATGGGAGACACTATTAGCATTCACTGAAAGAGACGAAGTTGTTGAGTCAGTACACAGTATGTATATGTCGCATAGAAAGAGACACTCACAGCAGTCCAAGTTTGAAAGAGAGGACTCCTTCCATTGTTTACCTGAATAGGATGCATTTTCCTGGCATCCCCAGTTGCAAAAGAAGAAGGTACAGGCTGGTGTTTGTGTCCTGAGGTAAAGCACCTGTAAAGGGTTCTGAACAAAATAGTGTTAGCAATTTGCTGTAACAATGTTTGTTCTTACCCCTTGGCTATAAATGGTTCTGAACAGAATAGTTAGCAATATGCTATAACAATGTTTGTTCTTAACCTTTGGCTGTTTATGCAAAGTGTTTTTTCTCTAGAGGTCCCCACAAGCAAGAGTCTAAAGTCCCCCCTCCTGTGTGTATTTTTTAAGAGTGTGCAACATGAAGCCAAGACGATGCAGCTCCATGCTAAAAAGTAAAGGTAGTCCCCTGTGCAAGAACCAGTCGTTTCTGACTCTGGGGTGACGTCGCATCATGACATTTTCATGGCAGACTTTTTACAGGGTGGTTTGCCATTGCCTTCCCCAGTCATCTACACTTCCCCACCCCCAGCAAGCTGGGTACTCATTTTACCAACCTTGGAAGAATGGAAGGCTGAGTCACTGCAGCTTACCACTCTGCACCATGGGGCTCCTTCCATGCTACATACCCTGTAGTCTAAAATACTATGCTGACGAGGGTGTAGATAGTACTTGGGGCTGCAGTTGGTATCTTAAACTGCACTGTGACAGTGTAGGCATGGCAGGACGCAGGCAGGCAGGACATTTATACTCAAGGATCATTTATAGTCAAGACAGTGTAAGGTTATACCAGTATTGGCTGACATGGCTTAAAATGGGAACATTGTGCTGGCATACCTCTAGATATCCAGCATGTGTCAGAAGTATGACAGAATAAATCTTAGTGGTTATCATAAGCAGTTTACAGATTGATCTTTCAATACCTCCCTTGAACCTAGCCAGGGTGGAATTTTAGCAGGAGCTCCTTTGCATATTAAAAGAGTCCCATGGTGCAGAGTGTTAAAGCTGCAGTACTGCAGTCCTAAGCTCTGCTCACGACCTGAGTTCGATCCTCAGTGGAAGCTGCGTTTTCAGGTAGCCAGTACGAGGTTGACTCAGCCTTCCATCCTTCCAAGGTCGGTAAAATGAGTACCCAGCTTGCTGAGGGAAAAGTGTAGATGACTGGGGAAGGCAATGGCAAACCACCCATAAAAAGTCTGCTATGAAAACGTTGTGAAAGCAATGTCACCCCAGAGTCGGAAACAACTGGTGCTTGCACAGGGGACCTTTCCTTTTTCCCTTTGCATATTAGGCCACACACCCCTGATGTAGCCAATCCTCCAAGAGCTTACAAGGCTCTTTTTTGTAAGCTCTTGGAGGATTGCCTACATCAGGGATGTGTGGCCTAATATGCAAAGGAGCTCCTGCTAGAATTCTACCCCTGAACATAGTAATATAAGAATGAAATGGGGTGTACTACTCAAAATGCAATTTGACTTTTCAAGTCTGAATGCCAGTTCAACCTTGACTCCCATTTTTAAAGGGATAAGAAAATACTGTAATACTATATTTGACTTGAAGACTATCAGAATGTAAACTGATGGGCTTGATCAGGGCACAGTTCTAGGTTTCAGGCTCACACCCCAGCTTACATTTTACTTTTTGGCAAAAGGACCTGAGGGATGAATTAAACTACATATTAATGTAATATACAAAGCAAAGCCTTCCAGACATTGCATTTTGCTAGTAAATGCAGCTGACATTTCTCAACATTGGGAAGCTCAATTTCTTAACAAAACTCAGCTTGTGTCAGCTGTGGAAGTCAAGAAAGAACTCTAAATGTTTTATTGTAAACATATGAACTTGATTTTAAACAAGAAAGCCCTCTTACAGAAAACTCGTCATTTATGCTGATCGCTTTCTCAGGACAAAGATCTTAAATCAGTTCTAATGTTTTCCCCCCATTCAACTGCCTGTTGTCTAGCATCCATATATTTTCTGTAAGCAATCATGTCAACAATACAGCACTGAAAAAGGGCAGCATGTTTAGAGATGGTCATTACAGATGGTTATTATGTTTCTGTTGTCTTGTTATGATCTTAATTCTCCTCTTCCACTCTGCAGTGAAATGCATCCTCACATAGAATGATAAAAGACACTGCAAGCCCTAGAGAGCCAGTGTGTTGCATGTTAGAGTGCCACACTGGAAAGACGCAGATTCGAATCCTAACTTAGACATGAAGCTCACTGGATGGTTCTGTCACTGCCAACAGAACCAAATTCACACAGAGTTGTTTCAAGGGTAAAATAGAAATGGAGGATATAATTTACATGATCTTGAGCTTCTCAGAAAACAGGCATATGACAGACTCCTCCTATTTAAAAGTAGGCAGGTTATAATCAAAGATAAGAAATAGATCCAAGGCCAATGGTGCAAAATCACCATATTTTTATTACTCAATTAAATCTCCAAAAATTCCCTACACATTTTGCCAGCAGGCTTTACCTACTGATGTTTTACTCTTTCTGAAGAATTACTACAAGTCAGATTCCCCTGATGAAGCCTGCTGGGGAAACACGCAGGGAATTTTTGGAGCTTTAATTGAGTAATAAAAAATATATTTTACCTGATTTTGCACCATTGGTCTTGGTTCTGTTTATTATATTCTGTGACTGGTGCAACTTTTTATTTTCAGGTTATAAGTGAAACAATATTTGCCATAGACAGGTGTAACGTAATATAAAGATATACAGATGGACACAGAGTTATAAGTATTCAGAATGTGTTTATTTGTTTGCTTGCTTTTACCCAACTTTTAGTAATAACTCACCCAGAGGGTCTGATAATGACTTATAATAGGGGTGGCCAGTGGTAGCTCTCCAGATGTTTTTTGCCTACAACTCCCATCAGCCCCAGCCGTTGGCCATGCTGGCTGGGGCTGATGGGAGTTGTAGGCAAAAAACATCTGGAGAGCTACCGTTGGCCACCTCTGAACACTTAACATCATAATAAATAAGTTTAAAACCAACAAAATCAAATAATACTTATAAAATATATAACTCAGTACCATGCCACTATCAAACCAGCCCCAAAACATCTGGTTAAACTCTGAAGGTCAACAATTCAGTCTTGCAAGCCCTGCAGAAACCAAGCAAATCCAACAGGGCATAGGTGTCATCAGAGAGTACATTCCACAGGGAAGGGGCACAAGTGAGAAAGCCCTTCCCCTGGTAACAGCTAACCAAACCATCCTGGGGCTGGGCACCTACAACCAGGGCTTTTTTTGGAACAGGAACTCTTTTGCATAGTAGGCCACATACCTCCGATGTAGCCAATCCTCCTGGAGCTTAGAGTCCTGTACTAACAGCCTTGTAAGCTCTTGGATAATTGGCTACATCAGGGGTGTGTGGCCTAATATGCAAAGGAGTTCCTACTACAAAAAAAGCCCTGCCAAAGCGAGTTGGGGGGGGGGGTTTCAACAGGAAAGGCAGTCCTGCGGGTATGAGGGCCCCAGACCATAAAGGATTTTAAAAGTTAACACTAATATCTTCAACTGGATCCAGAAACTAATTGGTAGCTTGGGCTGTTGTCACAAAATTTGGGTATTATGAGCTGACCATGATGTTCTGACCAGTTTCCAGGCAGCCACATTCTGAAGCATTCTCTAGGGTAGTCGTACGTAAAGGGAATGTATGTATGTATGTATGTATGTATGTATGTATGTATTAGATTTTTCAACTGCCTCCCCCCAGCAAGCTGGGCTCAGCTGATGTACAGCATAGGCATAAAAACGTCACTCTGCAGTCCATTTTGGAGGTGCAGAGTTTGACCCAGACAAATAGTAGGTGAGCCTGGCATAAGTGGAAAAAATGGCAACCTTGCTACTATGGGCATTTGTTGATCCAATGACAGCACAGTGTCCAACCACAACCCAAGCCAAAGCAGTGAGCTGGACACCACTGAGTCTTGGAAATGACCATCCAGATACCATCTCAGTCCTTGCCAGCCACCTGACCTCCATCTTAAATGGATTCAACTTCAGCCAGCATTCCCTTAACCACTTAAACAGAATGTCATTTCAATACCTATTTATTATAAGCATATGTTATGGTAACAGTCATTAAAAATGTGATAGAGGTGGCTTGGTTTGAGAGTACATCTATGCAAACGCTCTCAACAAAAGCTTTGTTTAGATATCTGTAGAACTGTGAAGGCAAAGAATTTTTAGAATTTGCAAGAAAAGTTACACCAGAAATCAAAAACTGGAAAAGAGAATTGTGAAATTTCTATTCCTCACTATAATTTCTGCTGGTTATAATAATCTATTCCAGACAAGATGGTAATGTAAAGGAACAGGATTTACTCAGCACCTGCGCTTCAGACTGACATAACAGCCAAAGCAGCTGTGTTTGAACTATTGAAAAATCTGCATGATGATCATGAAGAAGATGCCAAGAAACATGAATATGAAAAATCTTCAGAATTTGCTGTAACAATAAATGAATACTTTCCTATCCTTTACTCCACAGTGTCTCTGCCACACCCAGCATTCAGCACTGCATCAGGGCTGTAGCAGCAGACTGCAGCTGTTTCATTCAGCTGCCTTTTCAAGGCAATGAGCTCACAGGTAAAATGCAGGATTGTTCACAGCATCTGCCTCCCTAGTTCTAGCAACGCTTTGCATTGTTGAAACAACAGTATACAGATTTTAAAGGCTTTGAAAGCACCTCTGTGTGTGTGTGTGAAGTGCTGTCAAGTCACAGCTGACATGAAAAACCCATACAGTATTCAAGGCCAGTGATTAAGCAAAGGTGGTTTGCCATTGCCTTCCTCTGCAAAGCCCTCCTTGGTGGTCTCCAATTCAAGTACCTGCTTAGCTTTTGACCCTGCTTAGCTTCTGAGATCTGATAAGATTGGGCCATACCATGCCATTTCACATCCATGCTAACAGCTAGTGTGACAAAATAGTCAAACTGCTGGAAAGGGGCTTGGGAAATCTCATATTTCTATTCTCTTCTTTCAAGGAGTTCACGGCAGTGTGCATTATTTTCCTTCCCTTCCTTTTATTCTCAAAGCAACTATGTGACCTAGGTTAGACACACACCAACACAGACTTGAAGCCATACCTCCCCCATCAATAAACAGAATTTATAGCCACACATAAACTGCAGTTTCCCTAAGGTGAATTCGGACCCTGGAATTTTGTCCCTGTGGTCCCCTCCTGTACAGAAGCTCTTCTCAGAAAAGCATCATAGAATGTGGCTGTCTATTCATAGTAAATAAGCAGTGTTGGTGCTTGCATGGGGGTCCACCAAGGAAAGCCCTTCAGAGAGCAAACCCCCTCTGCTTCTCACTTGCCTTGAAAGCCCCTTGCTGAGGTTGCCATAAGTTGGCTGTGAGTTGATGGCACTTCCGTAAGTATTATCACATCTGTGAAAAATTGATCTTAAAAGTGCCCTGAATAGTTAGATCTACTCAGAGTATTCTACATGTAAAATTCTGTGACATTTGCTGCTTCAAAATGACACACAGCAGAGTCTGAAATGGTGAAAGACAAACATTTTACTTTTTATGCTATTAGAAGCTGAAAGAGGCTTCATCTCTGCATTTCTTACTTTAATTCTCCTTAGAAATTTTCCCTCAATGCAACACTGATTGAAAACACCAGTTTCAAGACTACTTCACCATCCCTATATTTGCCTTTGTTAATCTTATTAGAAAAACAGTATTGTTTAGTTTTAATTTTATAGGTTGCTTGAGTAGGGGTTGTATAGGTTGTGCTGTTTTCTCCCTATAAGAGGCTATTAAGTTTTTCTTTGTATATACCTGGGAATCTTTTAGATAACATGTTAAGTGCATCTCATCCTCCACAACAAAAAATGCTCTGCTTTAAAAACAGCCTCAGTTATCAAAACATCATCTCAAAGTTTGTCAGGATGAAATACTATCAGTTGCACTAGCTAAGTAGACCCCTGTGATTTAGTAAGTCCACATGTAGTAAAGAGTCAGGCTTACATACTGGTCCAGCTCACTCAAAGTGATAAATTAAACATCTAGTAATTAAAAAGGGGGAGCTTAGCAGTGTGTTCTGCATATTGAGAATTTGTGATATAACTTCATTCTTGTTGTTTTAAGAGATGCTTTTGTTGACAGTGACTCCCTTTTCTCTGAGACAAAAATCATTGTGGTACATTGTAATTTAGACTTTCACTGCCTTTCTGAAGATAATCTTGGCACAAGCAGGAATGTGGTAATGCAGTTCCAGAACATTACACAATCATAAAATATGACTTGTATCTGTCAGTAGGCACAGAATAAACATCCACAAACTTAAGCAGATAATTACACCCATTATCAGAAAGCCATATGTGCACCTTTGCAACAGGAACTAAATTGCAAATCATTATACAAAGAATGGATTTAGGTTTCCAGGCTGCCCCAAAGTCCCCCTCTAATCCCTATTCCTAAACTTTGATCCTTTTTTATAGCGAAGTCTTAAAGAACCCCATTTTGAACATATAATTAATAGTGACAGCATCACATAAAGCAGATGCTTTCATTAATAAGCACTGCTTGTGTTATATAACCAGCCACTACCTTGGGAAACTTCTGCTAATGGAAGAATCCTATTAACATTGCTCTTGAAAGCCACACAAATGCTAACCATACTTTCTCCACAAATAAAAAAAACCAACCTTTATCTGATTTTATCCAGAAAATTAGACCTACTGAAAAAAAATAGGTTGATTTCAGAGATTTAAGGCCATGCAATGTGCATTACAGTCATGGGAATCCACTCATTTAATCAGAAGTTGAATTTACATTCTTAAAAAGTGCCTGTAGGGCACATTGCTTTACACACACTTGGTGCAATCTGACAATGCGGCTACCCAGGGTACAACCATATGGTGTTTATTTCAAGGATCAGATGTCTTCCAGCAGCTTTATCAGATCCACAGTCCACAACGTGGTAAAAGACGAACTGCACAGTGCATATCTATGTTGCTAGTCTATTCTACCTCACAAGTGGTACAGCCCCGCAACAGATAAATCATGTGAGGCTTCTAGCCAAAAGAAAGCAAAACTAGAACATTCTCCATAGCATGCTAATTCTGTTAATACAAAGACTAGGTTTGGAGGTTTTAAATTGGAAAGGAAAGGTTCCCTGTGCAAGCACCAGTCCTTTCCGACTCTGGGGTGACATTGCTTTCACAACATCTTCATGGCAGACTTTTTACAGGGTGGTTTGCCATTGCCTTCCCCAGTCATCTACACTTTCTCCCCAGCAAGCTGGGTACTCATTTTACCGACCTCGGAAGGATGGAAGGCTGAGCCAGCCTCGAGCTGGCTACCTGAAAACCCAGCTTCCACCGGGGATCGAACTCAGGTCGTGAGCAGAGCTTAGGACTGCAGTACTGCAGCTTTAACACTCTGCGCCACTGGGCTCTTCACATTATACAAAGACTGGAAAATTGGAGGAGCATTCAAATTCTACTACTTGAAGTCTGATGTGGAATAGACATGCAATAGTGATATCTTAGGGGGCTGTTGATTACATAAACTTGATTCTAAGGTCCATGGTACTGCTAACCTGCTGCTTCTATGCAGGGCTTTTTTTGTAGCAGGAACTCCTTTGCATATTTGGCCATACCATCTGATGTAGACAATCCTCCTGGAGCTTACAGTAGGCCCTGTACAAAGAACCCTGTAAGCTCTTGAAGGACTGGCTACATCAGGGCTGTGTGGACTAATATGCATAGGCGTTCCCGCTACCAAAAAAGCCCTGACTTCTATGTCATGACAAACGGGAGCCAGTATTGGTAAAACCAGGGGTTCAGAAGTCTGAGCAAGTGTGAATAAAAATAAAATAAAATAAAAATAAAAAGCAAGTTCCCAGTTCAAAGCACAGCCCACCAGCATGCAACTTATGTCTTTATTAAAGCAGGGTCAGTAAAATAAGAATTTGAAGGATAACTACAACTGTTTTAATTGACTGATCATCTGCCATTTAACTGATAGATTAAACATTGATGAATTTGAAAGTAACCAGGCACTTTTTTAAAATTACACAATAATAGGCACTTTTTAAAAAATACACAATAATATTTTAATGAACTGTATTTTTAATTCATTATCACAAACATGATCCTTGGTATTTTCCTGTTGTATTCTCTGTTATGGTAACATAGTAGACTCAAAACATGGCCAAAAATAAACATATATGCCTCACCAATTAAAATCTATCCTTAATGGCTGAGCTTGGTCCCCACTGATTTATCATTGAAAAGTTCAGTTGATTAATCTAGTGATTAAAGTTTGGAGCCCCAGAGATAACATATTTTAAAAGCAGGTTAGTTAATCACATTCTTCTTTTGTATGTGTGTGTGAGAAAGAGAGAGGGGGGGGGAGTCAGATACCCTTATAGGCCAGGGTTATTTACAGTGTATTATTCTGAGGGAGTTTCTTTTCTTAAAAAAAGAAATCAGCACTGTTAAGCACAAACCTCCTGAGAACTGTATCTAATGCCGATGTGGATAAGGGGTATGTATGTCTCTTCCATTAGTACTGTGTCTTTCTAACCTAATATATAGAGATAAAAATATACTCCCCAGTGTGGGTAAATACGAAGCCAGTTATTTTTCACAGAGCATTTGAAATGCATTTTTAAATTGATTGTACTTAAGAAGGTTTTCTCAAGCGATTGTATTTCAGATTTACTCTATTAGATGAGACATCTGATGGGGCGGGGAATGGCTGGCAACAGAATAGCTATTCTGACATACACTGGATACCAGACAACATAAGAACAAATGAAGTTATAATTAAATTACAGTACAATCCTTAACAGAGTTACACTTTTTTCAGTCCATTCAGATCAATGACCTTCAATGGGTGTAGCTCTGCTAAGGACAACATTGTTAAGGTATCTCATTTACCTGATGGATTTTAGCCAACCTGATGTACAAATCTGAACATAAATATTGGTTAATATACACAAACAAGTTACTTTGTCAAATTATGCTAATTTATTCTGAGTGATTGCTACTCTGAAAGCTTCCCATTTGGTAACACTTAATAAGAAATCTGTCTAATGCTGGACAATGAAATTCTTCAAGGGAACATTCTGTGTAAGCGGATGCATATGGTCAACACACATTAAATGCCATTGAACATGCAAATTATTGGATACTTCAAACCCAGCAAATCGGCAGGCATGAGAGAACAGCTGCATAAACACCTGATACATTAGAACACAAGTGATGCTCATGAATCACATAATGGTATATTGAAAATAATCTCTTGTAGACCAAACCACTACTTAAAAGGGGGGAAAGAGCAAGCTGTACAGTACAACCAGAAGATGCTAACTTTAATTTTAGCTGGTTTTTTTCGATGCATTCTGGAAAGAACCACACAGGTGCATCTTAACTCATTTACAGTGCAATCCTAAGCAAGTCTACTCAGAATTCTACTAAAGTCTGCTCAATGGGACTTACTCCCAGGAAAGTGCTCTTAGGATTGCACTGTTAGAATACAATTACACAGTCCTGACCTGCATAGACCAGGCAAGCCCAACAACATCAGATCTTGGAAACTAAACAGGGCTGACCCTGACAAGTACTTGGATGGAAGATCTCCAGACAAGGGCTGGGACGCCCTATAAAAATAATAGAATACAATTATACAGACTCTGGGCCAGATGATCCCATATCATCAACTGAATGGCATTATCTCATCCCACAAGTGGATGGCACTGAAATTTTATATAGGGTAATGGAACATGGAAAAGCCGCAGGACAGAACTAAGAAGCCCCAATGCCTACACCAGTAATGGCGAACCTTTTAGAGACCGAGTGCCCAAACTGCAACCCAAACCCACTTATTTATCATAAAGTGTCAACACGGCAATTTAACCTGAATACTGAGGTTTTAGTTTAGAAAAAACAACTCATAGTGAAATTAACAAACTGAAAGAACATTTGGTCTGGATAGCATTTGCTTAGGAAATCAACCAAATAGTAACATGTCAGAATGGGAGAATGATGGTGAGAGTGTCATAAGGCAAAAAATGGAGGCTGTTCATTGCTCTGTTGCTTGCAGGTCTGGGTTAAACTGAGAACATGCCTTTCCCAGAGGGGTTCCTATCCATCTAATTTACTTTTGAGCATGTAACATACATTATAAACATCATTCTAGTTTGCCATTAGGAAAAAAGAATACATTAAAATATAGTGTGTTTAGTAGGAGCCGGTGGTTAGGGTGTCCAAATCAGATCTGGGAGGTCCTGATTCATATGCCCACTTCGCCCTGGCAGCTTGCTGGGAAACCTTGGACCAGTAATATACTCTGAGTTAACCCGCCTCATAGATTTGCTTTGAGGATAAAAGAGAAGGGGAGAGTGTGTCAAACCACTTCAGTGTTCTTTTGGGGGAGGAAGGCAGAGGATACATGATGTTAATTAATACATTAAGTTGATGAAAGGAATCCACTGATTTACATGGCTAAATCTGAGTCCAGCAGCACCTTAAAGAACAAGATTTTTGAGAGTCAAAGCTCCTTTTATCTAATCGAGGGAGCTCTAATGCTGGAAAGCTTGTGTCCCCTCCCCCAAATCTTGTTGGTCTCTAAGGTGCTCCTGGGCTCGAATCTAGTTATTCTACTATGGACCAGCATGGCTACTCTTGGAAACTTCAGGGATAGTCTGAATTGTATTAACTAGAAAGTCTGATGTGAGAAAGGAGGGCCAATTTGGTGTAGAGGTTAAGTGCGTGGACTCTTATCTGGGAGAACCGGGTTTGATTCCCCATTCCTCCACTTTCAGCTGCTGGAATGGCCTTGGGTCAGCCATAGCTATTATAGAGCTGTCCTTGAAAGGGCAGGTTCTGGGAGAGCTTTTCTCAGCCCCGCCTACTTCTCAGGGTATCTGCTGTGGGGGAGGAAGATAAAGGAGATTGTGAGCTACTCTGAAACACTGAGATTCAGAGTGAAGGATGGAATATGAATCCAATATCTTCTTTCTTTAAACTAAAACTGCAATCCTGTGCATGTGTAGAGAGTAGGTGCCACAGTGCTCACTGTAGATTACTTCAAGAAACCATGGAGAGCAAGCCCAATGAGGAAAGGCTAAGGGACTTGGCAATATTCAGTCTGGAGAAGAGGAGATTGAGGGGGGAGACATGATTGCTCTTTTAAAGTATTAGAAAGGCTGCCACTTAGAGGAGGGCAGGGAGCTGTTCCTGCTGGCAGCAGAGGAGAGGACTGGCATAGAAAAAACTTTTTAACAATAAGAGTTGTTCAACAGTGCCCCTCACTGGCAGTCTTTAAGCAGCAGCTGGACAAACACTTGTCAGGGATGCTCTGGAAAATCAGAACAGCAGTGCAACAGTTCAAAAACAGCTTATCAACAATTTGCCTTATGGTCCCTGTAGCCTGAAAGAGCTCTGCTCAGATACTGCTATCAGAAGCATCGTATTTGAAAGTAGGGAAGCCTGCAGTACCTCCCTTTCCAGTCCTAAACCAGATGTGATCCCGGCCGCTGTTTCTGCCAGATTAGTGGGCTCCAACATTTCCTGTAATAAGCCAACATCCCTTCCAAAAAAATGTGCTTTTTTCAAGGTCCTGATCTCTCCTCTCCCCCCCCCCCCCCCCAAATCCTCACACACCCATGCTCTCTTCTTCCCTTCGGCTTGGACCGTGCCACAGCAGTTGTAATATGAAACGCAACCAGGTCTTGGCCACATGAAAACGTGAAGCTGTCTTTTACCCATCTCTCTAGTGCAGGGGTGGCCAAACTGTGGCTCAGGAGCCACATGTGGCTCTTTCACACACATCGTGTGGCTCTTGAAGTCCCACTAGAGAAGGCATTTGTCTCTTTAAACCACTTCTTCAAGCCAAGCTAGCCAGAGGCTTGGAGAATGCATTTAAAATTCAAGTTTCTTTCTTTCCACCTTTCTCTCTCCCTCCCCACCTCTTTTCCTTCCTTCCTTCCTTCCTTCCTTCCTTCCTTCCTTCCTTCCTTCCTTCCTTCCTTCCTTCCTTCCTTCTCTCAGACATCTGACGTTTGTGTCTGGTGGCTCTCACACATCTGACATTTATTCTCTGTGTGGCTCTAATGTTAAGCAAGTTTGGCCACCCCTGCCCTAGTGGGTCCCATCTAACCCCCTCCTTAAAACTGCGGGAACACCTACAAGGAATTTTCTTCTGTGTGTTGTGCTTGGAGGCTGCATTGTGGTTGCACCCACCCACTCACGTCAGAATTCCAAAGGTGCCCACGAGCATAAAAAGGTTGGAGTGCCCTGTTGTCTCTCTGAAGGAGGCCCAGTTAGGGCTGCCAGGTTTGGGTTGGGAAATACCTGGAAATTTGGGGGATGAGTTTGGGGAGAGGAGGCGCTTCAATGAGATATGACTCCAGAGCCTTGTGCATGGGGGGGGGGATGAGGGAGTGCGCGTGCCCACAGAGAGGGCTCCGAGTGCCACCTCTGGCACCCGTGCCATAGGTTTGCCACTACACCATCCCTATGAACTAAATTATCAGGAGATATTTAAAATAGCAATGTATGGGCATGATCAGTAATCTACAATATGTGGAATGAAGTGTTACAGATCTCAGACTGGATGGTAGGGAATTTTCTCCCCTGAAAGCTCCCCCACATATATCCTTTCATTGGAGAAAAAAAAAGGTTAAGCATGGATTCTTCCATAAGTAGCTAGGGAGATCCCCCCCCCTTCTATAGAGGAGCATTTAGAGATATGATAGACACATATCCCCTGCAGTCTAAAGTGGTACATTTATAATTCCACTATCCCAGAGACTGCCATCTTCTAAGTAATGGGTCTCACATGTCAAAGCTTTCTGATCATGCTGATGCTAGGAGAAGATAATCATAAAACATAAACTACTCATAGAAGGCATGGTAGTTGGCTGTCATAGGCAGTACTAGAGGCACATCATTCCCCCCCACAAGAATTAGAACAGTTTACGTACTGTAGACTCATGAGTATACTTCTATTAGCAGTGCAGAGTCAACAATACGGAAATGTTTTACTTTATATTTCTGAAATGATTCATCATGGGTATGCTTCTATTAGCAGTGCAATTATTTCAGAAATGCAAGAAAAGAAACCACAAGATTATATTTTGGGGGAATGTAGTCCCACATCATTAGAATGCTTAAACGTTATACCCTACCTGGGTATAACAAGTTATACCTATTATCCTTGATGTCAATAGAATTTCTTTTGCACATTGTTATAGCTTGTTGCACTGAGGCTTCAGTGATGCACTGATGTGCCAAGCACCAACCCTGTTGAATTTCACTTCAAGTAAGGAAACAGTTTTTGAGATGTGTCTAGTCCTTCAGTCCACTCATATCAATGAGTTTGGCCTAGAGTAATTGCATTGCTAGTCTGGAACCAGAGAATTTAATCCCCCAGTACAGACTTTAATACTCTACACCATTTACTAAGCCCTGTTAAAACAGATCATTTCCTGAGCCATGTACTTAAACAACATTTGAGCCCTGATACTGCAACGTCTAGTGCATTTGGAGTTCAGCATGTTCAACTTTTATGGAAGTCAAAGAGGTTGCCAGATGCTGAGGAGGCTTTACTTGCCGTCTCCTAGACACAAAACAATGGATACAATCAAGTGTATTATTGACTAACCATGTGGAGCAGAATCATATTCTAAGCCAGGACCTGTACTTTGAAATCTCACAGTCAATTCTCTCTGTGTGGGAGTGACTAAATAATTATAAATATTGCAAATATACAACACAACACACATCAGAAAAAGGGGCTCCATGTTAAATCCCTTACCTTTTTAATTCTGGGAACAAGGAAACTCAAAATGTTGAAGGCAAAATGCTTTCACAGTCCATGAATGGTGGGATTATTCATACTCCATGGTTTACACCACACCATATATACATGATTAACAAATACTACAGCAGCATATTCTGAGATTCAAATTCATCAAGAAGAACCAGTCATATTTATTTTTCCAAACATCAGGCTGAAAAAATAACTCAATAATACTGTAAATGTGTATTTGTATATTCCAGGTATATAGCAGGAGGGAAAACCAACAACATTGTGACTTATTCTGAAAATCCCCTTTTATGTGTGCTCTCTCTCCCTCTAGCACTCCACAACTTACATAAGTATACAGGGTTTTTTTAAAAAAAATTATTTATACAGAACATGTCTCAGCTAAAATATGTTTGTCTATTAAGTGCAGTGGCAAAACTGTGGTCACTATATATTTCAAGGTGGTTTGTACATTACAATAGGCCCCAGAACATACGAATGGAATTCACACTAAAATCTAAAGCTTCATGTGCATCTTATGAAACCTATGACAATGTTTTCCATAGCCAGTTTTTAAAAAGGATTTTGGATGGTACCACAGTTCTTTTCCTATGTCCATTCCACACTTTTATGATAGTGCTCAGTTCTGTTTTGAAACTAAGACAAAACCACTCCTGTATCTGGCTTAATCATACCAGAGGTGTACAGAGGATTGAAAAGGCATGCTCTTTTCTCACTGCACCACCAGGAGAGGGAAAAAAACCCCTGCTGTAAAGATGTTCAGCTTTTATATCAGCCAATATGTTAGGTCCCTGCAGAGTAATTCCCTTGTTTTACACTGACATCTATCAGCCGGTCCAGGGGAATCCCGACGTCATTCACTCAACATCAGCACCATAGAATGTGGACAGCTCCCTCTCCTGCAGTCGTTCTGGAGCAATTTGACACAGGGCGGCACTAAAGGGGCCGAAACAGTCATCAGAAAATAGATATAAAAGAGGGACGGGGGAGGAAAACTCAAGTCAAACCACATTGATCTGGCTTCGGGCTAAAGAACACCAAACGGAAAGGATGACAAGATGCCTGGATGTGACTGGTAGGCACCCCTTCGCCAACCGGCCCGGCCTCTCACAATCGTTCTGTTTTCCCTCCACGCACAATCACCATCTCGACCCGCTCTCGTTAAAAGAGGACTGACGGGCTGTGGATTCCAAGTGTTATAAAACATGACAGGGCGTTGCGTCCGCAGACTATCCAGTGAAACCCAACATCTCACAGTGACTTGCAAGGATACTAATGCATCTAGAAGAGGGGGGAGGGTGAAAACGCATCTGAAGGACTGCTGTCTTTCAGCCACCAAAATGTCAGGCTCTGGGAAGCAGGGACGGTTTGTTTTGCTTTCGGCGGCTGGAAACGAATGTGGAGGAATCGGAAGAGTGTCAGGATGGACGCGCCTGGAGCAGATGAAAACTGGCCGGGCCTTCTTGGCCCCACCGTTGAACTCAACCAGCATCTCGTGGCAAAGACAAGACCAGGGAAGCACCCTCCGCAAGCCAAGGGCAGCGCCTTCGAGGTAACACCAACAAAGCCGCCAACCGAAGGCTGCGTCCCTCTACCCAAGCTTCGCTAAAGTTCCCAAGCCCTGCGACGCCGCCTGTCATAAGCCAGGCGAAGCTCCCGAGGCCACCAGACGCCTCCTTTCTTCGCAGCCGGTAAAAAAAGCCCAGCGGAGGCCTTTGGCTCAAGTGAACTCCAGAAAGCTCCCAAACAGCCCACAGCCTGAAACGCCACTTTCTCGGGAACTAGGGATGCCGCCCCCGCCCCCCCCCCCACACACACACACCGGCGTGCGTCGCCTCTTCCCCGAGGAAAGCACCCGCATTCCAGAGGACATCCCCCCCCCAACACACCCCCACACCCCGCCCCGAAGCGGCCGCCTGCTTGTTGCTGCTGCCACCCGGGCCAGAGCTCCGCCAAAGTTTCCACCCTCCTCCTCGGACGCGCCCAACTTCGGGGCCAGCCGGCCAGCCAGAGGCACCTGCGTCAAAAGAGAAAGCAGCTGCGCGCCCGCGCGATCCAGCGCCTGGCCCCGGCCCAGCTGAGCCCTCCCCGCCCCCCGCCCGCCGCCGCGGGTTCACTCACCACATCCCCTGGCGGTGCACAGCGCCCGGCCCACCTCCTGCTGGAGCTCCTGGGCCGTCTCGAGGGGCGGGGAGGAGGCGCGGAGGAGCGGCGGCAGGGGCGAGGGCGAGGCGGCGTTGCTGCTGCTGCTGGTGGCGGCGGCGTCGCTCATGCCGGCGGCGGGCTCCTCCAGGAAGAAGATGTAGCGGCTCTCCTCCTTCAGGCGGCGGCTCCCGCAGGCGGAGCCCGGCTCGGCGGCCAGCAGCACCCGGAGCAGCGCGTCCTTCCGCAGCCCGCCGCTTTTCCTCGGCCACACCTGGTGCACGCGCACCCGAGCCACCCAGGAGGAGGAGGAAGGGGAGGAGGGGGCGGGCGCCGCCGCCGCCGGGCTGTCGAGGCGGGGAAAGAGCGGGCGCGGGGCGCGGGCAGCAGCCGGCGAGAGGCTGGTCCCGGAGAAGGAGGAGCCGGCGGCGGCGGCGGGCTGCTCCGGCGGCGGCGACGTCGCTTCTTCCCCTCCTCCTCCTCCTCCTCCCGCTGCTGCCGCTGCCGGCTCGGCCACGCTGTGAGCCAGCACCTTGCCTTCGAGCACCACCGAGGCGCGCCGGGCCAGCCCCTGCACCCACTCCACGCCCGGCGGCCACGAGGAGCACAGCGGCACGGCCCGGCAGCCCAGCAGCAGCAGGGGGAGGAAGCGCAGCGCCCCGCAGGGAGCCATGGCAGGCGGGTGAGGGCAGCCCCCCGCGCTCTCCCGCTCGGCCCGCTGCCCCTCAGCCGCCACCTGGCTGGGAAGGGACGACCGCGGGGGGGGGGCGCTTGCCGACTTGGGAGGCAGCGGAAGGCGGGAAAGCGCCGGAGGCGGGAAGGGGCCGCTGCGCTCCTGGTCGACGCTGCCTCAAGTCCAAAAGACCAAAAGATTGCCCAACTGTTAACAATCCCCTGGCTGGTCCCCGCAGCGGCTTAGCCTGAGTGACGGGGGGACAACCAGAGAGGGCGGGAAGAGGCGGACTTGTCGAGCTGAGGAGGCGCGCGGCCACGGCCAGCAGCGGCCATGTGGTCGCTTCCCCTCGCTCTGTTTACCTTCGGCTCGAGCTCGGCGGGCGCCCTCTTTGGCGCGCGCTTTTCCCTCTGGCGAGCAGAAGGGGCAGGCCGGGGGTTCCCTCCCCCCCACCCCGCCTCTGTGTGTGTTTGTGTGTTCGTGTGTGTCTCTCTCTCTCTCACGCACACACAGAGTGCTGTTCGGCGAGGATTGACCTCTCTGACCCTTGGGTAAATTAGCTTGCCCCCCTCACACACACACACATTGGTTGAGCCCTGACCTACATAACCGTGGCTAGCTCGATCTCCTCTTCATCTCGGAAGCTAAGCAGGGTGGGCCTGGTTTAGTAGTACTCGGAGCAGACGATGGCACACCACTTCTGGTTCTCTTGTCTTGAAACCCCCTTGTGGCCTCACCCTATGACTCCAGGGCACTTTTGGTGTAGTGTAGTGGTTAAGTGCGCCCCACTCCTGCTGCACTTGCAGCTGCTGGAATGACCTTGGGTCAGCCATAGCTCTCACAGAGCTGTCCTTGAAGGGCAGCTGCTGTAAGAGCTCTCTCATCCTCAACCTACCTCACAGGGTGCCTGTTGTGTTTGCGGGGGGGGGGGGAGGTAAAGGAGATGGTGACCACTCTGAGACTGAGATTCAGAGTATAGGGCAGGATATAAATCCGATTTCTTCTTCCTCTTCTTCTTCTCATTATCCTTCTCCTTCCCAGTACCATCCTAACCCTGGACACCTGGCTTAGGGGACTCCTTCCATGCCTTGTCATCTTCTTGTGGTGCTTGGACCTGCGCCTCAGTCTCTTTCCTAAGGTGTTTTCAGATCACCACCTCTTCTTTAGGGGTCTGGCCAAAATGGTTTGTTTTCTCCCCAATAAAGACCCAGAGCAGCTTTCTATATTATTTCTTCCTGCCTTCATTTTATCCTCACAGCCATGTGAGGCAGACTGGGCTGGAATAAAAGGGACTGGCAGATGATTTCACTTTACTCCCTTTAGAATTCTATGGCTTTGTCTCTTCATGACAGCAGCTCTTGAAAGAAATGCCCTTCACATCCCTCAGTGCTGTGTAAGCATGTCCATAGCTGGAAAGGTTCAAATTAAGAAATAGTTTAGTCCAATGATTCAAATGAGGAAATAGTTTAGATTATATAATAACATTTTATTTATATCCCGCCCTCCCTACCGAGGCAGGCTCAGGGCAGCTAACAGCATTCATAGAATAATTATACAATACAGTAGTTATACAAAAACTTTAAAATCAACATTGTCTTAGAACCATTCTGATTCACATTTAACATATTTTTGACAGTAACGGTGATGTTCCTGGCGCTATTCTGTCAGTTTACATGGAAGTGGAGATTAGTTCATTTGATTTCTATCCCGCTCCATTTCCTGAGAGCAGGACTCAGGGTGATGTACAACATATAATATATATCAATACATAATAGAATACATGTAATTCCTTTAAAATCTAGTACTATTCAATAATTTAATCTTCTGTTGGATGGCGCCACATATCTATTCCACAGAGAGCTGAAATGGCTAGTATGTAATCCATGTTCTACCCATGGGGAGGATCTTAAACATAAAGGAATAAAGGGTGGGGAGACATCCAGGAGGCCTCTGCTCTCTCTAACCATTGCTGTCTTCAGCTGTAAGCCTGGCAAAATGACTGGTACTTGCACAGGGGACTACCTTTACCTTTTTACCAAGCTGAAAAGGCCCTGGCCCTGGTTAAGGACAACTGGACTGCTTCAGGACAAGGGACTAATAATAATAATAAGTTTTTATTTATTCCCCGCCGAAGCAGGCTCAGGGCGGCTTACAAGGCATGATATAAAATATCATGGTATAACAATAAAACAAGTACTACAATCAATAAATGAAGCAATATAAATTATACATTATATAAGTTAACATTAAAATAATTAGTCTAAAAACGGTATAAAGGTGCTACAGTCGCAGTATATACAAGATGGCTTGATGATAATTCCAGGTTCATCTTAAAAGTCTAGTTGGAAGAGGGCAGTTTTGCAAGCCCTACGGAACTGATTAAGATCCCGTAGGGCCCGCACCTCTTCTGGTAGCTGATTCCACCATTGGGGTGCCTTTATAGAGAAGGCCTGCTCCCTAGTTGGTACCAGTCAGGGCCGGAGCTCCCACTAGGTGACTTAGGCGATCACCTAGGTGCTGCCAGTCCAGGGGCGCAGAATTGGACCCCCCGGACTGGTGGGGCTTTCTTCCTGCTTTTGTCCCCTGGGGTGCAAAACCAGAAAAAAGATTCCCCCCACACCTCTCAGAGTCTCTGAAAGGTGTGGACTGGTGGGGCAACCCCTTCACTGGGGTCGGGCCTCAGTGGTGGCCCAATCTCTCCATTCTATCCAATGGCTCCTAGGATAGAATGGACTCCATTCTATCCTATGGGCCCATTGGATAGAGTTTTTATCAGTGTGTGTGTGGGGGGGGTGCAAGTAGTTAACCTTGCCTAAGGTGCCAAACTGTCTAGGTCTGTCCCTGGTACCAGTGGAGTGTAATGCTCTCTGAGGGCATATAGGAAGAGGTGATATCACAGGTATGATGGTTCTAGATCATTTAGGGCTTTGAAGGTAAGTACCAAAACCTTGAATCTGGTTCGGAATTCAGTCTGAAGCCGATACAGCACAGGTTGTATGTGCGCTCTCAAGAAGGTTTCCATAAGGGTATCCATATGTGAATGATATAATGATGATTCCATAATACATTATTATGGAATACTGACTAATACATTAGTCAGACTATTATTCTGTCAAAGCTACTTTTGTTTACTCTGATTATCCACAGCTTTCTGTAGTCTTGGGTCATGGTCTTTCACATCATGTACTGCTTGGTTATTTCAGCTCAGGATGCCAAAGATCGAACCTGAGACCTTCTGCATACAAAGCATGTACAGTAAGCTATGGCCGCTTCCTAAAAACATCTTGGCCTCGCACCAAGTCACCCTTAGTTTATCAAGGTCAGTATTGTCCATTCTGACTAACATCAGCTTTGCAAAGTTTCAGAATTAGGTCTTTCACATGACGTCGTGATTAGTGTTCTCCAAGCAGGAGATGGCAGAACTGGACCTGTGTTTTTCTGCATGCAAAGCATATGTTCTACTGCTTGTACTAGGTTCTTCCTCCAGATATCTCAAACCACCTTTGCATAAGGTTTCCCCAATGAACCAAAGCCATTTTGCTTCAGCAGGCAAACTGTTGTGAGCCTTCAGACCATTGTGTCCTCTCATATACAATGCACACGATGCAAAGTGAAGATCTGCACATTTATCTCTGAATCATCATGTGTTGTGGAAACAAATTACATATAAACTTAGGGTTTGGGTCCTTGTTGCCTTGGTCATGCGGCTAGCCATCTCTTTTGAGAGATTGCATAGGCAGGAGTGGAATTCTAGCAGGAGCTCCTTCGCATATTAAGCCACACCCCTCTGATGTAGCCAATCTTCCAAAAGCTTAGGAGGCTCTTTTTTGTAAGCTCTTGGATTGAATTCCACCCCTGTGCATAGGAATCTGTTTGACCATTTTGGCATGCCTTGTTTGAGGTTGAGTTTGTAAGTGAAAACAAACAAAGCTACTGTACATTTCTCATTGTAATTCAACATGCCTGTCTTGTTGTCTACCTCTTTCTCCTTCAGCTGCATATCACTGAATTAGAAGAGACGGGCTAGGTTTACCTTTTCTAATGCTGAGCGCTTCTGCAGTTTTGAAATAACAATGCAGTTTGAGCTTTGTAGGAGGCACAACACTGGACTCTTTGATGGAGAAAACTGTGCAAACATGAATCAAGTCTTCTCAATCCCTGTGCATATGCTTGTATAGAGGAGTACAAGGGAGACAGCTTGGAGAATGCATTTGTAGTTATGCAGGTTAACACACAACCTCTCCATTTAGCAAAAAAAAAAGGGGGGGGAGTATTAACCAATATATGAAAGACTATGTTAAGAGCTTGGGAGTCTTGCTGGATCCTGATCTCCTGGAGAAACAGCAGGTGTGTGGCAGCTGCTGCCAAAGCAATTTTTTAAAAATCATCACAGCCAATCAGGTTTCCAATGGCCAATCAGAAGCCTTGGAGAGCAAAAGCCCTATCTGGGTCTGCCCGCTTTCTAGAAAAACATGGTGTGCAGCAGGAAAGGTGTTGGTGGGTATCATGGCTTCCACAGGCACCATACTGAGCTCCCACCCACCTTCAAAGCATGTTTAGCCAGGATCTGGGTTCAGGCTTTTTGGTGGCTGTTCTGTGTTCCTGGAACAGCCTCGTGGAAGATGCCAGGAGGACTCCTAGCCTCCTGGCTTTTCAGTGAGGATGCAAGACACAGCTGTTCTGGGTAGCTTCTGGATCAACCTGAGACTGAGTAAACAGAAAATACCCTGCTGGTTGTGGCATGAGTTGTTTTTAGTCCTGTTTTAATGTGTGGTTTTGATCTTTGTTGTTTTCTATTGTATTTGCATTGTTGCTAATAGTGTTAGCCTCCAGGGGGCACCTCAAGATCCCCCAGTATTACAAGATCTGTTTCCCTGAAGAAAATGGCTGCTTTGGAGTGTCAGCTCTATGATATTATACCATGCTGAGGTCCCTCCCCAAACCCTGCTTTCCCAAGACTCCACCCCCAACCCAAAATCTCCCGATATCTCCCAATCCAGAGTTAGCATCTCTGGTTGTTATCCACCTTAGATACTCGGATGCCTGGAAAGTAAAAAGGTATATAAATATTTTAAATAAATAAGTAAATTGGTATAGAAAAGATTACTTACCTGTTTATGTCACACACACACACACATCTAGTTGAGTGGGACAGATAAGGGCAATACTAGATTTTACCTCAAAGTTACAGGTTGTTTTTTTTTCTTCAAATGGCTTTGACAGATCAAGTCTCCCCAAAAGGTCTCTCATTTTATTCCCACCATTACCTTACCACACTGAAAGAACACAAGTAGAATGTTATATTGTTTAGATTCCCCTCCCACCCACAAAGAACCAAACTATAAAATGTTACTGACAAAAAGATGTACTCCTTCACTTTGCGCACAATTGACCTGTGGAACCTAATGCCACTAGATACTTTGAATGTCAGCAGGAGCATTGGATTGAAATGTATTTCTTCACATTAAACCTGAGGTTTAGGAGATGCCACTGCATCCAGCAAGAGGGGCCAATAAAGCTGAGAGGAAATGGAAAGTAAGATGTTTATTCTAAAAGTTGTACATCATGCATATGATATTTTAATCAGGAAAAAAAGCATATCGGAGCCATCGCTAGAGGTACTTTCCCAGTGGGGCAGCAAAGCAACCACTGCTGACAAGTGACTGTAGCAGCATCTCTCAGCCATTTAATGAGAATAAACATCCAATCAATACCAGCTGGGCAGAAGGGAGGGAGAGCATGCTCATCCCTGCCATAGCATAAATATGTCCTCATTGCCTTCACTGATAGCCAGTTATCTCATGAATCAGGACAAGGTGAATGTTGCATTTCCCCTGTTCTCTCTCCTTCTCCTGTTCCCCCCCCCCCTCTCCATTGCATCTACAATTGAAGATCCATCTCAAAGGTTATTTGTTGCGCATTTGTGTGCAGACTGTGAGAAGTACTCAGAAGCTCGATATTATATTTTATCATTGGTGCAGGAATGTGCGAATCAAAAGACTTTACATAGAATCAGGTTTTTTTTTTTTGTAGCAGGAACTCCTTTGAATATTAGGCCACATACCCCTGATGTAGCCAATCCTCCAAGAGCGTACAGGGCCTACTGTAAGCTCCAGGAGGATTGGCTACATCGGGGTATGTGGCCTAATACGCAAAGGAGTTCCTGCTACCCAAAAAGCCTTGCATAGAACTTCCATGGTGTGGTTGTTAAGGTGATGGATTATGATCTTTGGAGATCCAGGTTCAGATCCCCACTCTGGCATGGAAGTTTGCTGGGTGACCAGGCTTAGACCAGTCATTCATTCTGATCTTAACCTATCTCACAGGGCTCTTGTAAAGAGAGACTGATGAATACCATCCCAAGCTCCTAAGAGAAAAGGTAAATATATACTGAATAAACGACATCTTTGGCAGACATAATGGGGGTGTATCTTAGGCACTGCTTTCTACAGAGCAAGATTACTCATTTATGCAGATAATTCCAGGTGCTTTTAGGTAGTTAGTGTCTTAATTGCAAAATGTTAAGCACATCAACCAGTCCATGTAAGACTAAAGAGGATTCTGAGTGTTCTTTCCCCCCTTAGAAAATTGAACCTTCATATAGATTTTTGTGGTTAAAACAATTTTATTTGGTAACATATGGTAACAAATTATATTTCTTGCATCATTAATAACTTCTTTTATCTATCCCATATATTACTTTCTATCCACCCCTCCCCCCGTTACTTGACCCTCGCCGATGTTATTTACTTAAAATGCAAATATTTAAAAGTACCCTTAACTAATAAAAACAAAAATTAATATTCTTCTTTTTTCTAAGACTTAATCATTATCAAAAATTGTCCAATGTCCTTTTATTTTCCACTCTTTTTCTACATATCTTCTGAACTTTTTCCACTCCATCTTAAAAAGTTCTAAATCATAGTCTCTTAAAATTCTTGTTAATTTGTCCATTTCACTCCATGTCATAACTTTTACAATCCAATCCCATTTCTCTGGTATTTTTTCTTGCTTCCACAACTGCGCATATAATGTCCTAGCAACTGAAAGCAAGTACCAAATTATAGTTCTATCTTCTTTTGGAAATTTTTCCATTTTTAATCCCAACAGAAAAGTCTCTGCAACTTTCTTAAATTCGTATCCCAAGATCCTAGAAATTTCTCGTTAAATCATCTGCCAATACTTTTTTGCTCTTTCACAAGTCCACCACATATGGTAGAAAGAACCTTCATGTTTTTTACATTTCCAACATCTGTCTGGCATCTTATTATTCATCTTTGCCAATTTCTTAGGAGTCATATACCATCTATACATCATTTTAAAACAGTTCTCTTTAATACTATGACACATCGAAAGCTTCATAGAATTCTTCCACAAATATTCCCAAGTTTCCATCTGTATTTCTTTATTTACATTAATTGCCCACTTAATCATTTGAGATTTCACTACTTCATCTTCCGTAGACCATTTTATTGTTTTAAAACAGTTTATTGATAACATATGGTTACAATATCTAATTATATTCTTGCTATCTCTAACCCATATGATATTTTCAATCCCCCCTCCCTCCGTAAATAGACTCCCGCTGAGGTTATATACTTCAATTATAAAGGTACCCTTAACCCATCAAAGTTCAATATCTTTCTTTTCTCACATTTGTATTAAAAAATTGTCCAATGTCTTTTTTACATTCCACTCTTGTTCCATATATCCTCTAAATTTTTTCCACTCCTTTTTGAAAGCGTCTAAATGATAGTCTCTTAAAGTTCTTGTTAATTTGTCCATCTCACTCCACGATAAAACTTTCACAATCCAGTCCCATTTCTCTGGAATTTTTTCTTGTTTCCATAGCTGCGCATACAATGTCCTAGCAGCTGAAAGCAAATACCAAATTAATGTTCTATCTTCTTTTGAAAATTTTTCCATTTGTAATCCAAGCAGAAAAGTCTCTGCAATTTTCTTAAAATCGTATCCCAAAATTTTAGAAATTTCCCGTAGACCATTTTAAAAGTAATTTATATAATTTTGAAATTAATTTTTCGTTGTCTCCAAGCAGAACTTTTTCCATTTTTGTTTGCTCTTTTCTTATGCCTTCAGTTTTAATGTCATTCTCCACCACGCTCTTTATTTGTTGCATTTGAAACCAATCATATTTATTATTCAGCTCTTCAGCAGTTTTCAATTCAATTTTGCCACTTTGTATTTTTAATAGTTGATTATATGACAACCACTTTTCTTCACCTGTCTCAGCTGTTATTTTTATCACTTTGATTGGCACTATCCATAACGGTTTTCTCTCATCTCCATATTTCTTATATTTCATCCATGTATTTAGCAAGCAGTTTCTTATATAATGGTGAGAGAAAAAGCCGTCTATCTTTTTTACCCCATAATACATACAAGCGTGCCAGCCAAATTTATTTCCATGACCTTCCAATGCTAAGAGTTTTTTGTTTAACAACATTATCCATTCTTTTATCCATACTAAGCAAACTGCTTCATGATATAATTTTAAGTCTGGTAACTGAAATCCGCCTCTCTCTTTTGCATCTATTAAAATTTTCATTTTAATTCTTGGTTTCTTTCCCGTCCACACAAACTCTGAAATAAACCTTCATATAGATTTTGCAAAGTATACTAAACAGCATATATATGTGTGTGACAGAGAAGAAAAACCTAGAAGCTGTAATAACAACAAAAATGCGAACACCCTCCCCCTATGTTTCCATTTTAATGCGTGGAAGATAATAATGTCAGTCTTATTTCCACAAATAATCTCATTAACCCCCCACTGTTTTTACAAGGTTCAATTTGACATAATTGAGGACATTTTAAGAGCACAAACTGAATTAAGATGCATATGCAGCCAAAGTGCCCCAAAGGCAAGCAAGACATTTGTGCCAGATGTCATCCTTGTGGGGGGTGCCGAGCAGCTCTCGGCTGGATGCTCCCAGTGCTCCAAGAAGCTCACGCCATCGCTGAAGCCTTGTCAGTGAGCTGCCAACGTTGACCTACAGGTGATATGTGGATTCTGTCCTGTAGCTGGCTGGCAACTGCAAGAGGCTCTCTTCCCTTTCTTTCAGACTAGCAAGATGCCCAGCCAGGGCTCATTGGGTTCCCATACCCAAGTGTCGGCAAGACCTAACTGCTGCTGGCTGAAGTGACAGCAGCATATACCTCTGCCAAAGGAGGTGATACCCATCTGTTGATCTGGCTGGGGTGTGTAAGCATGTGTTGATAAGTGCATAATTCTACTGAAGGAGAACCAAGTAGTTCTGCAACAGTATATCCAAACCGGTAGTAGCCCTAATAATCTAGACTAGCCTGATCTCTTTAGAACTTGGAGTCTGAGCAGGATTGATATTTAGATCAGAGACCACCAAGGAAGACTGGGGCTGCCGTGCAGTGGAAGGCAATGGCAAATCACCTCTGCTCATCTCTTGCCTTGAAAACCCCAGGCGGTGGAACTTCATGGGATTGCTGTGAGTTGGTAATGACTCAATGGCACACTTTAGCTTTTTATATCCAAGATGAGGGAATGTAGCTACAAAGCAGATGCTGGCAGGGGACTGGCTTGCCAGGATCACCAAAAGGCAGAGTTAATTCTTCTGTGATTTTTTTTTTAAGCTGGACTCTTTAATATGATTGTTGTTTTCATTGGATTCACCAGGAAACATTTATGAGCATAACTTTCCACCCCAACTGGAATGGAATTATTTGGGACTGTATTCTTCAGTCAAGGTATCCTTTCTCCCTTTTTTGGGGATACATAAATTAACAATAAAAACTTTTCTAATTCTCGCTTGGAGACCAGGCATAGCTTTCCCCTCCTCTCCTGCAAACCTCTTGCAGTGGCTGCCTAACTCCAAGTCCTCATAGTGGGTGGTCATTAAACGTAATCAGGGCTTTTTTTTGGAAGAAAACGCCCAGCTAGGACTCATTTACATATTAGGCCACACCTCTTGACATCACCATTGTTCCACACAGGGTGTCTTTGTAGAAAAAGCCCAGCAGGATTTAATTTGCATATTAGGCCACACCCCTGATGCCAAGCCAGCAGGAATTGCATTCCTGTATGTTCCTGCTAAAAAAAGAGACCCTGAATGTAATATTCAGTTTGGCTCTAAAGGGCAGATAGATACAGTTCCATGCCACTTGTCCTACCATTTGTGCTCCGTTTGTTTGGCTAGTGGTTTCTATAGTTTCTATATTATTGGCTTCAGCCTCACTTGGCATCCAAATTGGCCTACTGCTTGGCAATATGGAGGGAAGGGGGGGGTACTTTTTTATCCCATTGCATGTCTCTCTGTGGGCTGCAATGTGGTTTTTGCTGGCAGAATGTTATGCCACCAATGAGGGCAGATTTACAGCAGCAGGAGAAGATGAATGGGTGCTCCTTTGTCCATGTCATGCCCCCAACACTGCGAAGATCTGCCCTGGCATAAGGGTTACATGAGTATGACACCAGCATAACTCAGGGATATTACAGTATAACTCCAAGATATGCTAACATAGAACTTAGTCCTCATCTTAAACACTTTTTGAGCCAGGTCTTAGGATGCAATCTTAAGAACACTTTCCTAGGAGTAAGCACCATGGAATAGGCTTTAGCTGAATTCTAAGTTGATCTGATAAGGATCAGTCTCCTTAGCTGGATACAGACAGGCAGCTTGGGGCAGCAGCCACCCATCCATCATGGAAGTAAGCCGGTATAATGTAAAGCACCTCAGGGCAGCCAGACAGCATGCAGCCCACTGCTGGATCGGGGATGGGCCATGTGTGCCCTGGAGAAGTGGTCACAGCACTTGTGCTCTTGAACATTGCTTCCCTAATGCTCCCTGTCCAGAAAGATGCCCAGGAAGCTCTTTGGCGATCTATTACCACTTCTGACATGGTAGCTTTTTGTAGTGGAATGGTGACAGCAGGGAACAAGGTAAGGGCAGGAGCAGGACAGGACCCAGATGTGCATGTTTGGATACACCTTTTTGATCCAGACATGGGTCATCCCTGTGGCAGCTTATACTGGCCATCTGTATCCAGTCCATATGTATCATTTGGTTTGTGAGATTTTTTTCACAAAGTTAACAGAAATCTTTGAAATAGCTGATTGCACCAGGAAATTGCAGAACAAACCATTTTTCTATCCATGCTTAAGATTTTTAATATTTGCATTTTTGGAAAACTTAGGACAGCACTATACTCAATTGCAATATACTAAATGCTGCAGTTATTGATTTGGCTTTGTTCCCATAATGAAAGAGAAGATAATTCAAGCAGATGATGTTCCCAGTTAACATTTATTTATGTTTAAGTATCTTGTAATTTACCTGCCTACAGAATAAACGTACATAAAAGAAGTCTGATTACATGTGAGTCCTACCTGTGAATGCCTTTAAACATCTCTTGAGAGATTATTAACACATTGTGGTTGAGATGTAGCATCCCTTTTGCTTAGATTGAACACTTCCGTCTGACAGTTCATGTTGCTGCACCAGCCATCTCCAGTACGAACAGAGTTTACCCTTCTAAACCTATTGACTTCAATGGACTTGGAAAGGTGCAACTCTGTTAAGGATTGTGTTCCAGACATGGGCTGAATAAAGGACTATGTGCAATTACAACGGAAACATGACCAGACTAACTCTAAAATTATGAATGGGGTTTAGCAAGCAGTTCAAATGTTCTATTCAATCCAATATTAATCATATCAATAAATTTATTTATTTATTATTTATTTATTTAAATCATGGCTACAGAACCTCCACACCTGCAATTAACCAGGAACTGAAATACAGTTGTTTTGTACGTCGATTAGTTATTGATTTCAGCATCTTGGGTGGTGTGTAATATTCCAGCTGAGAATGGCGACATCATTTAACCACACTGTAGCAATACAATCCCCACTTCTCACAAATTGAGATACTTTTAGTCATTATTTTTCAATTTCTGTTTGGAACAGTCTGTGAGTATTCAAGTTTTAATGTGTATCTGCAGAAACTCACAAAGCTGCCAACTCTCCCAGAATCTATTTTTTGCAGGAACGTTGGTATCTTTTTGCCATTTGAATTCAGCTGATGCATATTTAATCCACAAGCCTAAGGAAGGATTTACAGCGAGTCCTGTTTTGAACTTAGAGATACCCTCTGCCTTCACAATATTCCTTGGTAATGAGTATCACAAGGTAATTGTCAAGTGAAAAAGTTCTCTCATTTGCTAACCCATAAACTGCTACCAGAA
Organism: Heteronotia binoei; assembly: GCF_032191835.1. Taxonomy (NCBI): domain Eukaryota; kingdom Metazoa; phylum Chordata; class Lepidosauria; order Squamata; family Gekkonidae; genus Heteronotia; species Heteronotia binoei. Next base: position 33,131,970 of record NC_083226.1, read on the forward strand.
GGAAGGTTTAGAACAGTCTCTGGGTTTAGCAATGGGACTGAATTATTTGCCAGCCATCAGCTTTATTCATCCCATCTGCTTATGAAAAAAATAGGACAATTTCTGTAGTCCTGGCATCGCTGGGCTTTCTCCAGTTATTCTTCTGCCTTCTAGCTCAAGCCTGATCCTTCTCCTATGTGGATCTGCAACATAGTTGCCTCGTATAAAGCTATTGTACATTGTCTTTCTATGTGGTAAATCTTTTGTAGGAAACAGTCGCTACAAAATTTAAGCATAGATAGAAGTGTAGATGACTGGGGAAGGCAATGGGAAACCACTCTCTAAAAAGTCCACCAAGAAAATGTCATGATGCGATGTCACCACATGGGTCCATAAACAACTCAGTGCTTACACAGGGGACTACCTTTACTTTGGGGGGGGAGCAGGGGGGGGTGGAATGGTTGATTTGAGTTCAGTAACTCCTGGACCAATACAATTTCCCAAGTATAATTTGTCAGATGCATCAGTGAGCTTTGACTTGTGAAACCTTTTAACTTTGGAAGATGTTGGTATCCAAAGCGCTAATAGACTCCCATTTTCTTCTGCTAGAACAGAGTGACACAAGCTATCCACTTGAAACTATGTGATGGAAACTATGCCAAGCTCTGCCCACAAGCAGGGCTATTTTAAAGGAACACTCTGAAATCTGCTTCTCTCGATCTGCTCGCTACATGGAACCACCACCCAATGGGTTTGAATTATAGATTATTAATGTGGTTTAAGTCATGGGCCATGAGGCCCAGGACACCACCAGAGTTTATAATTACATGATTAGGAAGATGAATTTTGTAACACAGACATACTTGCCTCACATCTTAGGTAAGCATTGTAGACTTCAGGATCTGGCTAGGATGTTAAACTGCTGGACCCCCTGGTGAGTTTCAGTTTTCTGTTGACACCCTTTTCAAACTGTGGTCATCTGCATGTTCTGTCACAATGAAGAGACCAGACAGAACTAGAAAACCAAGCAATCTTGGCCCCCAGCCACGTACTTACACTCCAAAGGGCTCAGGAAAAGCTAATGATTAAAACATAGAAACTGTTATTTAAACCTCCATTGGACTGAAAACTAGTCTATTAAGTTTGGCTGGCTGGTTTGTCCTTTAGCCAATGAGAGAAAGGGGTAAAGACTGACTGATAATCACTATGAGCGTTTTCGCACTAGCGTTTACTCCGGCGTAGCACCCCATTTACCTCCGGATCTTTTCCTGGTTTTCCCACCTGTTGCTCCGGCGCTGCGGTTTGCCCCAGCGCTTCAGGGGTTTCACGCCGGAGTATGTTTTTCAACATCCTTCCAGAGTTTTTGAAAACCTCCGGATCCACACCGGATCCACTCCTCGGAGTTTGCTGTGGGAAATCCATCCACGCCGGATCGACTGCTTTGTGGGCGTCACCCTCTCCCTTTCCGTCCTCCCACCCCATCGGCCAATCATCAGCCGTTCACGGCGCTTCCCAAAAGTGCCCGCACGGCCATTTTTTTTTAAACTTCATATTTCTTGCATAATAGCGATATTTCGAAATTAACAAAAAAAAAAACCCTCCTGCGTTATTTCGCTGTTGCGTTATCTCGCAACTACATTATACATTGTTGGGGGGGGGGGGAGAAATCTAGTGCCGGCAAAGCGTTCATGTGTGTGTGTTTTAAAAAGGCAATGCCTCCCTCAGCTGTGCCACCAGGATTTCTCGACCTGCACAAAATCGCCATGTATAAAATGGGAAGTTGGAGTCCTGCATTCTTCTCCCTGGCTACATTCCGCTCGGTTAGAAAATAGATGCGAGCTCGCTCTTCACACGCGCCACAGAAGGGGAAGGAGAGAATGGGGCGGGGGGGGGGAGCTCTGGCGGCAGGAATCAGTCAGGTCCCCGTTGCAAGCGCCAGCCAGGGAGGGGAAAGAGCGCAGAGGAAATCCCAGCTTCGCCACCCGGGAGGGAGCGAGGCTGGGAAAGGAAGAAGCTGCCACACACACACACACACACACACACACCTCGATTTCTCTCTCTTCGTTATTGCGATATTTCGCAACTTCAGAATTTGGGGGGGGGGAATCTAGTGCTGGGATTCTCCACTGTGAATGCTTCTGTTAATACATAAAGGGCTGTGGAGGATCCTACAGCTGCAGCCAATCCATAAGCAGAAGCAGCACACGTGATGCGGTTTGTCCACGAAAAGAAGGGGAAGGAACAGCTGTGACTGCTCGATGTTACGTTATTACATCCTTACGCAACCAGACTTGCGCTTAAAAAAAAAAATGATTGACAGGGCATCGAACTCAAGTCGATGCCAGTGGGAAAACGATTTGAGCCGGGGCTTCATGGAAAGCGACTCCGCAAATGAGTCCATGTGCGAAAACGAGGAAAATGAGCCGGACATAATTGCGCCGTGGAATAAGGGGAGCAAACGCTAAGTGCGAAAACACCCTATGAGAATTCAAGCTTTGAAAGTTGATGCAAATGAGTATGAGTCTGAGTTTACCTGTGGAGGCAACTTCACATATTTGCTGGGCATAACATTCAGAAACAAACAAAAATAGAGAACATTCCTGATGTACTAATTTTGCTCTATAAGCAACTTGTAAATCCAGGAAGAAATTTGAATCAGGAGAATGTCAGGTGAATACTGGAACTCAGTTGGGACAGCTCTATTGGAAATGATGTCACTTGTTCATCTCCATGAAAGAAACAAGTTCTTGCTCATCTCCTCCTTTATTCTGGCTCTCCTCTGCAAGGGGTTTCCAATGCTCTTCCATCTAGTATTGTTCCTTGCCTGTTCATTCTCTGTTCCTTACATCTGGCCTACCTTGCATGGTGGAAAGAAACATCAGGCCCTCAGAAACTACTTTCCTCTTTGTGCAAATTAGGGATCAAGCCCTTGACAACTGCATAAAAGAAACAAATAATTTGCAAAAATCTACTGAGGTTTCAGATTTGTTAAATAGCTCCGTAATTTTCAGTAGCATTACTACAATGAGGTCTGATTCACAGTGACACCCCCATCTCCAACACTGCACAGCTTGCCAATTATTTTGAATGCGAATCCTAAACTTTCTCTTCATGCTGCTTTTGCTCTTGAAAGGCAAATATACTGCCCCGACAGCTTAAGTACTGATTGCCTGAAGTAACTGAAATTGTCCCTGATTCAACACCATGGATAAATACCATCGCTTTTGATATGTCAATAACCTCTCATCTCTCCAATCACTTCACTTTCCCTTTCTTTTAAGAGAAGTGCCCTTGTCTGCTGAAAAATTATACTGCGCTACCCCTCATCATAACATGCATGCTACTATTTGCCATATTTCTTGTCAATTCTATCTCTCATTCATCTTTGAATATAGAAATACAACAGGTAAGGTGGCCAGATTCAAAGGGGAACAGGGGATGGTGCCTTCAACAGCCCACAGTGAATATCCTCTTATCAAGTTCTGCTCTCTTGTGCCCACACCTGCAGAAATGAGGTGGGGATGAACTAAGTGGGGATTTTTCAATGGTAGCACCTTGCCTTTGAAACACCCTCAGCTGGTGCTTGCTTTTATACCCAAGCTTTTGACTAAGGGGTGTTTATCTCTCCAATGTTTTGCGGTTTACTTTTGGCCAGAGGATCATTTTATCTACATCATTTTAGGCTGTTCAATGTGCATATTATGTTCTTATACTGTACATGGGCTTGTTTTAATGGTTTCAATTAGTTGTAATGGCTTCAACTTGGGGAGGGGCTGTGTCTTGGTGGAATATCTGCATGGCATGCAGAAGGTCTCAGGTTCAGTCTCTGGCATCTCCAGATAAAGGATCTGGTAGTAGGAGAGGTGAAAGACCTCTGTCTGAAACCCTAAAGAAATCTGAGTAGACAGTACTGACTGTGAGTAGATAGTACTGACCGTGATGGACCAATGGTCTGATGTAAGGCAGATTCATGTGTTTTTAGTGGTTTGTTTTAATGGCTTTGTTTTTCATTGTTGTGTTTCCCTGACTTTGTTTGATGGTCTTAGTTATAAGCCACCTTGAGCAGATCTCGGGAGAGGCATCCCATACATTTTCTAAGGAAATATTGTAGTATAGAAATTTTGGTGCATGAAGTTTTTCAGGAGTGAAAGAAGCCTGTTACCAGTTGAAATTCCCACTGCTGCTGGAATGTTAAAGATACAGGCAGTATTTTGTTTTACTACACTTTCTAATAACACAGTCAGTAACCACACTAACAGCGTTCAGATCAAGGCCAATTCATGTAGGAGAAACAAGGGCGAAAGTGGTGAAAGAAGCCATTGCTAGTTTAGTAAAATGGGATGTTCTTTAAACAAAAGGCTGCAAGGCTTGAACAGCAGCCGTATTAACTGGATTGCAAACTGCCTGGCCTTGACAGAGGTCTGTAATAAAATGCATCACATTTAAAAGCAACTTATAGGAAACAATTCCAGCAAGGCCACATGAAAAATTTCAAAGCATCCCACACCATGATCTTGCAAAGGCACAAACTCCACGCTTCACTTAGATTTGAGTCCAATAGCACCTTAGAGACCGACACAATTTTCAGAGAATACATTTTTGAGAGTCAAAGCTCCCTTCATCAGAGGCTGACAGATTTCCATTGCATGTGGCTGAATGTGGTGCTTTCCATGAAGGTCATTCCAGAGGGCAGCGAGGTTGGTCTGCAGTAGAACAGCTAGATTCAGGTCCAGGAGCACCTTAGAGACCAACAAGATATTTAGGTCATGAGCTTTTGAGAGTGAAAACTCTCTTCATCAGAGGTTGATGGATTCCAACTCCATGTGGCTGAATGGGATGCCTTCTACAAAGAGAGTTCCAGAGGGCAGCCATATTGGTCTGTGGTAGAACAGCTAGATTCCAGTCCAGTGCAACCTTGGAGCCCAACAAGATATTTGAGATATGACCTTTCAAGAGTCATAGGACCTTCACCAGGATCCCCTTTGTAATTGTCATGGCACTGCTGACCTGCAAAAAAACTCCCTTCCATCAACAACTAAGACAAATCTTAGTTAGATTTGTCTCTGAGGTGGTTTTGCAAACTTGAGGTAGGCTCTTTGATCCTGAAATTAAAGCTAGTCATATTAGGAAGTATATTGGATTGTCATTTCCATGGCCTGGATCCCAGCATTCTGTTCTGCTCACTGTCATGTCTTCCTCCAGTACAAGGAGCCTGTCATTATTTATTTATTTATTTATTTATTTATTTATTTATTTATTTATTTATTTATTTATTACTTTCCATTTATATCCCGCCCTCTCCGCAAGCGGACTCAGGGTGGCTTACAACATCATAAAAACAATCAATTCAATAAAACATATAAAACCATAATTTACTTATATCAATTTTAAAAATGTCTTTTCCTCCATTGGAAAGGGCTTTCACTCTCATGAAACACTCCTTGAATTGGAGGAAAGCTCTAAGCAGACTGGTAGGGTCCAAGCCCATATATCTCAATGGGATATGCATTTCTGCACAGCTCCTCCCCACTGCCCAAATGGAATGTAAACATCAGAGATTTCATTCCTTACTCAAGGGAGCCTCTCTCCCCAAATTCAAGGCAGAAAAGTGGAAAGAATCTCTGTTCCAGAGCCAGTCTGATGCTGTGGTTAAGAGTGGCTGACTCTAATCTGGAGAACTGGGTTTGATTCCCTACTCCTCCACACACAGCTGCTGGGTGACCTTGGGTCAGTTACAGGTTCTCTCAGAGTTCTTCTCTCAAGAGCAGTTTTTGAAAGAGCTCCACCTACCTCACAGGGTGTCTGTTGCAGGGAGAGAAAAGGAAGGAGATTGTAAAGTGCTCTGTGAGTCTGAGTGAAGGGTGGGGTATAAATCCAATCTCCTCCTCTTCTTCTTCCTAAGGCAAGTAAACCACTCATAGAGGGTATAGGTTGGTATATGAATGAGTTTTTACCCTCCTTCCCCAGGATCCTCAGGTGGGGGGGAGGATGGTCTCAAAAACAGAGTGGGCCAGGGGAAGCTGCTGCTTTCTATTCCTTTCAGTATGTTTCTCCTGCTGCACCTCATTGGATGTCTTTTGCAGCTTTTTGAACCTTCAGTTGGTCCAAGCACCATTCCTCATTCTGCAGCAGCAAGCTGAACACAAGAGTAAGCTTGTAACTGTCCCATGTTTATCAAGAGGTAAATCTCAGAAACAGGGTGGAGGGAACAATAATAAGAAACATGAATATGCACCCAGGAGCATCTCAAAATCAAGTCAGATTCTGATATGGAAGATTGGGCACAGCCAAAACAAATGATATTATAAGACCTTCAATGATTTGCATCCAGTACTTGCAGAATTGCTTTCATATATATGATCTGGTGCATTTATGAAACAATTTGATTAATCCATGTCTGTGGACAACCATTATTCAGATGGATGCTTCCCCCAGGTTTTTTAGTGTTCCCCATCATTCCTCCTCTGTTCTATTCCATGTGATTTAGACAGGCATAAGTCCTATGGAATGTTAGCAGGGTTTTCATTAAAGTCAGTGTTTGAGTGTTGTGCTGAATCAGGGCCTCCCTCTTGAATTTTAAAGCAGCGTGTTTGCACTTCAGCTCAGAAGAATTGTTAAAAAGTGCCCCAGGATACAGGATGAAAGCTGGCAGCTCCGAAATGTGCATTAAAAATGTGCCTTTAATTGAATGCTATGTCAATTGCCTTGCTTCCTGTTAGATACAACACCTGAACTAGCTAATGCTAATGCTTTGATCTTTAGATAGCATTACAACATACCTGCAATTATTTTTGTAGAACATGAATTTTTGCACAATGCCTTTTAAGTTGACATGCCATTTCCAGATCTTCTGCTTGGAAAAACAAAAACCAGTTATTTTCTGTCATGTTTTCCTAATATGAATGAATATTTTTTTCCTAATGAATCAAAACAACAGTGAACACAGAAAATGCCATTTTCATGTGAATCATCAATCAAAGCGCTTCAGAAATTTGGACTGTGGCTTCCTGTCTTATGATCTGCTCTCAGATGTGCAAATTACTTATCTTAAGACTTGAATGTTGTCGTATTTTCATCAGAGTAAGTGCAACAAAGGAAAATGGGAAATAACAATTGCTAGCATGTTGAATCAAACACATTAATGAAAACATGTTGCCTTACTAGCATCTGTCCAATTAGAAAAATACTTAAATGTGTATAAAAATGGCTTTATAATCACTGCTTCTCCCACCAGCATGAGCTATCTTGCTGTATATCAGCTGCATACTATAGTATATTGTTCAAATGCAGACATTTCCTACAAGAAGAACTGAGGGAAATTTGCATTTGTTTGTAGCACTAGTTATACTTTGCTTTGCAGAGAATGTTAACTGGAAAATTGGTCTCTCTTATAGTGCTGCTGTGTCACACTGACATTTTAAAAAAGAAATTAAGTACAGATGCTGAAGAAGTCATCTGGATTAGAAGTATTTTTTCTTGATATGCAAAAGTGAATTGATAAGATATTGGACAGGCATATAAATTGCTTCTGCAGGAGAGGGGGGGGAAACTATCCACAAAGGCTGAAGAAAATCAATATGGATAGAAATGCAATATTTGAACATGAATCTTAATCGTTAATCATCTGTCTTCAGACCATAATACACTGTTCAAACGCCTTTATATTTTGCCATATTTTTATTTTTGCCTTTCAGTGCTGTAAAGATTTGAGGGGGTTTTTTTAAACAGTTTCAAGAAAGGGTTGTGTTTAAATAATGGCATTTTCATTCTGTAGCTAACGATATTTACAGCCTCTATTTTAATCTTGGTTTACATCTGAACAGCAGAACTGTAGCCACACAATTTGGTTTTTCGCAGGGCTTTTTTAGCAGAAAAAGCCCAGCAGGAACTCATTTGCATATTAGGCCACACCCCGATGTCACCATTGTTTCACATAGGGCTTTTTTGTCGAAAAAGCCTAGCAGGAATTTATTTACATATTAGGCCCCCCCCCGGCACCAAGTCAGCCGGAACTGCGTTTTTTGTGGCCTGCAAGATTCATGTGTTATTGCCAGAACCCTCTACATAAAAAGCATAGAATAGCTACCCTTCCGTTAACCCTCAACCAGATGTCGTGGGAGACTCCATCTTGAATCATACCACAGAATCATAGTGGGAATCAAGTGAAATAAAATGTCATTTCACAATGAGACAGCTGGGTCTCCATGACAAATGGTCAAACCTTTTAATCAAGGACATCTCTTGTGGCCTCATGGCATCTCCCCACACCAAAACAAAATGAAGGACTGGTGCTGGTAGCATAATCACCTCCCCTTTCATTTTCCTCAAGAACACCCCTTGCAATACAGACCTGCTGATTAAGCTGATCGAGTTCAACAAGCAAACCTGTCCCATCAGCAGTCTACATGGAGTAATTCAATTCCCCTGAAAATCTGGTTCCTGCCACAACTAGAAAAAGAGTGTGAATTTTAAGTTTAAAAGAAAAGTTTTGCTCAATCAGCTCAGTTTTCTTCTAGACTGTTTCCCCATTACTGGTACATGAGATAAATTCCAGCAGATTCAGATCTTATCCAAACTCCTCCTGTACCATGAGAACTTCAGGACTTTCCCTCTGCATCTCTTGAGTACATTCATCCTCTGAAACAGGCAACAAACACATCTCTCCCCCTCCTCTGTCCTTCTCCCTTTCCCTTTTTTCTCATCCACCAATTTTTGCTCTCAGCCCAGTTCTTCCACATCCCTGAACTTCTCTCTCTCATTCTTTTCACTCAGAGCCTCACTCCAGTAACTCCCCAGGTGTCCTTTTTTTCTGCCAACAACCTGTTACCCCTTTTGCTCCTAGACTCAGCACCACATATCTTCTTTCTTGACTGAACTTCAAAACTCTACATCTTTCTGCAACATTCTGCATCTTTTCATGTGCCCTTCTCTCACACCTCACTTTAAGTTCATCTCTTTCCTTCCCAATCTGCAACAGCTCTTCTTCCTTTGTGTTCTTTCTCTCTCTCTGGGACATAACAAACACATCCATGGTTATGTTCAGCTTAAAACTAGCTGTGGGTGGACACATCTATCTTAATGTGCCTACTTCCAGTAGAAACATAGTGATTTTCTTTCATTCTCCGCCTGCATTCCCTGATTTATCAGTTTTCTATTATGTTCCTCTTTTTCAGTATATTTTATTGCATTTCCTTCTTGATTTTCCCTTCAATTTCTCTAATTTCATGATAAGTGAAATCTAGTTCAGTTGAAATGTTGGCTCTCCACAACCATTTCCCTCAAAATATCCTCCTGTGAATCTACACAGACTATGAATTCCATACCAAGGTTGAGAGGTTCATGTTTAAAGGCTACATATGTGAATCTCCCCTTCTCCACTAGCAAGATGGCAAACCTGTGGTGATGGAAAGTGTCATCAATTCACAGCCAACATATGGCAACCCTGTCGGATTTTCAAGGCAAGAGATGTGCAGAAGTGGCTTGCTATTGCCTGCCTCTGTGTAGCAACCCTGCACTTACTTGGTGGCCTCCCATCCAAATACTAACCAGGTCTGACCCTGCTTAGCTTCCAAACATCTGACAAGATCAGGCTAGCCTGGACCATCCAGGTGAGGGCAGCAACCTTTTTCATCCTCTTGTTTGTGGTTCAGAACAAGAAGGCTGATTACCTTTTTTTCTCCAGGCCAGTTTTGCCAGCGATCCTGGAGGGTTTTATTATTATTATTGCCATTTTCTGGGCAAGGAGTAGGTGCCACTTGTGTGTGTAGGGAGGTATTTGTGCGTTTCCTGCATTGTGCAGGGGATTGGACTAGATGACCCTGGAGGTGCCTTCCAACTCTATGATTCTATGAACCCTTGAGTGCCCACCATACATTTGAGAGCCAGTTTGGTGTAGTGGTTAAGACTGGCAGACTCTAATCTGGAGAACCAGGTTTGATTTCTCCTCCTCCACATGCAGCCAACTTGGTGACCTTGGATCAGTCATAAGTTCTCTCACAGCTGTTCTTTCAAGAGCAGTTGTCTCAGAGCTCTCTCAGCCACACCTACCTCACAGGGTGTCTACTGTGGGAAGAGGAAGGGAAGGAGATTGTAAGCCACTCTGAGTGAAGGGCGAGGTATAAATCCAATCTCTTCTTCTTTGACATGTCTTATCATGTCTTTGGCCCAATACAAAAGTTTTGCTTGCATGGTTTAGATACATTCTGACAGAATGAGCAGCATATTGGAAAAATGGGACTTGCAAAACAGCAGGCAGCACAGGCATGATGTGAAAGAAGGGAGGTTCAAGTCCTAAGCAAGTCCAGCCGAAATATCATGTAAAATCATAGGGCAGAGCTGGACTTTTTTTGTAGCAGAAACTTATTTGCATATTCGGCCACACACCCCTGATGTAGCCAATTCTCCAAGAGTTTACAGCAGGCCCTGTAAGAAGAGCCCTGTAAGCTCTTGGAGGATTGGCTACATCAGGAGTGGGTGGCCTAATATGCAAAGGAGTTCCTGTTACAAAAAGGGCCTTGGGCGGAGGGAATGTTAGTTATTGGCAGTAAGTAAGTAAACAAGGAAGGGAGGTTTTGAGAGTTGGGGGTGAAGATCTAGAGAACCAAGGGGCTATTTGTTTGCTAGCTGTAGAGTATTCCACAACCTATGACAGGTTGTATTTTATATGGATATAGGACATTGCTATTTTGGGCTTCTGCTGCCATGGTGGCCTGGGAATCTCTTGCAGGGGGGACACAAAGAGTCCAGAAGCTTTATGGGAAGTAGACTGCATTTCATGTAGTGACTTGAATTAACCATTCAGTTCTTTGGCTTCAGGCTTCTAGCTGACAATTAGGCCTTTCCACTGAGACAAATGCTCCAGATAGATGAGAAAACATGTGGCTTGTGTTTGTTAGTCTCTGATGAAAGCTTTGTTTCTCTCCCCACCCCCCACCCCTCGCCCTGAGAGAAAAGACTTAAACACAGAAATTTAAAAAGGAAACTCATTCCAGCCATGATTTTGCAAACATTCACTTAAGAACATTTGTTCATTTAACTGGATGGGAGTGCTGGTGGGAATCAAGAGGAATTGCCTCAGTGAGCAATTCTCAGCCATGGCCTTTCAAGTGTGAAAGCAGTTTCCCCTGGAGGCCTGTGGCAATTGCTGGGGGAGGGGAGAAGGGGGGGGGAGAGAACTGAACATTTCCTCAGACCATTTTTCCTATGCATGTGCGCGCCCATGCAAAAGTATATCCCTTATTATAGAATAACCTTTTATCGAACTAGTCTGGACAGCAGTCTTGCATTGTCCTTTTCCCTACTTTCTGCTAAACTTCCCTATTCTACTCTGTCATGATGAATAATACCTAACATTACTTGACACTTTACAATAGCCAAAGCACTTACCACACATTGTTATTTCACTGCCTAGCAGTGCAATCCTACCTTCCAAGTCCCTTGAAGGAAATGGGCTTAGAAGGGTATAACTCTGCCTAGCACTGCACTCTAAAATGGGTGGTTGAGTTCACATGATGTTCAACTTGCTAGAAAGGATAACCAAGGGCTGCTTCACACGTTGGCTCCATCCTGATAAAACGAGGAGGAGGAAGAGGAGATTGGATTTATACCCCACCCTCCACTCAGAGTGGTTTACAATCTCCTTCTCTTCCTCTCCCTACAACAGACACCCTGTGAGGTAAGTGGGGCTGAGAGAGCTCTCAGAGAACTGCTCTTGAGAGAGCAGCTCTGAGAGAACTTATGACTGAATTGGTTCCAGCCTGTGGCGTTCCACTGGCTCTTGAGGTATAACTTTAAAAAAAAATGCTGTACAGTTTCCTGCCACATAAATATACACTGGAACAGATACAGGAATCTGTTTCAAATATGATGACATACAACCAGGGCTTTTTGTGTAGAAAAAGCTCAGCAGGAACTCATTTGTATATTAGGCCACACCCCCTGATGCCAAGCCAGCTGGGACTGTGTTCTTGTGTGTTCCTGCTCAAAGAAAGCCCTGCATACAACTCCTCTGATCTGTTTCCTCCTCCTTAAATCACCCAGTGGAGCTACTATTAGCTGTGTTTGTGAAATCATATACCACTTTTAGGATAAATCCATGTGTTCCCTGAGATACCCACAGGTTTCTTCAGCAGGACCAATAGGGGTCCCTGGGACTGTTTCAGGCTCAGAAAATTGGGGGGGGGGGATAGGCTGAAGCCCCTTCTCCACAAGTACCATGGGGAGAACTCACAACTGATATGTAATTGTGTTATGTCTGACATAGGGTGGGGCTCTGGACACGTGACCAAGCCTTGAATTCAGCAAGAGCTCACAGTAGCACAGCTCCTGAACCTTTTTGAGGGTTCCCCTCCTTCTCCCCACCTACCTACCTTGTCCATTGAATAGTAGGTGCAGCTGCATAACAATCGCTGGATGAGCTCCACCACCTATTTCCCCACAAAACGACCCCTGCATGTGACAGTGATTTTCTCAAGTGTAATGTAGATAAGATTAACTTTCACTGGAATCTAACCTCCTCCCTATAATGTTCCTGGTATAAAAAGTTTGGGCAATGCAGATCAGTCGCCTACCTATGTTCTTGGTGATGTATCATAGCACTCATTTCTAGGCACCACAGTCTCACAATTTAGCACAGCAATAGTGGCCCAATAACAGGCAAAAGGGAGGCAAAACATCTGCATTTATTGCCAAGCAATCTTATGATACCAGAAGAAGAGAGGCAATCTTAGTGACTGATGAAAACATTTATTTTATGATGAGCTGTGGGATCCTGGCATTTGCACATGTGCCTTTTATAAGAAAATGGTGCTTCAGGAGAACAATTTGGCTGAGATTAATCCTGTTGAAATCCGAGTGAGTCAGTGGGAGCTTCCATTTTCATAGTGTGCTACAGAAACAGAAAACATCTCTTCCCTCCACCACAGTCACACGTCGGTGAACTCAAGCATTTCTTGGCACTGTTGTATGGATATGATAGACTTTGTGCCATGCAGAAGACATGGCTGCTTTCTGAATACATGCAGAAGGTAAATGTTTTAGATCTGGGTCCCCCCCCCCCTCCACCCTTTTAACTTGTAGTCTGGTACTGATTTGCTCCATTCCAAATGAATTTCCCAAGAGCTGGCATCTCAGCCAAGCACTGTGTTTACATAATGATAAGGGTGTAAACTGCTCGCTGGAGGCTTTTTGCTTGTTGTTAAAGGTTGACGGCTACCTTATTGGTTGTCAGAAAGATTCGGCTGTAGAAACTGTGTGGTGACGGCAGCTGTGTGCAAAGACATCCTCAGCTAATTTGTGCAACTGGCGGAGCAGAAGGCGTGCTCCACTTTTCTTCATCAAGCAGTCCCTGGGAGTTCGCATGCCAAGTGGCTCTGGCTTTGCCTTTAAGTGTTTCTGAAAAAAAATTAAGCCATGGTTTTAAATGATCACTTTGTGCATCTGTCTTCGGTGAGTGGTAGGGGCACCAGAAGCAGCTATAACAAGGTCAGTTTGTGGAGGCTCAAGACTTTTATTTCCCTTGGAGGCTTATGATATTTTTCTAACATGCTTATTTACAACATATTGACCACATCTGCAGATGAATGGTTGTTATATTATTGTTGTGCTACAGCAGTCATGAGCAACTGGGTTTTCTGGTGTGGATAAGACAATTCAGGAAGATGACGATTCCTAGCAAGCAACAGTAGTCCAATTTCCAACCACATCTAGATGTGTAATTTCCTGCCTTTCCCCAAGGAGATCATGGCAGCTCTCATGGGCTTCCACTTTTATCTCCACCAGCCACCCCCTCAAGTATATTAGTCTGAATGGGCCTCATTTTGGCAGGAGGTCACAGGAGCGGAGCTCTGGAACCTCTAAATATTGTGTTCTTTCTTTCTTAAACCTCCCCCCAAAAATACTTGCTTCTGGGCTCTGTTGTTCAACCCCCCTGTGAGAATTTTGCTAAACTCTAAGATTTGACAAACTATCTAATATTTCCCCCTCCCCCTCAAAAGGGAAAATAACCAAAACATATAAAGCAGACAGAAGGAAATCTTCATCATGCCACTGTGGCCACATAGGAGAAAGTAATTTTAAAAGTATGATGGGAGTAAGGTTTTATTATGGCAATTATAATTCAGGATGCATTATGAGAATCGATCTCCATATATAGGGAATACTGAAGTGCCCAGGAGACATTTCCCTCCCCCCCTCCCCGTTTCTGGCGACTCTGAAGCGAGGGATTGGCGTCTCTACTCACGAGTTGCTGCCATTTTTTTCAAAGTAACACAGATACACCATCCCAAGAGGAAGCCTTTTAATTGGAGACTGAAGCCGCTGGAGGTGGAAAGTCACATGGTGGCTGTGGGGGCGGGGCTTCCCCCCACCAGCCAGCTAACTGAGGGCAGGAAGGAGCCTGGGAAAGAGGGAGAACCCTTGCTGGGACCTGGGGATCAGCAAGCCTAGTTGGGAGAGCATTGCACTAAGTTGGAGCCACCACTGAAAAGGCTCTGTTTGTGGCCAAAGCCAGGTCAATACTCCTTGGTTCCAGAATTCACAATGTGTTGTTATTAGAAGAGCATAATGCTCTTTGGGATATGCCAGGAGAGGCAGTCTTGCAGATATGTTGATCTCAGACTGCATAGGGCTTTGAAGATTACAACCAGCACTCTGAACTTGATCTGGTACTCAATCTGGAGCCAGTGCAGCTAGTTGGATATATGCTCTAATGGAGTACCTGTAAGGACCCATATCCTGGATCACTTGAAGTTTGTGGGTCAGTTTCAAGGTGAGGCCTGTGTAGAGTGAGTTACGGTAAGCCTGGAGGTGACCATTGCATGGATCACTGTGACTGGGTCATGGAAAGACAGGAAAGGGGCTGATTGCCTGACTTGGCATACATAGAAAAACACCAGCCTGGCAGTATTTGTGAAAGGGTTGCACCATTGGTGCTTGTGACCGGAGTTGCACCATTGGTGCTTGTGTTAATGGAACATTGTCCATAGTTGAGATGTGAATACCCAATCCTAAGCCTCCCTTGTCCAGCCACAGGACTTCTGTTAGGAGGGACTTCTGTGCTTGATGTTGTCCTATTGTGTAGTAAGAGAAGATGCATGATATGACATTATAGTACTCAGAATTACTCTCGTCCTTTTTAATCCACATTATTGGTTACATCTTGCAGAGAGGGCAGGAACCTTTTGAGCATGCTGATGTCCGGTCACAAGTAATCTTGTAATGTGTGTTTACTTGATGTGGAGGGGGGATGGAAAGGAAACATTGGATTGCTATTCTCAACAACAAATGTGTATCTTGCAAGTCACCATCTTTGGCCCTCCAATAGCTGATGTCCTTACAAGTGTGAGTCATTTTATTGCTGCATGAGCAAATAATTCTCTTTATTTATTTATAGTAACAAAGGGGACATGTAGAATGACTCATTTCATGGATCCTGTTGTATCAAGTTGCCAATTGATGGCAATAAAAAAATAAATTTCCATGAATATAAGTTTGGAGAAACTAGAAGATAGCACTGCAGCTATGTTTTAAGTGTCATTATCTGTTACAGTAAAATGTTCTTATTTATAGCAAATCTCCTAACCAAATGATTAGTGGGAGAGATATACCTGTTTATATCTGATTTAAATCAGAGAGCTTCTTTAACTCAAAGCCCATCTGAGAGATAGTATTTTACACTTATGCTAACCACAGCGTTAACTGCAAATCTATGAAAACATTTATTTCATTAGAATATGTAATTATATCAGCACTAGTAATTTTGCATGCCCCAAAGCATTAAAAATTAAAAAGAGCCTGCTGTTTTCCTCCCAACACTTATGAACTGCATGTTAATCATAGGCAGAAAACATTGCAAAACATGTATTGTTTCTTTGCTTCCCTGATTTCAAAATGCATTTCTTGAAACATCTTGAATTCTTCAGGCAGGTAAATGCAGTGTTAAACTGGCACCATCCATGTAGAAAGACTTTACACGTTTGTATTTGTGCTACCCGTTCATATCACCAGAGCTGCTGAAGAATTTAAAGGCATGTTACATACATACTAACTTTTCCCTCAGCAAGAGAAAAAATTAAAAATGCAGCTTATTCATAGTCTGTGTGAAAGTGGAAAGGAAGAAAAGCTTCTATGTTACAACTTACAAATTTAGTTCCCAACTTGAACTTGTGACTGTATATGGCCCTATTATGGCCCAAATGCTACCATTCATTCTCCCTCCTTGATAAAGCAGCAGGTTAGAAGCACCAAGATGACCAGTGGGTATAGCCATCCGTAAGCATGCCGGAGACAGCAATCAGGGGGGATAGTAAGCATCCCAGCTTATAGTAGCATTTAGTATTGGACAGTGGGCTATGTATGACATTTCATCTTTGATGCTTGCCAAAATAAAAACAAATCTCAAGATGATATATCACACCAAAAACACATTTCCAACGAGTAAGAGTTCAGTAGCACTTTAAGACAAAAGAGAGGGCTTTTTCTTCTGTGTATCTGTGGAGAAAAAGAGAATAGAAAATTAAGTTGTACCGGTCATAGATGAAAATTGAAATATATTCCATTCCTTCCCCCTTCTCTTTTTAAAAATGGTTTGTCTCCATTCAATTTTCTGTGTATTTTCTTTTATGTATTTTGTTTAAAATCTTAATCAAAATTAATTATGCAAGGAAAAAAAACCTAATAAAATTTGTAGTAGATGAGCTTTTGTGAGTCAATGCTCACTTCTTCAGCAGTGAGCAGTGACTCACGAAAGTTCATACCCTACCACAAATTTTGTTAGTCTTTAAGGTGCTACTGGACTCATACATTTCAAATGAAATGTGATGAAAACAAGGCTTTTTTGTAGCAGGAACTCCTTTGCATATTAGGCCACATCCCCCTGATGTAGCCAATCCTCCAAGAGCTTATAGTAGGCCCTGTAATAAGAGCTCTGTAAGCTCTTGGAGAATTGGCTACATCAGGGGTGTGTGGCCTAATATGCAAAGGAATTCCTGCTACAAAAAAGCCCTGGATGAAAATATTCAAAAAAGCAAATTTTAGGAAAAACTTGGACATGTGGGCAGATTTTTGAATACTGACAATTTTTATGGCTGTTTTAGGACCCAAAACATACATGCATCTAATTATTTATTCATTTGGGCATTTCTGTGTTTCTTTCCTCCCCAAAAGGATCTGTAGCAGTTTCTAGAAATTTCCAAAACTTTATCACCCTTACCTAGATAGCCAAGACTAGTCTGATCTTGTCAGATCTCAGAAGCTAAGCAGGGTAGGCCCTGGTCAGTATTTGGATGGGAGACCTCCAAGGAATACCAAGGTCATGATGCAGAGGCTGGCAATGGCAAACCATTGCTTGAAAACCCTACAGGATCAGTCAGCTATAACCTGATGGTACTTTCTGCCCCTATAATTTAAATAAGACAAAGGAAACAAACACACAAGGGGATGATACTCATTTGCTAGTTTGGTCAATGTAGGCCCCAGGCTGTGAGGCGCAGCCAAAAAGTCATGGGCCACGATCCCTTTGGCTCTTGCCTGACGGTGCACACCTCTCTAGCCTTGAGAAGAAGAAGAAGAAGATATTGAATATTATACCCTGCCTTTCACTCTGAATTGCAGCGTCTCAGAGCAGCTTACAATCTCCTTTACCTTCCTCCCTCACAACAGACACCCTGTGAGGTAGGTGGGGCTGAGAGAGCTCTCACAGAAGCTGCCTTTTCAAGGACAGCTCTGTGAGAGCTATGGCTGACCCAAGGCCATTCCAGCAGCTGCAAGTGGAGGAGTGGGGAATCAAACCCAGTTCTCCCAGATAAGAGTCTGCACACTTAACCACTACACCAAACTAGTTCTGGTAAGTAAGACCCATTGTGGTGTAGCAGTTAGAGTGCTGGACTACGATCTGGAAGACCTATGTTTGGATCTCTACTCTGCCATAGAAGTTGCTGGGTGGCCTTGGGTCAGTCACTCAGTCTAACCTACCTAATAGGGTTGTTGTAAGGATACAGTGGAGGGATGGAGAAATGCTTAAGCTGCTTTGGGTCCCCATAAGGCAGGATATAAATGAAGCAAATAAGTAAAAATAAATATATGCAAGGAGAAGAGGAGACAAATTGACCACAGTCACATACACTAAATAATGCACTTTCAATCCACTTTCAATGCACTTTCCAATTGGATTTTACTGTGTGGAATGGCAAAATCCAAAGTGATTGGAAAGTGAACTGAAAATGGATTGAAATTGTATTATTAAGTGTGTGTGATTGCAGCCAAAGTCCGCCCAGATGGTACTCAGCAAGCCAGCGGCCTCTTCCCAACCTCCTCCCCTGTCCCTCTGCTGCTCATTTTTCACTTTGGTGAATAGTTGCTCTACGGATCACAGATATGGAATTCCCTCCTCTCCCATGCTGGAGCATAACTTTCCCTCTCCACCCTGGAGCAATAATACTCCGCCGCCCCTTAATTTTTTTTCTTTTTTTTGAAAAATGAGTTGCTTATTGGAGCTGCATTCCCGAAGGCATTATACCTTTCGATTTACCCCTTCCCTCCACTTGTCCTAAGGGAAAATAATTACAATGCAACATCATTTCCCAACAGCTATTCATAAAGCATAAAAGCGACAAGGGAGAATATAAATATATTCATGAATTAGCGCTATTAAAATTCTATCTGCATTAGATGGGAATAAATTGCAGATATCACACCCCCACCACCCCCGCAGCTGCAGGCCACTATAGTCAGTGATGGGAAGCAACGAAAAGGGCAGCAAGAGGAAGAATGTCTCGAATTCAGAAGGTCCCGGGAAGGGGGAGGGAAAGCTGGGAATCAGAATAATGAACAGTCCATATGTTTGCTGTAAGGAAAATCCTGTTCTCTTAGCATCTTGCAAGCCATAAATGCTTACCTCCTTTATACCAGCTTATCTGTTTACCCTTCAGGCTAACCCCACCCTCCCCAAATCCCCTTTAGGAAGCACATGAACACGCATGAGGTGCCCTTATGCTGAGTGATGTTATTGATCTATCCAGGTCAGTATTGCCTACTCAGACCAGCAGTAGCTCTCCAGGGTCTCAGGTAGAAGGAAGTTTTTTGCATCATCTGTTTTGTGATCCTTTTAGCTGGGGACTGAAACTGTGACTTTCTGCATGCAAAGCAGATGCACCACCACTTGGCCATGGCCTAGGGATGTGCATTCGGTTCGGCCGAACCGTATTTACAGCCGAATCACCACTGATTCGGCTGTATACGGAATAGGCTGCAGCCGATCCCCATAGGCGCCCATTATACGGCAGCCGACTACGGCTCGCCGTATACTTACGAATGGCTATTCGGAAGTATAAGGCTGTCAATTCAAAAGGCGGGAAAGTAGCTTCTGCAGCCTCAAAGGAGCTGCTTGCTTACTTTCCCGCCTTTAGTTGCTTTTTCCCGCCTCTCCCATAGCCTCCCTGGGATCAGGGGGGGGAGGGGGAAGAGGAGCCCCAGTAGCCAATCCAAAGCATATATTTGCAAAATGCATTGCAAATGCATGCTTTGCAGGGCTTTTTAAGGAGTCTTCCTTCCTGGCTGGACTCCTCCATTGCTGCTGTGTGTGAGAGATTGTGCTGCTGCTGGCTGGCCCTTGGCTTCAGCTGCTGCCTGCTGCTCTCTCACTCAGCCTTACCAGACTTCCCTGGACTAGAGAAGACAAGGTAAGACAATCTTGGGGTTCTTGTTTTTATTTATTGTTGGTAAAAGGACTTTTTAAGACTTAGAGTCCCTTTACTTATCCAGATTTGGGCGGTGGTGGTGGGATAGCTTATTTGGGGTTAGGGGGTTAGGGGTTTCTGCTTGGGGAGGGGGCCTGGGGTGGGGTTTTTTTTGCCAATTTGCCCATATCTTAATTTAGTGAGAGGACTTTTAAAAGTGCAGTGTCCTTTTACTTCTCCTGATTTGGGTGGCTTGGATTTCTTGGGGTTAGGGTGAAGGGTTTTTTTGGGGGGGAGGGGTTGGCAAAGTTCCTGTATTGTTAAAAGTTAATTTTTTTACTGTTTTAAAAGTATTCAGTGTTTGATTTGTTGCTGCTGTGTTGTGCTGCTGCTGTTACTCTTCTCTTTGGGTTCTTGGGGGGGGGTGCTGTTTGGCCTAATTTCCATTGTTTAAAAGGCCACTTTTGTCCCCCTTTTCCTGGTTCTGGTTTTAGGGGGGTGGGTGTTGTTGACTTATTTGGCCTGAGCTTTCTTGTTGTTGAAAAGGCCACTTTTTTAACACTTGGCCTTTTGTGATTCTGCTGGTTTTGTTTTGGTTTTTTTAAATTACCTCTGGTTGGTGTGGGGGTTGGCGAGGGTGTGTGTGGGCTGGGTCACTTTCTTGTTTTTATAGAGTAGATTGTGTGTTCTGTGGCAGGGAAGCTGGCACCTAAGTGAGAGACCCAGAACCAGCAGGTTTGTTGTGGTTGGCCAGCTCTCTCCGTGTTGTTTGGGGCAGGGCTGGAGAGCTGGCATCTGTAGATTGTGTGTTCTGTGGCAGGGAAGCTGGCACCTGGGTGAGAGACCCAGAGCCAGCAGGCTTGTTGTGGTTGGCCAGCTCTCCCCATGTTGTTTGGGGCAGGGCTGGAGAGCTGGCATCTGGGTTTGCTGCAGCCAGGTCTGCAGAGCAGACCTTGAGCAGATTGTGTTTTGTGTGACAGTGACATTGGCAACTGGGTTTATATTGCTTCCAGGCCTGCAGGGTTCATAGAGTAGATAGAGGGATGTAGTGCATTTGGGTCCTATAGAGATTCTCTGATGTGGTTAGGTTTGGCTTTGGGTGCCCCAGGAATTGGACCCCCTGGTCCAATTTTTTTTGGCCTTGTGGGTTTTGTGTGGGACA
The DNA here is from genome assembly GCF_032191835.1 of Heteronotia binoei. Lineage (NCBI taxonomy): Eukaryota > Metazoa > Chordata > Lepidosauria > Squamata > Gekkonidae > Heteronotia > Heteronotia binoei. The sequence goes on from NC_083226.1 coordinate 33,152,784, forward strand.
GTGCCCTGAAGCTGCACAGCAGTTTGGGGGGCTCTCCTCAAAACCCCCTGCTCCCCAGGGCCACTTTTCCCATGACAATTACAGTGAGGAAGTGGCTAATTGGGCTTTCCCCATCATTGTTGGCAACGGGCCTTTTGGGGAGCCCAAAGACAGAGACCCCCTGGCCCAATCTTTTTGGGACTTGGGGGGGTTGGAGGGGAGAGTCCCCTGCAGGTCCCCTGCAAATTTGGGGGCTCTCCCTCAAACCCCCTGCCCCCCAGTGAGTAGCCTCTAATTATGCCCTATGTTGCCATTGATTTCAATGGCCCATAGGGTATAATGATGGAATAGGGGCACCCTCTTTGGGTGCCCCTGGAATGGGATCCCCTGGCCCAATCTTTTTGGGACTTGGGGGGGTTGGAGGGGAGAGTCCCCTGCAGGTCCCCTGCAAATTTGGGGGCTCTCCCTCAAACCCCCTCCCCTCCATGCAGCTTCAAATATACCCTATTTGCCATTGATTTCAATGGCCCATAGGGTATAATAGGGCCGTATATTCGGTAATAGCCGCGCATCTACCGTATATTCAGCTATTCCGAATGCAGTATTCAGGAGTATACGGGGATTCTGAATCCCCCCCCCCCCCCGGTATACTTCCGAATCCGTGTAAAACCGAATTATTTTTTTTTGCACATCCCTATGGCCCCCTCCTTGGTGGCAGGTGAGGAAGGCAGCAAGCAGCCACCACTGTTGAGTGGGTAACTGAGGGAGGGGGACCCATGACCTTATATAAATGATGTCTTGGGTGGTAACATGCAAGCGGACGGCCCGTGAATGATGGGTAGCCATATGACCGGCCATGCTGGATACTAGTGGTGATTCAAAAGCCACTTTTATGCACAGTGACTTCTGAGTTGCTCCCTGCCCTGTGTTCACTTATGCAAAGTAGAAACCACTGGCAATATCATGGGTGCCCCTTCCTCTTGGTCACTGCTGAGCAGGATACTGTTGTTAAATATATTTATACCATACCTTCTCCCCAATGGGAACGCAAAGCAACTTACATCATTCTCCTCTTCTATGTGTTATCCTCACAACAACCCTGTGAGGAAGGTTAGGCTGATGGTATGACTGGTCCAAGGTCATCCAGCAAGTTTTCATGGCAAAGTGGGCATTCCAGACTGGGTCTCTGAGATACTAGTTTGATGCTCTAATCACTAAACTGCACTGGCTCAGGGATGCCACACTGTCATCAACACGTGATAAGGTGCCCTTGAACTCGGGACACATTCAGGTATGCACATACATTGGTCTTTGTGTCTACATTCAATGACTCTCAAATGAATGTACAAACAAGCTTTGCTGAAATTTATCATGCAGGAGGTGGGTAATATGAAAATCCTGTATATTACAAATTATGGCTGATTCTCAGATGTGAGTCATCATGTGATGTTGCAGTTATTGGGGGTTTGTGTGTGTGTGTGTGTGTGTGCATGGACACCTGGAAGTCATGGAAAAATTTGGTGACTGACCTCTACTGGAAGCCTGGACAATTTTCAGGGAGGTGTCTGAATAAAGCCTGCCCCTACCTCCCAACTGCTGGTATTCCAAGGAGGTCTCTCATCCAAGTACTTGCCAGAGTTGATCCTGCTTAGCTTCTGAGATCTGATGAGATCGGGCTTGCTTGGGCAATCCAGGTCATGGGTCTTATGTTGCGGTTACTGAGCAATGAACATACAAGTTATTTACTAATTTATGACAGTTTAAACCCGCCTTTCCCTCAAAGTGGCTTACCATGTTGTATAAACATACCGCTAAAAACACCCAACCAAAAACAGCATATAGCAGCATAGTTCAAATATTAATGTCAGACCAAGCCCAGAATCCTATAAGCCTTCTGGACACAGGTTCCTACATAACCCATCAGCAAAAAAAAATAATAAAAAAATGGTAAAGGTGCAAGCACCAGTCATTTTTGGCTCTGGGGTGACGTTGCTTTCACAAAGTTTTTACGGCAGACTGGGGTGGTTTGCCATTGCCTGCCCCAGTCATCTACACTTTCCCCCAGCAAGCTGGGTACTTATTTCCCCCAGCAAGCTGGGTACATTTACCCACTTCGGAAGGATGGAAGGCTGAGTCAACCTGGAGTGGCTACCTGAACCAGCTTCCACTGGGATTGAACTCGGGACGTGAGCAGAGGGCTCCGACTGCAGTACTGCAGCTTTACCACTCTGTGCCATGGGGCTCTTAATCAGCAAAACACATGCCGAAATAAGAGTTTTCAGTTGCCTTGGGAAAAATCATCAGGCGGAAGCTTTTCTGATAATTAAGGTGGTCTGTTTCACTATCTATATCTAGTCGATGTAGATCTAATTTGTCAGCCAGATGAAATTTTAGCAACCCGTGATTAGCTGGGCAAAGCAATCTCATTGGGCAGTTTTGAGAGAAACAGTCCACTAGAGATGAAGGTCTCAGACCATGAATGGCTTTCGAGGTAACAACCAGCACGTTGGACTGAGCCTGGAAACTGCAGCTTTTAAAACCAGTGTGAAAACTCAGATCCTCCCACTCCACCAAGGCCAGCCCTAGACTGTCTGCCACCCTAGGCAAGGCTAACTTCTGATGCCTCCCCCCCTGCTCTGATAATGCCACCGAGTCACATGGGGGCGGTCAATTTGGCACCTCCAGAAGGCTGGTGCCCTAGGCAATTTGCCTAGTGGCAGGGGTGGCCCTGCACTCCACAATGCAGAGTTTGAAGCCTTCCTCCAGCCTAGGGAGACTTCCTGAAACTTAAATAGCTCTTCTGTTGAAGAAAGAGCCACATAAGAACATAAGAGAAGCCATGTTAGATCAGGCCAATGGCCCATCCAGTCCAACACTCTGTGTCACACAGTGGCAATTTTTTTTGATGGACCTCTGCTCCATATTTTTATCTAACCCCCTCTTGAAGGTGGCTATGCTTGTGGCCGCCACCACCTCCTGTGGCAGTGAATTCCACATGTTAATCACCCCTTGGGTGAAGAAGTACTTCCTTTTATCCGTTTTAACCTGTCTGCTCAGCAATTTCATCGAATGCCCACGAGTTCTTGTATTGTGAGAAAGGGAGAAAAGTACTTCTTTCTCTACTTTCTTTATCCGATGCATTATCTTGTAAACCTCTATCATGTCACCCCGCAGTCGACGTTTCTCCAAGCTAAAGAGTCCCAAGCGTTTCAACCTTTCTTCATAGGGAAAGTGTTCCAGCCCCTTTAATCATTCTAGTTGCCCTTTTCTGGACTTTCTCTAATGCTATAATATCCTTTTTGAGGTGTGGCGACCAGAACTGCACACAGTACTCCAAATGAGACCGCACCATTGATTTATACAGGGGCATTATGATACTGGCTGATTTGTTTTCAATTCCCTTCCTAATAATTCCCAGCATGGCATTGGATGAAAGTATCTTAGGGTGGAAGAAGGATCCTTTGATCATGGTTGGATACACCTCTGTCTATCTGTCTCTGTCCCATTTGTATCCCATTCTTCTTTTTCAAGGAGCTCTGGACTGTGTCCATAATTCTTCCCCCACCAATTTTACCTCACAACAATTGGATATGACTGACCCAAGATCATCCAACAAGCTTTGTGAGTGAGCAGGATTTTTACCTGGCTCCCCACATCCTTATTTTGGCACTCTAAGCATTGCACCAAGTCTTTGAACTATCTTGCATTGTGCAGCGTATTGTGGACACCTTGAACAGTCCTTCCTGTTTTGCCTTGCAACCAACATGATCAAGAGACCTGCCATCTTCCTAGAGAATTGCAACCATTCCTGAAGTTAGAAAGAAAACGATCTGACAGAAAGCCATTACTGTCAAAACTGCAAGTGGCAACTACAGGAAGAGGAATATTGAATGTGTTGTCTCTTGTCAGGGGCCCCGACACACGAGCATTTTTACACCTTTACCCCCAATGACCAAAAGGGGGCACACTTAACCATGGGAGAGAATGTTCCTCTAACTGTGATTCATCAGTAGTCATAACAACTCAGTCCTTGAGTGGAAATCTTTAGCATTGCCTTAGCTTAAATTAAGTCGATCTGCAGAAGGTCATTTAAAGAAGCTTATTAAAAAGAAGCAGCTTTGCCTCCAAGTAATTAATCACTACTTGGAGATCTTAGAAATAAATTATCATTAGTGCTACATAATAAGGGGCCCTTAACTTTTTTTTTTTTTGCTGGGGGGACGGTACTGATTTTCTAGCATTTGCCTGAAGACTGAAACTTAAAACCAGTGGAACAATAATTACACAGAGAAGGGGAAATAATCTTGGGCCTGTCAGCATATGCTCAGTTTAATTTACTCTCACAGAGTTATGAAGAAGAAGATAGAAGATATTGGATTTATATCCCGCCCTCCACTCCGAAGAGTCTCATTGCGGCTCACAATCTCCTTTACCTTCCTCCCCCACAACAGACACCCTGTGAGGTGGGTGGGGCTGGAGAGGGCTCTCACAGCAGCTGCCTTTTCAAGGACAACCTCTGCCAGAGCTATGACGAACCCAAGGCCATGCTAGCAGGCGCAAGTGGAGGAGTGGGGAATCAAACCTGGTTCTCCCAAATAAGAGTCCGCACACTTAACCACTACACCAAACTGAGGAGAAAATGGAGACGGGGGAGACGTTTGTAAGCCACTTTGGTTCCCTCTTGAGGAGAAAGGTGGGTTATAAATGAAATAAATAAACAAGGAAGGTAATATTCTGGGATATGTTCATGCTGACTTGCTTGAATTGTCTGGAAATGTCCTTTTCCTTAGTACTAGGGTTGCTAGCCTCCAGGTGGGGCCTGGGGATCTCCCACTTTTACAACTGATCTCCAGCTGGCAGAAATCAGCTGCCCGGGGGAAAATGGCTGCTTTGAAGGGAAGACTCTATGGCATTGTACCATGCTGAGGCCCCTTCCCTCCCCAGACCCCACCCTCTCCCAGTTCCATCCCCAAAATCTCCAGGTGTTTTCCAATACAGACCTGGAAACCCTACTTAGTACCCAGGTTTCACTATAGTTTAACAGAACAAAGATATAATGCCTAGTAAAAAAAAAAAGTCTGAGAAATTTCAGAAGTAGCATGATTAAACAGTGTAAGTAGAACACTGCTGTATATAATAATGGCATTTATGGAACACTTTGACTTTGTGGTTCTAAGCAGAGCTAAACCCATCTAAGCACCTTGAAGACAACTGATATAGAAGAGTGTAACTCTCCTTAGGATTCACTGCAGAGTGTTCAGTTTGGTGTAGAGAGCCAGTTTGGTGTAGTGGTTAAGTGTACGGACTCTTATCTGGGAGAACCGGGTTTGATTCCCCACTCCTCCATTTGCACCTGCTGGAATGGCCTTGGGTCAGCCATAGCTCTGGCAGAGGTTGTCCTTGAAAGGGCAGCTGCTGTGAGAGCCCTCTCCAGCCCCACCCACCTCACAGGGTGTCTGTTGTGGGGGAGGAAGGTAAAGGAGATTGTGAGCCGCTCTGAGACTCTTCGGAGTGGAGGGCAGGATATAAATCCAATATCTTCTATCTTCTTCTTCTTCAAATGCTTCTTTGATGCTACCTCCATACTTCATACAATAACTGTAAGGCAAATGGGGATTGTTATACAGAAGATGCAGTGAGGGTGAGAGAGAATGGCTAAGTAATGCAATCGTAGCAGAAGTAAGATTTGAACCAGATTCTTCCTGGTTCACAACTCAAGTCTTTTCGGAATGTATTGCACAAACACTGACATCTACTGATCTCACACACATGATTTTATCTGCAGTTGTGCCCTGCATCCCATGTTCAAAAGCAAAGTACAATAGGACATTATTTCCCACTGTATTCGCTGTTGCCTTAATTGTGCATCATGCTCCCCCATTCAAACAGGCAGCACAGCACATTTGGTTTAACTGTGCAATATTAAACCATTATATGTTTTGTTCAGAATTGTGTATACATTATGTTTTGCTCATAATTTTGTCTAAATGACACAAAACTGCTGCCTGTTCAGCTTGATACTTACATTGCCGGAGCAAATTTGCAATTTTTACTTTGGGAGCAAAACGTCTTTGATATTTGTGCATTTTTTGGTAAACATGACGTGAAGTTTGTTTATGCTTTTTTTTCTGGAACAATAGCAGCTAAACTGTAAAAAGCAAACATTTAAAGAATAGTGTCAATTTAACTGATGTATATGATGTAATCTTGTGCACTCTTGAAGTGATGGATGGAAAATACTTGGGAGATTCAAAGCTTTCTGTGAGATTTGGATGCATAACGTCTTGAAGACATTTGTGAAAACTGGATGACAACTACTCAGTCCTATGTACACAGAAAACTTGACTTGTCTGTATCAAATTCAACGGAATTAATTTGTGCTTTCAGTTTTCTTAGTTGGGAAATCTTGCTCGTGCTGTCCTTCTTGTGTGTGCGTGGTTGTGACGGTCAATGCAGTATTTGTCATACAAAGGAAAAGTTCTAATACATCACAGGATTTTAAACCTCATTAACTAAATTGTCAAAACAAAAAAGTTAAAACAGCTGCCTTTCAGCTCCATATGATGTTGTTTGTTCAACTCAAGTTTGGACTCTCAGGGCAGAGCTTCTCTGGCACCCCTTGGTTTTCACTAAACTCTTGGCAACAAAACAATTTGTGATAAAGTAGCTACAGTTGACATCATCACTAAATGGAGTGGCTGGAATGAATGCTATCTTGACTCTTATTTTAAGGATAGAACTGAAAGTTTTCAATATTGGTGAAAATTAGCAAGTTCCCCAACAGAACACTTTTATGCACACAGGCCAGGTAGTAAATGTGCTTCTAAACATAGCTGGTACTCAAGCAAGAACACATTGCTGTTACTTATTTATTAAACATTTTCAAAGCATACACCACTTCACAGAAGAGCATCGGTGTGCACTTCTTTTTAATATCTCTCCATTCTGCATTAAGTGATATTTAAGAGATCAACATGCAACATTATTTCAGGTGAGAAAAGGAGTGGAATGAAAGTGGGCACATGGACATTAGGTGGTGTAAAACAAAATTTTGCATTTGTGCTAGAAACTGGAGTTGGATTCTTTCACAATGGAAACCTGGTGCTGCAAGCCGTGGCAGGATGGCTTAGGCTGAGTCGACTGAAGCTGAATCCGACAAAGACCCTGGGCGTTTTCGCACTCACCTTCAAGTGGTGCGACCACCCTCCTCACGCCGGCGGATCTGCAGGGATTTCGCACCAGAAGCGCTGGCGCACCCAAAAGAGCCGGCGACTTCCGTCGCGAAACCAGCTCAAACGTTTTCCTGCTTCTTGGCGGTTTCCGTTTGAGCTGGTTTCGCGACGGAAGTCGCCGGCTCTTTTGGGTGCGCCGGTGCTTCTGGTGCGAAATCCCTGCAGATCCGCCGGCGTGAGGAGGGTGGTCGCACCACTTGAAGGTGAGTGCGAAAACGCCCCCTCTGTCCTTTGTCTGGGTCCTGGCGGTCTGGGCAGGGAAATTCCCTTACTGGCTTTTGATGGGGCGCCACTGACAATAGTGTCCAAGGTCAGGAGCTTGGGGGTGCTGCTGGAGCTGTCCTTGTCAGTGGAGGCCCAGATAGCATTGCCAACTCTGCCCCTTTCCATCTCAGGCAGGTGAGGCAGTTAGTTCCCTTCCTCAAGTACTGCAACCTAGCAACTAGGCTGTAATCCATGCAATGGTCACCTTGAGACTGGACTACTGTAATGCCCTCTACATGGGGCTGCCCCTGTCTCAAACCTGGAAATTGCAGCTAGTGCAGAATGCAGTGGCTAGGCTGCTATTGGGGCTCCCCAAGTGGAAGAACATACAGCCAGGGCTGTGGGAACTGCACTGGCTGTCAATATTATACTGGATTTGCTACAAAGTGCTGGTTATCACCTTTAAAGACCTATATGGTTGAGGACCTGTTTACCTTAGGGACCGTCTCTCCCCACACATTCCCCAGAGGGTACTTAGATCTAGGACGCAAAATCTATTAATGATCCCTAAGCTGAGGGATCACTCAATGCACAGCAGCCAAGAAGGTCAGAGCGCCTGCTCCAGCTGCAATGCCACTGAGGATGTTCTCCACAGCTGAGAACGAAACGTCTGGAAGAAAAACTTTCTCCAGTAGAACACGGCACTTTAGCCCGAAAGATTCTACAAACCCTAATGATGTTACCAGCCGTGAAAACCTGAAATGTTCTGATTTTACTGGTTGTGAGCCACCCTGAGCCTGCTCCGGTGGGGAGGGCGGGATATAAATCTAATAAACTTAAACTTAACTCAGCATGTTAGGCAACCAAACCATAACTGGCTTCAGTGGGAAATGTATTTCTGGATGTAGCTTTCTCCTCCACATTGAGGGATCCTCCCTCCTACACTTCTGGCCAATCAGAGAAAACATCTTTGTATTCCTGACCATTAACATTCTCAGTTGCACATTGGACACAAGGAACATTCCTGCTAACAGAAGGGGGGGGGGTGGAATTGTCACTGATTGCCCTGTCCCGCTGCAAACCTGCAGTGTCCCCTTATTCTGTTCCTAGGAGACCCCAGAACAGTGTTTTAGGTAGCATTTAGGGTCTCAGCAGGAGAGGGGAGACAAAGAAGATTTACTTCACAGATGAAAATCTCTTCTGTGAGCAGGAATTTGCTGAAGGATCTGCGCTTATACTTCTATGCTCCTCTTCTTTATTTTCAATAGGTACAAGAAAAATCCCTCCCCCCCAACTCGTCTAACATGCATAGAGGTAACATAATGGCTGGGGCAAATTCTGTCTGTACAGAATCAGAAAGCAGTAGTACTACCAAGTTCAGTGCAATGATTGGCCAAAAGTGCTAATGCTATGCAAAGAAATGCTGATTGGGATTGCTAATTGCTGGACAGTTTAGAATATCTCTTTGGTCACTTGCTCCACTTATTGCCCCTCTTGCCTTGGGAAATGAAACCAGACAACCAGGCCCCAGAGTGACAGCTGTAACCAGAAGGCATCTGGTTGTTCCCAAATGTTGGAAATGCTTTTGTTTGAATCCAATGCATTGACTTCATTGCAAAGCAGAGTGTAGTTTGTGATTAGTAAATGTCTGGCTGCACATTCCAAGCTGACATAAAAAAAGAAATAGAATGAAGTGTACTTTATCCCTGGAACAGAAGATAGTGAGGTCTGGGTGAGGCTTCTCCCTTACAAGCCTTTTGGCTGCTAAGCACCCATTTTGCCTTGGCAATGAACCTTACGTTTCTATCCTTCCCAAACCTGTCAAGATGATGTATTCTGGTTTTCAGACAGACATCCCGGAGTGTCCTGACTTGAAAAGGCGATTATCCAGAAATCTGAGAAGATCCAAAGGACATCAGTTTGAATGCATAGGAGTCCTGAATATCTTAAAAGATCAAAGATGGGCAGTGAACAAAAGGGGAATAGAGTATCCTTTCAAGTATCATTATTCAGACCCTTTAAACAGCCCTGGTACAATCCAGTGGAGAATGACTGCTCTTACACTTTTGTATGCAAATTTCTTTGCCCTGCCCCTCCAGGGCTCATGACTGTTCCCAAGTCTTCCTGTACAACAGCATGAGACCAGAATTAGGTGGCAGGATCTGGAGAAGAGCAACATCATTTAACATTCACCAACGTTAATGTAGCTCCTTACATGTTAAAAAACAAATCTGTATAACAAGAAGTTAGTTGGCTAGACCGTTTCCTGCTAATGCACCACTTTTTATTGTACTCAGAGAGGCTTCCCCCCCCCCCAAAGTGAGGGTGATCATTTACAAAGGTACCTTTCCTCCACTTTCACAATGACATACTAAGCAGAGTGACACCTGTCAAAGTCAATATGCTTAGAAGAGGCGTGACATTACTAAGGATAGCTGATTTGAGTCCAGCAGCACCTCAAAAACAAACAAGATTTCCAGGGTATGCGCTGTTGAGACTCAAAACTCTCTTTGCCACATATTTGGCAGCTTTGAAAGCTTATGCCCTCAGAATCCTGTTGGTCTTCAAGATGTTATGGGACTTGAATCTTGCTCATCTACTGCAGGCTGACGTGGCTCCTGATCTGAAGGTACCGTCATTCTGAAGGGGTACAGTCCGCTTTACCACTTCAGGACTTTGCTGTATAAGCAGGCAAGGAATTCTGAAGGGGTACAGTCCGCTGTACCCCTTCAGAATCACTGTATCTCATGGAATATGCCCCTATCAGTAGAGGGGTTGTATTTCTTTTTGCACATCCAGTCCTTTCCTGAACATTTGCACTGCAGTCTGCAGCAGACAGTCCGCATCAAACCAAAGGATAAATCTTTCAACAGTGTAAGCCCCCACAGAGCAAAGCCAAAGGCTGGAACAAGAAATGCCCTTTCTGTGTGACTATAAAAACGTCAGTCTCCCCAAACTGGACTCTCCCAATAAATATTACTGCCACTGGAGAAACCAGCAACATTCCACATACACTACAGCATTGTCCTTGGTAGGTTAATTGCTGAAAAAGTACTTTTTAAAAACTCCATTCATTTGAATCTATATCAACCTGCACAACCTGTCACCCACCAAGCCAAAAACAGTGTATGTATCTTGAGACTGGTTGGACAGCTCTGTTTATTGCAATGCGAAGTAGGGATATGGAGTTATGATCAGATTGGAGGACCCTGTACTTTTCAATTGTTTGGGTACAAAAACAAAGAGAGAAACCAGGAACTAGCAAGTGAAGGCTTTTCATGGATTTGTAACCCTGATCTGGATAACCTAATCCTGTCAGAGCTTGGAAGCTCAGCAGTGTTGGCCCTGGTTGGGATTTAGATGAGAGATCACCAAGGAATACCAGGGTTGTGATGCAGAGGCAGGCAATGACAAATTACCTCTGAACATCTCTTGCCTTGAAAACCCTACCGGATCACTATAAGTCAGCTACAACTTAATGGCAAGAAAGAGGTCACTTTCCTTTCCCTTTCTCCTTGCCCTCCCTGTGACTATGGCACCAATTGTGATTTCATTCCCCAACGCACTCTGTGACGATGGCACCAACTGCAACTTTATTTTTAGGTAAAATTGCCATTTTTAGGTAAAATCATCGAGAGGGCAGTGGCGTTGCAGCTACAGAGATTTCTAGATGACGCTTCTGTCCTAGACCCGTGCCAGTCTGGCTTCCGACCGGGCCACGGGATGGAGACGGTCCTGGTCGCCTTGGTGGATGACCTCCAGCGGCAACTGGATCGAGGCGGTGCGGCAATACTGATGTTATTAGATCTGTCGGCTGCATTTGATACAGTCGACCATCAGTTGCTGATCCACCGGCTCGCCGACATAGGGGTTGAGGGGCTGGCCTTACAATGGCTTTCCTCCTTCCTCATGGGTCGGGGACAGAGGGTGGCGATTGGGGGTGAGCGATCCCAGAGGCGCACACTTGACTGTGGGGTGCCCCAGGGAGCAGTTCTCTCCCCGATGTTATTTAACATCTATATGTGCCCCCTCGCCCAGATTGCCCAGAGATTTGGGCTGGGTTGCCATCAATATGCAGATGACACCCAGCTCTATCTACTAATGGACGGCTGGCCCGCCTCCACCCCGGGGAACCTGGATCAGGCTTTGCGGGCTGTTGCAACGTGGCTTAGACTGAGTGGGCTGAAGTTAAATCCAGCGAAGACAGAGTTTCTCCATGTGGGTCGTGGCACTCTGGGGAAGGAAATATCCCTCCTGGCCTTTGACAGGGCGCCGCTGAAGACGGCGCAGCGGGTAAAGAGCCTGGGTGTTTTACTGGAGCCTTCACTATCAATGGAGGCCCAGATAACAGCCACTGCCAAGTCAGCATTCTTCCACCTGAGGCGGGCGAGGCAGTTGGCCCTTTCCTAGAGCGTCGGGACCTAGCAATGGTGATCCATGTGACGGTCACCTCAAGACTGGACTACTGTAACGCTCTCTACATGGGGCTGCCTCTGTACCGGACCCGGGAGCTGCAGCTAGTGCAGAATGCGGCGGCCAGGCTGTTACTTGGTCTCCCAAGATGGGAGCATATACGGCCAGGGCTGCGCGGACTGCACTGGCTGCCGATCGTATACCGGATCCAGTACAAAGTGCTGGTCATAACCTTTAAAGCCCTATATGGCCAAGGACTGACCTACCTGAGGGACCGTCTCTCCCCATATGAGCCCCAGAGAGCACTGAGGTCAGTGGGAAAAAACAGACTGAATATCCCTGGGCCAAAAGAAGTCAAACTTCAAAGCACCTGCACTCGGGCCTTTTCCGCTGCGGCCCCACAACTCTGGAATCAGCTCCCAGAGGAGGTGCGGGCCCTGCGGAACCTAGACCAGTTCCGCAGGGCCTGCAAGACTGTCCTCTTTAAACAGGCGTTCACCAATGACTAAATTAATGTTTACCGCCAGATTAATAATGTTTACCGCCAGTATCAGATCTAGGAATGTTTTAATCATTGATTGGTTTTAATGTGAATTTAATATGAATTTATTGTTTTATTATTGTGTTGTTCACCTTAAATGTTGTTAGCCGCCCTGAGCCTGCTTCGGCGGGGGAGGGCGGGATACAAATAAAATTTTACATTACATTACATTACATTTATTCCCCAAGATGCCATGAAACATCAGATGTGGTGAGTGAGGTGCTAGAGACAATGATTCACTTCCTTCAGTCTCCTGATGGCTGCCTGTATAGGGGCCTCCAAGATCACTCCCACCCACCTGGTCCAAGACCACTCCCACCTACCTGGTCTGTAACAGCAGCAGTTCCCTGATTGCAACAAAAATAATGAAAATGAAGGTCTGTAATAACTGCATTTGTATGCATCTGCATATGTATGTAAGTGCATATGTTCGTAAGTGTAATCAAGTTGTGACTGCCTTATGCTTATCAAGTTGTGACTGCCTTATGCTCACCCCAGCAAGGGGCTTTGAAGGCAAGTGAGAAGTAGAGGCGGTTTGTCATTGCCTTCCCCTACACAGCCTTTCTTGGTGGTCTCCCCTCCAAGTACTGACGCTGCTTAGCTTCTGAGATCTGTTGAGATTGGGCTATACCACGGTGCCTTCTCTCCTGTGTAATAACTACTGAAATGAAACACACACACACATAAATGAAACCAAATCAAACCTGCAAATGAAAGCAAGCAGCCCCCACCCCTGCTTATGTTTTGAGCCAAGCAGGTAATAGGAGTTTTATCAATTTTCTGACGGGCTGCCATCCATTTGATGGTGGGCCATGTTTGGCTTAGTAGATCACAAACTGTACAGGGCTGATTTTATGTGCATGATTAATCTACTTTGATATATATTAAAAGCAGGGCTTTTTAGTTTTTTTCCCCTCTGAGGGTTTTTTTTTTTTGTACTGCCTTAGAGACATCAAAGCAGGCATCTCTGGCTGCTTTCCCCAGCTTTGTCCAATTTGCTTTAATTTTGTAGTTAAAACTGCTGGAGAGTAGAAGCAGAGCACTGGGATCAGGATTTCTCCACCAAATACATGTGCTCCAGAAATCGTACATAACACATCAGATAGGATCTAGTATTTTAATACAGTAACCCAGTATGTAATCCCAATAACACTTTCCTCGAAGTAAGCCCCATCAAATAAAATGGGACTTACCTATGAGTAGGACTGCTAAAGATTGCTTCCTAGTCTCTTACCAAGGCAGTTCAGCCTTTGTTCACATTGCAGGTCCAAAACAGATGCTACGCTAAATATACAATTGCCCACCAAAACGTGTATAGTCCTCCTTCCATAATATCCGACAGAACTTTTTTATTTTCTGGATGCATATGCATGTGCCGTCAAGCCACAGCTCTGCCAAGGGGCCTTCAAGGCAAGTGAGAAACAGAGATAGTTTGCTATTGCCTTCCTCTGTAGGGCCTTCTTTGGTGGTCTCAAAGTATTGAGCCTCCTTATCTTCTGAGATCTGATGAGGACGGGCTATACCATCTTCCCTTCCATCTTGGTGCATACCGGAAAGAAAGACTGCGGGTTAACTGGAATCACATGTCACTGGCCTGACTTTTTGGAGTATTTATTGTCCACTCCGCACCAGTATATTGCATTAAACAGACACAACAATGGCCACATGGGGGCTGTTATATAGTATTCTGAACTAACATGGGACAAAGAGCTTTAATGAATGCACTTAATAATTTGTGGACTTCTAAGGGTGAGAAGGCTCTGACCTGCATGGCCCAGGCTAGCTTGATCTTGTCAGATCTCAGAAGCTAAGCAGGTTCATCCCTGATTAGTATTTGGATGGGAGGCCATCAAGAAAATCCAGGGTTGCTATGCAGAGGCAGTCAATGGCAAACCACCTCAAACATGTCTAAGCCTTGAAAACTCTATGGAGTCACCACTACTTGCATGTGACCTGATGGCACTTCACCACCATCAAAGAGGAGAAGTGTTTAATGTCTCCCAGAATTCTAACTAGGATATAAAAGGAGGCTTGTCTCATGTGTGCTGATAGAAAAAGTCTCAAAAAGTCCTCTTGGGATGAACTAGGCTCCACCAGTTTTACTTTTGGTGGGAATAAAGGTGGCAGAAAGCAAAGAAAAGTGACTTAAAAACTTTTCCTCAGACATTGCCACCTGTACAATCATAAAAATGTTGTCAAAGTAAAGCCTGTTACCAGTACAGTTTGCTTTTTTAAAAAAGAAAGGAAAGGTCCCCTGTGCAAGCACCAGTTGTTTCTGACTCTGGGGTGACGTTGCTTTCACAACGTTTTCATGGCAGACTTTTTACAGGGTGGTTTGCCATTGCCTTCCCCAGTCATCTTCACTTTCCCCCCAGCAAGCTGGGTACTCATTTTACCGACCTCGGAAGGCTGAGTCAACCTTGAGCTGGCTTCCTGAAAAACCCAGCTTCCACCGGGGATCGAACTCAGGTCATGAGCAGAGCTTAGGACTGCAGTACTGCAGCTTTAACACTGTGCCATGGGGCTCTTTTTAAAAAGAAAACATGGGGTAAAAAAAAAAACCCTCAGAAATCTATTGCTTTTGCAGATGAAGTCATTTTTCTACACTGTGGGTTACAGGGCTTTTTTTTTTAAGCAGGAATGCACAGGAATGCAGTTCTGGCTGGCTTGGTGTCAGGGGTGTGGCTTAATATTCAAATGAATTCCTGCTGGGCTTTTTTTTTAAAGCCCTTATGAGTTTATTATCCAGAGAACTATTTTAAAGTGCATTAGAGATATATAGTCCTTTGAGACAGTATGAAGACCCTTTGTGACAACCTGGAGAATACTTACCTCCCTATAGAGGAATATTTTCATAGGGTAGAAAGGTACAATAATATTAGATATTAATTTTAGTTTTTTTCCTTCAACACTGATTAAAGTTTATATTAGGTTTCGGATATCTTAGGCTCAAAACACGTTTTTTATTGTTGCAGGTTTTTAAAAGAATGAGCTTTGTAAAGGCATCATACTGGTATGTGTTATTCAATATGCAGAAGTGGAGGAGTGAAACATTCTGCCTCATGCCCAAGTGTGTTTGCAAATTCCAGATTTTCTTGTACTGTGAAACATAGACCTCTGATGCCACAAACACACACAAAAATTGTGGAATGTTTTGAACACTAGATACATGGGGAACTTGGTGTAAAATACATCAAATAAAGCCTAAACTGTGCCTAGAAGCTCAAATGACTGTCCTGTGGCTATCATAGTTTGGTTACAAAGCAGTAGACAAGTGCACCTTTAAGACCAACTAAGTTTTATCCAGAATGCAAGCTTTCGTATGCTCTTAAGCAGACTTCATCAGACATATGGGAATGGACGCAGCAATTCTTAATATAAGTGTGCAGTGTGGAATCATGGGAATGTTTTTAGCAGATTAAAAGAATCACAAATAGGATCTGTGTTTGTTAGTGTAGGATAAAATGGTTGAAAAAACACTAGGTGATAAAAAGCAGACGACTGTCGTAGGGGTGTCATACATCTAGGTGACATTTTTCTTTGTTAGTTTAAATAGAGGGCATGTTTACTCAAGAGATTATAACATCCATATAGTTTGCCATAGGATGGATTGGTATATGCAATAAGACAAACAGCCAATATCCCCCATTTGAGTATGTCAGTACAAAAACAAAAACAAAACCCCCAAATATTCTGATACACTGTTCTAAAAGAGAAATAATATAGGTTAGCCCTTAGAAAAACAGGGTGCATTAAAGTATAGTGGAAGTATAGTTCGACTATATAGTTTGGTTACATTATGAGAAGACAAGAGTTACTGGAAAAGAAAATGATGCTAGGAAAAATAGAAAATAGCTGGAAAAGAGGAGAAATAACCTGAGATGGATTGACTCAGTCAAGGAAGCCATGGCCTTCATTTTGGAAGACGTGACCAAGGCTGTTAACAATAGGACATTTTGGAGATCATTAGTTTATGGTGGTGGAAAGTGCTGTCAAGTCACAGTTGACCTATGGTCACTCTATAAGGTTTTCAAGATGAGACATCCAGAGATGGGTTGCCATTGCCTGCCTCTGTGCTATGGCCCTAATATTCCTTGGAGCCAGGGCTGACCCTGCTTAGCGTTTAAGATCTGAGGAGGTTGAACTAGCCTGTGCTATCTAGGCCAGGGTCCAATTTATAGGGTTGCCATAAGTCGGCAGTGCTTCATACATAGAGAAATATACCCCAAACGCAAGCCGCCCACCCCGAGGATGGTTTTGAGAGAAGCTGCAATGTATTTAAGGTGAAACTGCACCTAAATATATATATGCAATAATGGATTTTAGAAGAATCTTTTGTACAAAATACAAGCTAAGTGTAAAGATGGCTGCTGCAGCACCCTGGATAGTTCCCTGCAGAAACAGTTGAAGTGGCAGCAACATTGTTCCTGTCTGGATGAACACATGAAGCAGCTTTATCAAAAGTATTGCCTACTCAGACTGGCAGCAGCTCTCCAAGGTTTCTGGGTGAGGCCTTTCACATCGCCTATTATCTGATTGCTTTAACCAGAAATGCTGGGGATTGAACCTGATCCACATATAACACAACACGCAGTATCAGAAAAAAGGGTAGATCAGCTGAAAAGGATAACTGGTCCTTTCTTTTTAAAACAGCAATGCAGAATGGAAATGGATGATTTCCCCCTAACTCTTGCAAGCATACAAAGCTGAACCTGCTGAAATGCCCTTGTTCATAGTAGTTGCACCGTTTGCCTTTATTTATTTGTCTTTGTATCTAGTTACTGCACCAACGTCTGTATATTAAAGCAAACTTTCCACTCTAATTTGCTGAGTATAAACCCTCAGCTCCTTCCACTAAAACACATTGCAAAGGAACATTCTTCTTTTTCTCCTGTGAGCTAAGTATCTAGTCCCAAATGAATGTTTTGTCAGTGGCCCCCAAATGGATTCCAAATGGAGGACCTCTTGCCAGCCCTGATTCACTTTGCTCCTTTTCCTCTTCCATTCCATATGGTAACATAGTTGGATGATTGCAGGAATCAATAATGACATGCTGATAATGATCTAATTCTCACAATCAGCAGACAGAGTAAGAAAACTGGGTCTCTAGACTCTTTCATTGTGGAGATATGCTTCCCCCCACCTCAGTAACAAAAGGGGCTAGTGACTCCCCCCCCCCCCCAAAAGCTGGGAATTTAGAAATTGTTTTGATATTATACATTTAATAACATGTCACTTATTGAAAAGCCCCCTCCAAGTAGTGTGAAGATGGGAAATGGCTACTCTGGGGGGTGAGACAAGGAAAATGAGGGGGGGGGGGACCTGTCATGTGGAAGTCCCATGGCCACTGCATGGTGTGGGCAGCCACTACAATAACATGGAAACAGACAAGCCCATCCTTGTGTGGAAAACACTCTAGGCAAAACCTTTCCTTCACATGCTTGCTTTCTATGTTCAAGGCTGTACCTTGGAGGATATTTGAGTCATGCCAGCCCCACTCCAGCCTTAAGTGGTACAGCCTAGATGCAGGTTTACCACCTTATTGGCTGTTAATAAGAACAAGACCAATGGTGACAGGGTAGCAAATAAACTTTTCTGAGAAAGACATTTACTGCAGTTACACTTCCTGGTTTGGGCACGGAGCTTCTTTCCTTCCCCAAAGCTGCATCTGCTTGGTATTCCTCAGCCAATTTTTTCTTGGCCCCTGGAGCAATCTGTTGCCTCCATCCTCAGTTTGCCGTACCTCAACAATCTGTCTAGTTTGCATCCTTTCGCCGCTGCAGACCATTCAGTGAGTAAGTAGCATCATTTGAAGCTGTCAGGGAAGCTACTAGCTGATGGCATATGAAATACCCTCGCAGTTATTGACAAAACATTAAGTCAGGGCTGGATCAATTTGGCTGTACATTGATTTGTGCAGAAATCTTTCCAAAGACCCTTACGACCTTTCCCGGTGTGTCAGTACAGAGTAAATAACTGGCTTTAAATAGACTTTTACTGTTTTGTTAAAGTAGACCTTCAGAGCCAAAGCGAAGGGCAAGATGGTTTGCAGTTATACTCTTCCACTTTCAGAATAGACGTATCATTCATGCTAAGGAAATCAAATACAGTACAAATAAAGCTGCTAAACCACACACTGAAAAAGGCCACTGGCATCCATAAGGGATGCAACATCTGCGCATACAAAATATACAAATGAGCAATCTGTGTATGCAAAGTATACAATGGTGTAGTGGCTATCGTGGCAGAGTAGGATACAAGAGACCTGGGTTCAAATTCCCACTCTGCTATGGAAGTCCTTTGGATGACCTTGGTTCCAGTAATTCTCTGTCAGCCTACCCTACCTCATGAGGTTTTTATGAGGAAAATATTGAGAAGAGAAGGATGAAGTTATCAGCCACACTGGGTCCCCACTGTGCAGGAAGGCAGAGTATAAGTATCTAAAACAAAAATAAATAAAGCAAAGTAATATTTACACATGGAATAAGGAGACCCCAAGTGCCACTAGAGGCAAGTAATGGCAGGCCGCCTCTGAACACCTCTTGCCTTGAAAACCCTACGGGGTTGCAATAAGCTGGCTGTGACTCATCAGTACCTTCCATCACTGCCACCAAATGCTCCTGGGGGCATTTGAAAAAGAAAAAGAAGACAAAGATTATGATGATGAAGAAGATGCCACTGAAGACAATGTCAAAGATGATGCTGACACCAAAGAGGATGAAGACAAAGATGACAATGGTGAAGATGAAGGAGAAGGAGGTGGTGGTTTTGGATTTATACTCCACCCTTCACTCCGATCTCAAAGTGGCTTACAATCTCCTTTCCCTTCCTCACTCCACAGCAGACACCCTGTGTGGTAGGTGGGACTGAGAAGCTCTGAGAGAACTGCTCTTGAGAGAACTGCTCTGAGAGAACTTGTGACTGACCCAAGGTTACCCAGCAGGTGCATGGGGAGGAGGGGAGAATCAAACCTGGTTCTCCCAGATTAGAATCCATTGCTCTTAACTTGTTCACCAAACCAATTCTTAATAAAGTCTGCAGATTTATACCCCACCCTTCTCTCTGAATCAGAGTCTGAGAGTGGCTTACAATCTCCTTTACCTTCCTTCTCCACAACAGACACCCTGTGAGGTGGGTGGGGCTGCGAGAGCTCTCACAGAAGTTACCCTTTCAAGGACAATCCCTACGAAAGCTCTGACTGACCCAAGGCCATTCCAGCAGGTGCAAGTGGAGGAGTGGGGAATCAACCCTGGTTCTCTCAGATAAGAGTCCGCGCACTTAACCACTACACCAAACTGGCTCTAAATGGGCTCTCAAACTGGTGGTCCTTACTCATCATGTTTCAGACCATTTCCCAGGAAAACCTTTTGGATTATTCTGTTTCTTCACTGTGAGCAGCCATTGTAACGTAAGCAAAAAGGTTATGTACTGTGCGTAAATCCCTTTGCTGGCCTTGCTGACAGTCTTGTCCCTGCCCAACAGTCCCCCCTCTTAATGATTTCTTCCCTTTCTCTGAAGGACAATTTGATGATTTTTAAAAATCTTTTGAACACCTCCACCTACAGTTGTTTTTATCCCAGTGAAAAAGAAATCATTCTGCTTCTCTTTGACACAGCAATAAGACTTCTAAACAAACTCAGTGGTGCAAAGAGTTAAAAAAAAAACCCTTCTGTGCCTAGCTGGAAGTTCTCTTTTAACCTTTTGGAACTTTAGCTTGTCAGCTTAGGTGCCTGAGTAAATCAAAAAGATCAGGCTACGTCATATTTTGTAGGAGCATCAAAGCGAGTCATTTGAGAAGAAGGGCAAAGTGAATGTACTGGTCAAGAGCAGTCCTCGAATTTTCCCTCATTTTGCTATTGCAAAAAAAGAAAGCGCAATGCAGTCAAAAAGCTTTTAAGGAAGGTGCACTTTTTTATTCAGTTAGTGTGTATGTAGTACAAGGGTAATTCTTATGCAAGAGTAATTCCTAAATACTTTGGTGTGCATTCCTGTGGAACCTTGCAATACCTAACATAACCAGAGCTTTTTTGGTAGAAAAAGCCCAGCAAAACTCATTTGCATATTAGACCACACCCCTGCTGTTATCATGGTTTCACACAGGGTTTTTTGTGGGAAAAGCCCAGCAGGAACTCATTTACATATTAGGCCACACCCTGATGCCAAGCCAGCCAGAACTGAGTTCCTGCTCAAAAAAAGCCTTGAACATAACACAGGAACATCCTGGAGACCCTGATTTTTCATAGTTTCCAATAGGAAATGGGTCTTGTAGATCAGCAATTGGTTGTCTGATCCCTACATCACCAGACACAGATGTTAAGAACTTTGTGGGAAATGTGTTTGGCAGGTCAACATATTGCTTTTGAAAGTCACAATGACTTATGAGCAGAGCCTCAGATCTATTTGCCTTACTATTGCCCAGCTCAAATAGCATGACAGACAGCTCTGCAGCTGCAATAATGGAGTTTCACTTCCTTCTGCCTTACAGCTTCTTTTGAACATCCTGTGTCATGGAAGTTGGGTCAGGTAATTAAACGACATGGGGAGGGGCTACAACTCCCACAAAGATGGTCAAAACTGCATATACATGAAATCATGTTGATAACATGTACTTTGACAAACTCAAAGCAGCAAGACTTTAAAAACCAATACTACAAATGACTGATTTGCTCACTTTTTATCTATACAATTGGCTGTGACGCAGTGTGCGGTGATGACAAGCATGGGTGTGTGTGGGCCTGCATGTGTTGGAAACCGGGGGTCTCATCGTGCTGTGTAAGAACATGTGTGGAAAAAATAAGGCCAGTTGTGCTATACTACAGTGTACTGTTTACTGTTTAATTAGCTGCTGAAGAGGCTTGAGTAACTCACAAAATGCCTGACAAAAAATTGGTCCCGACTTGTGATTGGTGAGCAGAAAGTGCTTGAGCAATTAAGAATGAAAAGGGGAACCACAAAGAATTCTATTTGGAACACTTGTATGTCAGCACAGAATCTTGCTGGTATAAGGAGTCAGGTGACACCAAAAGACCAGTCTATCTTTTTTTCAACTCTGTGAAACTTGTCCTGGATAAGTTCTCCCCCTATTGCTCTGGATTACTGATCCCTAGTTTGCCACTTGCCTGCATTTAGTTCTCAGTGTCCAATGAATGTAAGATACAAGCCACTTCTCTAGTAGGTATAATGCTGCATTGTTGTTGTTTGGTAGGTTTTAATCAACATGTTTTAACCCATTAGCCACCTTGGTGGCTCTTGTAGGGGTATATAAATGGGATATAAATTTTGTAAAATAGAATAAATAATGAAAACTTTAAGGAAACTCCAAGCAGTACCTGCACAGGCAGCATCTATGACTCCCTGATGGCTTCTGTATTATAAGAATTGGCCCTGAAGACTAATTTTGACTAACAGCGTGAGATCATGGAATATCATATACTTAGCTGAAGCATCAAACAACTTTTTAAGTTTGATTATTTTCATATGTTCTCTCTTCTGATTGCAGTATCTAGTAGAGCTGCATCAGAGCTCACAAGAAACTGAATTTCAATTTGGAAGGATTTCAGAAACTATCTAGTATTGGTGGACATAGTATCAGGAAGATCTGGATCTGCCTCTGATTGCATTGATGCATACCAGGAACCTGGTAACCATGCATATTGGAAGCACACACTACCTGTGATATTCGTTATACACGTGGTCGCCATGTTGCTTGCATTGGGATGATGCATGTATTTTGAATGTGCACTCGCTCTTAGTAAGTGCAAACCAAAACCTTGAAAAATCCAGCGTGCACTTGCTTAAGCAGTACCTGCATATAAAATACACATGTTGTCCCTGCTATGACACTGTGGCAACTGTGTATATTGGAAGTATCTACAGGCAGTCAAGACACTTCTGGTATATGTGGATGTAGCAACGGTTTCATTTTCACATTAGAGTGTGGTTTCAATTGTCCATCTCTGCTAGCTGGTCCAGAAGGATACCATAGTTGGTATCTAAACTTATCAAGAATATCACCAGAGCTACACTATCGCCATCTCTCCTACAGGTGTCACTCCAAACCCAGGGCAACAACTGCGTTAAAATGCATCTGGATAATTCATTTTCTAAAAAAAAAAAAAAAAAAAAAAAATTGGAGTAGACAGGATACACAGATGGGTAGGTAAATTATTTACTATTTACAACTTAGATTTATAAATTGCTTGGTCCCTGATTACTCAGGGCTCTGAGTCATGAACAACAATAATTGGTGTGTGTGTGTGTAAAGTGTGGTCAAGCGTTGGCTGACTTATGGAACCCCAGTAAGGAGCTTTCAAGACAAGTGAGAAGCAGAGGTGTTTTGTCCTTGCCTTCCTCTACAAAGCCTTCTTTGGTGGTCTCCCATCCAAGTGCCAACCCTGCTGAGCTTCTGAGATCTGATGAGATTGAGCAATACCATGCTGCCTTCCCTCCCGGTCTGTTCATAGGCTCTCTAAATGATCACTTCTCAACCTTCCTTAGAAAAAAAACCCCTCTCCTTCTACACATACATACCTTTCACAGAAGACAACCCAAAAGCTGAGTGAAACTATTTGTGCCAGTTCTAGAAGGTCACCATTAGCTTACAGAATTTTTAAGAGTTTGGCTTCCTGTCCCATACATGAGCACCAACTGCAAGCCACAAAAGAACACCTTTCCTTTGAAGGGGAAAACACAATACAACAGGAGTGCAGTCAAGTGTAGCAAAACGCAGGTGTTTCTTTAAAGAAAAGGCAGGCGCATTATTACAATTTAACTGTAATTTGTCATTGCTAGGAAAACTAAGTTAATTTCCTCATCACAGAACACTTTTCATTGTTACAGTAGCGCGTGCAGGAGAGAGAACCTGTATAATGATGTTCCTCTTGCTTGCAAAAGAGAGAAAAAAAACATTCTAAAAGATTTTTTTTTAAAGAATCTGTCTCTTATTATGTCTATGTCCTATCTGTCCTCCAAGGAGTGTAAGAGATTGTCCCATTTTTTCATCCTCAGCACAATCCTTTGTGGTGAGTGAAACAAAGAGAAAGTGATTGACCTCTGTAGGTAGCTAAGCAAGTATCTGGACCAAGGTCATCCCTAGCACACAAACCATTCTATGGCAGTAGTCATCCCATTGAGAAGACAAGACTCACTGGAAAGGACAATAATGCTAAGAAAAGTGGAAGGCAGCAGGAAAAGAGGAACACCTAACATGAGGTGGATGGATTCAATAATGGAAGCCACAGACCTCAGTTTGCAAGGCCCGAGCAAGGCGGTTAACAAAAGAACCTTTTGGAGATTATTAATCCATAGGGTTACCATCAGAAGCAACTGGATGGCACGTAACACACATGCACGGACACACAAACATGCAGAGTCATCCCATGTACCTCAACTGAACATCTTTTATTCACAGAGTGCGTATAAATGGGCAGTCTTCGCAGTGGAAGACGGTAAGCAGTGGGGTGCCACAGGGCTCAGTACTAGGTCCTATGCTCTACTTGTTCATTAATGTTCTGGAGTTGGGAGTAAGCAGTGAAGAGGCCAAGTTTGCAGATGACGCTAAATTGTTCAGGGTGGTGAGAACCAGAGAGGATTGTGAGGCACTCCAAAGGGATCTGTTGAGGCTGGGTGAGTGGGCGTCAACGTGGCAGATGAGGTTCAATGTGGCAGATGAGGTTCAATGTGGCCAAGGGCAAAGTAATGCACATTGGGGGCAAGAATTCCAGCTACAAATACAAGTTGATGGGTTGTGAACTGGCAGAGACTGACCAAGAGAGAGATCTTGGGGTTGTGGTAGATAACTCACTGAAAATGTCAAGACAGTGTGCGATTGCAATAAAAAAGGCCAACACCATGCTGGGAATTATTAGGAAGGGAATTGAAAACAAATCAGCCAGTATCATAATGCCCCTGTATAAATCGATGGTGCGGTCTCATTTGGAGTACTGTGTGCAATTCTGGTCACCGCACCTCAAAAAGGATATTATAGCATTGCAAAAAGTCCAGAGAAGGGCAACTAGAATGATTAAAGGTTTGGAACACTTTCCCTATGAAGAAAGGTTAAAACATTTGGGGCTCTTTAGCTTGGAGAAACGTCGACTGTGGGGTGACATGATAGACGTTTACAAGATTATGCATGGGATGGAGAAAGTAAAGAAAGAAGTCCTTTTCTCCCTTTCTCACAATACAAGAACTCGTGGGCATTCAATGAAATTGCTGAGCAGTCAGTTTAAAATGGATAAAAGGAAGTACTTCTTCACCCAAAGGGTGATTAACATGTGGAATTCACTGCCACAAGAGGTGGTGGCGGCTACAAGCATAGGCAGCTTCAAGAGGGGATTGGATAAAAATATGGAGCAGAGGTCCATCAGTGGCTATTAGTCACAGTGTGTGTGTGTGTGTATATCTCCAACATGGCTTCTCTTATGTTCTTATCTTTGGATTTGATTATTTAGCATTAACTGCACACCCAGAAATAAGGAGGCCAGAACTTTGTTAATGCTGTTAAATAGTGGGTTCGATACATGAAGAGGCTTGGTTGCAGTGATCAAAGCTCTTTATTCAAATTACAGCATGGTAACAGTTAAACTAAGGCTGTGGAACTGGGCCAATGAACCAACTATATACACTCCAAAGTTCCAATGCTAGAACGTCATTGTGTCATTCGAAACCAGCAGGGGGCTGGTGATTGGTCTGGGGAAGCAGAGATTTGGATCCTGCTTCCCATTGTTTCCATGTCCCCAAGCTCAGTCCTAAAAGCTCCAATGAGCCAGGCAGGAACTAACACCTAACATTAAACACAGAGTCCACATAACACAACATACTCAACGTAAACAAGAGCCAAGAAGCACCTTAAAAGTCTAAAAAATATTTCAGCATATGTGTCATTTTATCAGATGTGTGGCATGTACATTCAAAGGCGATACATTTATACAGAAAGTTACCAACAAAAGAAAAGTGGGAGTGAGGAGACATGTATATGTCTCCTATATGCCTCCTATGGATGTGCACTTCTATGCATCTGATGAATCATAGAGTTGGAAGGGACCTACAGGGACATCTAGTCCAACCTCCAGTCAGCTCAGACTCAGAGAAGCTTATATTGGAACAAATTTTATTAGGCTTTAAAGATGTCTCTGAACATATTTTCAGTTTTGCTGCTACAAATTATTAATACTAATAACTCCTCCAAATTATTAATACTAAAAATATCTTCAGCAAAGGAGGAATTACTCTATTAATCTGTCTGTTTTTCCCAATTATCAATGAGATTATGAGTGATCAAAAATTGAGGCAACAGATATGTATGCACCATGTCTTGTTCCATGTTCCATATCTGGATGTGCTCATTCTGCTCCCTGCCCTGAAGAATCCTGACTCCACACAGCCACAAGTCAAATATACTGAGAAATTAGGGCCTTGCTGAGTAACCAGCTTCTGAGTCCCTGAGATCTGGGCTGGTCAAGCAGTCAAGGCCCCAAGATGCTGCCTGTTCTGGATTTCAATGTGGCCCAGAAAGGACTAAGCCAGGAAACACAAAATCCATGCAATGCCTTTATTAGGGCCAACCCAAACAATGCAAATTGTTGTGTGAGCTTTTGAGTTCACCAGAATGCTTCATGAAGAGTTCTGGTGAAATTAAAAGCTTGCACAGTGTTTTGCATCATTCTGTCTGGTCCTGCATTACATAGATTTTGTGCTTAATTTTGGATTTTTTAATGAGCCAGTACTGCTAGCTACAACTCTTTAGGCCTAAGGAGGCCGCTTGCACTTTCAAACTGATACTCATCAGTGCTGGCTACTTTTCATAAATTCAGTGGTCAACAGTTTAAAGGGTTCATTAAAGCAGCTCAGCACACACTCAAATCACCCCTAGACATTGCAGTGCAAAGTAGGCAGGGGGGAAATGACTCCCAAGCAGGATTGCAACTCTGGGTTGAGAAATTCCTAGAGATTTGTGGCATGGATCTTGAAGAGGGCAGGGTTTGGGGAGAGGAGGAAACTTAGCAGAATATAAACCATAAAGCCTGCACTTTCTAAAGCAGCCGTTTTCTCCAGGGGAACTTACGTATTTTTTGGGATGGGCATGAACTGGTTCACAAACTAAAGTCCTATCTACACATAACTTGGATGGCATTTTCCTGGTTCGTGCCCATTTCGACTTATCACTGTTGTCTGGAAACCAGCTGTAATTCTGGAAGATCACCAGGTCCCACCTGGGGGCTAGCAACCTCACCCTCAAGACAGCTGGGTTAATGGGGGGGGGGGATCCTACTAGATCTCAAAGCAACACTTCAGTCATGCACTGCAGCATTTGGCAAGTAATATGGACATGGAGCAAAGTGATGGATGAGGTGCCTTTTGCATCTTACCCAATACACACGTCCCATTGGAATGAGGCTGGAGTGGCTGGCATAATGGCCCTTGCTAACGGCCTGGCTTCTTTCTTTCTGTGTGCAATGCCATTCTTTCCCATCACTGTTAGGAGACGGGAGAAACAGTTCTGTGCTGATAGAAGGGCCAGATCTGGTGACAAATTTGGCATGCCTCTCAAGACCAGCAAGCAGCTACTGCTCCAACTGTTCTGTCATTCTCTTTTTGTGCACAGTGCCTGACCAGGTCAGAGAGAGAATTCTCTGCTGAATGATAAGTTGATTGATTTAAATCATTTATATGTCTGCCTTTTGTCAGCTCCTGAGATGTCCTCAGTAATCAGGCCTCTTGCTGAAGTTCAGAAAAGGATTTTTATTGATAGACACAAAACAGCAGGTATGACTCTTTGTGTCAGATCTGGCTATGGCGCATAGAGACAGATCTATATACCTTCTCCTGGGCTGTTACTAGCCTGCCAAAATCCATAGCAAAAAGCCAGCGCAAAGCAAAGGTAACAGTTTCTCACCCAGCCCCCCATTGCATGCTAGTTTGGTGTGTGGTTAAGTGTGTGGACTCTTATCTGGGAGAACCAGATTTGATTGCCCACTTGCAGCTGCTGGAATGGCCTTGGGTCAGCCATAGCTCTCGCAGGAGTTGTCCTTGAAAGGGCAGCTTCTGGGAAAGCTCTCTCAGCCCCAATTACCTTATAGGGTGTCTGTTTTGGGGGAAGAAGAGAAAGGAGATTCTGATTCAGAGAGAAGGGTGGGGTATAAATCTACGTTCTTCTTCTTCTTCTTCTTCTTCTTCTTCTTCTTCTTCTTCTTCTTCTTCTTCTTCTTCTTCTTCTTCTTCTTCTTCTTCTTCTTCTTCTTCTTCCAGGTGCTGAGATAGTCTCTGTTAGGAGATATCATGTCCTTGAAAACCAGACATGAGCCTCCCTGCCAGGGCAGAGGGGATACTTCATGTGGTACAGGCAAGAGAGGAAGCAAGCAGGCAAAAGCAACCCCATGCATCCTTCCATGACATTCCCATCAGAGTTACAGCAAACCCTGAGGCTTACAGCCTCAGCAGAGATATGGCAAGGCCTCTTGACACCTTTCTCCACTGTTTATCTGAACACAGGCTTGCAAAGTCCACCCTGTCCAGGTTTAGGGGCCCCACCAAGTGTTCCTTATCTGGTGGCCAACAGAATCCCAGTACTATTTTGAGTTGTTCTCGTTCTACACCAGCAGTTAAAGACGCCCTTGGGAAGGAGAATTGCCAGATCCCAGGAAGCTGCAGAAACAAAGTTTGACTCCAGTGGCACCTTTAAGAACATTTTTTTTTAAATTCTGGGTATAAGCTTTTATCTGAAAGCTTATACCCAGAATAAAACTTTATTGGTCAAATGTTGTTCTGCTGCTTTAAACCGACATGGCTACCCACCTGCAGGAAATAATGTTATGGTAGCTCTCCCCGCCCCCTTTCTCCAATGATTCCTCATCTGCCTGCCTGCCTACCTTCAAGAGGCAGAACTGAATTTAGAGATGGGGAGGCAAAGGGAATGGTTGGAGGGAGGGGCAAGGACATGTTGCAGCTTCATCTTCTATAGCTTTTTCTGCGTGTTTCTGCAAAGGACCCATGGAGGATGGCAGCCTGCCCCAAATCCACTTCAAAATGATGGAGAGGAGTAACTGGCTCCCAACTCACCCTGCTTTGTTGTTGTTGTTGTCATGAAGCTTATGCAAAGTAATCCTTTTTAAAATTGATAAGCAGAACAACTCTCTTCATGAAAACGTGACACATTTCCCTCCAGCAAACTGAGTTAAAAGTTACAGCAGTCATTTTCTGTCCAGCTTCTATTGCTGGCCTTGGAGCACATCAGCCAAATATATGGACGCATAAATCTGGGGGACAATTCTGCATGCTGTTTTTCTCTCGTGACAGGAGATACAAAGCAGTACAAGAGAGGGGCAGAGTTTGTGGCGGGGGGGGGGGGGAGGGGAGATAATTTTATTAGTCCATCATTCAATATTTTTTTCTAGAATAGTTCCAGCACAAATGGTGGAAAGAATGGAAGCTTTATATAACATGTGTGAGCCAGAGTATGTAAGCAACCTAAAAGCCATTGCATTCTGGAGATGCAGGATCCAATTAAAGGCAGATAAGCCTAACATGAAAGGTCACTTTATGTTCTTGAAGTTAAAAGGCAGCTTATCAATTGATCTTTTAAAGTTTGATGGAGGAAGCAAAAGCAATAGTTTAAGGCAGAAAACCTATGGACACTCACAGGAGAGCAAGAGCTACTGAACAAAGTGGTAATTATCTCAGAGTAAACATATTTAAGGTTTAGCGGTTAATAGTTTAACAGCAAATGGACAGTCAAGCACAATTGCTAAAACTGGTATAAAGTTTTAGATGTTGAATGAGTACATAGGACAGCTTTTCAGCCTGAAATTTTTTGCAGAATTTGGATATAATGATCTTAGAAATAAAAGCCACATAATTCAGAACTTGCTGCTAGATTTGACAATTTCTCCCTTACCTAAACCATATATTTCAAAAAAATGACAATTCTAGTTGTAAAGAAGGACAAATTTGCAAAGAATGGCATGGTTCTTCTAATGCTTCAAAAGTCTTAGTTTCTCTTATTCATCATCACAAATTGCAGTTGTTCGATTTCCTTCTTACTCAGCTCCCTAGTACAGGTGCCCCATCTAACTATATATTGTGGCAACCCTTATTGGAAATAAATACCCATACATCAATGCCACTTGATCATGGTAACCATTAATAGACATAAGTTTTCTTAGCAATAGCCGACCCCTTCTGAGATTCTACTTGTGAGAGCCAGTTTGGTGTAGTGATTAAGTGTGCAGACTCTTATCTTGGATAACCAGGTTTGATTCCCCACTCCTCCACTTTCACCTGCTGGTATGGCCTTGGGTCAGCCATAGCTCTGGCAGAGGTTGTCCTTGAAAGGGCAGCTGCTGTGAGAGTCTTCTCAGCCCCACCCACCTCACAGGGTGTCTGTTGTGGGGGAGGAAGATAAAGGAGATTGTGAGCCACTCTGAGTTTCGGAGTGGAGGGTGGGATATAAATCCAATATCTTCTTGTTATGATAAAGAGATGCAGGATACCTTGATCAACATTTAGGGAGGCACTGATCTCAGAGGAAATCTTCTTTCTCTGGGAACAAAACCATAAACATCTCAGATTGCAGGCTGAGAAGAGATGGGTTTTCTTTATGGAGACAAATAGGCAGGACAGATGAGCAATTGCCCACCTGCCAGGATGAGGCAAGATAAATGGTTATTTGGATATCCTGATTTGGGCCACAATGGTTTTGGGACATACATCTTAACTGGATTGGAGAGAGGGTACATAGCAGTACAGTTGGGACCCATTCCAGATTTTATGATCTCTCTCGGCTTGGCTTCGCGAACGAAGATTTAAGAAGGGTGCAATAGTCCACGTTTGCTGCAGGCTCGCTGGTGGCTGACAAGACCAATGTGGGACAGGCAGGTCCGGCCACAGCGGCTGCAGGGAAAAGTCTGATTTAGGGTTGGTCCTGTAGCAGTGCGATTCTTCCTCAATCTCCTTTTGTCCTCAAGACAGTACAGTTGGGACCCATTCCAGATTTTATGATAGATTAAAGTGAAATCCATCTCCTCTCAAAATAAGAAGGCTTAAAAGGTCTGGACATCCTGCCAAAATCACACAAGCCATGACCTGGGAAATAGGAAGCAAGGGAGTGAAGTCTGTCTTGACCATCTTCTGTTTTTCAATGTTCTAGCAGGCCTGTTTCTATCCTGGGGAAGAGAATGCCAATGTAACATCAGTGACTATACAACTTAGCCTCAGATGTTTTATTTCTTTCCTAAATTCTGTACTTCCCTGTAATGTTTTCTTGTAGTTTTCCAATACTGTTGTGCTCTAGTCAAGGGTTGTTTTGTAGAAAAATAGGTGGTAGAGCTCATTAGCATAACTCATTAGCATATGCTGCCCCCCCAACAGCCAAAAACAACTCGGTGCAAGAAAAGAGAGCCCCTGGCAAGTGAGGCCTGCTTGGGCTGGCTAGAGATCCAGCCAGCCCAAGCAGGCCTTGCTCACCTGGGGCTCTCCTTGACCACCTCCCCCCACAAGTCAAGAGGCCAGCAAGTCACCCACCACCCAAAATCACATAAGAAGTGGAAAAAGGGTGGTGTGGGCTTCTCCAGGGGTTAATGAGGGCTGCTGGGTGTGTGGCAAAGCTCCTGGTGGTTGGCTGGCTGGCTGCCTGCTCTCCTAATCCAGGGATTGTTATGCAGCTGCACCTACTATTCAATGGACAAGGGAGGTAGGTGAGGAGGAGGGATGGGGCTGTCAGAAAGGTTCAGGAGCTGTGCTCCTGTGATCTCCTGTGGAATTCAAAGCCTTGCTTTAGTGATAAAATGAGATTATATTTTGATAAAGAAAGATCTCTTCCTTTCAAAAAATCTCAGACTATGGTCAAATATCTCACCCAGGGTGCCCAACTGCTCATCCACATGAGAGATCAGGAACCAGCAATTCTTGAATGGCTACAGACTGTGGCCAGGGAGAAGGCTGCATGCGAGGCAGTAAACAGGCACATAGCCCCTATCTATGCATCAAGCCATGGGTAGAATAAGGAAGGGCAGCTCTTGGGTGATGGTGAAGAATAAGAAGAAGAGTGAGAAAGGAGGGCTGGAAAAAAAAGCCCTCTCTCTCATGCATGCAAATTCTCCTCTGCATCTTGGGCAAAGACAGCAGGAAGGAAGGGGTGGGGAAATTATTTTACACTACTGTCATGATGAATTGTTCCCAGTTTCATTCGTACTATTTATGTAATGCAAAGGATTGTGCCAGGATTAATCAGCTTTTCTTTTGTAATTGCTGCTCCAGATTTTGGCTGGATCACTGATCATTACCATTAGTTGTAATGATGTCATCCTTAAAAGTGCAGGTCAGGAATCAGGGTTGCCAACTGGCTGGGAGAGAAATGTCCTGTCCCTTTAATAGAAGTTTAATGGCTTATTTAGCAGGTGATGTCATGCCATAGTAAGTGTCATCTGCATATGTTAAAACCTCTATTAAAAGGACAGGCCATTTTTGTTCAATCTGTTGGCAAACCCGCAGCTGCAGTTTTTCCCCCAGTAGTTGCCCACTGAATCCAAGATAGCTGAATTTTGCAGGTATTGGTAGGACTTCTGCAACCAGATCTGCCTGTCGCAATGTAGCTGAAAGTCAGCTCAGGTTAATTGAAAAATATCACCTGCCGCAAGCTTATGTGGGTTGTGTAATGATGGCCTTAAGAGAACAAAACATTGGGGCAACTTTTCTTTCTGAGAGGGCACAAGGAGAGGTCTTCATCAAGCAAACAGTGGTCTTCAGTTCCTTATGACTCCAGAATATTTTTGTTGGAGTGGATGAAAAGACTTGCAAAATGTATGAACATTAGTGTGACTTTTCATCTGTGAAACTCTTTGCTATATGACTCTGTCACCTGGAATGTGTGTGCTTCCATTTTTGTGGGTGTTTGTTCCTATATAACTGTGGGCTTAGAATGCAAATACAGCCTCTGTG
This sequence comes from Heteronotia binoei, assembly GCF_032191835.1. Classification (NCBI taxonomy): domain Eukaryota; kingdom Metazoa; phylum Chordata; class Lepidosauria; order Squamata; family Gekkonidae; genus Heteronotia; species Heteronotia binoei. The sequence continues at coordinate 33,185,088 of NC_083226.1, forward strand.
AGTAAGCCTTCTTGTAATGAGTTGTTTGCCACTGAGGAATAGCTTGAGACTCATTTCTTCTCCAGCTTTTGTCTTGTGGGTATATGTCTTGTGGGTAGGTGTGATAATAGTGATGAAGGGGTTTTTTTCCATTATGGTCCCAGAAAATTTCCCTTTTTTGTGTATTTTCCTTAAGCCTTTTTATTCAGGAATTAAGCTCCCCAGGGATGCTCGATTCATTCTACCAGTTTCTGTACATACACCCAGAGATGAACACTCACGTAATGGCCTCTAAAGGTCTTTGTAAGGTACAAAACCACTGACACTTCCTTTCTGCAAACTGGTCACTGACCACTGGAAAAAGAAAACTGGATGGCATTCTCACATAAAACTGCATATTAGGGTGTTCTTCCAATACACAAAGCAATTTTTTTCCTTACCGCATGAGAAACAGTAACTGGACCTCGTTCTCTAAGCCAGCTAAAATTTCCTTATTCACTAGAGCCCCCATCTAGAATGGAGAGAGATCCTTAATTAAGGTTTCCAACAGGCTTGAGTGGGGGGGGGGGAGTCCTGTCCCCTTAATAAAGTTTTAATGTGTAGAAATGGACAGGTGAATCTTTTTATGGCCTGCAGGTAAATAACAGCACCTGGTCATGGCACTTAATGGCATGTTATTTTAGTCTGCATGAAAGGGACAGAATATTTTTTTTTCTCCTTTGAGTTGGTAACCCTGTCCTTAGCTTAATGGTAGAGGAAATATTTGGTAAACAGAAGGTGCTAGATTCAACCTCCAAGCTGCTGAGAAACAGGGGCACTCTTAGCCAGTGGGCAACAGGGGTAGCTGCCCTGTGCCCAATTGTTTATGGCCCTGCTCCCCTGAAGGAAGGGATCAAGAAGAAGAGCATGCTTTTGCTGTGACTCACTGCTACCTTGTCTGGGCTTCAGGCGGCCAGCTTCCTGTGGTAGCTCCTGCCCTCTTCACCAGGGGAAGGGCCATCCTTTACCTGGCCCTGATGGTGGAGTGGGGTGGGATGTCAGGGATTCTGGGGCCTCATTTGCCTATGGCCCCAGTACCACTATGACCACCACTGCTGAAAAAGATCCCTGCCTTGAGTCCATGGAGAACAATGTTCTTTCAGTTCCCTCTCCATTGGAGCTGTGATAAATAGGGACCAGAGAAAAGCCTTCTCCATTGTGGGATGTTGCTGTTGGAATACCTAGAGGTCTTCTTGCTGTCCTCAGTGATTCCTTGCCAAGGAAAGGCTTCTTTGACTGAACATTAAGAAGCTTCTATGAATGACTCCATCTCCAAGGTCATTGTTGAAATGCTTTTCTCGACTTCTGGGTTATGTCGTCTTGAGCTCAGTGGAGGTCCGTGGAGCTTATCTTTAGTGCCCCCCCCCCCCGAATCAGGCAGTTGGAGAGGTGCCACAGACGTGGCATCTCCAGGGAGACCCTGAAGGGGTTTCCTTTCGGCATGGGGCTTTGCAAGAAGCCAGGGGCATAGTGGCAACTGTTCCTGTCCTTCTTGTATGCCCTGCAGCTTCGCCGCCATGATCGCCACCATATTACGGCAGTAAGAGGTGAACACCTGACCGCTTGCTCTTTTTTCTCTTAACAAGCTTCTGATGCATCGCTTTCCTACCTCAAGCACGGCAATTCTTCTCGGCAAGTAAATTTGTTTTCAATACTACTGGCTAATGGGTCGTTTTACATAACAACAAATGGGACAGTTCAAGGGAAGGGAAAGAGGCAGATTCCTCCCCACTTTCCCGTGAATGCGGCTTCGAAAAGACAACAACTTTGAGCATTGGCAACAATTTGAATTAGACTGAATATAGATACTCAAATCAACCCAGATTATTATTGAATATGTGTTAATGAGACTATTATCTGGCTATAATATGGTCTGAACAAAAACAAGATATATTTTAGAGAGATTTGTCTTTGCCTCCTGAGTGCAACTGAAATGGCAACAATCAAAACACACGGCTGGAGGAAATTTGGAGAGACAGACTAACTGGGTCTCTGAGTTACTTTTCAACTTGGATTAATAGACTGAGTTATTTGGTAGAGAAAAATGGCATTACCAAGCGAAATGTTTTATAAAAAAGATATAATGGTTACCATAACTTCTCCAAAGCAAGATCTTGGTTCATTAACAGAGTTGATAAAAAAAAGCAAATGGGGGCTTTTATGTTGAAAGCTAGCGAAATCTCAAATCTACATGAGCAAAGTCTTAAAGAGATCTCGGTGACATCTGTGGAATTGGAAATGGAAAGTGATCCTCAAAGATTTCAGGTTTTCACGGCTGGTAACATCATTAGGGGTTGTAGAATCTTTCGGGATCAAGTGTCGTGTTCTACTGGAGAAAGTTTTCCTTCCAGACGTTTCGTTCTCAGCTGCGGAGAACATCCTCAGTGGCGTTGCAGCCGGAGCAGGTGCTCAGACCTTCTTGGCTGCTGTGCATTGAGTGATTCGATGGGAAATGAACAGAAGAAAACCAAAATGGAACCTTATTGCACAGTTAAAAAGAAGGACCGGAAATAGAGACTGATTGATAGAGACTGATAGAGACTGATTGAAGTTTTTTCAAGAGGAAGAAGTGGCAGGGGAGCCTTACTATTTTTACTGAGAGGGATGACTGCACTAAGGAGAGAGAAGGTTCATCACAGCAAAAAAATCAAGATGTGGAAAACTTTCAGGAAGAAGGGTCTTTGAACTGTTTCTCTCTCTGTGGGTAATTGAATATGGAATTCTCAACAAGAAATGACATGTGATTTTAAAAGGCCCAGTGAGATTTTTTTGTCATATTAAGTTGTTCGTCCTAGAGCAATATGGATATAAGAGTTAAAGGATTGAAAAGTTTTGAAAAATTTTTTGTATAAATAAATAGTTGGATTAATTTTTAAGAAGGCAGACAACACAATTATTCTGTAATCTGGTAGATCTGCTCTTAATATGTTTGTTTGGATAAATTGTTTATACTGAGACAGATAAATTTCTGTTTTTTTCTGCTTATTGCTTTTTTCTCTCTCTATGTTTTATGATATTTTAAATCTGACTTTTTTTCTTTCTGTTTGAAATAAGTAATTTAGAAGGATAAAGATATTTGTTTCTTATGCTTATTTTAATGTCGACATTGTTAAAATAACAAGTTAGTCTGTATTTTTATATGGTTAAGTGTAGTCAGTTAGTTCTATGTTGAGACTTCTCTGACTTTTTTATACTTATATATGCTGAAGAAGAAAAGTTCAGATTTGTATTTTAAGTAATAGTTTAGTAAAAAGTGTATAATGAAAGATAAAGATGGTAAAATATAAGGGGGGAAATTAATACTTGCAGGTAGAAAGAATTGGGTATTTCATTTGGAGGTAGAAATGTAACTGATATATTTGCATTTTTCTTTGTTTCTGGTCTCCCACTCTGTATCCACCCCTCCCCCTCTTTAATGCTTCTGTATCTATGCTTACGCTTTTTCTTTTTATAGTTAAAATCAATAAAAATTATAAAAATTGAAATGTTTTTATCTACGGGGAGAGAGAATTCTCCTCTAGCTGTTTGGTTGTAAAATTTTGTTAAGACTAGATTGACTGTTCTATGTTCATTTTATTACGGACAATAAAACTTGGAAAAGCAGGATGAAAACAACAACAACTCTGGGCTAAGTGGACTGAGGATCCAGTTCCAAATCAAGAAGCACCATATGGTCACTGTGGGACAGAAGATGCAGATGAAAGCACGGGACTTTCAAATTAAGGGCTGGCTTTCTTTTCAGTATTTTCCCTTGAACTCTCTGGGACAAACTAAATGCACTGCAATCTGGGATGTAACAAAGAGAGCACACGATCTGATCTCATTCCATATAATGAGATCACTGCGGCAAAGGATGAGATTAGACCATAAGTAATGCCAGGGGAGTCCTTGTGTTTCCCCTCCCCCCTGTTCTGACACTCACTCTTATGAGGAAAAATAAAATAAAATGAGGGGCAACATCAGGGGTGAAATTCTAGCAGGAGCTTCTTTGCATATTAAGCCACATCCCCTGATGTAGCCAATCCTCCAAGAGCTTAGAGGGTTCTTTTTTGTAATCTCTTGGAGGATTGGCTACATCAGGGGTGTGTGGTCTAATATGCAAAGGAGCTCCTGTTAGAATTCCACCCCTGAGCAACATTGCAATTGGGAGGAAAACACGCTCACCATTCTTGGTGTGTGATAATACTGTCTCTATCCAACAATCTTCCCTCCAAAATCATTCTGATGTCCAATGCAAGGACAGACATTCTACATGCCCATAACGAATTTGTTGTGTACAGCTGAAATGTAGCCTAATTACACAAAAAAGGGAGGCTGATGGGCTATTGTTTAAGACCCATATTTGTCTTCAGTATCTCGAATGGTCATAGAATGTCATTCATCAGCAGCTTGATAAAAGGAAGACCTCATATGGTTGAGAGCACACAGTGTACAATTTGGAGTCATTTATGGTGTCTGCTAATTAACTTCCTTCCTTAATTGAAAAGAGCACTAGCATAAAGGCAAGGGTTTGTTTTTTTTAGATTGGTGCCAAGATCTGACTTAAATCAGTTACAAAAACTCACCACACTATCAGAATAAAAACCAACAGTTGAAATAGCAGTCACTTACAGCACAATCCAGAGGGGGGGGAGTCTTTTGGGAGCAGATGAGCCGCTACATGGGCGCATGAAGGGTTTGCGTGGACGTATGACTGGTGCTGCCACAGTGGAGGGGAATTACGTGGATGGGGGGGCCACCCGAGCGCCGCTCCACCCAAGGGCAGCAGAGCCTGAGGGCTGAACCCGAGCGTGGGAGGAAGTGAGGCGGAGCATGCATTCAGGCGGAGGAGGGGGTGGAGTTGGGGGTGTGGCCAGCCTTAGGTGGCTTCCTGAGCAGTTTGGCCCATGACACGCCCTGAGAGGCGCAACATTGAAACCAAAAACAAAGGTCACCTCTACCGCTGCAGAAGCTTGCAAACACCTTCCCCGAGAGGCGCAACATTGAAACCAAAAACAAAGGTCGCCTCCACCGCTGCAGAAGCTCGCAAACCCCTTAGGGAGCAGTGTGATTGCCTCACCAATCCCCTCGCGCCTTGGCCTGGCGAGCCCTCTCCCTGGTGCCCGATCGCAGCCCCCCTCCTAGAAATACTTCTGCTCTGCCTTGCACAACTCAGTTGTTAGGGACAGGTTCTCATGGCGGGATGCTCTGCCGGTGAGCTTCCGGCCATACAGACTTAGAGTGAGGAACAGGCAGGCACGTTGGTGACGGGTTTTGCACCACGCGGTTGCTTTGACGGTATATTTGACTTGTGAGGTCTCTCCCCTGGGGCTAACTGCTCTTGTTTCCAGGTCTCCACTGGTTCCGGGCTCCGGAGGCTCTGCATGCGAGGACTGTCGCCCATGGCTGGGTAAGTTCCACTGTCCCGCCCCTGTCCTCCCCCTCCCCTCGCTCTCGACTGCTTGGTGTGTGAATGTCTCTGGCACTTGAACCCGGCAGTGGGCTCCAGCAGGGGGCATTTGCTGAGCCCACTCCCCTGTGCTGCTGCCTGCTCCCTTCCCTTGGTCTGCCCTCTGCTGCATTCCCAACCCCTGGAAAGGCACGTGTATGTGTGTGTGTGACAGCTGCCCCAATGCGGGGAGGTAGATCAGAGACTGTCCCTTTAAGAGAGTGCCCGGATGAAATGCAGCCTGCTCTTCCAGCTGCCGCCCCTGCAGGTGCTCTTGATCTCTGTCTCCATTTTGCAGGTGGGATTCCAACACAGAGGCTTCTGCGTGTGTTACTCCACCGCCCCGCCCCCCACTCCCTCAGCTGCTTCTGCCTGATGCTCGGAATGGAGTCCTGTCCACAGCGAGACTGCCCAGAGTGCTCCAGGGAGACTACTGCACTCTGTTCCAGAAAAATAGAGTCTGAGCTGTGCCCTCTGTTGTCTCTCCTGCTTGGCATCTCCTGCATGTTCCTGGGGCAATCCCCCCTCCCTCTGTAAGTGGCCTCTCCAAGGGAATGCCTGGGAGGGTGGGCAGACTCAGTTCTTTGGGGGGGGGAATGGGCTATGAGCCGCCACACTGCCCCCTGCATAGCTGGACAGGGGAGGGGGGGTGGCGCTTTTCAGCTTGTCCGAGCTGATGGCCTACCCCACTTAACAGGGCTGTTGTGCGCTGGGCACTTGGGGGGGGCACTGAAGTGGATGCATGCCCAGCGGCTCACACTCTGAGTTTTGTGGCCTCCAGGGGAGATGTTCCTTGCGCATAGCAGGGGGTGGCAGCAGGGCAACACCGGAGGGGGGGCTCCAGGGGGTGTCTTTCAAACTTGGTCTGGCCACTCCCAGACACACATTCCAGCCGCTATCCAGTGAACTCCTGCACTTGACACTTCCTGCTTGTCCGTGCATGTCTCTGCCTGCCAGCCTGCCATTGGCAGAGTCTCTGACAGTGGGAAGGAGTGGGGGATTGATGGCCTCTCAGGCGCGGGCTTTCCGCCCCCTTGCCCAGTCATGTGCAGTGGGCTGGCAAATCCTGTGGTCCCGTGCAAGCCTGTGCCTCCCCCACCCCCGCTTCGACAGCGGGTCAATGGCATGTGCCTGGGTGGAATCACCATGGCGACGGGTTCTGTCTTGCTCGTCGGGCTGCTCTTCCCACTCCAAGTGTGGCGTAACGTCTCCCCTTTGGAAGCCAATGAGCGACTCCGTAGATCCATCCACACCTGAGCGGCCGGCTGCCATGTATATCTGGATTGGGCTGCCCGGGTTGAATCCCACCAGCTTTTTCACTTGATTCTACCCAGTTCTCCTCCCTACATATAGCTTCTATCACATATGGCTTCTGTAAATGGAGGTCTCATGACTCTCAGCACCAACTTTTGGAGTACTCTGACAGGATGCTTCCTTTTTTTTAGCCAGCAGAAAAGCTGTTTGGATTCAACTTATACTGTCTTAAATGCTACTACGGGCAATTCTTTTAAAATGTTTTCTTTTAGAGAGAATACTTGAGAGTTGCTGTAATTTATGAAGTACAACAGGGCTTTCTTTGTAACTTTCTTTATAGCAGGGCTTTTTTTGTAGCAGGAACTCCTTTGCATATTCGGCCTGTACTAAGAGCCATGTAAGTTCTTGGAGGATCGGTTATATCAGGGGTGTGTGGCTTAATATGCAAAGGAGTTCCTGCTACCAAAAAAGCCCTGCACCTGCAAGATGTGAGGCTGATTTTGTCCTTCCCAGCAGATAAAACCAGTTCAGCCATTATCTTGGAGGGGGAGTTGACTATCTTCCTGCTGTGATATCGTCTACATTGATGGGGGTCCTTATGGGGGGACGGGGCTGTCTGATCTTCCCAGCCAGATAAGTGATTTTTCATGAAAAAGCATGCTATGGAATGGGTAGTGGTGGGGATAATAGTACCCAGACTAAGTTTGGAGAAAATACCATATGTCTAATCCATATGGCTATCTTTAAACTTTTAAGATAACCTTTGCAAAGGCATGATATATCCAAACAAGGAAAGCCACCTTTAGCAATATCCCTACCTTAGACAAAAAGGATGCTAGGCTAAATTGTGCCAAAGTCATGTATCTGTGTGTTTTCAATGCTATTACACTGACTAAATTTGCAGACTTTTAAAAAATTAAATCTCTTTTTGTTAACACATTTCAAGGATTTTGCCATTGGGAACTAGCTAACTCTGGCTTTAGAGATGGGACAGCTTCACTAGGCACGATTTGGAATGGATTTGCCTAATCAAAGACTTATGTAACATTTCTGGGTCTACAGAGAGACTAAAAGAATGAAAATGGTTTTAAAATTTCTGGGAAAGAAATGCCCTCATTTTGACCCAGGTTTATTAGCAATAGAATAATTAACAGACATTCTCACATTCTGACATGTTACTGGAGAGCCTGTTTGGTGTAGTGGTTAAGTGTGCAGACTCTTATCTGGGAGAACCAGGTTTGATTCCCCACTCCTCCACTTGCAGCTGCTGGAATGGCCTTGGGTCAGCCATAGCCCTGGCAGAGGTTGTCCTTGAAAGGGCAGCTGCTGTGAGAGCCCTCTCCAGCCCCACCCATCTCACAGGGTGTCTGTTGTGGGGGAGGAAGGTAAAGGAGATTGTGAGCCGCTCTGAGACTCTTCGGAGTGGAGGGCGGGATATAAATCCAATATCTTCTTCATCTTCTTCCAATATCTTCTGTTTTATGGTTTCCCATGCTAACGCAACCCAGATCAAAGGTTTTCTGGATTTGTTAATTTTACTATTCTGCTATTGGATTTTAACTTTGTACCACTTGGCATTCCAAACCTCACCAGCTATATGTGGCTCTGCTTACTGTACCTCATTCATCATCTGAAGAAGTGTGCATGCACACCAAAGCTTGCGTTCTGAATAACACTAAGTTGGTCTTAAAGGTGCAATCAACTCCTATTTTGGTTTTAAACAATGTTTAATAATAAAGCATTTTGTATAGCACTCTCTTAGCAGTGTTCTACAATAGCATTTCCAAATCTGTGGATCCCCTCCAAAAGTGGGTCACAAAACCTATGAAAGGGGGTCCAAAATTTTTGCATTTTGATTGATTTGCTTATGCTCACTGCACCAAAAAAGGTTGGGAACCACTGTTTTAAAATTAAGGTTCTAGGGTTGCCAGGCTGAGTGTGGCAAACAAAAGGAAGGCTGGGGTGGGGAAAAGGGTGGTGAGCAACATCAGCTGCACCACAATGACACTTCTAGGGGAAACCCAGCAGTTACAAAGGTAGATTTAGGAGTTGCTGGAAATTCTATGGCAAAATCATAGAGTTTCTGGAGATTCCTAGAGCTACCCCACATTACTTCTGGGTCCCTGGAAGTGATGTTGCAATGTAGCCAACTTTTAAAAGGTCCGTCCCATTACTAAACTAGTCCAGATTAATAATGTCATAAACAGCATTGAAGCTAAATTTTGAAGCTGATGTGACTTTGAAGAAGACACGTATGAAACGAGATATAACTTAGATGTGTGCTGTCACAATTTCTTTGATTTGGGCACTCCTCTAGGATTTTTTAATATATACTTGTTCCTCACTGAGCTTTGAGATCCCTCTCAGTGCTGGGAAAATGGCCTCATACCTATCCGTCTTGCAGGTGCCGCAGTAGCGTAGAGCTTTTCCCTTGCCAGATGTAACACCATGCCCTCTGTCATTCTTTATGGCAGATTCAACAAGACAGCCTACTCAGTCAGATACTGCCTCTGTAAACAAAAATGTGTTGAGTCAATTACTCATATTCTTCTTTATTGTCATTTGTATACAGATCTTTGTCACAAGTACTTACGTCCTTTTTTAGTTAGCATGGTTGATTGTTCTGATGCACTTAAGGTCTATAGACTTTTGAACGATTCTTTATCTAATGTCATGTTTCTTAACTCTGTTTTAAAGGCACATCAAGGGATCTCATAGAAACAGTTTGTTTGTGCTTACTCAGATGAATATGTCATTCCATTTTACCTAATTTGCTCTGCTATATATATTTATATATTTTATCCCAATAAAGACTAACTTGACTTAACTTGAATATATTTTGCAACAATTCTGTATACCATTTGTTGGAATGTTTTTCTTATGAGTGTGAATGTCGTAAAAAGACTGGAGCTTTTGCCACTATTTCAACGTATTCATTTTAATGTTTTTGATTTGTCATACAAGAGCAGAGGCAGGCAAAAATTCTTTCTGTATTTAAATTGCTTTGATTCGCAGTGTTTTCTTTAATTATTAACATTGTACACTGTGGTCCCTTTCTTTATTTAATACCACTTGGAGGCTGGCAGTCCTCTTAGAGGACTGTTTCTTAGGCCAGTGTCAGACCTATTGGAGCATAGTAGCTAAGGGATTCCATTACACATGTGGAAAAACAGACAGCTAATGTTCCTCTTCAGGTAGATAATTTTAGTGTCCTGGAAATCTGATACAATTATTGAAGGTCTACTGAAAAGTATCACACATAGAGTGTCTTAATTTATGCTAGGCAGTGCCACCATCTGTTTATAACTATTTGGACTGTGTACATTTTGTAAACTCTGTCCACAGTCAGTAACTGGAAAGTATTTCGTTTGTTCAATGTTCTGTGAAGGCAGAACTGTGAGTCTGGATTAAACACACCATTCATTCATTCATTCATTCATTCATTCATTCATTCATTCATTCACATTTCCAAAATCTGTTTTGAGGGGCAAAATGATTTCTGAAGTCCCATTCGTTAGGAGCAAAGTGTTTTTTAAAAAGAAATTAGTGATGAGAAACTGTTTTGTGAAATATTATTAGTGATATTACTTTGTCTGCCGCCTCCAATCTGAAAACCTGAAATTGCTTTGTAGGATACATATAGAGATTTAGTGAGCAGATCTCAAGTTCTGCATTTGATCATTAAAATAAATGATGCTATCAATAAATGTTTTAGATACCCCTTGTTGACATAGTGAAGGATAGGACTGTTATTTATAATTTGCCAAGTTAAGTGATATCAAAGACAGAGGTGCATGTGAAGCAGTTGTAGTAACCATTGCAGAAAGTTAGCCAAGTTAGTTTGCACAGTCCAAACAACAGAGTCTTGAGGCCCCTTAAATACTAGGAAATATTGTGGCATAATAGCCATTTAATAACATGCATAAAGCTCAACTGGCAGCGTGAGTTGCCAGTTTGAGGGATCAGTCATGCGTGAAGGCAAGCCTTACCAGCTTGTCTATCCAATGGTAAGGCTGGAAGTTGTTTTTCCTGGATACAGCACTGTATTCTGGCTACAGCTCTTTGCAAACAGCATCAAGGAAAAGGTGTGTGAGAGGGGAAAACAGGTGAGTACATTCCAGCTTGTTTCTCAGCTGCCTTGCTAAGTTCATCTTGAAACTCAGCAGTTTTTTCTCTAAATTATGTCTGATTAGTCCATAATTTATTATACTACAATTTGCCATAATTACATCTAGGTATAGGAAATTATACCACAATTCCTCAAATGATAACCTACATTATGCCTTTCAAGGCATAGGTAAGAAACTCTTGTCACAGCATCAGTCAGAGATCTTAGTCTCACAGCCTCCAGTCTCTCAGTTTTCTGTCAGAATTCAACACACCCAACTGTTGGGGTGGGGGAGAACTCCAAGCTTTTTCCTCCTCCCCTGTTGTATAGCAACACCACCTAGAGAAAGTACCTCAGCACAACATGACTGCCAGCTTCCATAGAGATCTTCCATTTTCACCTCAGTCTGCCAAGGTATATCCACATGCTAAAGCTAGTTTAAAGGGGTACACTTCCCCATCTCCAACACAGTTTCAGCTCTCCTATCTCAACCTATTGTGCAAACTAGAGGAATGAATTTTTGTGAGTGAGCTGTTGCCTTAGCACGGGTTTCTGGATAAAAATTCAGGCGGACAGTGGAAGTGGCAAATGAAACACAAATCAAACCTGGGACTTGTGTAGCTGCATCTGTTGGACAGAGGACTGCTACCTCTATGCCATTCAAGCATTATGGTATTCCTGCGTCCATCAGAAAACCAGATTCAAGGGCAGTAGGAAATATACCTAGTCATTACAGGACTGTATATGGACTATATTGGAACCAACAAAATATTTATAGATGTGGAGCTCGGTTAGAGCCATATGAATTGTGTTCAGTAGTATACTTTGAGTTCTAATGAAACGTGTATTTGAAAAGAGAAGAAAGAGTGTGTAGAAATTATTTATTTATTAATTTATATCCTGCCCTCCCCACCAAAGGTAGGCTCAGGGCGGCTCACAAACCAAGGGTCGACACAAACACATTAGTGTGACTGATACAATAAGCAACAATAAAAACATAAAACATAAAAACAATTTAAAACATTTGCATGTGCTACAATCATAATTTCAGGCAGCGATTTAAATTCTGGTGGTTAGCTATAATCAGAAGTCTCAGGATCGCCATAGAGTAGTAAAGTAGACCATTGGTGGTGTTCTTATGGGCCAGCCCCATTGCTGCAGATGTTACCATTCATGTAAATGCCTGGTGGAAGAGTGCTGTTTTGCAGGCCCTGTGGAACTGTAAGAGCTCTTGCAGGGCCCTAACCTCCTCCGGCAAATCATTCCACCAGCTAGGGGAAGCAACGGAAAAGGCCCTGGCTCTCTTTGTTTTGAGCTTCGCTTCTCTGATGCTGGGAACTGTCAACAGGTTTTAAGACCAGGACCGAAGTGCTCACTGGGGCATGTGCAGGGAAAGGCGGTCCCTAAGGTATGCAGGACCCTGGCCAATTATTTAAGTGTGTAAGTTTTCACAGTGTTTTTTCATAGTTTCTATCAAACTTTACACTGTGTTTTTCGGTTTGCTTCAATCCCCAGTTGGGGGCAGGGAATCCCCTAGTTTGGAGGCCCTTCCCCCACTTCAGGGTCATCAGAAAGTGGGGTGGGTGGGGAGAGAAATATCTGCTGGACACTCCATTATATTCTATGGAGAGCAATTCCCATAGGGTATAATGGAGAATTGATCTGTGGGTATCTAGGGAGGCTGTTTTTTGAGGTAGAGGCACTGAATTTTCAGCACATAATCTGGTGCCTCTCTTCAAAACACCCCCAAGTTTAAAAAAGATTGCACCAGGGGGTCCAGTTCTATGAGCCCCCACAGAAGGTGCCCCATCCTTCATTATTTCCAAATGGAAGGAAGACATTTAAAAGGCCTGCAGTCCCTTTAAATGCGATGGCCAGAACTCCCTTCAGATTTCAATTGTGCTTGTCACACCCTTGCTCCTGGCTCTACTCCCAAAGTCCCCAGATATTTCTTGAGTCAGTCCTGGCAACCCCCAGGAAGATTAAGGCTGGAAGGAAAGCTGGGGGGGGGGGGTCCCCTAATTATCTTTCCCCCTCAGTATTTCTGAGATAAACTGGAAATTTGGGATAGCACTGAAAAGAAGACTTCTATAAAATAGACAGAGTGTTTGACTGGGCCAAGGTCACCCAGTGAACTCCCATGGCAGTGTGCAGATTTGGGCCCAGGTCTTTAAGATCTTAGTGAAATGCTTTAACCACTACATTAAGCTGAGGGTTGCCAACTGGTCTCCAAGTGAGAGAGACTGGCTTCCTTAGAGAAAATGGCCACTTTGGAGAGTGGATTCTACGGCATTATACCCTGCTGAGGTCCCTCCCCGCCTTAAACTGCACCCTCCACAGGCTCCACACACAGAATCTCCAACTCAGAGCCAGCACCCTTAACTAAGCTGCCTTTCTATGGAGGGAAGAAGTTTGGTGGCCTAGATGCTAATAGGGTTGCCAGCTCCGGGTTGGGAAATGCCTGGAAGTTTTGGATATGAAGCCCAGCGAGGGACCTCAGCAGAATATAATGCCGTAGAATCCACGCTCTAAAGCTACTGTTTTCTCCAAGGGAACTGATCTCTGTCATCAGGAGATCAGCTGTAACTCCAGGAGATCTCCAGGTCCTACCTGGAGGTTGGCAAACCTGGATATTGTATAGTCACTGAGCCATGGTAACAATTCAGGAGTGGATTTTGCTTTGTGATTAAGACAATCCAATTATGAAAGATTTGCAGCCATACAGCAATATCCACTGATGTGCTGGATGCTGCCCTTGTTTGGCCTCAGGTTTTGATCCAGATAAAATTTCTTTCAAAAATAGCTAGCATCAAGTTCCTCAGAAAAGAATGCAAATTATTATTTAATGTATCTGTATGCGTTTGCAATAAAAAAGGCCAATGCCATGCTGGGAATTATTAGGAAGGGAATTGAAAACAAATCAGCCAGTATCATAATGCCCCTGTATAAATCGATGGTGCGGTCTCATTTGGAGTACTGTGTGCAGTTCTGGTCGCCGCACCTCAAAAAGGATATTATAGCTTTAGAGAAGGTGCAGAGAAGGGCAACTAGAATGATTAAAGGGCTGGAGCACTTTCCCTATGAAGAAAGGTTGAAACGCTTGGGACTCTTTAGCTTGGAGAAACGTCGACTGCGGGGTGACATGATAGAGGTTTACAAGATAATGCATGGAATGGAGAAAGTAGAGAAAGAAGTACTTTTCTCCCTTTCTCACAATACAAGAACTCGTGGGCATTCGATGAAATTGCTGAGCAGACAGGTTAAGACGGATAAAAGGAAGTACTTCTTCACCCAAAGGGTGATTAACATGTGGAATTCACTGCCACAGGAGGTGGTGGCGGCCACAAGTATAGCCACCTTCAAGAGGGGTTTAGATAAAAATATGGAGCACAGGTCCATCAGTGGCTATTAGCCACAGTGTATGGAGCACAGGTCCATCAGTGGCTATTAGCCACAGTGTATGGAGCACAGGTCCATCAGTGGCTATTAGCCACAGTGTATGTGTGTATATAACATTTTTTGCCACTGTGTGACACAGAGTGTTGGACTTGATGGGCCGTTGGCCTGATCCAACATGGCTTCTCTTATGTTCTTATGTTCTTATGTTCTAAAAACTGAATAGCCTGTAGCCTAACACAAACATGTTGCTGGTGTTCTTTTACAGAATTAAAGAGGAATTTAATCAGATTTTAGCTTTTTCACCACCCCTGGCTAAGCAGTTTTCAGTTCTAAGTTGAGTGTGGAAGAAAAGAAACAAACTCTGGTGGATAAATTTTGCTTTATTTAGTTTGGATAAAGTCCATAAAGTCCATTAGTAAACAATGCTTTCTTACTAGCCAGATATAGCTTGAAGTCACACACTCACATCAGGCTTTTAATATAAGTGAGCTTTATATAAGACAAAATGATACCCAGCCAGATCTACAATTGGATGGATGCAATTGAATTAATTACCCAGATCTCAGCATAGGACTGAAGATTTACTTTCCAGTCCTGTCCATGCTTACTCAGAAGCAAATGCACTAATTGCAGTGAGGCTTATTTACAAGACAATGTACGTACAATTGCAGGCTCAGTTTGCACATATGCACACACACACACAAATCCAAAACCCACAGACTACTTAAGACAGTATTAAATTCAAAATTATGATGTAGTGTTAGGCTGTTGGTGTAGGACAGGGGTTCCAACATGGTGCCTGTGGGAACCATGGCACCCACCAACAACTTTCCTGATGTCCGCTAAGTGTTTTGAGAAAGCTGGTGGGGCCAGGTAAGGCTTTTGCCCAGCAGGAATTCTGATGGCCACTGGAGATCTGATTAGCTGTGCAGGTTTTTAAAAGCACTGTTTCAGTGGCAGCTGCCACCACAATATTGGATTCACACTTTCACTTCTCTGTATTTTTTAAAATACACTTCTCCCCTGCACTTGGGGTTCCTGTGTGTGCGTGTGTTAGAGCTGCCAGGTCCACTTGCCTGACCAGCGTGGGACTCCCAACACACTTCCAGGAGACAGAAGTTACACTGAACAACTTTTGGTTAAACAGAAGTGCTATCCCCAATGTGATTGCGTCACCCAGATGTTGTTATGTCATCAGGGCAATGCTCTGGGGTTTTTTTGGGCAAAACTCTCAAGAGTTGTTGTTGATGATGATGATATTGGATTTATATCCTGCCCTCCACTCTGTATCTCAGAGTGACTTACAATCTCCTTTATCTTCCTCCCCCACAACAGACACCCTGTGAGGTGGGTGGGGCTGAGAAGGCTCTCACAGCAGCTGCCCTTTCAAGGACAACTCCTGCGAGAGCTATGGCTGACCCACTGCCATTCCGGCAGCTGCAAGTGGAGGAGTGGGGAATCAAACCTGGTTCTCCCAGATAAGAGTCCGCACACTTAACCACTACACCAAACTGGCTCTGAGGAAAGAGTGGTATGGCCTGGATCCAAAATGGGGCACCACATGGCTGCAATTAAAGGATTTTAAAACTATAGGAGAGCCATTCATGGGATTGCCCAAAATCACTTCACATTTGGCCCTGAATACACACAATGAAATTAAGTGGGGGATAAGTCAATGGCTAAATCAAGAGACAAACAGAGACCTTTGTCCAGGCCACTTGTACAAAAACTTGTTCTCTCATAAGGAACAAGCTTTTCCCATATGCATGTATATAACGAGGGACAAGCTTTTCACATGTGCATATTACGGAAAGTCAGTAATAGTACAACGGGGCATTACTATGAACCATTGTTTACAAATGGCAAATTGGACCTGAATGCCTCAGTATGAACAGTGCAGAAGACTAACTTGGAAAGCCCCCCAGAAGGAAAGCTTAGTGGTTCAAATTCAAAAGCCACAGGAAGCTGGTCAGACAGTTTACTAGTAATAACCCCCCCTGAGAACATCTGAAACTGAAGTGAGAAATCTGAGGAGTTAAATTCTTGGCCAGTCTTTCCTAAAGCGCTGCAAGTGAGACTATTTAAATGTCTGAAAATGCAGTGCCCATGGAGGTGAAAGCCACTTCTTCCAATACTGATGTTAATTTGATGCTGCAGCTGTTTGTTAGAATTATGCCATGGGAGGATGCCTAGTCTCCTTTTCCCCTGTCCACTTCTGGTAAACATAGTTCAATGTTGGTAACAAAGGTTACTTCAGTGTTTCAGGTGGTGAGACTTCTCTGAACCATGGGGACCCATGCCAGTAATTTCTACAGGAATGAAGATCAGATCCTCACTGACGTTACAGATCCTTCTCATGCCAACTGGATTGTCATCCATGCAGAGACCTGCAAAAGTAAGAGCTGCCCTTTCATAAGCATCAGCCGCTGCTGAGCGACACGCTTTCCTTTCCTTTAAGCTCCAAATGGGATAAAATGCTATTTTTGCCCACATTCCTAATAACTGAACACATTTCCTTATATTAAGCCCTTTTATGGTATCATATTTGCATGCTTAAAAATAAGATTTATCTTGTCACACCAAGAACAGTTGGGAGAAGGGTCCTCTTTTATCTTTTGTACTGTGGAATACTAGCTTTCTTTAAAGCAGTCATGGCTGCAGTATTAGTAATGCAGTAGTTGTAAGGAGATGGAACATGTGGGGCAAAACCGCGCTACTGGCAGAACAGATGTAAGTCATCTTTTCTTCCAAGGAAACATGCAGACTGTAGCACTGGGAGGGCAAAATGGCTAGGGATCTGTACCAGGAAATTATTCACACAATTAACAAAGCAAAATCTTCAGAGTGCTTTGGAAGAATGTCATAACAGTAGCAGAAGTGGTAATACAAAATTTGAGTCCAGTAGCTCCTTAGAGTCCAACAATTTTTTTCTAGGGTATAAAGTTTTATGAGCCAAGGCTCACTTTCTCAGATACCTGACAATGTGAGCTTTTTGACACATGAAAGCATGTACACTGAAAAATGTTGGTCTCTAAGGGGCTACTGGATTTGAATTTCATTCGGCTACTAACACCAGAAACTGTCTTCATAGGAGCAGTAATAAAACTAATATAAATGTGATGGACTTTGAGTGGGCTGGGGAAATTTACTCATAGTGCCACCCTATGTGGAGTGATATCTCTTGGTGGTGGTGATGCCAGTTTGGTGTAGCGGTTAAGTGCATGGACTCTTATCTGGGAAAACCAGGTTTGATTCCCCGCTCCTTCACTTGGGTCAATCATAGCTCTCACACAGCTGTCCTTGAAAGGGCAGCTTCTGTGAGAGCTCTCTTAGCCCCACATACCTCACAGGGTGTCTGTTTGGGGGAAGAAGGTAAAGGAGATTGTAAGCTGCTTTGAGACTATGAGATTCAGAGTGATGGGTGGGGTATAAATCCAAAATCATCATCATCATCATCATCATCATCTTTTTTTTCTTCTTCCTCCTCCTCCAGCCAATTTATGGTTTTCAAGGTTAGAAAGCTTTTCAATTTAAGAGACATTTAGAGGTGGTTTGCCATTGCCTACCTCTGCAACTTTCTTGGTGGTCTCTCATCTAAGTGCTAACAAGGGCCATCTCTGCTTAGCTTCCGAGATCTGATGAGATCAGGCTAGTCTGGGACATGAAGGCCAGGGCAATAGCTCTTGACTTCACCGGAGTTAATCATAGAATCATAGAGTTGGAAAGAGCCATACAAACCATTAGTCCAACTCCCTGCTCAATGTAGGATCAATGTAGAGCATCCCTGACAAGTGTTTGTCCAACTGCTGCTTAAAGACTGCCCATGAGGGGGAGCTCACCACCTCCCTTGGTAGCTGATTCCACAGTTGAACAACTCTTACAGTAAAAAAAGTTTTCCCTAATATCCAGTTGGTACCTTCCCACCTTTAATTTAAATCCATTATTGCGAGTTCTATCTTCTGCTGCCAACAAGAACAGTTCCCTGCCCTCCTCTAAGTGACCCTCTAATTTGTTACACTGTTTTGCCATGTGATCCTAACTTTGTATCAGTTTGCACTCTTAACCCACCAACTACATGTATTTCAGCCCACTGTACCTTATCTCCTCATCTGAAGAAGTATGCCTGCATACGAAAGCTTACATTCTGTATAAAACTTTGTTGGTCTTAAAGGTACAACTTGACTCCTACTTTGTTCTACTGATTCAGACCAACATGGCTGCCCACCTGGATCTAGCTGATACCTTCAGATACTTAAAGAGAGCAATTAGATCCCCCCTCAACCTCCTCTTCTCTGGAGTGAACATTCCCAAGCCCCTCAGCCTTTCCTCATAGGGCTTGGCTTCCAGGCTCCTGATCATTCTCATAGCTCTCCTTTGTACCCACTCCATACTGTCCATGTCAGCTTTGGATGGTACTGGATTCCAGCCTGGCACTCTAATACACCACTCTGGCTCCTTTTAGCACAGCGATTAGCTCCCAGTTTATCCTTGCTTCCATGGTATGTAGATATGGTCACCATATATTTCCATATAGCACAGAGTATCTACATCTGGGTGCCACAGCTTCTTGATAGCCACTGATAGGAATACATTATATATGATGAGGAAGAACATTCTATATGATGTAGCCAGATTCTGTATTTTTAAGATCAAATTCAGTAAAAAGACAATCAAAGACAACACTTCTCCAACAAATCATACTGATGTTAGTAGGTTCAGAACACCATTGCATTTATCAAACTTACCTAACTTTTTACCATGCAACATACAGGTTAGTTTACTCAACTGTACATATTCTTTTAGTTTTTTCAGCCACTCCTCTTTATTTGGGATTATGTTCCTTTTCCAGTATCTAGCAAAGATCAGATTCTGCCTTAATGACGATACCATATGGTGCTTATATAGTGAATAACCAATAGGCTCTCTCTTTTGTGGATACAAACAGAATTAAGATTCACAAAAGACAAATCATAATGCTTCATTGTTTAATAAGAAAAATTGATTTTGAATATTTGTTCATGTGAATGAGATCAGCAAATGCTGACAACACGTTAATAATTCCCAGTTTGAGTGTAAAAGAATTACTATCTCAGTTTGAACTGCAGAGGAACAATTTTATGCCTAGCAATTTGGGGAAACAGATGCTTGCATGTAAAGTGGAGCAGTGGATAGAATCTTCAGATTGGTCACAGAGAACAACTGTCTGGATCATGAATCCTTACAGAGCTGCCATATTTTTGTTCTTTCGGAAAGACCTGATGCTAATATGTGTGTGGGAAGCAAGGAGTCACACCTCCAGCCTCTCTTTGCACAGTTTGGCAAGGCAAGTGTCACGGTGATGGAGAAGATTCCTCCAGGTGCTTGGCTTTCATTTCTAGACTTCTTGGTTGACCAGCTCTGACAATGATACTCATATGTCCTATAGAGTCTCTTTGTTTGCCCTTGCAGCTAAGAAGATAAGAGTGATATCAAATTATGCAACTTCTTGAGGATGGCCTTTCTGGGGAACTTTTAAGGTGTTTTTTGGAAACTTTGTTGTTCATATTCTGTTTTGTAATGGCCAATGGCTATACACAATATTTTTTTGACTGACTGACTGGTTGACCACTTATAGTCCTAGACTTGATGATAGTAAAATCATAACTTGGCTCTCCTAGTGCCTGTCATGTGACTCTGATGTACTCATCATATGGCTCTCAATGAGTTCCATGTCTGGAAAGACAGAAGACCACAGGACTGAAGATCTTGCTAGGTACCCAGTTTCCATTGCTTGGAGTCTTCAACATGATGGAATATGATTACAAAAGGAAAGATTACTGAAGAAGTTGATTGCTAGAATATAGCAATTTCTGCAGATTATTATGTGCCCATGGCTGTGAAAGAGAACAGTTCAAGCAGTCTGTGTAATCCCCTTCATTCTAGATCCATTCTGTTTTATCCTGCACATATTTTTCTTGGTGGCCCACATGTATTGGAGAATACAAGATTCTGGATCCCCACAGACACAGTTGACTTTATTACTTCCTCAGCAAAACTGATCAGGGCTTAATTTGTGCCAGAGTTCACCAGGGTTCGACCATGCTTCATTTCTTTACAATGCTAGGGTTTAATCTTCAAGAAAATAGATATTAAAATGCACCTGAAGATGTCCCTTGCATCTGGGATTAAGGCAAGGGATTTGATATCAAAGGATTCTGGTTACAGACAGATTTAAGTCCTGGATAATCACTGGAAATGTAGCACTCATTAGGGCAAACCTCTTTTAATGCATCATAATGCCCATTTCCTCTGCATCCAGTTGCAATGAGGTCACAGTATGCACTAATTCCTCAGGAGCTCTTTTGCTGTATGCTTTCTGCTCAGATGAAATAGCTGGAGGATTCAGAAAGCAGAATATAGTCTGAGACAGACTGGGCATCCACATTACAAATTTATCAATCTTGCATTGCTGGTCCCTCCTTTGCTTGGGAGCTGATGTCTGAAGATCTGAAATATTTACTGCTTGCCAAAGGTGCAGCTTTGATGGAAAGTTGGGCTGGAGAAGGAAATGACAAAATTGCAAAGGCCATCATGAAACAGAGCCAGTGTAGTGTGGTGGTTAGAGCACTGGACTAAGAGAGACCTGGATTATAATACCTGGGGTTGAAGAATCCCCATTCTGGCATGGAAGCTTGGACTAGTCATACATTCACAGCCTAACCTACCTCACAGGGTTTTCATGAGAATAAAATGGAGAAGGGGATTTCATATACTGTTTTGTGTCCCCATTGGAGGAAAAAGTGGGGTATTGGGGTTGCCAGGTCCTGGAAAATACCTGGAGACTTTGGGAGTGAGCCATTAGAGGATGGGGTTCAGGGAGGGGCCTCAGCATGATTCAGTGCCATATAGTCCACCCTCCTCCACTTGCAGCTACTTGAATGGCCTAGGGTCAGTCATAGCTCTCGCAGAGTTGTCCTTGAAAGGGCAGCTTCTGGGAGGGCTCCCTCAGCCCCACCTACCTCGCCAGGTATCTGTTGTGGGGGAAGAAGATAAAGGAGATTGTAAGCCACTCTGAGACTCTGATTCAGAAAGAAGGATGGGGTATAAATCTACGGTCTTCTTTTTCTTCTTCTTCTTCAAAGCAACCATTTTCTTCAGGGGAGCTGATCTCTGCCAACTGTAGATTAGTTGCAAAAGTGGGAGATCTGCAGGCTTCACCTAGGGTCTGGCAACCTTATGGAGTATAAATGAAGTAAATCATTATCATCTTTCTCTTTGGTCTTTATTGGTATGCTTTTGTCATCACAAGTTTGTTGCCTCACTTGTAGGCAGTGTTCTCTCTAAGCTGAGTTAGTGTGAGCTAGCTCACAGTTTTTTAGCCTCTAACACACATTTTTTGTCTTAGCTCAGGAAAAATGGCCCCAGAGCACACTAATTTATGGAGTTGCTTACAACTTTAATGTCAGTAACTCACAAAGTAGAATTTTTGCTCACAGGACTCCACTGCTTAGAGGGAACATTGCTTGCAGGATACCTATAATCCTTGTTTTAGCTCCTAACACACTTTTTAATTCCATGACATCTTCCATGCAACTAATTTTTCTTACTCAGTGCCTGAGGATGGCTGAGCAAAGTGTCCCTCTGGCGACTCAGCAGTTATCCTTCTGCAGCGTTTCTGTCCAGTTGCTGTCAGGTAGCTCTGCTGAAACAGCAAGGCACAGAATGTCCTGCTTTCCAGGCATTGAATTTGCCCCTTCAGCAAACCAATCAAAATTATAAATCTTACTGAGAAAAGTAATTGCAAAAAAAACCCCGCAAGTTATCTCACATTGCAAGTATGGGATGGCGTCATTACTTTTTATAATCTGTTAGCTTTGCAGCTGCCTGAGATTTATGCCCTGCTCTTCTTCTTGAATATCCCACAGGGAACTACCAGTTATTAAAACGAGGAGTCTCGAGGTCTCTCCCAAGTGTCCAATATCTGGATACTTCTCTAAAAATGCCATCCTAAGCAGTTACACCCTTATAAGCCTATTGACTCTAACAGAAGGATGCTAACTCTACTTAGGATGGCTCCAAGGCCAGCCCTTCCACTAGACAAAATAGGCATTTGCCTAGGGTGCCACGCTGGAGCTGAATTGGGCACTCTCCACCCCCCCCGGTGCCCTAGGCAAATGCCCTGCCCAGTTGTGCAGTGGCTGGTTAGCTTCACTTCACCTCCCTTCCAATCGGAAGGGAGATGAAGCGAAGCCAGCCGGCCGCTGCGTGCCCACTGGCTTTGCTTCGTTTCCCTTCTAATCATAAGGGAAGCAGAGCAAAGCTGGCTGGCTGGTGTGCAACTACTGATTTCACTCCAGCTCCCTTTCCTGGTGCTCTCCCTGCCCTACTTCGCTGTGTGAGCACTGCGGTGCTGCAAGGCAGCATGGCAGCGGGGGGCAGAGGGTGGCGGTTCTGCCTGGGGTGCTGCACACCCTAGGGCTGGCCTTGGATGGCTCTGTAGATGACAGAAGATTGGTTGATTGCCTTGTAGAACTAGATCAGAAAGACTGGGGTTCAAATTGTTATTCAGTCAGAAAGCTCATTGTATGGTCTAGGACAAACACTTTAGCTTAGATCATGTTTAACCTATGCTGACTCTATTATACTAACTCTTAGCCTAGACTGCCTATATTATGACAAGAATCACACAGAAACTACAATATAGGCAAGTTCTTGGACAGTAGCTGAGGAGATCAGATGAAGTGAAGCAGTGCCAACTTAGAGATCCTCAAAGGAGGCTCAAAAGCTCCTAAATATTCTAGCTGCCTAGCTGAGTATTGGCCCTGACCTAGATGGTCCAGGCTAGCCTGATTTCATCAGCTCTAGGAAGCTAAGCAGGGTGATCTCTGGTTAGTATTTTGATGGGAGACCACCAAGGAAGTTTAAGGGTCCTGTGCAGAGGCAGGCAAAAGCAAATCCCTTCTGAATGTCTCTTCCTTGTAAACCCTATGGGGGTTGCCATAAGTCAGAAGTGACTTGAACGGCAGTTTCCATCACCAGCTATGTATTAGCACTATAACATCAGCCACTGATCTAAAACTCCATTGTTATCAAGAAGACCATGGCGACCTGCGCTGAATGCATGAAGAGAACCATCACAGTTGCCAGCTCTGGCTTGGTAAATTCCTGGAGACTGGGGGGCAATTCCTGAAGGAAGGCAGAATTTGAGGCAGGGAGGGAACTCAGCAAGGATGTGATGTCATAGAATCTGGCTTCTGAAGCTGCTGTTTCTTACAATAGGGTTGCCAGCCCCAGGGTGAGAGTTGGGGTCCTCCCATGATTTCACAGGCTTTCACTCTACTCCCAACAGCCATAACTCAGTGGGATGTCCCCAACATGAAGACATCATGCTGAAGTGAAGTAATCACACTGGGAATGTCAAGAAGTAATGCTCTGGTATTTTGGGCAAATCTCTGTGGTAACCATAGAGTTTTGTCCAAAATAGCAGAGCATCATTGCATGACATCATCACCTTGGGGACATCATGTGT
Source organism: Heteronotia binoei (assembly GCF_032191835.1). Taxonomy (NCBI): domain Eukaryota; kingdom Metazoa; phylum Chordata; class Lepidosauria; order Squamata; family Gekkonidae; genus Heteronotia; species Heteronotia binoei. The sequence continues at coordinate 33,208,803 of NC_083226.1, forward strand.
GGTGATGTTGCCCTACCCCCCCCCCCATTCTCAGAAAGCTGCCTCCCACCCCCGCACCAGTGAGGCAAAAGGACCTGGCAACCCTGTCTTCCACAGAAACTGATAAAACAGAGGAATGGAAAATGATGTTGTAAGCCAGTGTAGTGGAGAGCCAGTTTGGTGTAGTGGTTAAGTGTGCGGACTCTTATCTGGGAGAACCGGGTTTGATTCCCCACTCCTCCACTTGTACCTGCTAGCACGGCCTTGGGTCAGCCATAGCTCTGGCAGAGGTTGTCCTTGAAAGGGCAGCTGCTGTGAGAGCCCTCTCCAGCCCCACCCACCTCACAGGGTGTCTGTTGTGGGGGAGGAAGGTAAAGGAGATTGTGAGCCGCTCTGAGACTCTTCGGAGTGGAGGGTGGTATATAAATCCAATCTTCTTCTTCTAAGCCACTTGTAAGTTTCCATTGAAGAGAAAAAAAGACTTCAAATATCAAAATAAATAAACTTTCTTTAGTCTGAAGATCAATTGTAATTCCAGACCAACCTCGAGGTTGGTAAACCTATCTGCTCAGAGTTTTACTCAGGTCTATTAAATCGGGTCTACTCCCAGGAAACTATTCTTAGCATGACACTGTCACTCGCAGTTTTCTAAGGGCGTTTTCGCACTGACCTTAATCAGCAGCGACGCCCCTCTTCACCGTGCAGGATTGGCGCGGATTTCGCACTAATTGCCGCGGAGCACCCGGAAGAGCCGGAAAGTCCCGCGGCTTTTGCGGCGCAAACGGAAACCGCCAAAAACCAGTTTCCATTTGCACCGCAAAAGCCGCGGGACTTTCCGGCTCTTCCGGGTGCGCCGCGGCAATTAGTACGAAATCCGCGCCGATCTTGCGCGGTGAAGAGGGACGTCGCTGCTGATTAAGGTCAGTGTGAAAACGCCCTCTGTGTGTCTTTTGCTTTGAGAGGATGAAACTTCCAAAAAGGGAGACTAACAAAAAAAGGAGCAGGGTTTTGGCAGTAAGATGATTGTGCATCCCACCAAGTGATGTTAATGTATGGATGTGCTGGAGGAGCTGTTTAGAAGCAGTATAGCTATGATTCAAAAAAGGAATTGTTTGCTTTTATTTAGCCTATATTGATAACTTTGCTATATCTGCGGTTATAAGCACAAGAGATGCTTAGAAATTTTGCCACTTTGCTTTGCAATTTAATCTTGACTAATAGAAGCCCAAACCTTTAATGCTTGCTCAAAATTTTCCCCTGCCACCACCTATCCCCCAATCCAAAACACTAAGCATTTCTGCTAAGCATTGTTGCAGTGTTGGGATGGTAGTGACAGTCTGGCCAGTATTTGCACTACACAGTGCTTCTCCTTTGGCTTTGGAAAAGAAACGAGTGAGTCCTTTCAATTCATTTGGCCTACATGCATGATGTAAATCAGCGCTCTTATCTCCTTTGAGCAGTGCTCACCAATGATGCACTTCGCTGGTATCAAATTAGAAGGATCTGAATCACTAAGCAATGAAGGTTATGAAAAGCTTTGTGTACTCCCCTGATATACTGAAACACCAAAGTCACATCAAGGCAAAGTTACCTCTCTGAGACATTTCTTTACATTTTAAAAGAGGAACAGTGCTTAACGCTAACACAAAATGTTTGGTCATCAGGAACTCAGAAGTGTAATAGTTTATGGTAGGGATGGCTTGAGTGTGTAGGTCCCCATTTTACTTGGTCCTTAAATGCTCCACTAGATTCTTATCAAAAGTGGGGTAAATTTTTGCTCAAACATTGGGATACAGACATTCCATTAGGGATGCCATACCCCACTGGTGCAAGTGGAGTTCCCCCAGTTTTGGGTGCTCCTCTCCACTCCCCAATTACCCCTCCCCCCAACAGGTGAGAAGCTGGAACTAAACAAACTGTCTCTGTGTGGCCTGGAAGTGATGTAGGCACATTGGTGATATTGAGGGGACGATACTCTGTTTTTTGGGCAAAACTCTATGGTAGAAGCTAATTCTACCACAGAGTTTTGCCCAAAGACTAGCGTGTCAAACCGCCAATGTCCTCAACATGCCTATGTCAATTCCGGGTCATGTAGGCAGGTAGCGTTTATTTTCAGCTTTTTGAAGTCATCATGTTACTTTCAATATCTCAAAAAAGTATCTATATTGAAGTTTTAATTAAGTCAAATATACATGAATTTAACTCAAGTTAAATGCAGATAATTAATTTAAAAGGTTTCAGTTGACTGAAATGGTAAAAGAAATATGTCTTATTAAATAAAATGCTGACAGATTCCACTTTCTTTTCTTTCAAACAATGTTTCAATTGTTAAATCCAGAAGGCAGGCATATAACTGTATGTTTAGATTCTTCTTTCTCACAAAGCTCTGTGAAAAACCTGCCATCTGAGTTTGAGCTCACATCAGTGTTTCTAGATGGGCAGAATTTAGCAATAAAACTTGCCCTAAGAGTTCTGTAGAAAAGGAAACAAAAAAAATCCATCTTTCACACATTTTCTTGTTATAGGGTTTTTAGTCTGCTGGACAAGAAATCTCTCAAGCAAATAACAGGTAAAGTTTCAGGGACTCAGAATCTCCCCTTTAAGTCAGTTTTGGAGAGCAAGTCATTTTCTTTTTTGCAGCTGGGTTGGAATTTTCCTGGTCTTGACCAAAATGCCTGCAGTGTCCACCTGAAATTGTTTTTAAAACTTGATGATATTGGCAGTTGATGCTTTAGAAACTCTCTTGTTGCCTTTGAACACTTTGCTTTCCTTCTTGCAATGTTTCTGAGCCTACAGAAAGAGACTAAAAGAAATGAAACAACTTTTATAGCAGTCTCTAATGAGGATCATGCAACGTAAGGATAAATCCTCAAACTATCAGTCTCTTAACACTGCTAACAATAGTAGGCAATACCTCTCAATTATAAATTTGATCACTGCCCTGCTGATTCTTCCTCACAACAGAGTTGCTCAAAAAGCAATCTTATATATTAAAAAGCCCTATGGAATTGGCCCAGTCTGGCTCTCCTATTGGCTGTGGTGTGCACTGCATCAGTGATTGTGAACCGTCAAACTGCCACTCAAGTTATTGCGTTCTGTTGGTTGAGTCCACTCCTGTCTCCCACCCACTGTTGCTTAACAACTCTCTGTGGCATTTGGAAGAAAAAGCAGGTGGGTGGAAACGGCAAAGAGACAGGGAACGAAGGTGGTAATGCGACTAGGTGGCAAGGCCTGACCCTGCAAGGAGCATTTCCTCAGAGGCCATGGTGGCCATCTCTTTCCGGTCACTCCCTCCCTTACACCTCCCCTCAACCTTGCCCCAGAACAGATGAGGATTGGGCCAGTGTTATGACTGATAACCAGTGGTGATCCCATTAGAAATCACCATACCTTCCTGCATCCCCAACCCTATGCAGTCCTTCAGAAGAGGAGGAGAAAGAGGTGGAGATTGAATTTATACCCCACCCTTCAGTACTCAAAAGAGTCTCAGAGTGGCTTGCCATCTCCTTTCTCTTCCCCTTCCCACAAAAGACACCCTGTGAGGTAGGTGGGGCTGAGAGAACTCTCCAAGAACTGCTCTTGAGCAGAACGGCTCTGAAAGAAGTTTGGCTGACCCAAGGTCACATCAGCAGTTGCATGTGGAGGAGTGGGGAATCAACCTTGGTTCTTCCAGATAAGAGTCCATACACTTAACCACTACACCAAACTGACTCTCTAAGTACAAGTTACCAGAATCATATGGCACTGAACCAGATCAAACTGGCTTTAACAGTTGAATATTTTCTTGAAGTAGCTTCTACTGTAACAAGTGCACTCCCTCCCCCTATTGGAACTAAATCTGTATCAACCGGAACCTTTTCTGTCACAACAGTATTCTTGCTTCTGTTTCCAAAGAACTGAAGTGGTCATATTCACTCAACTGTAATTTGCAATTAGCCTTGTCTTGTATTTTAGCACACACTCCTTAATGTTGTCAAATTGTCTAGAAAGGGAGGGTGATTGGCTGGAAGGCATAACATGAAAAACAACCAAATAGGTATAGAGGAAAGACTAGCATACCACCCCTGAACTTCTTGTCCATGCTGGAGTTCTAAAGCATCTCCCCCCCTCCCCCAAATAGTGACAGTACCAGAGGTACAGAGATGTTGGAGTCGGTTCCTTATGTTGCAGCCAGATGAGAAGGGAAACCTGCCACGAACATGTTTCCTCCAAACCAACACTCCTTTTGGCCAGAAGGTATGACATCTATCATGTTAACTAGTTCTTATTCTGCCTTTCTGGTTTAAGGCTACAAGGAAAAGGCTGAATTCCCAGGGGAGGGGGAAGCCATGCAGAGGAGCCCTGAATGACAACCATAAGCTCCGCCCTGGGAGATCCTTGATTTTAGTCCCTCCCACTGGACTTGAGAAACTACATTCTCACCTGTGTTCCTCCAGGCCCGCTGTGCAAATAAGGTTGTCAGCAGGCCTGTAAAAGAATGTCCTGCCCCATAATAGAGGTGTCATGTACAGAAATGGGTAGCTAAAGCTTCTTGTGGTGTGGAAATAATAGTGCCTGGTAAATAACACCCTAGTAGGCCTCTGTTAAAGGGACAGAACTTTTTAGTTTCCAGGCAGTTGGCAATGCTATGTGCAAATTATTAATTGAATTAAGGGGGGGGGGAATAGAGAGCATTAACCTGCAGACAAATGTGGTCTTCTCCTTTGTTATTGCTATGCTTCTGAAGAGTCCAGGGTCCAGAAAAGGAGAGACTCCTCTTTACTGGGCTCCCTCAACAGAGAAGGGGCATCAATTAAGACAACAAAGCAGATATTATGGGATGACAGCAGGGCTGGCCCTAGACTGTCTGGCACCCTTGGTAAGGCTAACTTCTGGTACCCCCCCCCCCTTGCACTGATAATGTCACTGAGTTACATGGAGGGCACCCAATTTGGTGCTCCAAAAGGCCGGCACCCTAGGCAATCACCTAGTTTGCCTAATGACAGGGACAGCCATGGATGAGAGTGATGTACAATGGATTGTTGCTTTAATGGTGGATTCTCTACATCAGCATGTTTTCTCCCCACAATGAGACTAAACAACATTCATAAGGGGCCTCTTGTTCTGAGCTGCAGCATTTCCCCCACCAGCCCTTCCCTGTATGTCAGGAGGGAATGCTCAGGGATCTGTTCTTTGATTTCCTTCACCATTCTGAATTGTCACATAGCAAAGAGACCAGTTATGCCTAAGCACTTCTTTTGGGGCAGAAGTTCTGCCTCTTCTAGGCCAGGCAGACAGAATCCAGTCCTCCTGTATATGGCTTCTGATCACCAACTAAATTGGGATCCCCCACCCCATCTGATTATCGCAGTGCAAAAGCTGAAGAATATTCATATACTCTTCTTGAGGCTGAGCAGGCTTTTTTGGATCTTGGTACTGACACAGACATAAGGGGATTTTTAAATAAGCGCTTGGTAGGAAATTTCCCTCAGCAAGCAGATGATGTAGACTCTGAAGGAGCTGGGACTCTTGGGGTGTAGCAAGAGACGTTGAATGATGAGAGGGAGTTATCTGACCAAATCAAATGTTGGGGGAGAGAGAGAAATGCAGAAAGCCTGCTGATCAGGCCAGGATAATAATGTACTGGATAGACAGACATTGTACTTCAGCCTTGACTATGCTAATATGACCAGTTACTTATTTGTTTTGTACTTGAATCCTGGTCTTCCTTGAGAGCTCAGGCCAGAAAATGTTATGAAGAACATAAGGCTGCCACTGATAATGACAGGCACAGATCACATTCACTTCCCTCATTCTATAGCATTTAATTTCACCTTCCACCATCTCCTTATGTCACTGTGGTGTCCATTTCACCACCCTTGTTCTCAGTCATGATATGGAGTGGGACACAGGATAGGGATGGGGCTTAGCAGGTAGGATATCTGCTTTGCATGCAGAAGATCCCAATTTCTGTGCCTGGCACCTTCAGTTAAAAATAATTACTAGTAGCTGATTTGGAAGACCTCAGCCAGAGACTCTGGAAAATGGCTACCAGTCAAAGCAGATAATGCCAACCTTGAAAGATTGATGGTCTGACTTTGCGTAAAGTCCTTTTTGTGTGTTCATGTTCTGAAGGAAATACACATAATGACATCAGGAGATGGATTAAATATGGTGGGATAGCGGAAGCACTGAACTTGTTTTCAGTGGCAGCCTCTATCCTTTTGTAATACAGAGTTCATATTGGGGTCTCAAGTGGTCTCCCAACCAAACTCTAGTTACATCAAAGTTGTTGAGCTTAATCAGTTTTACATCATGAGACGCTGACCCAGTCACTGGTTCCCAATAAAACTCTTATGGCTGCAAAGGGACAGTAGTTTGGAACAGTAAGGTGCAAAAAACTGTTTTTTAAGCCGGGGGAGAATCAGTGTCTTGGTCATTCTCACTGAATAAGCCGAAGCCTTAAATAGAGCTTTTGATCTCTGATGCAAATGAAGAGAAGACTTATTTTTTATTAAGACAGATAATAGCAAGCATGATTGTTTATAGCCTGGTGATGAAAGAGTAATCAGAGGGGAAATCATCAATTGACCTCCCCTTGAATACTTCCACTGATGTTAATAACTAGCCGTAAACTGTGACATGTCTTCCATTATTAAAATAAGACAACTCTAGATTAGTGTATTATAGTACAACTACTTCTAAGTGTTCTTAATAATTCTTAAGACAGGAGTCTAACAGGGTGCATTGTTCTTTTAAGATTTTTGAAAACTATACCTGTTCTGGGATATTTTGGCAAAAATTCAGAAAGTATCTACAGCATTTGAGGGCAAGCAATTTAATTAAATCCGAAAGATTATTTAGTTAATCCATCACAATAGTTTGTCTTCTTGTAAAACCAGGTATTTAGATTACATTGATTTTTTTAAACAAAAGAGCAACCATTTGGGGAAAATCCTCTAATGATATTAACTCTAAAACTTAAGCCCAGCTTCTTTCATCTGTAGCATTTGTTCTTTCTGCGGTATATCAGATATGTTTTGTAGATGCTCAATCAATGGCTCAGTTCAGACATCACAAGAAACCATATTTTAATTGAACTGATAATTGCCGAAACGTGGGCTCCTTCACTAACCATGATTTGGAGGCCCTTCCCCTGCTTCAGGGTTATCAGAAAGTGGGGGGGAGGGAGTGAATGTCCACTGGGCACTCCATTATACCCTTTGGTCCTCATAGGGTATAATGGACACTAAATCCGTGAGCATCTGGGGCTCGAGGGAGCTGGTTTTTTTAGGTAAAGGCACTACATTTTCAGCACAGCATCTGGTGCCTCTCCTCAAAACTCCCCCAAATTTCAAAAAGATTGGACCAGGGGGTCCAGTTCTATGAGCCCTGAAAGAAGGTGCCCTATCCTTCATTATTTCGGATGAAGGGAAGGTATTTTATAGGAGTGTAGTCTCTTTAAATGCGATGGCCAGAACTCCTTTGGGAGTTCAATCATGCTTGTCGCAACCTTGCTTCTGGCTCCACCCCCAAAGTCTCCTGGCTCTACTCCCAAAGTCCCCAGATATTTCTCGAGTCGGACATGGCAACCCTAAGTACATAGGTTGGGTCCAGGGTCCCAACCCTGTATCTTGAGTAACAGTCACATGTGATGCATGGGTTCCTCTGTGTGCAGAGCCCAGTTGGAGAATGGTTGTCAGCCTTTTCCTGAAACTGTTCTTGCAAGTGTGTTATGCGCTGTCAAGTCACTTCCAGCTTATGACAACCCTATGAATGAATGAACTCCAAAATGTTTCATTGTTAATGGTCTTGCTCAGGTCTCTCAAACTGAAGGCAGTGGCTTCTTTTATTGAGCCAATCCATCTCATGTTGGGCCTTCCTCTTTCCCTGCTGCCTTCAGCTTCTCCTAGCGTTATTGTCTTTTCCAGTGACTCTTGTCTTCACATGATGTTCTTGGGAACACTATTTGGCCTCAGCATGGTACAGTGAAACAGAGTCCACCCTTCAAAGCAGGTCCGTAGCTACAGTGGGTCCCGGGGAGCCAGGCCACTACATTCAACCCCCCCTTCCATCTGTATGACCCCTCCACTGGAGGGTCCCCAATCTGCCCCCTTTGCTCACTGCCACTCGCAACAGATGCAGCATTGCTTGAGAGGGAGATGAGGGCCACCATTTCTTTGGTAAGTTACCTTCCCCACCCCACACACACAACTTGGGCACCTTCCTGATGCAGTTTGTGATCTCAGCAGTGAGCACAGCAAAGTTCTGCTCATAGCCCTCAAAGTCAGACATCATTTTGGGCCCTGCGGCCCCCTCCCCACCTAAAATTTCTCCCCTGGCCCCCCACCTAAAATTTTCTGGCTTTGAAGCAGGCATTTTCTCCAAGAGAAACTGATCTCTGCCAGCTGAAGATCATTTGTAAAAGAGAGAGATCTTCAGGCCTACCTAGAAGAAGAAGAAGATATTGGATTTATATCCCGCCCTCCACTCCGAAGAGTCTCAGAGCGGCTCACAATCTCCTTTACCTTCCTCCCCCACAACAGACACCCTGTGAGGTGGGTGGGGCTAAGAGGGCTTTCACAGCAGCTGCCCTTTTAAGGACAACCTCTGCCAGAGCTATGGCTGACCCAAGGCCATGCTAGCAGGTGCAAGTGGAGGAGTGGGGAATCAAACCCGGTTCTCCCAGATAAGAGTCCGCACACTTAACCACTACACCAAACCTAGAGGTCAGCAGCCCTCATAGAATTCCATACCCAATCTGTGTACTGAATAATGGTGGAATGGAATGCCCTGCCTAGGCATATAGATATTTAATCTTGGCCTGAGTTGTGTAACAGTTGTACATGCATCTATGAACCATCAGGAACCTTGCTCTTTGTACATGTTTGGAGATACAGTAAGGCTGCCAAGCTCCCTGGCAGGGCAGGGGTTCTCCCACTTTTGAGGTCCCCAACCCGCCAGCCTGCAGTGGGCTGGCAGGGGGATCCCCTCCTGATGTCACCAGTGCGATGACATAACTCATTAGTGACATCAGCACTCCAGTGACATCCATGCTGGCCGCTCTAGGAGCTTCCAGGAAAACTCTGTGGTTTTCCCGGATGCTCTATTTTATTTTATTTCATTTTGTTTATATCCTGCCCTCCCCACCGGAGCAGGCTCAGGGCGGCTCACAACAATGAAATAAAAACAATCAGTTTAAAAATTGCATAACATTAATACGACAATTTAAAATTCAATAATTAAACAATCATTAAAACAATCTGATGCTGGTATCATATGTAGTTGTTTCGCATCCAATGGCTTCAGTGTTCTTACATTTTCCCTCACAATAATGGTAACTCTAGATCAGTTAAAGGCTAACCGGAAGAGTGTGGTTTTACAGGCCTTGTGGAACTGGGCGAGGTCCCACAAGGCCCTCATGTCCTCCGGTAGCTGGTTCCACCAGTAGGGGGCTGCTACCGAGAAGGCCCTCCCTCTGGTAGATTTTAATTTTGCCTCCCTCAGCCCAGGGATCACTAGTAAGTTTTGGGATCCAGATCTAAGCACTCTCTGGGGAACGTGTGGGGAGAGACGGTCCCTAAGGTAAGCAGGTCCTTGGCCATATAGGGCTTTAAAGGCAATGACCAGCACCTTTTAGTGAATCCTACTGTATACTACTGTCAGCCAGTGCAGTTCCCGCAGCCCCGGCTGTATGTGTTCCCACTAGCAATTCCCTCTAGCAATTTGGGAGGAAAATTTGGCAACCCTAAGATACAGAGATTATATGTATACAGTTTGTATACCTGTAGAATATGTGACAATATACCCCAACCAACCCAGGCTAGCCTGATCTCATCAGATCTCAGAAGCTAAGCAGGGTCTCACTTGACCAGTGCTTGGATCAGAGACCACGGAATACCAGAGTGGCAATGTGGAGGCAGGCAATGGCAAACTACCTCAGCAGGTCTCATGCCTTTGATGGCAACAAAAAAAAATGGCAATACAATATTTTGAGTTTCAAGTCAAGAACAGCTTAATCAAGGAATGAAATGGATTACAGCAACCCACATTGCTGCAGCCACCCTTCCCTCCACTGATTTCTTGGAAGCTGACTATGGGTAGGGGGACGGCTCAAACTCCTCAAGGGGCTGGATTGGGCCTGTGGCATCTGTCTAGCCTCCAGCATTGATGAATTGGAATCCTAACTGTTTGATTGAATCAACAGTTTCATTCAGATGTCCAATGTAAGCGCTCAGCGCCTCAGTACATAAATAAAAATGAATACAAAATGGATTCTGAAAATATGCAGTGAAAAAAAGATCATGAACTCCAAGACATGACACATCTGCCATTTGCTACAAATTATGGTGCCTCCTAATGAGAAGCATTTCTCATTAGTGCAGATTCATTTGCTGTAGATATATTTCAAGAAAAGGAAAGCACAAATTGCAAACACCATTTTCTTGTTGAGGTACATTTTTTAAAGATTGTTAAACAGGCGGCTTTGCCTATGGAACATTTACTCTTCATTGCTCTGCAGCTAATAAGGAAACAAGCTTGATATTCATGACAATAAATTGAAATCCTTATTCCCCTAGTGTGTGTTTAATAGTGTTTTGGAAACCTATTTGGTTTTTAATTAGAGTCTGAGGAATTTATAATTGCTTTGCTGTCTGTGAAAGCAAGAGGTTGTCTCTTTCTAGAGGAAGAAAAGCTCCAGAGCTGAGCAGCCTCCCTAAAAATGGGCAAAAAGGGGAAAGAATTACGGCTGAGTCTGCTTTCCACAGGTTCACAATCCCATGATCCTTCCACAAATCAAGGTCATTCAGAAGAGCAAGAGAGTTTCAAAGCTGTGATATGTCTATATATACAAGCCTCAAGGCTTGTCAACATTGATTAAGGCACTTCTGTGAAAAGATAGAAAGCTGAAATGTGGCACGTACACACACACACACAAAATTCCAAGGTACCTTCATTACTAAACAAAGGGACATTTTTATTTTGGTCATGCAGCACTTGCAGCCATGAAATTTATTTCATAATAGCTATCAACTGCTCACACCACTAGCAGCATAGCAAATCAGATAATAGAATGATGAAGTGTGAAATGTCCCTCTTGATGAGCCCACATTACCAGGGGTCCCCAATGTGGTGCCTGTAGGTGCCAGGGCATCAGCTGACACCTTTTCTGGAGCCTGCCAAGAAGTGGGCAGAGCGAGGTAGGACTTTTGTTCAGCAAGGCTTCTGATTGATTACTGGAGATTTGTTTGGTTGTATAGATTTTTTAAAATGTTGCTTTGATAGCAGCTGCCACCACAGTAGAAGGATATACACTGTGTTACTGAAGTTAAGCTGTGGCAATCATTTTGTGGATGGCTCCACCTCCTATGGTGGCCATTTTGTGGCAGCCATTTTGTTGCTGTGCCCACCATGCTGTGTCAGAATTCCAAATGTGCCTGCAGGTTCAAAAAGTTTGGGGACCCATGCCCATTACAGAGTGAGGGATGATCATCCTGGCCTGCTTGACATGTCTACTAAAAATAGTGATGCACTTAATTGTGGGAGTCAGTGGAGTTAAGTCTATCTTCCTTCACCCGTGTGTTCCAGAGCCCAACATGTAATGCTGTCACTCTAGAAAAACCCAGAAAGATTTACCTTGTATAACTAATGACTCAATAGTGTTCTTAGTTCATGTTGGATTCATTAAGATGGAGAATGGAGACTTCTTTTCAGAATATGCTTCCTCTAATGGATTTTCACAAACTCTAGCTCAGGGGTGGCCAACAGTAGCTCTCCAGAAGTTTTTTTGCCTACAACTGCCATCAGCCCCAGCCAGCATGGCCAATGGCTGGGGCTGATGGGAGTTGTAGGCAAAAAACATCTGGAGAGCTACCGTTGGCCACCCCTGCTCTAGCTGTTTTTATAGACTTGTTAGAGATTGGTTGGCTTATAACACAAAAGGTATGTGGTCATTTATTCTCAGTCCTGAGCATTTTCTGCACTTCTTTCTAGAGAGATTCACAATCCCCTTAGGGCTTGGTCTCCAGGCCTCTGATCATCTTTGTTGCTCTCTTGTGTATTCGGCTCTTTTCTGTCCACATTCAGGTGTGGCCTGATCAATGCAGTGTACAGTAGAACTATGATATCTTGTGATTTGAATGTTATTCCTCTGTTGATACACCCCAAGACCATATTAGCACTTTTTGCTGCTGTATCACACTGACTGCTCATGTTTAGCTTACAGTGCACCTGTATGCCAAGATCTTGATTGCACACACTGCTACCCAGAAATGTGTCCCCCATCCAGTATGAATGCCTCTCATTTTTGTTACCCAGATGTAGAACTTTGCACTTATCCTTCTTGAACTGTATTTTATTCACATCTACCCACTTTTTCAGCGTCTTCAGGGTTTTTTTTTGTATGTTTGTATTTTTCTTGTGTGTATCTGAACCTGGAAGTCATGTTGACCTCTGGTGACTGACCCTTACTGGGGGCTTGGAGGATATTCAGGGAGATGGCTGAATAAGCCTTGCCCCGCTTCCTGACGAGGTATTTCAAGGACAGTTTCCCATCCAAGTACTAACCACAGTCGACCCTGCTTAGCTTCTGAGATCTGATGAGATCAGGCTTGCCTGGGCTATTCAAGTCAGGGCCAGCATCTTCAGAACTTGTTGAATTCCATCTCTATCTTCTATTGTATTTGCTACTCTTTCCAAATTGGTGTCACCTTCAGGTTTAAAGAGTAGTCCCTCCACCCGCTCATCCAGATAATTTATAAAAAATATTGGAAACTACAGGGCCCAAAACTAAGCCCTGTGGCATCACACTGCATACCTCCCTCCAATAATTGGGTATCTCCCTCCAATCAGATGAAAGGTCATTGAAGAAACCGGAGTATTCCCCCCATGCCTATAAATTGGGATGAAGGTAGTGATTATTATCAAAGATTTCAGGTTTTCATGGCTGGTAACATCATTAGGGTTTGTAGAATCTTTCGGGTTCAAGTGCCGTGTTCTACTGGAGAAAGTTTTTCTTCCAGATGTTTCGTTCTCGGCTGCGGAGAACATCCTCAGTGGCTTTGCAGCTGGAGCAGGTGCTCTGACCTTCTTGGCTGCTCAATGCACAGCAGCCAAGAAGGTCAGAGCGCCTGCTCCGGCTGCAACGCCACTGAGGATGTTCTCCGCAGCCGAGAACGAAACGTCTGGAAAAAAAAACTTTCTCCAGTAGAACATGGTACTTGAGTCCGAAAGATTCTACAAACCCTAATAAAGTAGTGATTATTATTTTATAATTTTTGTGAATTTTTGTCCGAGAACTGTTTAAGGCTAGATGGTAGGAGGTTAATAAAAACTCCAAGGCATGGAGTGATTGATAGAATTTATTACAATGGGGACAGCTGACATGGGTATGCCATTTCAGCAAAAACCCCATGTCCTTTGGGGAAAAAAATCCCCCATATCACTAGATTTTAATTGGCATGGGATTGATTCATTAATCTCAGCCTAGGTCAGAAAACTTTCATTTAATTAAAATTATTAATGGAATCAGTTAGCTTCTTTCAATCAATTTGGAAAAAGGAGAATTATTTGTCTCTGACGGATGAACTTTGTGTCTGGGTCACTCTGAAACTATGAAATGGAGCACAATTAATTTCTGTCCATCCTCCGCATTAAGTCCCCTCAGATATGGAAAAGGGAATGAAATCCATTGCCCTGTGCTAATTGTGGCAAAACAAAGTGAAGCTGAAATGAGAGCCATTTTCATTTTCCATAAGCAACAAGAAATTAAATAGAAAGCTTCCAAAAGGGGAGAGGAATGTCAGAACAGAAGGAATTCTTCAGATCTAAAGCTGAAATGAGTCAGCACTGCAGGTAGTGGCTGGGAATTGGGAACTGGAAACTGAATGCAGCCAACTTAAGTTTGCAGCTCAAATTAAGGTAGGGACAGGCCAACCTCATTCACTTGTGTGTATACACTTCGATTCCATAATTTGTGGGGTCCCAGCAGCTGGACTCAGCAGTAACCATTTTGGAAAGGTTGCATGGTTTAATTAATTTTTTTTGTACATTTCAGTCTCCAATGGCCTTATTGATGCTGAATGCTGCAGCCAAGACATTGACTAAGTGGATCTGGGAGAGGGTGGGGTTTAAGAAGGGGAGGGGCCTCAGCATGGTACAATGCCATACAGTCCACCCTTCAAAGCTGCCATTTTCTCCAAAGGGAACTAATCTCTGCCAGCTGGAGATGAGTTGTAAAAATGGGAGATCTCCAGGCCCCACCTGGAGGCTGGCAGCCTTGGTTGACACTATGGCAATGTACCTCACTGAAGTTCCTGTCCTCCCCAGGCTCCACTCCCGAAAATCGACAGGAGTTTCCTAACCTGGATTTGGCAACCCTAGCCCCGCCATCCCCTGCTGGTGACCAGGGGGGAATGAGCAACCCTTTCTGGAGATCAACTGCTATCCTAGGAGAACTCCAGATCCTCCTTGGAGGCTGGCCACCATATCTGTGACAGACAGCATGTGATATGGCAACCTTTCAAGAAGCTAAGCAGCTCTCACTGCTTGGATAGCAAACCTAACAAGAAACTTAAGAATGAAGGGAGAAATGTGGGATATAAACATTGAGTTTTGGCTCTCTCTCTCTCTGCATATGGTATCATGTGCATCTGCAAAAATCAGTCTTTGTAAATGCTTTAAGATGGTTTTGTGGTATGCAAGGATTTTATCCATGAAGATGAAGAGTTTTAGCTTGCTAGGTGGGAACAGCATTCTGTTTGCTTCTGAGTGGAAGGAAAACCTGTTAAAAATGGGGAAATTTGGTGCATATAGAATGATTAGACTTTTTGGTTAGAGAAGAGGATGGGATCTAAGATGTAATTTGGTTTGCCAGGCTACTATATTTATAGGCACATTCCAACAAACATATTCTAATTCCCTAGAGGCTGCAATAATAAGTTAACCACATTTTTATATTCTCAAACATGATTAGTCTTTGGAGGAGGAAGAGATATTAATCGGCAAACCATAAAAATAATTATGCTTTGCAGCCAAGCTAAGATTGACTGGCTGGTGCAATCGTCTCTTTGCTTAACCTTTTTAATCAGGGGAAGCCAAGAGGCAGGGAAAATATCTTCCTTGAAATTTGATTCTAGTGCTCCCTCCTGTGGCAAGGGGAAATGCATGTAGTTTATGATAAGCAAAGCATAATGGATAATAATGGTTGCTTTAAGGAGAGGATGGCAAAGGTAACTACCATTGTAGATTATTAGGGGAAATTTATTGTTACATGCCAAGATTTTCTCCATGAAGATGGTGGGAACAAGGTTCTCTTGCTTTTATTCTGTAACACATGTGTACAACCATACAACATGCCTCATACACTGATGGCAATATCAGACTTCAAAGTAGGAGAGGTTTTTATTCTTAGATGTATTTCCACCATAACAAACTGAGCATTTAGATAGTAAGCTATATCAGCTGGAGACCAACATAAATTCACAACATCTCTTAAAATAATCTGACATCCATAAAACTCAAAATTCTAAAATGCTATTCTGGCAATTCCAAACATTTCTGCCTTCTATTTGCATTGTATAGTATGCTATATATCATGAAGCCCATTGACACCCAACCATATTGGCTGGATGTGTTTTTGAGTGGACATGAGGATATATTTGCCTCTCAATGGCTGGGTCCATATTGGCATTTTAAACTGGCATAGGGATGGCTTCCAGATGGTTCAAAAAATCAAGTCCAAACATGCACATCTGCTGCCCATCCCACTCCTGTACTCACCATGTTCTTAGGTGTCTCTGAGGTGGCTCACTCATTTTCTAGGCTTGGCATGAGTTGTGTACCGTAAAAAAATTTCTGGTTTATCCATTATGCGTATTGATATTGGAAAATACATACAACTGCCCTGTTCACAGAAAATCAAAAGGATCACACATAGCGCGATCACTTCTTATGCACAACTTTGATCACCAAAAGGACTTAACGGGATTCCAATTTGAATACACTTGTTTGCTTGCATAATATAAAAGCTACTTTACAAAGATTTCAAATGGAACACAGCATGATATTTAAAAAAAACAGTGCCAACTTTATCTAAAAACCCCCAATAAAACAACCAAATATGAATCTTTAGACTGTTAAACTTCCTACAGTGCTTAAAGCTGGATGATAGTAGTAGAATAACAGAATATGCATGAATAAGTATTAAAAGGCCACAGAGAACAAAATCATTAATCAGTTAATTAATGCACTCCAACTTCTTCAGAGGAAGAACAGGATTTAAAAAAATTGATTGATAGAGAAAATTCTTTTTCTCATTTTATTATGAGGCTTGATAAACACTAAATCCCAATAATAAATGATCCACTTGTCACCATTCATTACTAGTAATTCACATGGTTTCAAAAGACTTCCATTGCATAATAATAAAGGATTTGAATCCTGACCCAGCTGGAACTGTTTGTTACCTGCAATATGTAATCTCTATCCCCAGGAGCTGTTGCTCTTTAGTTACACCACTTAATGAGTTTTTAGGTGTATTTTGCTTTCCTCAAAAGCAGGTGGGTATATTTGGCTGATCTAAATACTGGATTGTTGATTCAATGGATGATGGATCCTCTCTCTCCCCTCCCCTGGTTTTAACCCATGGTATTCACAAAAAGTTTGGATGAGAATCATTTAAAAGTAAATAATATAAAACGGATGCTGTACAGGTGAAGCTAAGCACTTTAAAGTCATACCTATTTAAAGTGAAACTCTGGTTAAAAGTACTTACCTGTGCCTAGATATATATACCTGTGCCCCATATATATATAAAATAACAACAGCCAGTAATTCTAACAGGGAGGTGTGCCTTTTTTGGTGTAGTGGTTAAGTGTGTGGACTCTTATCTGGGAGAACCGGGTTTGATTCCCCACTCCTCCACTTGCAGCTGCTGGCATGGTCTTGGGTTAGCCATAGCTATCTCAGAGCTGTCCTTGAAAGGGAAGCTTCTGTGAGAGCTCTCTCAGCCCCACCCACCTCACAGGGTGTCTGTTGTGAAGGAAGAAGATAAAGGAGATTGTAAACCACTCTGAGTATCTGATTCAGAGAAAAGGGAGGGGTATAAATCTGCAATTCTTCTTTGGTTGATCCACTTTTTTGTATGGAGGACATTTAGTCCCCACCTGGGGTCTGAAGTGACACAGCTAAATAAACAATCTTTCAGTGCTCATTCTGGGTCAAAGATCCCATCCACCTCTCTAAGCCAAAAGTTGGGCAATACTTCAATGAGTCAGAGAAGAAAAATATTTCATAAACTTTGGAAGGAAACTGCTTCAATGTTGAGCAGTGACAACAAAGAATTTCTCATCCTGAACCTTTATCTGACAAATGGAAGACATCAGCTAGAATAGGCCGTGAGCACCACAACAAAAGGGCTTCCAGGGAGTAGGTGGGACCAGACACAAGATGGCAGTGATGGTGACTAGCTCCCTAAATGTTGCACAAAAGGATAGGATATTCCAAGCCAAATATCCTCCAATGATGGGGGCAGCTGTTTCCAAATGGGTGTTCCCTGTGAGCACAAAAACATGATGCTCCTGGGCTTTTTGGAAGCACATCTTACTTTGGTGTGGTGGAGGAAAGCCAGATTTTGACTTTGCTTTAGGCAGGAGATGCTTTGAGAAAGAAGGAAGTGATCCCTAGTACAAAGGTGGCCAACGGTAGCTCTCCAGATGTTTTTTGCCTACAACTCCCATCAGCCCCAGCCATTAGCCATGCTGGCTGGGGCTGATGGGAATTGTAGGCAAAAAACATCTGGAGAGCTACCGTTGGCCACCCCTGCCCTAGTACATACTTCATCCATGGGCACCATGTCAGGGATCACTGTTTGAAAGATATACAGTTCCTTAGTTATGAAGAAACCAGTTTTGCGGCCCTGAGCCACAGTTTCATGTGCTTCATTGAAATCAATAGGACAGGCTAGCTACAACTTGCCTGGGTGCCAGTAGTTTTACCAGGATTTGTGTGAGACTCAAGGTGACACTCTAGTGACACACAAAGGGAACCCGACCTGTACTTTCTAATTCCTACAGTTGTGACATTTTCATGTGGCTGCTTCTCTCCCTGGATACCTCCAGTAATGCACTGGGGCTGAATACTGCTATTTGGATATTATCTGCAAGGGTGCAGAATCATATGCCAGTCCTGGGAAGAGCTCAAACACTGTAATGGCCTGGCATAAAGAGGAGGTCTTATGTCTTCTTGGATTGCAATCAGTTTCTGTTTGTTTCTTTCAGTTATTGAAGCAAATTCCTGTCACAGATGATGACCGCATAACATTCCAGACCTACTGTAATGCTGTGTCCTGGCTCTCTAAAAGCAGCCTGGAAACCAAATTAAGAGGTACCACATGTGCAGAATTTACCTTTCCCCTGTTTATGCTATTGTTCTCGAGCACAATTCTCTGGCATTATTCCTTTGACTGGGTTTTTATATATTATCTGTCTACAAAATTGTCAAATCCCCTGCAATCATTTGGCCGGAGTCCTCGGATTGTATGCAGACCTGCCACAAGGATTTCTAATGAAGTGTGAGTTGTAAGTTCCTTAGTGGAAAATCAGATCCCAGGCATGAAAGAGCTAGATATGGATCAGAACCACAGCACACTGGAAGAAAGGGTTTTTGCAAACTGATAGGGCTACAGGGGCAGTTATGTAGGGATATCTCATCAGTACATATGGTGTTCCTGAAGGAACAAATAGTGTCCCAAATCACAACTAAGTAGGGATGTTTGACTCTTCCCCTGTCCAACCAAGATGATTATAAAAGTTATCAAAATCAGAACACAAGAACTGAGAGAGCCAGTTTGGTGTAGGGCGTTTTCGCACTCACCTTCAGCCGGCGCGACCCCCCTCTTCACCGCGCAGGATCTGCGCGGATTTCGCATTAAATGCCGCAGAGCAGCCGAAAGACCCGGAAACTCCCTTCTCAAAAGCTGCGCAAACGGAAACTGCTTTTTGGCGGTTTCAGTTTGAGCGGCTTTTGCGCCGGGAGTTTCCGGCTCTTCCGGCTGCTCCGCGGCATTTAATGCGAAATCCGCGCAGATCCTGCGCGGTGAAGAGGGGGGTCGCGCCGGCTGAAGGTGAGTGCGAAAACGCCCTAGTGGTTAAGTCTGCGGACTCTTATCTGCCTCCTAGTGATTTAAAAGCACTGCCTCCTAGTGATTTCTAACTGATGGGACAGGATGGGTCTACAGCCAAGCTAGCCAGGTTGATGGTACCAATTGCTGAGGCTCAGAGCAATAAGGACTAAAGGTGGAAAACAGCAAGTGGATCAAGAGTTAGTTCCAAAGGGTTTGATTCCCCACTCCTCCACTTGCAGCTGCTGGAATGGTCTTGGGTTAGCCATAACTCTTGCAGAGGTGTCCTTGAAAGGGCAGCTTCTGTGAGAACTATCTTCAGCCCCACCTACCTCACAGTGTGTCTGTTGTGGGGGAGGAAGGGTAAAGGAGATTGTAAGCTGCTCTGAGACTCTGAGATCGATTTCCCACTCGCCTTACGCCACTCTCATGCTCCTCTTCTCAGTGGGGCTTCCGTCAGATTTCACACTATCTGCCCTGGGGCTGCAACTAGTTTGCCTTTTTTGCACGGCAAACAGAAACCTCCAGTTCCTTGGTGAGTGGGAAATTGGTGAGTGGGGAATCGGCCTGAGATTCAGAGTGGAGGGCAGGGTATAAATCCAATATCATTATCATCAAGCCTTTGCATGAGGACAGCGATGGTTGCCATCCTGGCACCTTTTCCTCTCCACCCCCTCTTGGGGGGATCCCCCCACCCCTGATGTGACCTAATAACTGAATAAGAGCACTTTAAAGACACCATCAGGGTTTGTAATTTTTAATGTAATTGATTTTATATGTGTGTGTGTGTGTGTGTGTGTGTGTGTATATATATATATATATATATATATATATATATATATATATATATATATATATATATATATATATATATATATATATATATATATAATGTAACTGATTTTACTGTTGTACATCACCCTGAGCCTGGCGCTGGCCAGGATAGGGCGATTCATCAAATATAATACATCATCATCATCATCTCTTCTGCTTCTTCTTCTTCTTGGAGTTAGGACATTGGTCTGCTCTCTGTCCCAGACAATGGCCAGAACTGGATTTTAGGTCAGACAATATGTTAGTATTGCATCTCATCTTACAATTCAGCTCCAGTGGTCTGTAATTTAAAAGCACTGCCTCCTAGTGATTTCTAACTGATGGGACAGGATGGGTCTCCAACCAAGCTAGCCAGGTTGATGGTACCAGTTGCTGAGGCTCAGAGCAGTAAGGACTAAAGGTGGAAAACAGCAAGTGGATCAAAAGTTATTTCCAAAGGGAAAAATAAATCTACCACTTACAGTGCAACCCTAACCAAAGTTACACACTTCTAAATCCACTAGAATCAATGGGTTTAGAAGGATGTAACTCATTTTAGGATTGAACTGTTAGTCCCTTATAAGTCCCTTAGAATGCATTGCTGAGTGTTTAAAGAAATTTACTTGAAAGAAAAATAAAAACACTGGACAAGTTTGTATTTAAAGCTCCTGCTCAAAATAGCCTAATTTTGATGTCTGTTTCCCATCTGGTTACCCATCTACAGTCTTTCCTTTGGGCAGTAATGAATGGGACTAACCATGTTTCAGGTCTACTGGATGCAATTAGTTTCTTGGACACCTCTCATTACACGTTGCTGCCTGAATATGACACTTTTTGTAGCTTTAGTTGATGATATGCTCTGACAGATTGATAGATGAGGGTCATTCTACCTTACTGATTTTTTTCCAATTGATTTTGGTGCTGCTGATCATGAAGCCTTGGCAGTATTGCTGTGCTGCAGCACATGGCGTGACTTATGACTAGCTCTATGCATTCCTGTTAAAAAGGTCTTAAAAGGTGGAGATACACTTTCTGTTGGACACTGTTCTATTGCCCTCCTGTTCACTGTGTGAGTAAGTTTGCAAGTGGGTCTGAAACTTGGCATCATCTGCATGCTGATAGTACTTTACTGCCCTATTCCATCTGAGTCAGGCTCATGCTCTATGTGCTTGTTCTGTGTAAGAAGGGGAAGAATTATGAGCACATATTGGCACTGGGGCTGGATGGCCCAGGCTAGCCTGACCTTGTCAGATCTTGGAATCTAAGCAGAGCTGAGTGGGAATCTAAGCTAGTAGCTGAGTGGGAGACCACCAAGGAAGTCCAGGTTCACTATGCAGAGGAAGGCAATAGCAAACCACCTCTCTTAGTCACTTACCTAGAAAACCCTACGTGGTCACCATGGCTGAGTCCAGACCACCAGCTTGGTTCAGCAGCTTGCTGACCCAGAAGTGAGCCAGCACAAACAAAAGCACTGTGGGACAGCCAGAACAGGGGTGCCCCGGAGGAGTGTCCACAGCACTCATGCGCCTGCCCTCCATTCCCTGAGAGCTTCCCAGCCATCCAGACAGCTGGAGAGGCTACTTAGAAATGCCTTGCCGATTTGATACTGCTTCCGAAGTGGTACCTTTTTGAGATGGCCGAAGGACAGGTAGGGATGGAATGAGGGCAGGGGCAGGACGAGAGCCAGATGTGTGTATTTGGACACACTTTTTTGATCTGTTTGCCAGCCATCCCTGGGGTGGCTTATACTGCCTGTCTAGACCCAGCCCATGATAGCTGCTATTTGGCTGCATTTTATATACACACATTAGATGACTTAAAGTGCATGAAGAGACATTGTGAGTTGGAGAATGCTCCCTCAACAACTGATTTGACTTTGGAGAAAACTTCTGGCTGACTTGACTGGACAGGAAACAGCGCATCATTTTTAAAAAGCCCTGTTGAGTGATAACTGTTTTTCTGCTCCATTACTACACTCTTTCCCCTTTTCCTCCGTGGAAGGATAAACAGCCCCTCTAGGACTTGACAGTCACTCCCCATTTAACAAGATTGTTGTTTGTTTGTGTGGGAGCACCCATGTTATTCCTAATTTGCTGGCTTCTCAAATCAAATTACAATCTGTGAACGCAGGTCAATTCCTGTAATTGGTTAATGATAAATTCTATTGGATTAGCCTTCCTGAGTAGTACGAGGAACACACTGAATAACATTTTATCCAGGCATCATGTTACTGCAGGTATAAATCAGCAGCCAATCTTTAGGCATCCTGCATTCAAAACAAAAGTATTGATTAATTAGCAAGGCTTGGAAAGAGTGGAAGAGCTGTTGAAAGGTTTTTGTTTTTGAAATACCATGTGGGATTTAGCTGTCTCAATTGAAAAACTCAGGAATACCAGTTTTTGAAGCATCGAGTTCATTTGATTAATTAAGCAATTACAGCATACAGTGCATTTCCTGCAGATTAATGACCAGATGGGGAAAATGATAGCTGGGATCTTTCTTTGTTTTGGGCTATTACCTCCAGCTGGCTGTTGGACAATCCTTTGCCGGAATTGTTACTATTGCTGTTGAATCATTTTGGTTTAAAACAACTTAACACATCTAGCAACTCCTCTCCCCCCCCACTCACCTTGGTCCCCACAAAAATGATTTAGCCGTAGGGGCTTGGCCTTCTCCAATTCTATTCTATTGCCCAGCATTCCCTAAAGTTGTGTTGGTGGCCATTGTAGGAGAGGGAAGGCTGTGGATGAAAAATGCCAATGTGGACATCTCATATGGAATGAAGTTTGGTGGTTTTGCTACTTTTCTATCATCTATTTATTTATTTTATTTAAATCTTTATTAGCTGCCTTTCAATCTTGTGCCGTCAAGGCTGCTTATACTCATCCCATGCCCCCATCTCCCCCGTACCCAAAGTAGCACATCTAAGACATTCACCTTTCTACCTCGTTAGCAAACACTAATGCAGTCCTTGTTAGCTGTCTACCCTCCAGGATCACATGGCATCAGCAAGGAGCCATCTTTTTTGTGGCAGCTCCTGTTCTGCGGAATAAGGTTGGTTGAGGAGATTCCTTAAGGCCTCTTCGTTTTTGTCACACCTAGGGTTGCCAGGACTTTGGGGGTGGACCCAGGAGACTTTGGGGGTGGACCCAGGTGCAAGGGCATGACAAGCATGATTGAACTCTGAAGGGAGTTCTGACCATCACATTTAAAGGGACTGTGCTCTTTTAAAATGCCTTCCCTTCATTAGAAACAATGGAGGCATCTTCTTTCAGGGCTCATATAATTGGATCCCCTGGTCCAATATTTTTGAAACTTGGCAGTTTTTTTGAGGAGAGGCACCAAACGCTATACTGAAAATGTGGTGCCTCTTCCTCAAAACACAGCCCCCCAGAGCACAAATCAATTCTCCATTATACCCTATGGCAGGGGTGGCCAACAGTAGCTCTCCAGATGTTTTTTTGCCTACAACTCCCATCACCCCCTCCCAGTGCAGCCCAAGCATGTCTTCAGAATAGCTGCTGCTGGAGGGTGGGGCTTCCAAGCAATGGTATTTCAGTGGTCATCGTGAGCTGCAGTGGAGAGAGGGCAGATGGGAAAATCAGGAGCCATGGGCATCAGGGCTTTTTTTGAGGAGGAACACACAGGAATGCAGTTCTGGCTGGTTTGGTATCAGGGAGTGTGGCCGAATATGCAAATGAGCTCTTGCTGGCCTTTTCTACAAAAAAACCCCTGATGGGCATGAATCCTTCTGCCTGTGGAAGCAGTGCATTGACTCCAAGCCACAGTTGACAGTGATTGACAGTGCAATCCGATGAGGACCGACTCCATTAAGCTCATTGATTTATGTGGATATAGACTGGAGTAACTCTGGATAGAATTGCACTGTAAATTCCATTGATTTCAGTTGGAGAGAGTAACTTCCCACTGCCATCAAAGGCCTTAATCCACCTCTGTCATAGGTAGCCATGTACAATAAGTAACAATCCTAGATAGGATCTCCATGGAAAGACATACTTGGTCAATGTGAAGGGGCCTGGGCGAGCCCTATGAAGCAGACACATTCAGATTGGCATTTGTATCTATATCATCTACATAAGTAGAAGCAGGGCTTTTTTTGAGCAGAAATGCACAGGAACGGAGTTCTGGCTGGTTTGGTGTCAGGGGGTGTGGCCTAATATGTAAATGAGTTCCTACTGGGATTTTTCTACCCAAAAAGTCCTGAGTGGAAGCCTGAGATTGCACCTGACTTTTCCTTGCTGGATCAGAAGACTTTGGGCGTTTTCGCACTGACCTTCAAGTGGTGCGACCACCCTCCTCACGCCGGCGGATCTGCAGGGATTTCACACCAGAAGCGCCAGCACACCCAAAAGAGCCGGCGACTTCCGTCGCGAAACCAGCTCAAACGTTTTCCTGCTTCTTGGCGGTTTCCGTTTGAGCTGGTTTCGCGACGGAAGTCGCCGGCTCTTTTGGGTGCGCCGGCGCTTCTGGTGCGAAATCCCTGCAGATCCGCCGGCGTGAGGAGGGTGGTCGCACCACTTGAAGGTCAGTGCGAAAACGCCCTTTGAGTCTTTACCTGTTAACAATGGCTGGATCGCAACCCTGGCACGTGGAGTTGAATTAATTAATTATATTTATACCCCAGCTTTCTCCCTAATGGGGACCTGAAGTAGCTTACATCACTCTCCTCTCCTCCATTTTATCCTCCCAACAATGCTTTGCAACAGGTTAGGCTGAGAGGGTGGGACTGGCCCAAGGCTAATGTAACAGCAGTTGAAACCTGAGAGCCAGTGTGGTGTAGTGGTTAAGAGCAGCAGACTCTAATCTGGAGAACCAGGTTTGATTCCACACTCCTCCCCATGCAGCCAGCTAGGTGACCTTGGACCAGTCACAGTTCCCTCAGAACTCTCTCAGTCCCACCTACCTCACAAGGTGCCTGTTGTGGGAAGAGAAGGGAAGGCAATTGTAAGCTGCTTTGAGACTCCTTAGGATAGAAAAACCAACTCTTAGGGTAGAAAAACCAACTCTTCTTCTTCTTCTACTACTACTACTTCCTCCTCTTAATAAAAACAACTATGATTATTATTCACATGTTTCTCCAGCAAGTCTTAAAATGGTAAATAATGAAGTGAAATGTTTCACTTTTTATGAAGTGAAATGTTACTGGTTTTAATGTTTAAATGTTAATTATTTAATTGTTTTATATTTAAAATTGTTAAATTTATGTTTGATTAGTTGTTGGAAGCCGCCCTGAGCCACTTGTGGGAAGGGCGGGATACAAATCCCAAATAAATAAATAAATAAATAATTTGATGCCAAGGACTGAACCTGGAACCTTCTGCGTGCCAAGCAGAGGCTCTGCCACTGAGCCACAGCCTCTCCCTGGCATACAATCCACCCTTTGAAGCTTCCATTTCCTCCAGGGAAGTGCCCAGTGTAGTCTGGAGGAAAGTTATAATTCCAGGAGATCTCTAGGCTCCACCTGGAGATTGGCAAGCCTACTAATGGGAAACATCAGGGCCCAATACAAAATCTGCCTCTGCAAAGAGGGCTGTCTTATGTAGCCTGGTGATGCTGGATTTGATATTTCTTGCATTTTCTTTTCTTAGAGTAGGATGCAGCTTGCTTGCCTTCATGCTAATCTGTGATATTATTCATAATAGCAACAGAAATAGATAGCTATAGGGCCTCTGGAGGCTATGACAGGTACTAATACATCTCTTCCCTGGACTGGAGAGTTATTCAAATGTGTGGCTGCCCAAGCCACAATAAGAATTCATCAGACTGACACCACCAACGCCAGTTACAAAATTGTTTCATCAGCCACTGTTAGTCATTTGCTGGATTCCAGACGCTGGCTATTTCAAATTCCAAGTAAGATTCACTGGAAAGTTCCAATATTGAAAAATAAGTACAGAGCAAAATACTCCATTTATATGGGATACAATCTGATATCTCTAACTAAAAAGCATTTAAATGTGAACTTGTATAATGAGATTTAAACCACGAAATTGGTTCTTACATTCCAAATTAACTGGAATTGTGGGTTGTTGCCATACTTGAAAGGAGATTCAAACTTCACTAATCTAGATTTTTTTAAAAATGAAAGCTGCTTTTGAAAGAGGAAGAAAATCAAGCATGCTTGTATGAAGGTTGCGTATAACACTATAATATTGAAAGATCCAGCCAATTAATTAAAACCAGTTCATAAAACAAAAACCCATACACTCTTTTATATAACAATGAAACCCTAACTGAATGAAGTCTCTACTTCTGTGGAGATAATGATGACAGCTATATATTATTTTGCAATAATTCATGCATTTGATTCATGTAAAGTAGAGTTGCTGATTTTTGGCTTGGAGAAACATTTGTAGTTTATACAAAGGGTAGCTATGCAATTTTGACAGGACTATATGATGAATTACATAAAGGCTGCAGCCAGAACCATTGTAGTAATCAAGGGGAGGGAGCTAAGGATATATCTGGTGATTCTATAAATTCAAGGTGAAAACAAAAACCTAAATGCAGGCACATTCAGGTTGGTATCCATGTTGGTCCGAGACAGAAGAACAAAGTTTGAGTCAAGTGGCAGCTTTAAACCCCCACAAAGTTTAATTCAAGGTATGAGTTTTCATGTGCGGGCACACTTCCTCAGATAGAATGAAATGGAATTTACCAGTCCATACATATAAGGCAGAGGTTGAACAGCAAATGAGTATACAGTATGCAAGGACTTGAGGGGGGGGGGGGAGGGGACTTCACTTTCCCCTGTATCATCCTCCCCATATTATGTCCTTTTTTTGCTCATTCTGGCAGCCCCCATATCTAATGTTCCCTCTAAGCTGAGTTAGTGTGAGCTAACTCACAGTTTTTTAGCCTCCAGCTCACACATTTTTGTCTTAGCTTAGGAAAAATGGCCCCAGAGCAAACTAATTTATGCAGTAGCTCACAGCTTTAATGCCAGTAGCTCATGAAGTAGAATTTTTGCTCGCAAGACTCCACAGCTCATTGAAAGCATTGCCCATACCCTCACATATGCAGCTTCCTTCTCTCCTTCCTACCCACCAACCTACTTTTGATCCTTATCTATATGTATCATTCATTTGCACTCTGCCTTTCTTCACAATGGAGAGCCAAAGGAGCTTACATAATTATCTTCTCCATTTTACTCCATGAGAAGGAGGATGAGGTTGCCAGATCTGGCCTGCAAAAATCCTGGAGATTCGTGGATGGAGCTCGTGAAGGACAGGGATGTCAGCGGAGTACAATACTATAGAGTCCACCTTCCAAACAATCCATTTTCTCAAAGATTTCAGGTTTTCACGGCTGGTAACATCATTAGGGTTTGTAGAATCTTTCGGGCTCAAGTGCCGTGTTCTACTGGAGAAAGAAATCCATTTTCTGCAGGGGAATTTATCTCTGTCAACTGGAGATGAGTTGCAATTCCGGGGAATCCCTGAGTGCCACTTAGAGGCTGGCATCCCTACTCTGCCCTGCTGACATCCTCCCCAAGCATCACCCCAAATATCCAGGAATCTTCCACCCTGGAGCTGGAAACCCTGTGCATGGAACTGTTTTGTAAATAATGTCTCTGTGCCTTGAAGGCATACTTTCTCTTTCTCTGCTCTAGCCCTGCAGTTTTAGCTTGGTGGCTGCAGTTAGCAGCAATATACCCCGGGACTAGTTGTCTATAAGTAATAGTTGTCGTTCTCTGCATGGGATGCCAGGCTGCCTGACAGCTCCAGAAGGAACCGGCGGGCAGCAACAGGCATACTGGCAAGCAATAACACTTTTGGCAAAACAAAACCAAACCCAGAAGTGACATGATCTCAGGTATGACTCTCTAGGATTTGCCAAAACTGTACGGCCCCCATGTTGTGATGTCATTTCCGGCGTTTTTGCACCTCCCCCACCCCAATTAGTGCTGAGGAGAACAGGAGGAATTGCCAGGAAGTCTCTCCTATCCTCTATGTATATGTATAACCGCTTAATTTGGCCTCCAAAAGAATTAATAGAGATCTCTTGGTATCTTTGTGTGAAGCCAGTATTTAATAATGGGAAAATTACCAGAGTTGTGAGTCTTGTACTTAAAATATGCATATTAACCCTCTGGGAAGGGGCCTGCAACATCCCTGTAGAGGTCTGTTCCTAGCAGCCCATGCTTCATGGCTGCATCAGCAGATGCTCTGTTTCTGGCTTGGTTGATGTTAGCAGAGCGAGACAAGCAGCTTTGGGCCATTTAGGTTGCAATTTTCTGGTTCTCTTCCCTGAAAGCCCCTACAGCGGCAGAGCATCTGCTTGAGAAGCAGAAAGTGGCAGTTTCAGTCCCTTGTATTACCAGTTAAAAGGTGCAGGTGATGCAAAAGACCTCAGCCTGAGACCCTGGAAAGCTGCTGCCAGTCTGAGTAAGCAATAATGACCTTAATGGACCAATGGTGTGATCAGGCAGCTTCTTATGTATTTGACTGGTAAATAAGAGATGCTCTAGCAATCCCTTAGGTTGATGAACATGCTCTAAGAATAAATAGTTTGAGGGAAACTATTTTGCACATGGATTTTGGTTTTAAAAAAATCAATGGTCATTAGAATTGTCAATTATTGATAAGAAATTTGGACTCATCTGGCTTTTAAACCAGGCGATGCCTTTTCTTGTTTGTTTTAACACACAAGAAGCAAGTCTTTTTGTTTAGATCAATAAATTATCCTCATTCCACTCTAATTTCCTGGATGCATGCAAACAATGCAATTATCCTGAGTGAACAGAATACAGCATCTGTGATTTCACTGAACTCATCATAAAAATGATAATGATGCACATCTAATGATTTATTGATTTTTCAAATGCAGGATTTAAAAAAAAAAAAATCGCAAAAGCAGAGGGTGCTGGAGACTTTCCATATGGTTGGTACTGGGGGTGGGAGCAGTATAGGTATTTTTGTGAAAAAGCAATGTTCTGATATTGCCAACGGAGATTTCTATTTGAAATGCAAAATTCAACTTGTGCTGCTGCCAGAGAAAATGAGGGGCCCTGGCTCACTGACAGAGCATCTGCTTTGCCTGAGAAAGATCCCAGGTTCAATCCCCAACAACTCCGGTTAGAAGGATCAGGTAGGTGATGATGTGAAAGACCTCTGTCAGGGACATTGGAGAGCCAACTACCAGAATAGATGGTACAGAATTTGAGAAACCAATAATCTGACTCAGTATAAGGCAACTTCATGTGTTCATGTAAGGCATAACTCAAATACAAGGAACCTTCTGCCAATGCAATACGTTGGCCAATACTGACCAAAGAGCTCCTGTCAGCAGGGCCGGCCCTACCACTAGGCAAACTAAGTGATTGCCTAGGGTGTTGGCCTTCTGGGGGCTCTGAATTGACACCCCCCCCATGTGACTCAGTGATGTTATCGGTGCAGAGGGGGGTGCCAGAAGTTAGCCTTGCCTTTGTTGCCACACAGTCTAGGGCTGGTTCTGCCTGTCAGAAGGCTTCTTATGCTGGGGGAGAGTGCTACTATTAACTGAGCAGAGTGGTAGCATACAATCCAATGATCTTCTCTTTGGTCTTTGGGCATAAAACTCATCTTCATGGTTCAGATTGAAGATCCAACTTCTCATCTCTGGTGGATGCCAAAAAGTTATCCTGGGATCTGATGAAGTGTGCTTTGACTCACAGAAGCTTATACCCTGGAAAAGTTTGCTAGTCTTCAGGTTGCTCCTGGACTCAAATTTAGTTATCCTTGAAATAGTTTCAGAGGGTAGCTGTGTTAGGTCTACAGCAGAAGTAGATTTGAGTCCAGGAACATGTTAGAGACCAACACAATTTTCCAAGTATCTGACGAAGGGAGCTTTGACTCTTGAATTCTTATACCCCTAAAACTTATTTATCTCAAAGATGCTACTGAACTCAAATCTAGTTATCCTTAAGAAACTCATAATGCCTTTCAACATTTAATGGATGAAAACAAGGATGTGCTCGTAATGTCACTGTACCTAGGCTTGCTGACTCTTAGAATGTACAAATATGAAAAGTCACACTCCTCACCCAGGGTGGAGTCTGGCTTTGGCCCACCTACCCAGGGATGGAGACAGTGGAATACAGGGTGGGACTCAGGGGCCAAAGAAGGAAACTGAGCGGTCAAATGGCAGAGTGAACAGAAATGTCAATTCATGTGAAATGCACAGCTCGCTGTCTCCCTCTCCCTCTGGCTGAAGAGCTATCATGAAGGAAAGAGAAGTGATAAAAAGCAGCCACAGACAGCTGCTGTGGTTAGAGGAGCTGCTTTACAGGCACAGCAAAGCCTGAGCTGGGGGGGGGAAAGGTTAAAATTGCTCAAAGATCTTAAAGTGCACCATAGCAAATTCCTTTGCCCTGTAGTTAAAAACCAGTCTCTTTCCCATTCTCTCCATTATATGAATATAACTTCATTTGGCGGCAGCATCCTGCGGGGTTGGCAGCAGCCCATGGGGTTATGCCGGTGGAAAAGTGGCCAGTTGGCAGCCCTTACATTTCACATCAAGGATCGTTGCCCAAGGTCTGACCCTGCTGCCATTATATGTTGTTGATGATGACTCCACCTCATCTGCTGGATCCACTTATTCTGCAATAACCTTGTCCTACATTGATTTAAAAGCGAGAGGGTGATGCTTCTGTTGGGTGAAGATATAACCATAAAACATAATTACCTTCCAAGCCTTACCAGCTGCAGGGTATGAGAACAGCAGGCTGTATACTACAAGGTGCCCTTAGGAGCAAGCCAAAGCAGCTCTACTCAGAAGTAAGTTCCACTTTATTCAATGGGACTTATTCACAGGAAAGGGTTCTTAGAATTGCAGCCTTAGTGTTTATGCATGTGCATTCACCGAGAAACATGATGCCTGCTCTCACCCACTTGGAGGCTCTGATGTTACCTTTAAGGCCTTGAGTGGTCAAGGACTGATGTATCTATAGGACTGTGTTCTCCATAACAGCCCTGGGAGAGTGTTACACTCTTTGGATAGCACTTGCTGGTGGTCCCTGGCCCCGAAGACATCCAGGTGTCCTTGACCAGGACCAGGGCCTTCTCAGTCCTGGCCCCAACTCACTGCCAAACACCATCACAGCCCTGTGGGACCTTATGCAGTTTTGCAGGGTATGTTCCACCAGGCTTTTGGTTGAGGACAATGATGGTTACCATCTTGGCTGCCATCCTCTTCTGCTCTTTGCATTTGCCTTGCCCCATTTCCCCCTGCCACCCATGAAGTAGCTGGCAGTCTATAACTGAAATAACTAGAACTCACCATCTGACTTTCAAAATTGTGGCTTTAATGTTGATTATTTGTCTTACCTATGTTTGATGCTTTTATTATTGTACATTGACCAGAGCCTTGCAGCAGCAGCATAGATTGGACCGATGATTGATGATGATGACGATGATCAGGGCTTTATTGTAGCAGGAACTCCTTTACATATGCGGCCACGCCCCCTGCTGCAGCCAGTCCTCCTGGAGCTTACAGTAGGCCATGTACTGAGAGCCCCTGCAAGCTCTTGGAGGATTGGCTACATCGGGGGGGTGTGGCCTAATATGCAAGGAGTTCCTGCTACAAAAAAAGCCCTGATTATGTCAAGAGGCACAAATCAGGATAAGGTTCCCCTATTCTGATATTTGCATGGCCAGAATGATTTGGAGCAACTGAAGTTTCCAAGCACATCAGGGCCTTTTTTGTCATGGAGTGGGGAGAAGGGCTTCTGCTCCACCCCCATACCTCGGGCTGGAGAAACAGCCAGGGAGGTGAGCTGCAGTGAGAAGCAAGGGGACACAATCACTTCCTCCTGCCTTTATGTCACTGCAGGTTTGCTGATGGAAGAGGCAGGAAAGATTTCCTTGTCTCTTCCCCCCTCCTCTCTGGATCCCATTGACCCATACAGGCCCTATAACCTCTGGAATCACCTTTCCTGGTCAGAAGGGACTTCTGGGAAGAAGGGAAGAAAGGAGGATCTGTAGCTGGCAGCATCTTTTGCTGATGGATTGCTGGACAGTAAAAAAGAACAACCAAGATTTTTAAAAACCTAGTGAAGATTTTAAAATGGCAAAGAAATAAGATGATTAGGTGGGGGAGTGATAGCAAGGCCTCTGTTTCATCGGTAACTATCTCATTAATTCCTCTCAACTTTCCCCAACAGAAATGAAACAATCATGGGAGAGGGGGTGGGCAAGAATCACTGTTTTCAAGCTGTAACTATGATTGCTGTTAAACACAAGACTTGGTGGCACAACACTTTTTAACTGTTCCAATTGCCAACTGCATGGTACCATCATACCCTGCTGGGGGCAGGGTGTCTCTGCCCTGAGCTCCCATTGCCCTCTTCTGTTCCAAGTGGCATGGGGGGGAGGGTGGAGAACGGCAGTGTCACTGGCATGACAATGTCACTTCGAGAGAAATTCCAGAAGTGATGGCAGGTAGCCCTAGGAATTGCTAGGGAAATTGCCAGGTTTTACTCTAGAGCTTTTGACAATTCTTAGGTCTACCTGCAGTCACTTCTGAGTTTTCCCTGCAAGTGATCATTAGGGCAAAGAATGGGTGAGGGTACTGGGGTGGAAGTGACGCCCGATCTATACAAAGAAGTCTGGCTCTAGTTGAAGATGTTCTTCCTCTTCTTTATTTCTATACTGGCACCATCTATTGTCTTGGACTCCGTTGGACAAAAGCTTAGGTAGTCTGGCAGGATCCACGCTTAAGATAAGCTTGATTGCCTTGTGCATACGTAACAGCTGGTGGGTACATGAGCCTCTCACTTCGCTGTCATGGAGTCTGGCACTGCGGGAAGATGGTTGCTGATGGTGTTAGCCTACCAACATGGCTTTCGTGATTGATGCTGAAAACCGATTGCCTGGACAGTTCCTGGTGGCGCAACTTCTTCCACTGCAACGGCTGAGATGGTGCATGCACAGAGCGTCTGGAAACCCATCTGTACTTCTGACTAGCACTCTTCCGGAGATATAGAGTGCTGTTGTAACACTGAGTCTGTTAGTACCCACAGAAGTCTCCTATGGAATGGTAGATAAAACCCACGTCTTACAGCCAATGTGTGTAAGTCAAACCTCCAGGCACCTTGGCAACCAAATGGGTGATTACAATGTCCGTATATAACTGAAATTAGGGGTCTCTTAGCCACACAGCCTCCTACTGGGGGCGAGGGTTCCCCTAGTTTGTTCCCCCCAGCCCATTAGCATAGAGCTGGCCAGCAAGGGGATCCCACTCCCAAAGAGCTCCATTGCACGTGACATGCCCAGTGCGATGACATCACTTCGCAAGCATGAGAAGAAACCCCCCTCCCACTGAGAGCCAGGTAAGATCTGGCAACTCTGGGCACAGACCAAATACTTGGAGGGTCACAGGTTCATGGTTCATGAAACCTTTCCATTTAACAAACCAGTTTCTGGCTCATGAGGTTCGTGAGTTTGGGACATGGTAAAAACCACCCCCCCACACACACAGCTAAAGATGCCAAACTTGCAGCAACTCAACTCTATAGTCATTTAACTGGGGGAGCCAGTTTGGTGTAGTGGTTAAGTGTGCGGACTCTTATCTGGGAGAACCGGGTTTGATTCCCCACTCCTCCACTTGCACCTGCTGGAATGGCCTTGGGTCAGCCATAGTTATCACAGAGGTTGTCCTTGAAAGGGCAGCTGCTGTGAGAGCCCTCTCCAGCCCCACCCACCTCACAGGGTGTTTGTTGTGGGGGAGGAAGGTAAAGGAGATTGTGAGCCGCTCTGAGACTCTTCGGATTGGAGGGCGGGATATAAATCCAATATCTTCATCTTCTTCAACTATGTCATTGCAGCTGGTTTTTTTAAAAATCTGTGATATAAAATGTAAGTTTCATCCACATTAAGAATCTTGGGAGGTGGGCTGAAACTATTCACAGTATTTTAAAAATATTTTGGCAGTGCCAAAGAAGCCCCCCCCCCTCCCCAATTCCCCTTGGGGAAAAAAATCACTTATTCATTTGCATTGTCCTAACAACCAATTACTTATTTCCTGTAATGTTTTTGATTGGGTGGAATCTTGGAAAAATCAGCCACCAGGCAAAACAACGGCAGAAAACTGATTAGCAATAAATGGTGAATATGCTCACAATCTAAACTATTTTCACAAATAATTTCTCTCCCACCCAAACTGATAGCTTTTACTTTGCTCCCTCCCACCAAAAAGAACCACAACACACCTGAAACAGAAGAATATATGGGGCAGCTCTAGCCACTAAGTGTCAATTCTCTCCTTTGCTTAGGTCTCTATCAAATTTTAGGCCCTGGCAATATCGGCAGGAAACAGCTCCAAGGCCTGTTGCGTGACTTATGCCCTAAAGAAAAGTGCAGGGCAATTCAGGAGCTTTCCAGACTCTTTCTCCAGGAAGTGGATAAAAGCAATCAAGGTAATGAGCTGATTTCCTTTAAAAGATAAGATCTGAGAGATGCCATGTTGAGAGAAAACGAAATGGACTAGAAAGATGGAAAACAGTCTGTGTTTTGCAAAGCATATGACACAGCACCATCTAGTGGATTTTGCTAATATCTTTTAGGAAGTTGACCAAAATAACCAGGGGAAGGGCTTTTTGAAGTTGATCCCTGGGTTCATTCATTATTTTTATATAGAGTCCAGCTGAAATTCAGTCAGTTTCACTGTGAGAGTTATCAGTGCAATTAACTGTTCCTGACTGAAATCAATGAGTCTTAATGCAAATATAAACATAATTAGCATAGTTCCACTTGGGCAAGATCTTGTACCATACCAAACATTCTCCTCCTTATATCTTATAGTGCCCAGAAGTTGATTGTACAAGGCTGTAACACAAGTGAAAAAGCACTGTAACACAAGTTTAACTTTGCACTAGGGGCTAGTATGTGCCCCCACTTCTGTAAGGACTATTGCATAGGGGAATCTTTGGGTAGATCCCAAACTCTGTCCAAACCGTTTTAAAAAATGTCTAACAAATTTATTGCAGATGGTCATTGCTTCTGCTTGAAAGCAACAACTTTAAAATTTATTATGTTTCTATACGTAGGTGTTTTCTGAGTTGGAGGCTCTTTACATGTACAGTAGCTTTGGTATGTTCATGTATCACCTGTGTGTGCAAGAACTTTCCCATTCATGGCAGTGTGTCAGAGAAACTTATGCTCATGTGCAGATGTGGAAATATTGTGCTTGATTGTCCATTGAATGGGGAAACCAATGCACTTTCCAGGATTTCCATAGGCCCATCAGACTCAGCTGATAAGGAAAACTCACAAATCAGCTGATCTACCTGTGTTTATTGTCCCATGTTATAATCTGATTGTTTCTCGTTGTTTTTTAGCCATTTAGGGTTGCCAGCTCCAGGTTGGGAAATACCTGGAGATTTTGGGGGTGGAGCCTCAGTATGGGCAGAGTTTGGGGCATAATGTCATAGAGTCCAACTTCCAAAGTGGCCATTTTCTCCTGGTGAACTGATCTCTGCCTCCCAGAGATCAGTTGTAATAACAGGAGATCACCAGTCACCATCTGGAGGTTGGAAACCTTAGCCATTCTTCTGTTCACATTTTTATACTTTTGTTATTGTCTGTGGATTTTAGTACTTTTGTGAATTTTAAACCTATTAAGCCATTCTGAGCATTTAAATGAGCTATGTGACAGAATACACATTTGATAATAAATAAAATACACATTGTTTTGCAGATTATTCTGTTCTTATATGATTCTTTTGCACTAGGATATATCTCTGAAGACATGTTTGTTGCGTGGGTACAAACTCTTCCACAAGAAACAGTGCAGTCTATTTTAAACTTCCCAATTATACATCCAAATCTGACCTTAAGCAAGTCTCAGATTTCTTATCCTGGTGTAAGTAGAAATCTTTATTCCTGTTTTTTTCATGATTTCCCATCTTTCACTATTTATGATTTTTTTTGGGGGGGGGGGGGAGATTATTCAGTATTTGAATCCAAACCACAATGGTGATGTCAAGGGGTATGGTCTAATATGAAAATAAGTTCCTGTTGGGCTTTTTCTACAAAAAAAGCCCTGCAAACATCTATATGCATATAGTCAACATTACTGTTGAGATTATTGTGAATAAAATTGAATATATGTAAAGTTTGTGTCTTTCAAAATTTAGCAGAGATTTGTTAAAGACCAAGATTTGGTATCTTCCAGATCCTGTTTGTAGGGGTTTGACTTTTGAAAAATAGCATTGAATTACAATAAACGAGAGGTTTGCATCTCTGAAATTTCTGCTTTATTTGGGTTTTTGTTTGTTTTGTTTCATTTAATCTGGCCTTGAAACAGAGTTGCCTAGCAATGAGGTAAAGACACAATAGATTTGATCTTGTAGCAGTACCAGATGAAATGTTGTGTAATACAGTTTTTTGATGCAGCCCTGTTTCATATGATCTGATGTCAGTTTTTTGTCAAGTCAAAGAGTTCTAATTTCCATTATAATGTTTATTCTCTCCATCTTGTGTACTGCAGTTGCACTTATTCATTTTTGAAAAAGATGAGATGTTTACCATATTTGAACAAACATTAAGCATGTTAAACACCCTGCTGCTAAAACATGAAGAAACCATACCAAAGGAGATGGAAGGGGTGGGGTAATGTCTACAAATTCCTTTGTTTGGTTTGGGACTCCTGATTTGCTGCTAATGCCATTCCTGATAGTCCCCTGTCTCTCATGGGCAGCATTTTCGGTGGTCAGGGGTCTAGCATGGGGCAGGAGTAGGCAGAAATGTTCTATTCCACTGATAGAAGAATCTTACACAGAGGTTTAATCAGCAAAATAGGTGAATATCAGTGGAACAGATGTACGTTTCTCTTTTCAACAATCTGCAGGATAAGCTTTGTAATAAACTAATAGGAGATGTATAGAACTCAGTTGGTAGGGAAAAAACTTTCATTTGTTGGGAGTGCCTTCCATGAAGCTAGTTTCAGAGGGTAGCTGTGTTGGCCTTCTGTAGAATAGCTAGCTTCAAGTCCAGTAGCACCTTCAAGACCAATGAGATTTTCAGGGTAAAAGGTCTCAAGAGTCTTAAGATCCCTTCATCAAAGATGACCAATGGAGCTTTGACTCTTGAAATGTATACTCCCAACTCTTGTTGGTTTCTATGTTACTAGTGGACTCAAATCTTGCTGCTTCAATGGTGGGAAGTTGAGATAATCAGTTCTAGGTCATTAGTACATTTCTTAATAATGCCCATTTTGTTCCTATAGATCGCAGTGGAAGCTGAAGACAAGCAGGGGTTGAACAACAGGCAGCTTTCCCAGGTGGCCACAGAAGTATCAGCAAAGAAGAGAAACTGGAAGCTTCTTGCTCGTAAACTTGGCATTTCTGAGCAGGAGTGCTTCCAGTTAGAGCATGAACATCTGGAGTCAAAGGACCAAGTAAGAAATTCTCAGGGTAGAGTCTTTTGCTCCATTGGAGTCATATTGACTCAGAAACCAAGAGGCAAGTGCAGATGGTGAATTCAAGTCTGGTATTAAAAGCCAGTGACGGAAGCCATTGGGTACAATGTATTTAGATGGTGGGGAAATTTCTTGGTCCAGTGGATGGTCAAAGGCATGATCCTGAAGAAGAAGAAGAAGAAGATATTGGATTTATATCCCGCCCTCCACTCCAAAGAGTCTCAGAGCGGCTCACAATCTCCTTTACCTTCCTCCCCCACAACAAACACCCTGTGAGGTGGGTGGGGCTGGAGAGGGCTCTCCCAGCAGCT
Source organism: Heteronotia binoei (assembly GCF_032191835.1). Lineage (NCBI taxonomy): Eukaryota > Metazoa > Chordata > Lepidosauria > Squamata > Gekkonidae > Heteronotia > Heteronotia binoei. The sequence continues at coordinate 33,246,423 of NC_083226.1, forward strand.
GCCCTTTCAAGGACAACCTCTGCCAGAGCTATGACTGACCCAAGGCCATTCCAGCAGGTGCAAGTGGAGGAGTGGGGAATCAAACCCGGTTCTCCCAGATAAGAGTCCACACACTTAACCACTACACCAAACTAGCTCTGGCTGGCAACAAGATGCCAACCAAGAAGGTTCACAGTAGAAAGTAGTTGGGCACTGGCCAATAACTTAGGGTCCACAATGCTGGAATTCAGTGACTACAGCAAATATAATTGGGAACATTTTATTTATTTTATCAGATTTATAGCTCGCACTCCCCTGACGGGCTCAGGGCGGCTAACAACAACATATTAAACCACTGAAAACATTAAAAAACAAATCACACAATGATGGAAACAATAAAATGTACAAGAGAAACATACCATGAAAGGTAACATGTCCGAATATTTATAGACATCACACTTCCACAAAGTCACAGCTGACTAATTGTGACCCCGTAGGGTTTTCAAGGCAAGAGATGTTCAGAGGTGGTTTGCTATTGCCTGCTTCTGCATCACAACCCTGGAATTCCTTGGTGGTCTTTCATCCAAACTGGAGAGCCAGTTTGGTGTAGTGGTTAAGTGTGCGGACTCTTATCTGGGAGAACCAGGTTTGATTCCCCACTCCTCCACTTGCACCTGCTAGCATGGCCTTCGGTGAGCCATAGCTCTGGCAGAGGTTGTCCTTGAAAGGGCAGCTGCTGTGAGAGCCCTCTCAGCCCCACCCACCTCACAGGGTGTTTGTTGTGGGGGAGGAAGGTAAAGGAGATTGTGAGCTGCTCTGAGACTCTTCGGAGTGGAGGGCGGGATATAAATCCAATATCTTCTTCTTCTTCTTCTTCTTCTTCAATACTAACCAGGGCCCACCGTGCTTAGCCTCTGGGATCTGATAAAATTGCGCTATCCAGGTCAAGGATCCTATTCTCTGTCTACCCTTCTCCCCATAGTGAGGATTAAAATAGGGGCAATTTTGACTAGGGAAACATAGACCGATTCCCCACTAGTCTTGCCTCAGTCTCATGCTCCTCTTCTCCTTCTGATTTCACACAAGCTGCCCCAGGGCTGCAACTCGCTCTGCCTCTTTTGAGCAGCAAGCAAGTTCCTCTAAAAACCGGTTTCTGCTTGCTGCATGAAAGAGGAGGAGCAAGTTGCAGCCCTGGGGCAGACTGTGCAACCTTGAAAGGAAGCCCCGTGGAGAAGAGGAGCGTGAGACCAGGACAAGGCTAGTGGGGAATCTGTCATAGTGAGGGAGCTCCCACCCCCTTTCCATGGTACTGCAGCCCTGATCCATTATTATGTGCAACTTAGATAAAATGTAGCTCATGTGCAATTGTGCCACCGTGCAGCACTTTGTCATACCTAGACTTAAAATTGGCACATGTGTGATACTGAAAACACACTGAAATCCTTTGGAACTCTATATTAGAGATGCCCTGCAAACACAGTGACCTGGCCTGGCCTTGCACTCTGGTCAGCTGTTGCTTCTGTAACATTTTTTTAAACCAGTCACATTAGCCAGCTTCCCTTTGCACAGTTGCTGGAATAAACAAAGGAGGCTTCCAATACTCTCTCGAAGCTGTGGAACCTTGTGAGCAAAAGTTCTATTTTGTGAGCTACTGGCATTAAAATTGTGAGCTACTGCATAAATCAGTGTGCTTTAGGTTTGTTTTTTCCTGATTTAGATAAAAAAAAAAGTGTGAGCCGGAGGTTTCAAAACTGTGAGCTAGCTCACACTAACTCAGTTTAGAGGGAACACTTCTTCCAGCCCATGTCTCCCAACAAGGAAACCAAGGTTTCTTCTCTCACTAGCCCATCAGTTTCTAGATTCCAGGAAGATTGTTTGAACAGTGCTTGAGGCTTTAGGAGTGAAATGAATTGATGCAGCAGTGATATGTGGGATTGAGGTAGAACCAACCTACAAAAGAATTTTCTGTAGCAGCTGGAAAAGCATGTGGGTCATTTAACACTCCCTGCTCATGTTTGTTTTGTTTTAACTTGCAGATCCTGAAGATGCTGCAGATTTGGCACCAAGTGTGTCAAGAGGCTCCTCTCCCCCTTCTCCAAGCTGCCTTGAGAGAGAGCGGCAATGCAGATGTTTGTAACAAAGTCTTCCACTTGAGCTTTTAGAGGATTTTTGCTGCAGGAGTGTGATGGTTTGGGAAAGTATCTACAGGGCTTGGGATTCTAATCATTTGGGCATATTTGAAGACATGTGTAGGTGTCTCCTTTGAGAGAAATTCAGCTCCATTAAAAAACAAAATAATTTTACATTCCTATCTTTTCCACACAATGCATCATTAATTTGTGAAATCTACTGTCACAAGGTAAAGGCTTGGCCTCTGGCTTTGAAGAGGGATTAGATGCATTTGTAGGGGATAGTTCCAGCTGTGGCTATTAGCTACAGTCACTAATGGTCAAACAACCCATAACTATTTTTAACGTGTGGCGTCTAGGCTGCTCCAACCTGAATTTGACTGACACTGTCGCATGTCAGATGTGGTGGAACTCAGTTTCCAAGTGTGTGGAGTCCCAGTTTGGACTTGGACCATAGTGTGTGTGGGGGGGGGGGGTGGAGAATGGACTTCAGCCCTCCCCATATACTATTTCATGATTTGAAACAGTCCTGGGGAGGTGTTATTTGCTCTGCTGGGGGGTTATGTGAGCAACCTCTGTAGCCCCTACCCTACCTCAGGCCACTTCAGATAGCGAAATCAGCATTTATGTGGACATGTGCTTCATGGGTAGACTGACATCTGGAGCACATGACATTTTGTAAATCTTTGTCTACCGATTTGTGACAATATTGCTGTTCCCAATGTTGAGCAAGTTTCCATGAAACAAGTCATGTAAATAATTGACTGCTTGTAGTTGGGACTTGTTCTTCAGGACCCTTTGGACTTATTGTAAAAAGACTCTTGAATCAACACAATGGACTTGAAAAGCTATCTGTGACCCCTGGAGGGGCTTATGTCAAACACTTTGTGGAACAGAATTATTGAATATCCCTGAACACTCACTGAAGGATATTGATACTTTAAGTGTTTGCTATCATTACTGTTTTCATACTAGTACCGATAAATCTTTCATTATATTGTGAGTGTTCAAAGTAGTTTGGGGTTACAATACTGATTTGGTATTCCTTTGCAACTTCCAGGTGGGTCCTGGAGATTTCCAGGAATTACAACTGATCTGCAGGCTACAGACATCAGTTCCTCTGGAGAAGATGGCAGCATTGGAGGGTAGATTCTATGGTATTACATTCCTGATGAGCTCCCTTCCCCACTGTTGAAAGCCACTTATGAAGGGTCTATGTCATTTTACATTGTAAGAAGCACGATAACTTGCTTGATGCCAAAGCATAGCAGAGAATCTAGGTCTGAGAGAGAGAGAGTTCATTTCAGGAGAATTTAGAATGAAAAAAAATTCCTTCAACTGGGAAGATGTTTGTTAGATGGAGATTGGAAAATGCCAGTAAGAGAGAGATTGGCAATAAGAAATGCCAATCATCGGATCTCAGCCAGATCTTATCTGTGCCCAGCATGAGATCTAAAGATAGATGGACATTGGCCAGAGTGTGAGAGCCCATTTGGGTTGCAGCTGGTGGGGAAATTGTCAGATTGACCCAGAAGAGAGATATCATCAGAGATAAGTGAGAAGGTTTTAAGGGCAAGAACCTATATAAGCTTCAGAAATTTTCCATCATCTTGCTGCTTGCATCAGAGAGTCAAACGGCATCTGGGCAGGTTAAACCAAAGCTGGGTTAAAGATCTTTAACTAAAGATTGGGCACCTACCCCAATCTCTACTCTCCCCAGGGACGGCCTCCAATCTCCAGGAATTTTGCAAATCAGTGGTGGCAACCCTTTGTTAGAATGTGGGGGTACCCTGGGAATTGGCTTTTACTTATGTCAGTAACTCTGAGTCAAGATCTCTGAACGGCCCCTGCCCGATAATGCATTGCAGAAACTGTTTTCTATGTATGTAATAGCAGAGGATCTAAATGTTCAGCTTTAATTCTGCAGAGGAAAGATGATTCTAGTTTTTGTGACAATGAATACAAATTTTAGCATATGAAGGCAGTGTTTGCAGAAAGCTTAGATGCTGAAGAGGGGTTTTTATCATTTACAACTCAGATGCTCTCTGGTGCCTTGTCAGGAGAGTGGGGATTTAGCTACTGTCCTCTATGCCTTTGTAGGGATCAGTAATGCACACAGTGGAAGTAGACAGAAGCATTTCCTTTAGAGTGCAAGGGTGTATTTATAAAGCACATTCCCCACCTTTGCAGATACTGAGCCCTAAATGGCTCAGGTTTTCTGTTCCTGAGAAAGCACATCCATTGGTTTATGCCCCCACCCTTACCCAGGCCCTGCCTGAAAATTACAGGGTTGCCAACTCCAGCTTGGAAAGTTCCTGGAGCTTTGGGGACAGTACCTGGGAAAGACAGAGTTTGAGAGGGGAGGGAGCTCAGTGGTGATGTGATGTCACTCTAGGACTAGTGTTTCTCCTTGTCTCCATGGTATATCATAGAACTCATCCTCCAAAGCTACCATTTCTTATATCTATGTCATCTGAGGATCAATAGTAATTCCAGGAGATCTCTAGGTCCCACCCTGGAAATTGGCAACCCTAAAGGAGAAATGTAGCATGATGTATTTTACAATTTGTTCCATTTTTTTCATGCCACCCTTCCTGTAAGGATCTCAGGATAGTATGTAAAACTCCCTTCCCATTTTATCTTCACAACACCCCTGCGAGGTACAGATTGTCCAGAGGCTATCTAGTGAGCTTCACTGAAGAGTGAGAATCTGAACCCAGTAATCTACCAGTCAGAGCAATCCTATGCAGAGTCCACTGAAGCCCACTGAAGTGTAAGTCCATAGAAGCTTATAAAGGTCTAACTCTATTGAGGGTTGCCCTGCTAGTCCCCCCCTCTGGCTATGATAGCAGCTCTGTTAAAGTCAACTCTGTAACATCGCCCTAAAAATCGGAACACCAAAACTAAAGAGATCTGCTATTTTTTTTATTCTGAAAAGCTTCTGAGGATTTGGTTTTAATTTAAGACTGGCTTTGTTAGTGGTTGAACTTTTTAAAAGTATGAATTATTTTACTGGTTTTGTTTCTGATTTTTTAAAAATTGTTAAGCCGCTATGAATGGTTATTCAGACAAGCAAAATATTAGTGTATACAACCACTAAATAAATTAAATAAATGGATAATGTGTCTTCACTGTATAGTGGTTTGCAGATGCACAGTGCATGGATTCTTCCTTCTCTGTGTAAAAATGGGGCATTTCTGGGATCTTTTCCTCTGTAACAAACTTTCACAACAGCAGGAGAAGCTCTTGATGGGTCAGGCCCTTAATCTTCATGTCCTTTTTCATTTATTTTATAACTTGTATCTTTATTTGGACAGCCGTATTATTTAATTGAGTTTGGCTGCTGGGAATCTGAAAAGCTGTTTGGATTGCAATTGATAATGTTCTTGCGGGGGTAGGGGATGCCACTGGCATTAGAAACAATTTTGTTTCCAAATGTTAATGTCTAGAGTCACAACAGAAGTGAGATCCACTGCTCTGATAAATGTATTTAAATATGAAAAATACAAATTGCATTTGGACACAGTTTGGTACACTTAGATGGTAATGTTCAACTGAATATTAGTGCTCAGGAGACCATTCTAAACTGCTCTGTCTGGACAGCCAAATTCTGTATTACAGTTTGTGCATTAAAATACCCTGCAGTCTCTCTGCCTCCTGCATTCAAGCATCACATGGTGCAACTCTGACCCTTTTCCAGGGTTTTTTTTGAGCAGGAACGCACAGGAACACAGTTCCGGCTGTCTTGGTGCCCATGGGTGTGGCCTCATATGTAAATAAGTCCCTGCTGGGCTTTTTCTGCAAAAAAAACCCTGTGCAAAACAATGTTGATGTCAGAGGGTGTGGCCTAATATGCAAATGAGTTCATGCTGGGCTATTTCTACAAAAAAAGCCCTGCCCTTCCCCATTCTGGAATTATAACTCACCCCGGAGATACACAAAAATGCTTATGTAAACTATCAGTCCTTAACCTGTGCCACATCTATGGATGGCATTCATCTAGTGATGTTTCAACTTCTTGTATCCTCATAGGGTTTTTCCTCTTAAACAAACGTGTTTGCGGGGCTAATTGGGAAAAATGTGTATATTCCAAAATACTAAGGATGTGTAGATGATGGACTGGTGGAAGGGCTTTTCCACATGGGTATTTTTCATCAGTTCTGGCCCCATACTGCTTTAGTTTATCCCCTCATTTATGTCCTCATTGTTATGCCTTTAGTTTTCACTTTGGTTATTTCCCCCCATTCCCCCCCCCACACCCCTGGTTCATGTGAGCCTACTTTTCCCCCAGTCTTTTTTCCTGGAAGCTGATTTTGAGTTGGCTTTTCCCTCATACATAATGTTCCTGTTGGGATTCTTCTTTTTTTGTCCTGCCCACTCCCACCCACCTCCAGCTCACTGTTCAGTGATTGGACTGTCATGATCAAGCCACACCCTTTCCCCCCCACACCCTGAAGATTAATGGTTTAGTGATTTCTTTTTTAAAACAATGCACTGAAATAACAATATATTGCTGGAGCATTATTAGTCTTAGGAGGTTCTCTCAATTCTCTAGTCTCTTCCCTTGCAGAGATATGCTTTCCCCTTCAGATCTCCCCGAGGGAAAGAGGTAGACCTTCCCTCCACCCCTTTTTAAATGAAAGCTGGGAATTCAGAGAATCTCCGAAACCTATTGTTACAATGCTCCAGCAACATAGCAATATTATAGTGCCTTTTTTAAAAGGTGGGGGTGCTGTGATGCCACTGATGACACCTCAAATGATGACAGCACCTCCCTTGAACCCCCTCATCATTGAAAACACATATGGAAGAAAATAAACTTGACTCCACGACTGTACAAAAGCACAGGGAGAGCACATGTGAAGAAGAACCATGTCCAAAACGAGTTCCAATGCTTGTGGATTGACTCCCAAGAAAATCAGGAGAAAATTGAGCATGCAGAAAATCCTGAAGTAAGGGAGATGCATACTAGTGCAGAAGCCTTCCCTAAGCAAAGGAGACTTGTAACTTCAGTAAAGTCACAACATGAAACAATGTTTTATTTTAGCTATGGTAAGTTTGTGAATCTAGAGGCCATAGCTCAGTGGGAACAGCACCTGCTTTGCATGCAGCAGGTCTCAGGTTCAGTCTCTGGCATTTCCAGTTAAAGGGCATCAGCTGGTGATAGGAAAGACCTCTCTCTCTTCCATGAGACCCTGGAGAGATGCTGCTGGTTACAGCAGACAATACAGAGCTGGTCGGATCAATGGTGCAACTCAGTGTAAGACAGTTTCAGATGTTTAATCAGGATTCGACTTGCAAGCAAATATTCAAATCCATCTGGAGCAACAAATGCTTTATTGCACAAGTGCTCAGCATTTTCCTTTTGCTTTCCCCCTGTTCAGGCATCTCTGTAGCAAGGAAATGAGTGAGAACAGTGCTGGGGAACGAGCTAGGATGTTTGTGTTCATATATCATGCAAAACTAGAGTTAAGACTAATAGTGTAGAGGTGCAACCTGCTAAGCCCATTGAAGGTTTAGAATGGCATAACTCTGCTCAGGAATGCTCTGTAACTGTGGCTAATAAATCATTTTGCAACGGTGATTTCAGATCCCGAATAACTAATCAAAATTCCTGAATGAGGATGGCATATTAGAAAGTAGAAGAACCACATAGCATTAGAGTCATAAAGCATTCCTGTTGTCATTGACTATATGTAGCAGGATGTTAGTGATTATAAGTGCCTGTGACAAAATTCCTATGAAATGAGATTGCTAACTCGCCTCTCATTGAATATCAGATGTATTGTAAATGGATCCATTTGGGTATTACAGCAACACTCCAACCTGTTTTTCAGTATTGTGCATATGATGATGTTGCACTGGATATGTTGTTGCAATGGTATAGTTACCAAACATATAAGATCTAGCAACTTTTTTTATGTTTACTGTTCTAATTCAACATAGTCGCTTGTACATTATTTCAGTTGCATATTGTGCATTGATGGTTCCCCCCCCTTTTGCTGATCCATTCTGACTAGTCAATCAAGTAAGAATAGTGTTGTTAAGAGAACTTCTCCATTTCATCCTGATATCTAACAATTGTGAGAATAAGAGGACTTGACTGCAGTGTAAAAAAGTGAATTTTGGAAAAAAGAAATTCCCCTCCTGATAATAAGGCTATATGAAAAGGTGTGTGTGTGGAAAGGCAGTGACATAACGTCATACAAGTTGAGTTCCATTTGAAGGTTAGTTCTTAGTGTGCATTACAGGTGAGGCACCCAAAGGGAGATCAAGCACTTCCTTGACTCACCTGGCAGATGATAAGCACTGTGACAGCATGCCTCTGGGCTGCAGAATTGGACAGTGCAATGTAGAGCCAGACTGCAAGTTTCCCCCACTACCAAGGCTTAAGCCAGCATCTGGCTGGACACAAACAAACAGTCCCATTGCACAGGAATCCACCGTGCAAAAAGTCTCACGAGAAATTCTGCCTGCGATTCCAAGGATGCTATAGGAGATTGTATTTCTCTCCACATTCATGCACGTATAACACTTTATCTTCACAACAGAGGCCATTGTTGTGATAACATGCATAAATGCATGTTCATCGAGCACAAACATCTGGAGTTTCATGATCACTAGTATGCAAAGCTTGGGTGGAATGTGCAGTAACAACCAAGTTATGGCAGCCCTATAGGGCTTTCAGGATGAGAGACAGAGATTCACACAGATTCATTGCTTTTGCATAGCAACCATGGACTTCCTTGGTGGTCTCCCATTCAGGGCTGACCCTGTTTAGCTTTTGAGACTGATTGGGCTAGCCTGGGCCATCCAGGTCAGGGCACGGACAGCTTAGCTACAGGCCAAATACAGCCCTTCCCCCGAACCTTGCCTGAGAACAGATGAAATAAACAGAAAGCAGCAGAAACAGCATGCTTTGGTTCTATAATTAATTATAACAAATCTCTATGGACAATTAGATGACAACCAGAGCAGGTCACCTGCAGAAATCCACCCCCCCCCTTAAATTTAAGTCCATGGCACTCAGCTCTCTGGTTGGGTTGTGGCCAGTGTGGGTGTGTGCAGGACTGCAGTCCTAATCTTTACTCATCCACCAGGGCCATCACTTGTCTGCTTAGTGTACTGTGCCTGCACAGTCCTCTTTAATCACCTTGTGAAGGGCAGAAAGGATCACTGTCCCCATGTCATCTGACATCCGGTCACACATTGGCACTTGCTTTATTGCATTCGTCCAGCACCTGCTGGGCTTAATTGGCTTGAAGGGAGTATTAAACCACTTTGCTGCCTCAGGGACTCTATCTGATCATACCATGGATGACGGGATGGAAAATACCAAAAAAATTTGGAAGCTGGTTAATGACAGTCTTCTGAGAGCACCATAAAAAGTCTGCCAGTTGTGAATGGTGAGCTCTTTGTGAAAACTGTCCCAATTTAATTGGCATCTTCTGCTAAAAGAGAGAGAAAGAGAGAGAGAGAGAAACAAAACGGGGGGAAAATAAAGCCAAACCCATCACAGAGAGGTGAAAGGAGAAACGTGTCCAGAATGAATGCGTTTTAATGCCAAAGAACTTTGGGGCAGGGGAGAGAGATTAAAAGTACATTTATTTGAACAAGGAATGTCTGCCCCAACAAGGAAAGGTTATGCAATACTGTCCATGATGGTATTGTTACTGCTGTTTGCAGAAGCATTGCTCTTGCTATGGAAACTGAGTTCAGAAGGGAAGATGAAAGTCTTATGCATATGCATCTTCATTTACTTCTATGCAGGGCTCTTTTGTAGAAAAAGCCCAGCAGGAACTCATTTGCATATTAGACCACACCCCCTGACACCAAGCCACCTGCTGAATCCATGCGCAGCAGATACAAACTATGTCATTAGGTTTCAATGGCTAGGTTATGACCTGACCTAGGATGGTTGCATCAGTGATGGGTGGCAGCCATTTTAACTTGTGTGTGTGAATTATGACACTGTTGCAGTTGATTTTTTTAAGAAACAGCAGGAGTGTGATGAATACACAATCATGCCTAATGGTAGCAAGGAGGAGAATCTGAAGTATCTGCTGGCAGGCTTTTGCACAACTGCAGCCAATGATAAAAATCCTGGCTAGGTTTTATGAGAAGGCAAGAAAGCAGTGTGTTGGAGAGAAGGAGAAAAAACAAACACACACCAATAGAAAGAAGTACATAAAAGCAGGTCCCCTGTTGCAGACTGGAGGCCTCAAAAAGCTGAAAATCTATACACATAACACAACCTTATCTATACATTTCTGCTTTTCTCAGCATTACACAGCTGTGTTGACTTCCTTTAATATCATACCTCACTCTGAAAAGAACATGCTGTTATCATTTTCTCAGAAATGCTTTCCCCGAGTTCAAAGAGGAGGTTCTTTTGTTTCATTTATTTTTGGAGAAGTAAACAGTCTGATGTCCTTTCATTTGGCTGATCAGCCAAATCTTCTCCCGGAGAACTGGGCGTTAAGGGTTTCTCTTCTGGGTCATAGGAAGGATCAGTGCTGGACAGGGGATGTGGTTCGGGCAATATGACGTACGATTGCTTGATGAGTGTCGGATCCTCTGCATAAAAAAGATCTTGCTGTTTGTCACCAGATGGAGCTCCTGTGCTGGATAAAAGCTGTTTTAACTGGTTTACCAAACATGGGATTCCCTTGAACCCAAGCACTGCCTGCTGTTCTTTCCGACTGCCTTTGCTATCGAAAGTTACGCTTTTGATCCCTTGTGCCGGTGGGCCTTTTTGAGGAACAAACTTGACTGCAGCTGCCATTCCGAGCTCTCTTTTGGGTTGAATGATCCGTTCAAGGACACTGTGCCCATCCCCTCGGATACTTCTTCCATAACAAGGTGTATTCCTAGTGGGCGTTAATCCAGTTTCATGGTTGACTTCATGCCCATTCTCTTGGCCTAACTGTGATCTGAAGCAGGGTGGGGCCCTCTCCAGACCCACTACATCCTCTTCAAAGACACCCAGATTTTCTCTTTGAGTAGGTGGGCTTTTTTCAGTCTTCAGTGAAGATTGCATACCGGATGGGTACAGTGTATGGCTACCTTGCTTAATATGGTCAAATTTGGCCTCTGGATATAGTGAACTTCCTCTTTGTTCCCATGATGCAAGTCTGAATTGAGGAGCACTTCTTAATGGAGCCAGGGAGTTTTCTCTTGGCACTGTGGAATCACCTGCACAGCACAAACGGTTGGCGGTTGGGTATGAGGTGATTGTTCTGTGCTCTCTTGGGTAGTCATCTGGGTATCCCAATCTGTCAGGATAATTTCTTCTTTCTGCTGTGTTAACATTGGAAATGTGAGCACCCCCTGTGTCTTCCATATGTGTTGGGTTTCTTCTGAAATCCAGGGAATAGCTATTAAAATAAGGTGATGCTTCTTTCTGAATGGAAGGCCCCATCCTGTGAGGGCTCCAAGTGTCTCTTTCCGAGTATTGTGATCCTCCTTGGAGAAATGTGGTGCTTTGTGGTGGAGAGTTTGTTCTTTCATTAGGAATATTCCTCTCTGTATGTCCAAATTCATTGTTCCTACGGTAAGGAATATTTTCTGTTTGTCTCAAGTGTTCTGCAGCATATGGTGGGGAATGTTCTTCTGGGTTCCAGGGGTTAATTTCCTGGTATGGCATGTTAGCTCTTCTTTGGTTGGATGGATTTTCTGGGGAATACTTTGGATATGCATGCTGATGAGCTGGATTATAGGGAGGGTTTCTATACTCTCTGTCCTGGTCAAGCACATGTTTTTCATGGGCCCATGGAGTTTGCCTGGGATACACTTCTCGCTCTTGTTGAACAAAAGGATCACTTCTATGGTAAGAGTTTCTTTGTACCTGACTTGAAGGCACAACCGAAGAGTATAAAGGGCGTTCCCTTTGGCCCGCAGGACCAAGTGTGGGAGAGCTTTCTCTCCCTTCCCATGTATCAGGATAAAAGGAACGGGGAGGTTGGTCATAGGAACTCTTTTCGGGGTATGAAATATGTTCCCTCTGGCCAAAATCACCTGATACATGCCTTGAGTTGTATCTAGGGGGATCATCTTGGAAGACTGGCAAGTCCTCCTGTTTGTTCCACACATGGTTTCTTGGAGGTGGGAATTGTTCTCTTTCATGAACTGGAAGATTAAAGCTCTGCTCTTTCCAGTGAAACGGGTGAGTTTCTGCCTCAGACAAAGTTCTTTTTGTGGGTAAAAATACTCCTTGAGGGGAAAGTGAGCTCAGCTGGTGCATTCCAGGAAGCTGGAACTGTTCTGTGTCTTTCCTGATATTATAGGAGTTCTCAGCTTGCCCTAATGTATTGAACTGCCCATCCATGGAAGCACCTTCAGGTGGGAACCTATTGAGGCTGTTATCCCTGTAGACTGGATCATTATTCCATTGGCTTTGTGGATCAGAGCTGGGAAATGGTAATATTTGTCTTTGGTCTGACGGGTTCTTCTCAGGGTAATGGGGATGCTCTTGTTGTCCATACAAGTTTGCTCTACTGTTTATTGATGGGTTGTTGTTGTTTATGTTCTGGAGATTGCCTCTCTGATTGGAGCTCTCCCCATAAACTGACGGATATGCTGGGTTTTCGAGATGTTCAGAGGGATTCCCTCTAGAAATGTAAGTGTTATGCCTTGACTCTTCCATACCTGGATAGGGTTTGTAGACATGCAGACCATTTCCTGTGGATTGTTGCTTATCGGGAGGCAAGTTTTGAATTATGTGATTGATATTTGGAGAGCTGGCTCTATGAATGGATTGACTGATGACATTCTGTGCTGCTGCATCACCTTTTGAGACATGAAGAGTAGGTGATAGTGTTGGCACCCCATTTCCAACAAGCGGCCTGCTTTCAAGGTTTGGAGACTTGGCCCCATTGTCAGTTACACTGAGCCCAGAATTGGTAGCATTCCCTGCTTGGCTGGATGGATTGGAAAGAGTTGAATTTGTGTCTGTTGCATTGGTTGCTGGGCTTTCTGTATTGGGAGGATCTTTTTCTTTGGGTTTCTCATAGTCTTGTTCAAACTCTTCAGAATTATAGGGCCTGCCACCCAGACCTGGATAGCCATAGCCATAGCCATAGTATGGAGTCTGCAAATACATTTAAGAGAGTTTGTGCATGTAAAACTATCATAAGCTAATTCATTCTTGTGCTATGGTTCTGTTAATTGCTGCTTCAACTGGATGCAAGTGAAGAATATTGGTGGCCACAGTTCTGCTGGGATTTATGATACAGAGGCCAATTCTAGGCTTTTCTTCCTCAAACAGTAGTCTAAGAACTGGTGGTGGAAAGTGCCATCAAGTCAAAGCTGACTTGTGGTAATCGCATAGGGTTTCCAAGGCAAGAGCTGGCTTGCCATTGGTTATTTCTAGGTAGCAACCCTAGACTTCTAGGTGGTCCCAGGAATGACCCTGCTTAGCATCTGAGATCTGGTAAAATTGGGCTAGCCTCACCCATCCATCCTAAGGAATAGAACTGGTAAATGTCATAGTTCTTATGTGTGCAGCCTGGCTGTAATCAAAGTCTGCCTGAAAATCATGATAGCTTCCAAATAACAATTGAATTATTAAGCACAGATCTTGAAGATCCCCATGGCAGACTGACCCTTTCTCTTGTGACCTTTTACATGGATTAACACACACTGTTCCTCATATAAGAACATAAGAGAAGCCATGTTGGATCAGGTCAATGGCCCATCCAGCCCAACACTCTGTGTTACGCAGTGGCCAAAAAACCCCAGGTGCCATCAGGAGGTCCATCAGTGGAGCCAGGACACTAAAAGTCCTCACACTGTTGCCCCTCCTAAGCACCAAGTATACAGAGCATCACTTGCCCCAAACAGAGAGTTCCAACAATACCCTGTGTCTAATAGCCACTGATGGACCTCTGCTCCATATGTTTATCCAATCCCCTCTTGAAGCTGGCTTATACTTTTATATTTACCCCTTCTTCATTGCTGACTGGTGGCCGTCCAAATCCAGCAGGCATATGCTGTGAAAAAAAAAATCAAACTTTGGGAAGGGCAAGGCAACAGAAGGTCATAAACATTAGCTCTATGATCATGCAGGTCTCAGCTGAGTGACACTCTTCACAGCCCACTTCAATAGACTTGGAAAGGTATAGCTCTACTTAGGTTTGCCCTGTGAATGACATAAGCATCAGAACTTAAGAGCATCTGTGTTTTGAAACTTGAACGTTTCCTCCCTCACCGCCATAAATTTAATGAATACTCAGGGGGGTTAATAAATTCTACCAAAATTAGATGCCTAAACTTTATTCTCTTTAATTAATTCATTTACATTCTCCATGGAGGAAATCAACAGCATCTTGGACTACCCAAAAGGAACTCTCTTTGCCTTACAGTGAGTTAGTTCGTTTATTTTGAACATTTATCCCAAGATGAAATACACAGGATTTAAGCAACATAAATTCTAACATCCATATTCTAAGAAATAGTACAAACCTCACAGCAACAGCAGCACAGCACAACCCTAAAAACCCTGGCTGAACAACTTCTTCAATATTTTCCTAAAGCTCTGTAAGGATTATATAAAGAGGAATGATCCAGAGGGGGCAATTCAGAATGGCTGCTGCAGGCAATGGAGCCAACCACAAAATGGCTGCTGTAGCAGGTGGCACCAACCACAAAATGTCAAGGAGTGCGGTTATATAGAATTTTAATAGTAACTCTTCAACAGTTCAGGCAGAAATTCTGCTTGATGGGATGCCTTCTAAAATTAATGTATTTTTAAAAATATTCTTGCAGAGACATAGCTTACCTTCAGCCACTCTTTGAAGATCCTTGTGCTTTTTAAAAAAAAAATATCTGCACAGCCAATCAGACCTTCAGCGGCCAATTGGAACCCTACCTGGTCCTGCTCATTTTCTAAAAATACTAGGTGAGTGCCAGGAAAGTTGTTGGTGGGGACATTGTTGCAGACCACTGGTCTAGCAGGGCCTTCTCTGGTGTACCTTCACTATCTTGTGTGGTCACAGAAGGTGGACCAGTGCCTCTTGTGGCTTAGGGTCAAGCTACATAATCAGCAGAATTATATAGTTCAGCTCATGATCAAAAGCAGGGGTGGCTAAATTGCTGTTTGGGAGCCACATATGGCTCTTTCACACATATTTTGTGGCTCTCCAAGCCCCCACTGCCCTGTTGACCAGCGTGGAGAAGGCATTTCTCTCTTTAACTCACTTCTCCAAGCCAAGCCAGCCAGCAGCTTGAAGAATGCATTTAAAGTTGTTGCTTTCTTTCCACCTCCCCCCTTTCTCCCCCTCCACCTACCTACCTACTTTTCTTCCTCCCTCAAACATCTGACGTTCGTGGCTCTGAAACATCTGTCATTTATTCTATGTGGTTCTTATGTTAAGCAAGTTTGGTCACCCCTGATCAAAAGCAAAAGAGGACCCATGTATTTCAATGCTCTTCCCAAACTACAGGCTAGTAAGAAGGCTTGGTTAGGACCATACCAAGGGTACAAGCACGTTACTCATTGGCATGTGTTTTATGGCTCTGCTCAGCAAAGTCTAAAACCTTCCTCCACCTTAAGTGGTAGATCCATTTTAAGTAGCCTGTGGTAGATCCACTTAAGTTAAAGGAAGACTGTTCAGACTGGGAAAAGGCTTCATACTTTGCTCAAAGGAGTGGTATCATACATGCCAGTATTTTGATAATGGCATTACCATCACAACAGCAACTCTGTGCCTATCTTGATTACCCAAACCACTTTAGCTTTGGAACTGAGATAAATGGAACTCCCCTAAGTTTACTCTCCCATTCCCAAGAAACATGAAGTCTTTAAACAGAATGCCTTACTCCATGAAATGGGCCAAATGGTTGTGGATGGAAGCCTCCTTGACCATAAATCTACAATACAAGAAAAAAATGGTTACATGTTAGCATGATGTTGATTTTATTATTGATAATGGTGGGGCTTTTTTTGAGCAAGAATACACAGGAACGCAGCTCCAGCTGGCTTGATGTCAGGGGGTGTGGCCTAATATGCAAATGAATTCCTGCTGGGCTTTTTCTACAAAAAAGCCCTCTGTGAAACAATGGTGATGTTAGGGGGTATGGCCTAATATGCTAATGAGTTCCTGCTGGGCTTTTTCTACAAAAACAGCCCTGGGTGTCAGTATTCATGAAGCAGTGGCTGGAGTGTGGGGTTTGGATAGGGTTGCCAGGTCCATTTGAGATGCTGGCATGGGGGTGGCAGGGACGTTCCGAGAGCCAGAAGTGTCACCCCTGACATGCTGACATCACCAGAAGTGACATTGCATGCTATGCCTACATCACCCAGAAGTGTTGCAAGCATGTTGGGGATGACGCTTTGGTTTTTATGGTAAAAACTCTATGGTAAAATCACCCTCAAACCAGAGTTTTGCTCAAAAACCAAAGCATCACCCCCAGCATGCCCATGTTGCTTCTGGGTGATGTAGGCATATCATGCAACATTGTTGTTGGGGGAATTTTCTCCCACTGGCCAGCTGGCTGGTGGCAGGAAGAAGCCCTCAAAACCAGGAGATTCCCTGACCCCAACTGGGGAATGACAAGCCTACGTTTGGACATGGGAGACTTAGACATGAAGCTAAAACTATGCTTTGAATTCTTTGGATGTAAAGCTGGTTACTAGACTTAGAGCTAGTTCACGATCAAAGTGCAGAGGAATAACTTTCCCTAGTGTGCATAAGCAGGCCTTGTTTCTATGATCCAGCTGTTCCTGTTCTCCTGCAAATGTCAGAGCTATCTGGTTCCTAGCATGGTGGGCTTGAACCAGGAGCTCTTTGGATCAGGCACCAGTTCCTTGCTTCAGAGAAAGGCACTTCAGGGAGTTTTGAAGCCATAGCAGGAGACAGTGCATAAATTAGTTTGCTCTAGGGCCATCCTTCCTGAGTTAAGCCATAAATGTATGCAGGGCTAGCTTGGTGTAAGGGGGTGTGGCCTAATATGGAAATGAATTCCTGCTGGGCTTTTTCTGCAAAAAATGCCCTGAATTTATGTAAGCAAGCCTCAGATTCAGCAGGAGCTCACAGAAATGCAGCTCCTGAACCTTTCTGTTGGTTCTTCCTCCTCTTCTCCACTTACCTTGTCCATTGAATAGTAGGTGCAGCTGCATAATCTCTGGATTAGGAGAGTGAGCAGCCAGCCAGCCACCAGGGGCTTTGCCACACCCCCAGCAGCCCTCATTAACCCACCGAGAAGCCTGTGCCAACTTTTCTCCACTTCTTACGTGATTTTGGATGGTAGGTGACTTGCTGGCCTTTTGACTGGGGTGGGGCAGCCCAGGAGAGTCCCAGGCGAGCAAGGCCTGCTTGGGCTGGCTGGATCTCTAGCCAGCTCAAGCAGGCCTTGCTTGCCCGGGGCTCTCCTTTCTTGCATCAGGTTGCTTTTGGTTGGGAGGGGGCATATGCTAATGAGCTCTGCCACCTATTTTTCTACAAAAAGACCCCTGTATGTAAGCCAGAGGTGAAAAAAAACTCTGAGCTAGCTCACACTAACTCAGTTTAGAGAGAACACTGGAGGTGGGCACTATGGTTGCATCACATTTTGGGGCCTGTGTGAGCCAGCCTCTCTTTATTAGTATTCAAGTAAATGATAGCAACGGGTTTCTTTGATAGCAGCCAATTTCTCCATCGCTAGATTCATTGCAGCCCAGATTAGGAACTGCCCAAATGGAAATCACTTCTTAAATATATGTTAGTCATTCTTAGTAAAATTGCAGCTGTTGTGAATGCAAAACTAGTAGCTTCAATTAACAGAATCCTCATTGATAAATCTTTTGACCTTAAATCAGTTAAACCTGCATGGATAAAAATAACAGGTCTGAAGAAGAAAGCATTTCCTTTGGTTTTTAGACCATGAATTTTATGTGTCACAGCACGTAGTGTTTCAAAAAAGACCATTCTTCCTGTGTATGAAAGAAAGAGGCATGCTTCTTGAAGGAAAACACCTGCTGCCTGTGGAGTTGTAAAGTAATCTACTCTCCAATTAATTGGGATATACCATTTAATCAATCCAAGTTTATTCAATAAAAAACAGCAGCTGTGAAAACTCCTGCCAATTTTCTCCACTGGAATTAGAAACATCAGCTCACCTGTGGGAAATGCCAGAGATGCTGCTGATTTGGGAACAATATCTGTGGGAGAGGAGAAAACACATCATGTATAGAATGAAAACATTTTACATATGAATAATCTGTGTTTTAAGTGTCTGTAATTCTGTAATTGCAATACATATGAAGAAATTGTGAGAAATCTCACTGCCCTCCCTCCCGACTTTGTCCTACTGTAGCTGCAAACGCACATCTGGTTAGGCCCCAGACCACTCAGTCAAGTATTTTGTTGACACAAAGCTTTGTATCAGCCTCTTCAAACCTGAATACATTTTAATCTCACAAACAGCCCATAACCAACAAGGCACAAAAGAAACCTGAATAAAATATTACAACGCCAAACAACCTATAACCCGCAAGTCATAGAAAAAAAAAACTATATAAACTTTAAGCCACAAGTAAACATGAATAAAATGTTACTCCACAAACCACCTACAACTCACAAGCCACAGAATAAACCTGAATAAAACTTTAACCCATCAGCAATCCATAGCCCACAAACCACAGATTAACCCTAATAATCAACCATTTATAATCCAAATTAATCAACCACCTATAATTCACAAACCACAGAATAAGCTTGACTAAAACTAGCTATAACCCAGAAGCTCTGCCATTTGGAGAATAAAGTTGGGTGTGCAGATTTTGAATCAGTTTTGAGCTTGCTGTTTACTGCCAGATTGTGAATGGAGGCCAGTTGAAGAAGAAACAAAGAAATATTATATTTGTTTGTGTTTGGAAAATACCTATCAAATCAAGTTAATATATTATTGTAGACAACAGAGAACTCTTAGTCTATGCACATAAGCTCATGAGGAAAATGCACTTTATTTTGGAATGCTACATTCCGAGAGAGGGTATTGACTTATTTTTTAAAACTCCTTAAACAAGATTTGATACTATATTGTTGCAACAATTTCTAATAAATAACACACACACACATGCTGAATGTGTAGTGGTAGGCAAATCTCAAGGAAAAGGAGCTTCAGATCTTTTGCCGTGTTTCTTGCTTAGGTTGTTGTCATTTTTCTTAACAGAGGCTCCTGAGCCTTGTACAGCCGCATGACAAGCAAAAACACAGCAGGTGCCTAGAGTGTCGCAATGAGAAAATCTCTCCCACCTGTGCCAGTGAATCTGCCAGTAATACAACTGCTACTAACACACAGCCTTGTTGAGGATGGGGGGGAGGCATCAACCTGATTTCCACACTGCATTGCCGAATTAAACGAAAGAGCACTGCTTTACAAGAAAGAACATAAGACACCCTTGCTGCGTTGGTGTCTAAGCCAGCATTTTGTTTGGTTAAAGCAATTCTTCTACAAAGCTTACACAGTCTATCAAGTCTGCCAGACTAACTGTTACTGGATAGAATCCCTGGCTAGTAAGGGATTTATTATATATGCTTTCAAATGCTGGTTACATATTCTCACCTTGGTAGATGCTTCCTTCATATTTAGGAGTTGCTCTAATAACCAACCTGAATACAGAACAAAGTTTGAATTCATAGGCACCTTTAAGACCAACAAAGCCTTATTCAAGGTATGAGCTGTCATGTGCATGTATACTGCATCTGAAGAAGCATGCACGGTCATGTAAGTTTATACCTTGAATAAAACATTAAACAGGGGTGGCTGAACTGTAGTTTGGGAGCCAAGTGGCTCTTTCACACACATTGTGTGACTCTTGAAGCTGCCACTGCTCCATTGGCCAGCTTGGAGAAGGCCGCCTAGCCAGCAGCTGGTTTGGAGAAAGCATTTACAGCTGCTTTCTTTCCACCTCTCCATCCCCCCATCTATTTACTTTCCTCCCTCCCTTCCTATCTTGCATCTTTCAAACATTTGGTGTTTATTCTATGTGGCTCATGTTAAGTAAATTTGGCCACCCCTGGTCTTAAAGGTGCTACTGGACTCAAACTTTATTCTGCTGCTTCAGACCAACATTACACACCTAAATCAGCCTGAATACAACTGGGCATGTGACTTTAAAAAATAAATAAATAGGGCATCAGAACCACTTGCTTACTTGAGGTTGCTGCTGTCTGATCACTTTGGGTTGATGCACTGGCACTTGATGGTGAGTCTGAGGAGGACTGGTATTTGGAGGCTTCTTCGGTGGCAGCTGTATTTTTGGATGTGGCTGTTGCTGTATAGGCTTGTGTGGCTGCTGTGGCACCTGTGGCCTCACCTGTGGCTTCACCTGTGGCCTCACCTGTGGCCTCACCTGTGGCCTGTGGATGGGCTGCCTAGCTGCTGGAATTTGGTGTGGCTTGTGCTGGGGTAGCCTAGCAGCTTGATGTACTGGTGTTTGTTGTGGCCATAAGTAAAATCTTTGCAGAGGTTGAGGGAACAGCTGTGGGTAACTTGGGCGATAGCCATATAAGAAAGGTGCCAACTGAGACAGCTGAAATATAATTTTGGGGGGAGAAGATATACATAGAGAGACATCATTACTGTCATGTCACTTAGCCTCTAGCAAGTTATAGATATTTCCCTGAGCAATCAGAATTTCCAGAGACAGCACTACAGGGTTGTTTTCTTTAGAGGCTAGAACCCTGGAGACATATGCGTCTCTATTTATAAATATACAGTTCCGGTAGAGTGCAAGTGAATGTGCTTCTGAAAGCAGACTGTGCTGGCTCTGGGGAGGGGAGGGATCTCATTAAGTTGCATTGCCCCTGAGTTCTCCCCCCCCCGCCCCCACAGCAGCCATTTCCTCCAGGGAAACTGATCTATATAATCTGGAGAATACCAGAAGTTCTCCAGGACCCACCTGGAGGTTGGCAGCCCTCCCTGGGTAGGCGTATTCATGGTGATTCAAGCAGGGCAAGTTCATGAAATATCTCTGCAGCTGCATATCTGTACTTACAGCGTTGACTGCCTAATGGATGGTAGGGTTGCCAAGTCCAATTAAAGAAATATCTGGGGACTTTGCGCGTGGAGCCAGGAGACACTGGGGTGGAGCCAGGAACAAGAGTGTGACAAGCATAACTGAACTCCAAGGGAGTTCTGGCCATCACATTTAAAGGGACAGCACAGCTTTTTAAATGTCTTCCTTCCATAGGAAATAATGAAGGATAGGGGCACCTTCTTTTGGGGCTCATAGAATTGGACCCCCTGGTCCAATCATTTTGAAACTTGGGGGGTACTTTGGGAAGAGGCACTAGATACTATACTGAAATTTTGGTACCTCTACCTCAAAAGACAGCTCCCCCAGAGCCCCTGAAACCTCCAGATCAATTCCCCATTATACCCTATGAGAATCGATCTCCACATAGGGAATAATGAAGTGCTCAGCAGACGTTTCCCTCCCCCCCCCCCCTGCCATTTCTGGTGGCTCTGAAGCAAGGGATTGGCCTCTCTGCTCACGAGTTGCTGCCAGCTTCTTCCAAGTAACACCGACACACCATCCCAAGAGGAAGCCTTTCAATTGGAGACTGAAGCCTCTGGAGGTGGAAAGGTACATGGTCCTCTGGGGGCGGGGCTTCCCCCCAGCCAGACAGCTGACTGGGGGCGGGAAGAAGCCTGGGAAAGCAGAAGAACTCCCGCTGGGACCTGGGGATTGGCAAACCTAATGGATGGCCTTGAATGACTGATTTTAATGCTATATACAATATTATAAGTAAACCTTCGTGGGGCGACTTCCTGAGATGAATAGATATATCTTGTATTGTAGAGGTGATTTCTGTCTTCCATAGTCTGTTTTTATTAACTATAAATTACCTGAGTCTCTCCATTCTATATTTCTCCATTTTGCCACATTTTTCTTTCTTTTTCCCCAACCCATCCCTGTCTTTCTTTGTGCCTTGCCTGCCTCTTCCTTGACTCATCTAAAGTGTTGAAGTGAAGCTGCAGTGGTTATTTGAGATTACCAGAATTGCCTAAACAATCCAAAATGGTTGCAAAGATGTCATGAAGACAGAGATTGTGACATTTTAAACTTTTAAATTTTTCTTCTATCAGTTTACAATTTAAGGTGTTTTTTTTTTTTTTTTTTTACAAACATGGAGTCCACCCCCCTTCCCTCCAGGTTTCTCTCCTCTATATATGGCTTTAATCTATGGATACTGGGACACTAGAGTTGAGAGATCCAACTCAGGAAATATCTGGGGACTTTGGGGGTGGAGCTAGGAGACTTTGGGGGCAGAGCCAAGAGGCTTTCCCATTCCCTAAAAATAAATAAAAATAGAGCAGTGCAATTCCCCTAAATGCAGTTTTCATTTCTGTCCCCTCTTTTTTTTTTTTTTTGCATTTAAATGCTTCCACAGCAGCTGCACTTCCACTAAAATGAAAGTGAACTCTCTCACACACACACTCACAAAGCAGCCAAAATAAACAGTTTGCATGCCCACACTTTTGTGATCTCCCTGGGGTATGGTATAGACAGCTTTACTCACCAGAGTTGCTGAATATAACAGTCTGCTGCATTTCAACCAATTTATGGAGAGAGAGGTCTAGGGGGTGGAGTTTTCCTCTAGTTCTAGTTAACTCTTTACTATCTCTTTTACTACAAAAACAGCTTCTGAAAGGAATGCAAAATGAACACAGGGATTGGGCTCTCTGGCTTCCTTTCTTTCATACACATGTGGCTCTTCCTGCTCGCCCCCGCCCCCCTGCAGCTTCCGTCTTGCTGAGATTTAAAGGCACATGCACACCTTCCAAAACAGAAGCAGTTGCAAGCTTCTGAACCTGTCTGAGATATAAAGGCACATCATGACTGTTCAGGCGGGGCTTCCCCTCCACTGGCCAGCTGTCTGGTGGTGGGGAGGAGCCTGCAAAACTGGGGGATCCCCCCACTGGGACCTGGGAACTGCCAAGCCTATGGGGCACGGTGTCGGGGCCCTTTTGGCCTCTCAATCTGCCTCTGCCTGTTGCGTAATTTGTGGCAGCTTCTTCCCAACCCCTTCTCAAATTTTTTCAGCATAAAAATGAAGAGGGTGAATAATTTATATTCAGTAGTCTATGTTTCAAGAATCAAGGAAAGTACAAACTTACTTGTGGTGAGTTCATATACGCATATGGACCATATTGCATCATCTGTGAGCAAGCAGATCTTATTAGGCTGTTTTTCATGTAAATCCAGATGACCAGAAACAATAACTCAACAGGTGAATGTATTTCTGTTGCTGCTTATATGCATGCTAAAGTAAGCCTGCCACCCCAAGTCTGATTTTACTGAAATCAGATTCAATTGAGTAGCATTGCAGCAGTATACATCATCAGCAAATGAGTAACCACTTTGATTATTTACAGGGGTCGTTTTGTAGAAAAATAGGTGGTGGAGCTCATCCAGGGATTGTTATGCAGCTTCACCTACTATTAAATGGACAAGGTAGGTAGGAGGAGGGGGAACCATCAGAATGGTTCAGGAGCTGTATTCCTGTCAGCTCCTGCTGAATTCAAGGCCTGATTATTTAAAATCCAGAAATGCAAAGCTTTCTTTAAGCATGGAAACCTTTAAATGATTTATTTCAAATTAGCCAGGTTGGCTAGATCATAAATGGAGGAGCCCAGGTAGGAATGTAAAAAAATAGAACAATTTAATCTGGGTATAATAGAAATTTTGCTCTCAGTTTCATTCATAAGATGGTGGAGATCTTTTCAAATGAGTTGAGAAGGCACATCTCAGTACTGCACCTCTCTTTTGAGGTTGTATATGTAATGCCTCTGTTGTCTGAGCGCAAGCCTTTATAGCCAGCAGACACTGATACTGTTATTCAGCCAGACCACACCATAACAGGAATCCCAGGATATAGTTGGAGGGCACCAAATACAACAACCTGGAAGCCTAGCATATCTGGGTCTTTTTGGTTTCTAGGTGGGAGATCTGCTAGAAGCCCCAGGAAAGCCACCTTCAGTTCAATGGAGGAAGGAGGACAGCATATAAATACAATACAAGGTGATCCCCAGTATGGTACCTGCCAGGGGTTATTTTGCAGAAAAATAGGTGGTGGAGCTCATCCAGGGATTGTTATGCAGCTGCACATACTATTCAATGGACAAGGAGGTGGAACTCTCAGTAGGAGGAGGTGGAACTCTCAGAAAGGTTCAGGAGCTGCACTCCTGTGAGCTCCACTGAATCTGAGGCCTGGTACCTGCCATTGTATTTCAGGGCACCTCAAAGCAATGAACCAATCCTGGCAGTGGGTGCTTTAGAAGACCACAGGAGGCCATCATTTGGGGATCCAAATTTCTACACCAAGATATGGGTAATGACATTACTGAATAAGCCCCACTACAATTCTCCCATCAGTTGCCAGCTGGCAACCCTCCCTGATTGAACTCCAAAGTCAGAAGTCTCTGGTTCAGCTCAGAAGTCCCGCATATTTCTTTTTAACATTAGAAAATAAAACAATAAGATATATGCTTACTTCTTCACTCTTGCTTCCAAATCCTGCTCTGCGGGGTTTGCGCAGCTTAAAGTGAAAAAAAGAACAACAGGCGTGCTGAGATCTCATACAGAAATAGATTTGTTTTAAAAGTAAACATTGTTGACTGGCTAGTGCTGATATGCTCACCAGTACTGCACAAGATGTGGTCACAAGGCATAGGTACAGGAGGATTATCTTCATCCTTCTTCCCAATCTTTAAAGAAGAAAAAGATCACATACGCACATCAGCAGAAAATTCCATCACACACATTGAGCTCTTAGGGGTGATTATATCAGCTAAATATTTTAAATGCAGGTATCTTTGGATTGCCCTTACCATCAGATCCTGGAAGCTAAACAAAGTCGGCCCCTGAGTAGTAGTTGGATGGGAGACCACTAAGAAATACCAGGGTCGCTATGCAGAGGGAGGCAGTGGCAAACCACCACTGAATGTCTCTTGCCTTGAAAACCCCACAGGGTGGCCTAAGTCACCTGTGCCTTGACAGCTTTGCAAAGTGTGCGGTCTAATACTGCCAGTGCATGTGGAGAAGATGCATTCACTACATACTCTTTCAGAAATGTCATCTGCTTCTGTGGTTGTAATTGACAAATAGAAAAAAAATATTTTCAGACTTGAAAGTATTTAATGCATCTTGCTTGTTTAGGTAGAGAAGAACTTGATATTTTTGGAATTTGTCATTGCCCAACAACTATGTCTGTTTTAGGCAATTTCCTACAGGACATTGTTCTGTTTGCAAAGAAATACAATTAAGACATTGCAGAATTATTCTGTAAAATGCTCAGATAAAATTCTGGGAGCCTTCAACTGGAGTTCCCAGTATGTTTCCCCTCCTCCATCTAAAAAACCAGGTATAGTTTGGATCAGAACTATGGGGGAGGTGGTTTTAAGTCTTCCAGCCCATGTTGTTTTCTTGACATGAAAATGTCCTGGAGAGCTGATGTCTGGCATGGTGGAGTAAACATACAGGCACCTGTATCAGTGCCCCTCCCCAAGAGGAGGGGAGGGACAGTGGAGGGACAGTGGCTCAGTGGTAGAGCATCTGCTTGGTAAGCAGAAGGTCCCAGGTTCAATCCCTGGCATCTCCAAAAAAGGGTCCAGGCAAATAGGTGTGAAAAACCTCAGCTTGAGACCCTGGAGAGCCGCTGCCAGTCTGAGTAGACAATACTGACTTTGATGGACCAAAGGTCTGATTCAGTATAAGGCAGCTTCATATGTTCATATGTTCAAGAGTATGCTTTAAACCCCTCCTTCTTTGTTTATATTAATGGTCTCACTGATAATAATGGTCTCATTCCAAAGCAAGCCCAAATACATGTAACTTTTTCTACAATGAAATGTTTGGAGATACATTCATAGAATTTCCAGGATCTTGCCTGTGACTGTCCTAAATCACTGGTATGTGAAATTGCAAGTGAGATGCTCTGGCAGACCAGAGTCCACATGGCCTGGCCCTCTGACAGGTTTTTGAGGCGCCTCACCCCCAAGCTATGGCCACCCCCCTCCAATTTGATTTAAATTGCACCACTGCCCCTACCATGCCAATCACCTGATTGTCAGACTCTTTAAATCGTGCAGGAGGGAGAGGGATGGCCCTCAGCCTCTCCAGCTTTTTGCACTCACCCCCACAGGCCCCTCCCCAGTGGTCCCCATCAGCTCCCTCCCCCCATGGCTTGGGACTCTTTAGCTTGGAGAAACGTCGATTGTGGGGTGACATGATAGAGGTTTACAAGATAATGCATGGGATGGAGAAAGTAGAGAAATAAGTACTTTTCTCCCTTTCTCACAATACAAGAACTCGTGGGCATTCAATGAAATTGCTAAGCAGACAGGTTAAAACGGATAAAAGGAAGTACTTCTTCACCCAAAGGGTGATTAACATGTGGAATTCACTGCCACAGGAGGTGGTGGCAGCTACAAGCATAGCCAGCTTCAAGAGGAGGTTAGATAAAAATATGGAACAGAGGTCCATCAGTGGCTATTAGCTACAGTGTGTGTGTGTGCGTGTGTGTGTATATATATATATATATATATATATATATATCACCTGATTGTCAGACTCTTTAAATCGTGCAGGAGGGAGAGGGATGGCCCTCAGCCTCTCCAGCTTTTTGCACTCACCCCCACAGGCCCCTCCCCAGTGGTCCCCATCAGCTCCCTCCCCCCATGGCTTGGGACTCTTTAGCTTGGAGAAACGTCGATTGTGGGGTGACATGATAGAGGTTTACAAGATATATATAATTTTTTTTGCCACTGTGTGACACAGAGTGTTGGACTGGATGGGCCATTGGCCTGATCTAACATGGCTTCTCTTATGTTCTTATGGCCCCTAGCTATGGGGCTGTATTCTGATCAAGATTCTCAAGGCATCACTGGGAGGACAACATCAGGTGTGCTTTGATTCTCTGGCTTTCAAAGTGGCTTTCGAGAGAGCTGAAGAGAATTTTGCAGATACCTAGTTAGGCATGTTCAAGATCACTGAATTTTAAAAGTGTGACTATTGCTGTGCCAGGCTATGGAACTTACGTTTTTTCTCCCTTCACCCTATGGCCTATAATGGGAACTATGTTTTGAATGAATTTTATTGTATGTATTTTATCTATTGTAAGCTACCTTGAACTTCGTATGGAAGAAAGGTGATTAATAAATGTTTTAAATAAATAGAAAAATAAACAGAAACCCTTTGTATTAAATAAATAGGAAAATAAATAGAAACCCTTTGTGCAAAATAGTAATGAGGATTTGAGTACACAGACAGCAGCTGGACTATTCCTGGACTATACCACTTCAGATTGAATTCTGCTCAATCCCTATGTCCAAACAAAATATTGAAGAAAAGGCTAGGCTACAACCCTTCTCCCTTACATCAAGTTTTGTTAGCTTTTGTAATAATGAAACATTCAGTTTTGTGATTCTTCTCCATCTACAGGGGGTGCTCCATCCGCAGTCTTGGCTTGTATAATCCAGGATTCCTTTTACTTCATGATCTGCTATTCATGTAGACCAGTTCTGACAGGAACTATTTGAATGCACACAGTTTGAAATGCCTAAGTGAACCAGTATGAACGTACCTTGTGATAATTTTATATTGCAAATGTTACTTCCTTTATCATGGAGCCCACTGTATTAAATTGGATAAGAGTGCATCCCAGTGCAGCCAGGTGACACCTGAAAGAAATCATAATGCAGTATCAGTTGGATATCTGTATTAGCCTGTAGCGGCAGAACAAAATTTAAGTCCCCTAGCACCTTAAAGACCAACAAAATTCTCCAGGGTATAATTTTGCATAAGTCAAAGCTCCCTTTTGCAGATACCAGCTAACCTGTTATCTAAAAATACAGAATGTTCTTAGTATAATAGCTTGTTTCTAAAAAAAATCAGCATCACATGACTTCACTACTACCACACGATGAACTGAGCTTTGACTGACAAAAGCTTATACCTTGCAACAATTTGTTGGTCTTTAAGGATGTCACTCAACTCAGATTTTGTTTTAAGAATGATATATTTGGGGATTTTTTAAACATAGTATTGAATAATACTTTAACATCCCCAAATCATGCACAACTATTATGGCACCTGAAATGATGCATCAAAATTACCAGTGTCCCTTGTAATGGGAGTGAGGCAAATTCATTTGACTTGACCACATATCACTTCCAGTAATCATAACAACGTGTGTGAGTTTGCTTTAGAGTTGCTTCTGGGGAGTTTTTAATGTATACTCAAGATCCTCCATGCTCAAAAGGAGAAGTGTTAACCAGTCATGCAAAACTGTAGAATATTGTTAGTATAGGTTGTTTTTAACAATACTACAGCTATGGTCACCCATTTGTTCAAAAGAGGACTACTTCAAAGAGAGGCTGGAGACTGGTGGTCCAAGCTCCTCTTTTATCCCACTACACAGACTTTTAGAAAGTTCTATTACCATGCCAGCATTCTCCACAAATGCTTCTGATGCTCCTGGGTTGGCCATTAAAAGATCAAGGACTAGACCTAGCCCATTGATAGGCAATAACTTTTTTTTTTTTTAAATTAGGTTGTAGTCCTCCTGACCTGGATAGCCCAGGAAAGCCTGATCTTGTCAGATCTCGGAAACTGAGCGGGGCTGATCCTGGCAAGTACTTGGATGGGAGACCTCCTTGGAATGCTAGAGCCAGGAGTCAGGGACAAGCTTTATTTAGTCACTTCTCCGAATATTCCCATGCCCCCCAGTAGGGGGTCAGTCACCAGAGGTTGCTATGACTTCCAGGTGCACATGTTCGTGCACACACACACACACAAAAAAAACAAAAACTACTAGTTTATTTGTCATTTCTGGTAGTGTATTTAATGGGTACAGAGATTCCCAGTACAATGCTAAAAACACTTTTCTGGGAGACTCAGTGAATAGATATTGGATTTATATTGGATTTATATCCTGCCCTATACTCTGAATCTCAGAGTCTCTGAGCGGTCACAATCTCCTTTACCTCTCTCACACACACACAACAGACACTGAGAGAGCTCTTACATTAGCTGCCCTTTCAAGGACAACTTCTCTGAGAGCTATGGCTGACCCAAGACCATTCCAGCAGCTGCAAGTGGAGGAATGGGGAATCAAACCCGGTTCTCCCAGATAAGAGTCTGTGCACTTAATCACTACACCAAAATAGAGCTTGATCTTTAGCTAAGTGTGTAGACCTGACTAGGATTCTGAATAGGCTTCCTTGGGATTGCTCTCTAGAAATCAAATTGACTAAGGAAAAGTATCATCCAAGCAGTGCAATCTGATTGTTCTATTTCAATAGAACTTACTTCCATGTATGTGCATTTTGGATTGTCACTTAGATGTGATTTATTTAGGCCTATAGGTGTGAGAGGATGTAATGACTGTAATCTTATGAAGCATGAGGTATGGTTCTAGCTGCAATACAAATTTCTGTTGTCTTGACTTGATCAAAACTTCAGTGGCACTTAAAGACTAACAACATTTATATCAATATGAGCTTTCATGAGTCATGCCTCAGTGACTTTTACTACGATAAGCTAACATGTCTACCCCACTGCAGTTGACCTGATCAGCAAGGCCAAAAGCCCTTAACAAAAATAGAACACTTTCAAATCCATTGAATCTCCGAATGACAGCACAGAAGGGATTTGTGTGTACTATGGAAGATTTGACCAGTTTTTCACAAGCAGGAGCTATAGAAAACTCAAAAACACTTTGGTCTGTTCAGCAAAATCCTGAAGACAACAGTTAGTGTTCCATCATATGTTCCTTTACAGTGAAAACATTTTACAAGAAACTTTTCATGAGTTTCTAATATGAAATAGAACGGAAATCACAAAATATACTGGCAAAACTCAATGTTTTTTTCTCAGATGAAAACTGAAAAAAAAAAATCAGAAGTATAAATTTTTTTCAAAATGATCCACCAAAATGCTGTCTTTGTTCCAGGGTAGCTTTTCAAAAAAATGAACATCAGGTAACAAATATCGGCATTTTTGAGGACATTAATGTAAAAATTCAACTGGGGTAGAAAGTTTGGACTTACATATCAAAATCTCAAGGATCACTACACACACCTTTGACTTGTAGAATTCCTTTTTTATTTAATTGTTTTGACTACCAAATATCTGGGACAAAATCCATCCCAAGTTAAGAAGGTTTAAGTTCCATTGATTTCAATGGAACTGTGTGCTTGAATTTTCCAGGGAGCTATCCTAAACAGATCTACTCAGAAGTAGGTCCCATGTATTCAGTGGAGCATAATCCAAAGAAAACGGATTTAAGATTGCAGCTCCATAGACTAAGGACTACTCAGATCTACTCAGAAGTAGGTCCCATGTATTCAGTGGAGCATAATCCAAAGAAAAAGGACTAAGATTGCAGCTCCATAGGTATTTAACTTTGATTAAATCTCACCCCCATTTTCTTTTACTTGTAAACAAACTGATCTTTTTCATGGGATTTTTACAAAAATGTACAAAAATGAAGTATTTACCAATATATGTGTTTTCTGATTTTTTTCTTTTAAAATTAATCATTATACTAATTTGAATAATAAATTAAAAGTTCAAAATCAAAATAAACTGGAGAAAACAGTAATAGCAATAATAATTACCTTTGGAATGTGGGAAAGTATTCTTGGGGTCCTCAGATGGGGTAAGGGGGGGAAAAATCTAAGAATATCCAAGCAATTGGCTCTCCATTCTAAAGTTATCAGCTGAGCAACATTTAAATGTTGTTGTAAAAGCTTGGAACCAATCGGTATCCATGAGACATTTGACGTCACTCTAGGCTTCAGCCTGGCAGCTGATATAGTCGGCAGGGTTTTGAATATGTTATTACAAAAGTTGCGAGATCTCAAAGTCTCTTATTATATTTAATAACAAGTCCAGGAGAAAAGGGCTTAGAACAGTCACATCCAGAAACTACATCACTTGCTTTAAATATCAGAATAAGATTTGCTGATTGCCTTGAAAGATCTTTAGAAGTGGGATAATAGTAGCAAAATCAGTGTATTGATGTACAAAACTATATATATAGGTAGAAAGTCCAAAATACTAGGTGCATCCAGAAATGAAAACAGTTGCTGTATCCAATGATCAAATGCAATATCCTGGAAAGTGCATCTCTGTGCATATACCACACTTATTCATCTCTTTCATCACAGACCTTCACTTTTTTGAGTTGGGTCCAAATTTTACCCAGCAGCAAACTGAGTTTGCCACAAAGATGGCTTTCAGGTTACCAGATTGCTTGGGTGGGCAGAGCTGGGAAAGACCAGCAAGAAAATGCATGCAGTTCTGCCAAATGGATGCTTCCCAGGACTCAAGCTGCACTAAGGCTTAACCAGAATTTTCTTATCTCTGGGTTAGAATCTGGAGGGCCAATGGTAGTTTTCCCAACAGCCTTAGGACCTCTAGTTGCAGATCTCTAGCTTAGGTCAACATTTGTTTTTGAAACTATTTGCCCATTTATCATTAGGGATGGGCACGAACTGCATTTTCACAGTTCAGTTCATAGTTTGCAGCTGAATCACAAACTGAACCGCGAACTCATACAGACGTTGGTTCAGAAACCAAGCCAGTTAGAACTGATCTGTGAGACATTTGAAGTGTTTTAATGGGGAAATGGAAGGAGGGGGCATTTAAATCAAAGGGCATTGGTGGTGGTTTAAATGACTCACAGTGGTGAGCTCACCATGAAAAGCAGTGGCAAGCAGAAAACAGGGGCTTTTCATGGGGAGCAGAAAGCAGTCGTTTAAACGGCTCCCAGTCTTTTTAACTAAATAGCTGTGTGCTGGGTCCACCACTTGTTTAAATGGCTCCCTGCTTTCTACTCCTCACAAAAAGTTTTGGAGAGCAGAAAACAAGAGTTTAACTTTAAACGGCTCACGAACCAGCCTCCTAGTTTGTATATGTTTTTGGTTCAAACCACAAAAATGCAGTTTGTATCCATCCCTAATGATAAATGGACAGATAGTTTCAAAAAGAAATGTTAAGCTAAGCTAGAGATCTGCAACTAGAGGTCTTGAGGGCCAAATCTGGCTCTTAGAGAAACAATCATTGGTCCTCCAGATTCCAACCCAGAGACAAGAAAATTCTGGTTAAGCCTTAGTGTTTGTATCTTTAGAGCAGAAAGCAGGTGGTGAAGTGGCTGGGAGCCATTTAACCCCCTACTTCCTGCTCCCTGCAGCTTTTTGTGAGGAGCAGAAAGCAGGGGGCCACTTAAACCAAAATGCAGATGTTTGGTTAAAAAGACTGGGAGTTATTTAAACCACTGTGACTGCTTACATTTCCATAAAAGGCCTTTCTTTCTGCTCACTGCCTCTTTTCACAGTGAGTAGAAAGCAGTGGTTTAAATGACTCCTTTTTCGTTACTTTTTGCTGGGAGCAGAAAGAAAGGGGTGAAATGACCCCAAACCATTTCACCCCATGTTTTCTGCTCAGCTGTTTTTCATGAAGAGCAGAAAGCACAGGTTTAAATGCCTGCTTTCTGCTCTTTACAAATCACCATGCACTGCATCAAAACTATTGAAAATTTGTGGTGCTTCTTCAGTTTCATGGACATTGTTTCGCGAACCATGAACTGGCCCAAATTTCTGATGAACTTTAGTTTGTCAGCCAGTTCATATCTACCCCTATTTACCATTCCTTTCATGGTTTTATAGCCAACAAATGCCCAGTACAATACCCAGTTTTTCCTTGGTACTTGCCCTCCTTGCTAATACTGTTTGTGTTTCAGTTCATGCAGCATATGGTGGCAAAGGGGACAGGGGAGGTAGGGGGATGGAAAGACCTGCTAAGTTGCTCACTCCCTTCTTCTTCTTGACAGGCACATCATTTTTGCCGAATCGTGCACTGATTGATTGGCATTTCTGTGCACTGCATTTCCACTTTCTGCCAGAGGTGACTTTCTGAATCAATATAAGCATGCTTTCTGGTTGCATGAGTTATCTTGCTGTCTGTTATGTCTTGGCTGCTTAGCCAGGGTGCTTTGCAGTTTTTTTCTTGTTTCCACTGGCATGCAGGTAGGCCTTTGGAAGGACACTGGGGAACAGAGGCAGAGACAATGTTTCCCCTTCATGGTGGCATAGGGTTGCCAAATCCAAATCAAGAAATATCTGGGGACTTTGGGGGTGGAGCCAGGAGACATTGGGGGTGGAGCCAGGAACAAGGGTGTGACAAGCATAATTGAACTCCAAGGGAGTTCTGGCCATCACATTTAAAGGGACAGAACACCTTTGTAAATGTCTTCCTTCCATAGGAAATAATGAAGGATAGGGGCACCTTCTTTTGGGGCTCATAGAATTGGACTCCCTAGTCCAAACATTTTGAAACTTGGGGGGTACTTTGGGGAGAGGCACTAGATACTATACTGAAAATTTGGTGCCTCTACCTCAAAAAACAGCTCCCCCAGAGCCCCCAAAACCTCCAGATCAATTCCCCATTATACCCTATGAGAATCGATCTCCACATAGGGAATAATGAAGTGCTCAGCAGACATTCCTCCCCTCTCCCCTCCCCCTTTTCTGGCGACTCTGAAGTGAGGGATTGGCCTCTCTACTCATGACTTCTTCCAAGTAACACAGCCAACTTCTTCCAAGTAACACAGACACCCCATCCCAAGAGGAAGCCTTTCCAATCGGAGACTGGAGCCTCCGGAGGGGAAAAAAATCACATGGTGGCTTTGGGGGTGGGAAGGAGACTGGGAAAGCAGAAGAACCCCCGCTGGGACCTGGGGATTGGCAAGCCTATGGTGGCAATCCCTGCAAATGTAATCATCTTGCTTGTGCTCCCTGCTAGGCAGGGCTGCAGAAGGAAACTTCTCTTCCCACCCCACCCCCATAATAGCCTACAGAATTCCAGACTTCTGTAGAATTGAATTTTAGAATGTGATTAATGTAGGTGTTTCCATTTCTGCTTTTATTGGTTTATTTTGTATTGTTGCTATCCCATATTTATTTATTTTATTTAGAATCCAACTTTCTTGCTGAGACTCAAGGCGAATTGCAGACTATGGAACAATGGAACAACAGACAAGCATAAGACAACCCATGAAAATGCAGTAGTGTTAGGATTACAGAAAATAATGCGAGTGGCAAACTGCAGAACGCCTAAGGCAAGGTGCACTGTATACAATACAGGAAGTGGAATGACAAAGGTATTGTTCTGGGGTTTCCAATCCCCAGGTGGGGGCAGGGGATCCCCTGGGTTGGAGGCTCCCCCCCCACTTCAGGGTCATCAGAAAGTGGGGGGAGGGGAGGGAAATGTCTGCTGGGAACTCTAATATTTCCTACGGAGACTTATTCCCATAGAAAATAATGGAGAATTGATTTGCGGGTATCTGGGGCCCTGGGGACGCTATTTTTTGAGGTAAGGCACTATATTTTCAATATAGCATCCGTTTCCTTTCCCCAAAATACCCCACAAGTTTCAAAATGATTGGGCCAGGGGGTTCAATTTTATGAGCCCCCAAAAAGGTGCCCCTATCCTTCATTATTTCCTGTGGAAGGAAGGCATTTAAAAGGTGAGTAGTCCCTTTAAATGTGATGGCCAGAACTCCCTTTAAAATTCAATTATGCTTGTCACACCCTTGCTCCTGGCTCCACCCCCAATTTCTCCTGGCTCCATCCCCAAAGTCCCCAGATATTTCTTGAATTGGACTTGGCAATCCTAATCGGACATTGCAATAAAAGCTAGATGATAACTGCAATAACCATTGCACTAAACTACAGTCCTATTCCATTATACAAGTGTCCTCCAGGACTGTTCCATTTTACGACAATTGTCCTGGATGTTTCTGGCTCCAGGTTTTGAGGGCCTTGGGCAGAGACTGCCAAAGTCCCTTCACTTCACCACTGTCAGCCCTCCTGGTTCTGCCCACCCACTGCATGCTCCCCCAATTGCCTGTGTCTTTTCTCAGCCCATTCATAAGTTCTCCCTCCTCCTGTACTACCTACCCCCTGCCCCCACTTCCCCTGATGGTACTGAGCAGTGTGAGTAGCTGGGAGTGTGGCCCTGATGGCTGCCAGGAGTATTGCTTCTTTGGCCATCTGCACACCCTTCTCTAGTGGTGCTGGGCAGCACATGCAGCCAAAAGACTGGGTACCTGTGCTCTCCCAAGCAGTCAGGGGCAGGCAGTGTATACAGCAGGCAGAAAGGGTGGCAGGGGGTAGAGGCGCTGCCAGAAGTAGAGTTGTCAATCCCCAGTTGGGGGCAGGTGATCCCTTGGTTTGGAGGCCCTCCTCCTACTTCAGGGTTATCAGAAAGTGGGGAGGGGGGAGGGAAATGTCTGTTGAGCACTCCATTATACCCTATGGAGACTGATTCCCATAGGGTATAATAGAGAATTGATCCATGGATATCTGGGGCTCTGGGGCAGCTATTTGTTGAGGCAGAGGCACCAAATTTTTCAGGATAGCATTTGATGCCTCTCCTCAGTTCAGGTTTTTAAAAAGATTAGACCAGGGGGCCCAGTTCTATGAGCCTCCAAAGAAGGTGCCCCCATCCTCCATTATTTCCAGTGAAAGGCATTTAAAAGTAGCATGGTCCTTTTAAATGTGATGGCCAAAACTCTCTGGAGTTCAATTATGCTTGTCCTACCCTTGCTCCTGGTTCCACTACCAAAGTCCCTAGCTATTTCTTGAGTCGGACCTGGCAACCCTAGCCAGAAGCCATGCTTCCTGGCAACTGCCCCACCTCAGGGGTAGCATAGGCCAGCTCAGTGGTGAGCTATGGTGTCTGTGGATTCATTCTGAGAGAAGAACAGGCTTCCTTTGCACTCTGTGTTTCCTCTACTGCATCAATCGAAGCATAAATTGTTCAAGGCTTTTTATGATGACCAACAACAGGAGGAAGCTAACGGGGTACAAAGACCTCCATGATCAACATTATCCCAGTTACCTGTTTCCTTCATCCTGTGAGGAGAAACTTGCATCTGTTGAATAACTTTGTTATATTGTATGTTAATTTGCTACTCGCCCTCTACCCATATATATGGGCTGGTAACTTCCACTTCAGTCAAAGTGTTTATGCGCACAAAAGTTTATACCTTGAATAAAACTCTGTTGGTCATAAAGGTGGCACTGAATTTTGTTCTGCAGCTTCAGACCAACATGGCTACCCACCTGAATCTAAATAGATAGTTGCGGGTGAACTTCCAAAGACACCACAGTGTGGTTTAGTTGAGATTAGTGTTTACAGTTTGCATATTTAAAGTCTTCAGGTAAAAAAGGGGGGGGGGATAAATCCCTCATCCAAGAGAATCCTGCAGGATGCCATTCTTTTCTCTACGCAGGGAGGAAGGTCAGGCTATTTGGGGTTAATAATGCCTTCAAGTCTCAGAAAAACCCAGTTTCTCATCAGTGTGCAAATCAGACAGTAAATTCAGAAGAACCAATCACCTGCTGAAGCTTCTCCTGATGATAAATCTGAGGGTTAGAATCCAAAGAACCGTGAAACTAGTTCTGCTAACTCAGGGGAATTTGGACTTGTTTTTCTCCTAAGCAGTGTCCACTCAAGCTGCAGGCTTTTTCTGAAACCGAGGGAAGTTAAAAAGCAATTGAGGCGGGAGGGGGGAGGGGAGGAAAGCCCAGTCCTGCAGACACACAAAGAAGCACATCAAATTGCCCCAGCAGAATCCATAAAGGCTTCCTCCGGCTAGACTGCCATTGTGCTGCTAGGGCTGACAACCTCCAGGTGGAGCCTGGAGATCTCCTGGAATTACAACTGGTCTCCAGACTATAGTGATCAGTTCCTCTGGTGAAAATGGCTGCTTTGGAAGGTGAACTTTGTGCCATCCTGCCCTGCTATGGTCCCTCCCAAAGCTCTACCCACAAATCTCCAGGAATTTTCCAGTTTGGAGCTGTCACCCTAGAGACACAGCATCCTAGCCACACCGCAAGTTCTAAGGCAGGACTTTCTGTGCTTCTTCCTTTCAAGCTCTTTCTTCCCCAGTTTTTTTTTGCAGAGCTCTAGTTATGCTTAATTTTTTAAATTACATTATTTTATTGAGAGGATTTGTATGCTGTGTCTCCAGAGTCAGTAACATCATAAATCAGGGGTGGCCAAACTGTGGCTCGGGAGCCACATGTGGCTTTTTCACACACATTGTTTGGCTCTCAAAGCCACCACAACCCTATTGGCTGGATTGGAGAAGGCATTTCACTCTTTAAATCACTTCTCTGAATCAAGCCAGCTGGCAGCTTGGCGAATGCATTCAAGGTAAAAGTTGCTTTCTTTCCACCTTTCCCTCCCTGCCTCATCTTCCTTCCTTGCACTCTCAAACATCTGACATTTATTCTGTGCGGCTCTTACATTAAGCAAGTTTGGCCACCCCTGGTCTGGACGTTTGAGTCGCTTTATTTGATTCTGGCAGGCTTCAGTGATGAAGTCCCATTAAGCCAATTGCCACAGTAGATTTTGTATTGAATATTGGCAGATACAAAATATTATGTATTCCTCACTGTCAAATATTTAATATTACTGAATTCCACCCATCAAATACTATCAAGAAGATATAGCAGTGATGTTCAGCCCAGCTGCAGAGGAACTCTGATGTCTTTAATTACACAGGGATCCATTAGTACCCTAAACACAAATAAAATTCATTTCTATATGAGCTTTCATGAGTAATTGCTTGTCTCATCAGACTACCATGGCTACTCCCCGGAAGTTGGTGATAGTTTTCAGCATGAGAATGGCAGAGACGCTTCTGCAAAGGAGACATTGCTCACCAATACTGATGTCTTTCTGCAATTAAGAGGCACGGATGAATGCTGAGTGTGTTCTATGGCACAGTTTCAGTTCAAAATAGGCAACATTTCGCAACAGGCAACAGTACATTCTGCAACATGTCCCAAAATCTTCTGCATTGGGCAATGGTTCTAGACAGACCCGTTGAGGTGAAAAACCTTTTTCTTAGAAGGGGAAATTTTGACACCCACTATAATATACTCAGGGCTTTTTTTTGTAGCAGGAACGCCTTTGCATGGTAGACCACACTCTCCTGATGTAGCCGATCCTCCTGGAGCTTACAGTGGGCCCTGTACTAAGAGTCCTATAAGCTCTTGGAGGACTGGCTACATCAGGGGGGTATGGCCTAATATGCAAAGGAGTTCCTGTTACAAATAAAAAGCCCTGCACTATTGCTTATCAACAGTCCCTCCAGCTTATTAGAACCATTGCACAGGAGATATTAAATACTGTCAATTATCAGAGCCAATTTATATGAGAGCCAGTTTGGTGTAGTGGTTAAGTGCATGGACTCTTATCTGGGAGAACTAGGTTTGATTCTCCACTCCTCCACTTGCACCTGCTGGAATGGCCTTGGGTCAGTCATAGCTCTGGCAGAAGTTGTCCTTGAAAGGGTAGCGTCTGTGAGAGTCCTCTCAGCCCCACCCACCTCACAGGGTGTCTGTTGTGGGGGAGGAAGATAAAGGAGATCGTGAGGCACTCTGAGACTCTGAGTGAAGGACGGGATATAAATGCAATATCTTCTACATCTTCTTGTTCATCAATGGTCAGATCTCAAATGAGGAACTATAATTTGGCTTCTATTCCAAACATCAAAAGACCCAGCAGATATTCAGAGGACATGCACCATAAATATTTGCAACAGAGAATTATGAGGAACCACTCTGGGTTAAAAATGTATCTAAATGTTTGCTAGCCTGACATCTGGCCTAATCAGTAGTACCCCAAGCATGGAGTGTTCTTACACTGATCTTACAGAACAAGAGATATGAGTTTAATGGGTTGATTGCAGCATGTACCTTAGACAGGTATTGTTCGTCAAGCCTATCATTTTGCAATGCTTGCTTATGTGAAAAACATCCTTACATAAACAAGCCCATCCACTCCCACCGTGAGTGTGTTGCAAAAATCTTTGCATACAGTGCACTTCCACACCCTCTTGCTTGTTGTTCCCTGGTATGAAATTATCCACCCAAAAGCAAAGGAAAGCAGAAAGGCACTGAACAGTAATGAAAGATGAAAGGGGGAGACTGAAAGCATCAGCAGGAGTCATGTAAACATCATATGTCATGATTATTCCTTTCAGGCTTGGCAGATTTGGTGCTGCGTGACCGCTGTCTGAGCTCTGCCTTTCAGTTTTTCTTTGTTTCTGTCCTTTGCAAAGTATTTTTTCTACAAACCATATGGCATTTTCAAAGAGTAAACCTGCACACTGTTTTGTCTGCAAGGATTTAAGAGAGCTGGCTAAATAATCACTACTATGTGCTGTCTAGAATCTGACAAAGGGGGTGAATTTTGGGGGGAACCCCTCCTTCTGCAATTTGGATTAAATTCTGAGTGTAGTGTTTTGGGAAGCCAGAGCAAGTCATGGAAACAGGGCTGGCCCTAGACTGTCTGGTACCCTAGGCAGCAAGGCTAACTTCTGGCATCCCCGCACTGATAACATCACTGAGTCACATGGAGGCACCCAATTCAGTGCCCCCAGAAGGCTGATGCCCTAGGCAATTGCCTAGTTTGCCTACTGGCAGGGCTGACCCTACCTGGGGATTGGTTCACAAATATCACATTGACAAGTCTGCAGTCTGTGAGGAACCCTTTGGTTGCTTGGAAGCTTAACAGGAAGTACTTGGTGTGAAGATCAGCAGTGGCAGGCAGAGTGGTCTAGTCCATTAAAGCAGGCCTGGAGCAAACAGAGTTGGGCGACTCTTGCATTGCTGGCAGTGCCATAGGAGCCACATAGGAGCTCAGTTTGTTCCTGGCTGTCAGTAGTCCTCCAGAACCTTTCCTGGTAAGTTAAATGGCCATTCTGCCTCTGATGGCAGGCAGGCTTCATCGATAGACAACTGGCCCGCCACTGCTGCTTGCAATGTGAAGATGAGGAGAATATTGACCATAGCAGTGATCTACCATGTGGTGTCCATGGGCACCAAGGTACTCACCAATGGATTTCTTTCCCTTCTTTTCTCCAAAGCATCACTTTTGTATCAGCAGGAATCATCCA
The DNA here is from genome assembly GCF_032191835.1 of Heteronotia binoei. Lineage (NCBI taxonomy): Eukaryota > Metazoa > Chordata > Lepidosauria > Squamata > Gekkonidae > Heteronotia > Heteronotia binoei. Next base: position 33,286,498 of record NC_083226.1, read on the forward strand.
TTCAAAAACAACAGCCTCCATCACAGGAGGGGCTTGGCTTGCAACCCACCCACCTTCCCCCCACAGCAGCCTCCTTGGCAGCCATTTTGTTCTGGTGTCCACTCTCCCTTCCCCAAATCATCAAAGTATCCACAGGCTTAATGAAACTGGGGACTCTTGGACTCTAGGTCAGCAGTGCTCACATACATAGTTCATCAGTGAGGCCATTCCACTACCCTATGTGAACTGAGTGTACACCCTAGATTAGAACATAGAATCACAGAGTTGGAAGGAGCCATACAGATCATCTAGTCCAATCGCCTGCTCAATGCAGGATCAGCCTAGAACATGATGCAGAATCTTTTGCTATGTATAAGTTTGCAATGGCAACAGTTGGAAATCATTGAGAGTAGAAAATGTTCTCTCTCTCTAGGGCCGAGGTCAGACACACATAAACTGACGAGATGGGCATGGATGAAAGCTAGATGCATGTCGGATTTTATGCGGTTGTCCAAACATCAGCATCTGGCAATGGTTGTTGGCTTGTTCGTGTACTGAACTGCCCCGACTGAGACGCGGACTTTTTTGATAGTACATTAAATCCGGAATAAGAATGCTTCCAACGACTCCCGCGCGTACTTTCTATGTTTGAACGCTCCATTGTAGCCGACTCGTCACAAGTGCACATCCGCTTCCCTGTGAGAGCCCACTCCAAATGATATTATTGCACCAGCAATTGTTCCAACCTTCTGAGGTTGGAAAAATATGTACCCAGCTTGCTGGGGGGAAAGTGTAATGACCAGGGAAGGCAATGGCAAATCACCCTGTAAAAGGTCTGCCGTGAAAACTTTGTGAAAGCAGCATCACCCCAGAGTCAAAAACGACTGGTGCTTGCACAGGGGACCTTTCCTAAATGGGGGGGGGGGAGGCAGATGGCCCACCTTTGCTGTCTCCCTGCCAGGGGAGGAGGATGACCCACCTTTGCCATCTCCCTGCTAGGCAGGGAGACAGCAAAGAGAGTTGCTGTGCCCCCCCCCCATTTAAACACCATGGCAGGGTGTTTAAATGGGGGGGAGGAAGATCCCCCATCTTTGCTGTCTCCCTGCCAGGCGGAGAGACAGCAAAGAGAGTTGCCGTGCTCCCCCCACAATTTAAACACCACGGCGGGGTGTTTAAATGGGCGGGGAGGAAGATGACCCACCTTTGCTGTCTCTCCACCAGGCAGAGAGACAGCAAAGAGAACTCCTGGGCTTCCCCTTCCTTTCCGGGTGTTTAAATGGGAGGGGGGGCAGACCTTTTCTGGCACCTTTAAAAAAAAAAGCCAAGCACGATATCCCATGGTACTGGGCTTGCGCGAGTGTGGAATACCATCTCAAAAAATGAGGTCCAGTTGAGACCTCTGATCAACCAACAACGGGACCAATGTTGCTTAGAACTGAAGGATGGAGGGATGTCTGATCAGGGAATTCGTTGTAAAAAAGCTGCGGGGTATAATAGCGACGGGTTAGGGATGGATTTAATGGTGAGTGTGACCGCGGCCTAATTGTTCCAAAGCTAAGTAATTTGTCTTTTCACAAGAATTACACCACTGGAAGTACATTCTTACTCTGATAATATGACCTTTCCATATCACGGTCTTTTTTTGTGAGTGTAATCTCAGTCTCTTTTTTGTACGCTTACTAGTAAACCACATGGAACTCTGTTTTAATGTGTCCAAGAGAGTTGTGTCCATACCATGGATTCACTTCTTCTGGAAAAGTCAATGTGTATCTTACTAATCATTTCCTAGGAAATGATTCAGCACCTAGTTTGACCAGTCAATCAGATCCTTATAAGCCTGCTTCAAATGTTTATCATGTGGTAGCAAGTTCTGCATGATGAATAGCAAGTACATCCCACTGAGGTTGCCGTTGAACAGAAAAAGAGGCTGGTTTGCCACTTCACTAGAGGTGTTTCAAAAGAGCTCAGGGGGCATCTCTTTTGTCTGCAGGGAGCACCCACTTGCAAATAGCTGCCTTCATCACAAGGGGATGCTTGGCTTGTGATTGCTGAACATTTTGTTGAAACTTCCAAAGGGCCCAACCTCCACAGCAGCCTTTTTGGGATTTCTCCCCACATTTCGTTGTGGCGCCCCCTACCTGTTCTTAACATTCCCAAATCCCCACAGTTTCAACAAATTTCAACAATCCCTGCAGTTAGCAGTTTCAACATTCCCAGCTCCCCAGCATAGAAAATATTGACAAAGTCAGTCAAAATTAGGATCAGCCTTTTTAATGTGTTATTGTATACCCATACAAACTTAAACATTTATTATTTTAAAAAGATTCCATAGATGACAAGAATGCACAGTCTTTCTGCCCTTATTTGCCCAAATTGGCTATTGAACAAAAGCTACTTTAGTCCAAACAGGAGAAAATTGATCTCAACCCAATGAGAATACATTGGAAAGCAAACACTGTAGTTTTTAGACATTTCCAGTGAACTATATCCTGACTGGGATGTCTCCAAAGTAACCTGAGAAAGTGTCAAACCCATCTCTCTTCACTTATTTATTCTTTTTTCCCCAGAACTGGCTATATTTCTGCAGATACAGCTTTTATGATGTGAAGAGAATGTGGTCACTTTTTTGCCATTCTGTTCTCTGCTTGAGACAGAAGGAGGAGGGAATTACTTCTGAATTCCAAACAGAGTATTAGGCGCTGAGAAAATCTCATACAGAAAAGAAAGGATTTGGAGAGACTGTTTATCTCATGTCCCATTTTGTGTAGGTGTCTGATACCACAGTGGAGAGAGGTGGAAGCCAAATAGAGCTCAGTTCATAAGTTACCCATCAAGGATTGATCAATCCGCTGGGTGCCTGTGAATTGTTTCTGAGGCATGGATATCAGTGAAGTATTTTCCTGTGTATGTTTCCTGCAGAGTGAGGCAATGATTATATATCATCATGCTGTATAATTAGGCACATATGGTGAGTCCTGAGATGCTCAGGAGAAAAGTGGGCATATAAACACTTAAATATATGTAAATAAATATGATTTGGATGCAGGCAGGACCAGCACATGGTTTCTTTGACTTTGCCCATCCCCACATAGAAGGAAAAGTGAGGAATATGGAACGAGTGTTTTATTTATTGGACATTCAAAGTGAACAAAGTAAAAATAAAAACAGATAAGCTCTTCAGAAGCCCTCCATTTTCCATCATGGCAGGTATAGAAGTCCAAGGTCAACAGTTAAAGAGATTCTAGAAGCTGGTTAATGCCACACTTCCCTTCAAGCCAGTAGAGAAGGTTCCTCTCACTCCTCAAAATCTGACATCCTGTCTCTTACATTTCCTGCTAGTCAAGCCAGCCCTGCATGCAGTGTTTTTTTGTTTGACTTAAAATTATAAACTAGTCATATATTTTTGCCAGTAGGATTTTCTGATAAGCAGTTCCTTTTCTGTGGCATTTTCCATCCCAAAGATACTCCAGCCACAATTGCAAAACAGCGGAATAAGACAGCACTTTATATACTTTTTGTTGGTGTTGAGAGAATCTTCCTCATAGAACTTTGTAATCACACCATTGAAGATGACTGGCATTCCATTAAAGAGCAATGATAAAGTAATTTTTTATCCAGCATGTAAAAGGAAGGAACACATAAGGAAAATGCACCATACTGAGATGAAATGTGATCGTAGCCTCTAGCATGTGAAGGTCTGGCTACTGGGGAATTTGCTTCTGATCTCCACTATAAGCTAGAGACATGCATTTGATGAGAAGCACTTTCTTCCAGTCAGTAAGCCAGGGTGTTTAAGACAAGGGGAATTGACTTTGTTCACTTAACCTTTGCTAGCAGATCACTGATGCTAAGTATACATGGGAACAGTTCTGGGAACAGCGCAGAACTGACTGAAACCCAAATTTATTGATAGTAGAAGTAGGTGATATGGAGGGCACATCAAAGTTACATGGGAATAGGAGGGTGCTTTTCCTCACCAAATGCTTGCCAGAGTGCACTTTTGCAGCACTTTTGCAGTACTACAGTTCTGTGCTGCTAGTGGATTTACTACCATTCTGTAGGGCCTGCAAGATGGAGCTATTCCACCAGGCCTTCAGTTGAGGAAAGCGGAAGTCTGCCTTCCTCTACTGCAGGGGTGGGGAACTTCCATCGAGGGCTGTTTATGGCCCTCGAGGTCACTTGGTGTGGCCCTCGGGGATTGCTGGGCTGAACCGAGCCATGTGGCAGCCTCCCTGGGGCCTGGCTGGCCAGCAAGGATCATGGGGCCCAGCCGCACTGTGCAGCAGCCTCCACAGGGCCAGGCAGGGATCACAGGACCCAGATGTACTGTAGGGCAGCCTCCTTGGGGCCTGGCTGGCCAGCCAGAATTGCTGCAGGGCCTGGAAAAGTTACTGTCACAGTTCAGGTAAGTTTCCCCCTCATTTCTTTATTTCCCTTATTTCCATTTCTTCCCCCCATTTCTTTGTTTCCCTTAATTCCCCTTAATTTCCATTTCTTTCTTTCCCTTTCTTCTCCCCTTTATTTCCTTTCTTTCCATTTCTTCACCCCTTTGTTTACCTTTATTACCCTTTCTTCCCTCCATTTCATAAATGATTTAGAGTTGGGAGTAAGCAGTGAAGAGGCCAAGTTTGCAGATGACGCTAAATTGTTCAGGGTGGTGAGAACCAGAGAGGATTGTGAGGAACTCCAAAGGGATCTGTTGAGGCTGGGTGAGTGGGCGTCAACGTGGCAGATGCAGTTCAATGTGGCCAAGTGCAAAGTAATGCACATTGGGGCCAAGAATCCCAGCTACAAATACAAGTTGATGGGGTGTGAACTGGCAGAGATTGACCAAGAGAGAGATCTTGGGGTCGTGGTAGATAACTCACTGAAAATGTCAAGACAGTGTGCGATTGCAATAAAAAAGGCCAACGCCATGCTGGGAATTATTAGGAAGGGAATTGAAAACAAATCAGCCAGTATCATACCACCAGTTCAGTTTTCATTTGATTATTCCAGGTGGTGTGGCCTAATATGCTAATGACTCTGTGACCTAATATGCTAATATTAGGGGATGTGGTCTAATATGCTCCTGAGCTCCTGATGGCTTTTTCTACAAAAAAGCCCCACACCCATGACTGGATCTACATGTTTTTTGAAGGGGGGGCAAAATTTAAAAAATGATGCCCCCTTATGGGACATTCTATCTTATGGTCCCATAGAATACAATGGACTCCATACCCAATTTGGCATCCTCCCTCCGTCGGTGCCCAGGGCAAGCACCCACTCTGCTCCCCTAGATACAGCCCTGCCTGGACCTATGCATTTGTCTAGGGCAGTGGGCTGTATGTGTGTGTGTGTGTGTGTGCCAGATTAGGCTCTCCTCACATGACTTCAAATAGAAAAACAATTATTTGCATTAATTTTGCTGACCTAAATCATTCTCCCTTGGCGGAACACTGTTTTTTAAATTGATAATTTTTTATGGCTTGCGAATGATGTTATAAATATCCATATGGCCCTTGGCAGAAAAAAGGTTCCCCACCCCTGCTCTACTGCCTATACCATCTATTGTCTTCCCCTACAATGACTTACCATCTGGATTGTTACACTTGGGCCGACACTTATGTTTTAATCTGCAAAATGTGCCTGCTCTGCCTATGTTATATTTATTGAGTTGTGCTGTTTGATTTTATATTATTATTTTATTGTTGGATTTTAACTGTTTTATTATGTATGTAATCTGCCCTGAGCCTGTTATGGGAAAGGGTGGAATATAAATCCACCAAATAAATAAATACTTAATAGCTTACATATCTATTTTGGCCACCATGTATCTTGGGTAATGTGCCTGAGACACAAAGTATTTAAAAAGAAGATGAGGACAGGCTGGAAGTCAGTAGCAGGTAAAAGGTTTCTGTAGAATGAAAGGGCTCAGCAAGAAAGAATGAGTGCATCTGAAGACATGTGTGTTCCACAAGGTGGAAGACACATACACCAGACTAATGTTTCATGTGAAATTACCCCTCATTTGATTCAAGGCCAAATATGAACTGAAATAACATGAACATAAGGGCAATACTTCCCTTATGCCATTACTGGTTCAGTGACTAAGGAGCTAGTGGCTTTAGGGCTAACATGTCAGTTCTAGACTACAGCCACACATCCTGGGATATTACACTGTTGTTGCCCTATAGCAATCATTTGCAGGTGGACTGGCTTGTCCACATAGAAAAATCCAATTATAAGTGGCAAGGCCAGATCTAGGGGGGATAGAAGGGGCATTTGCCCTGGGCACTGCTGGGGGCCCCTGACAGATTGGGTATGGAGTCCATTCTATTCTATGGGCCCATAAGATAGAATGGGCCCATAAGGGGGCATCATTTTTTAATTTTGCTTCTCTCCTCAAAAAACATGTAGATCCAGTCCTGATCTACATTAGGCTTGCCAATCCCCAGGTCCCAGCGGGGGTTCTTCCGCTTTCCCAGACTCCTTCCCACCCCCAGTCAGCTGGCTGATGGGGGGAAGCCCCGCCCCCAGAGGACCATGTGCCTTTGCACCTCCGGAGGCTTCATTCTCCGATTGAAAGGCTTCCTCTTGGGATGGTGTGTCTGTGAAGAACTTGGCAGCAACTCGTGAGTAGAGAGGCCAATCCCCCTTCAGAGTCGCCAGAAACGGGGTGGGGGGAGGGAAAGGGGAGGGAAATGTCTGCTGAGCACTTCATTATTCCCTGTGTGGAGATCGATTCTCATAGGGTATATTGGGGAATTGATCTGGAGGTTTCAGGGGCTCTGGGGGAGCTGTTTTTTTAGGTAGGGGCACCATATTTTCAGTATAGTATCTAGTGTCTCTCCCCAAAGTACTCCCCAAGTTTCAAAACGATTGGACCAGGGGGTCCAATTCTATGAGCCCCAAAAGAAGGTGCCCCTATCCTTCATTATTTCCTATGGAAGAAAGACATTTAAAAAGGTGTGCTGTCCCTTTAAATGTGATGGCCAGAACTCTCTTGGAGTTCAATTATACTTGTCACACCCTTGTTCCTGGCTCTGCCCCCAATGTCTCCTGGCTCCACCCCCAAAGTCCCCAGATATTTCTTGAATTGGACTTGGCAACCCTAATCTACATATTGAGCTACAGCTCAATGATACCATACTTTCCAACTATCTGTGGATGCAATCCTGTGCTGTGGTCTCTCCAATAGCAATAAGGGATCTTTCAGTGGCAAGACACAGCTACAAGCAATGCTGGATTAAATCCTGTAGAGGCCCCTAGGCAGTCAAAATCTTGGGAAGCCCCTTGCAAATTATCTCAGAGTCAGAGCATCTATCCCGCCACTCAAGGCTCCCTCTGTAGCCTGCAGGCACCTTCTCAAAAGCCCCTTGAACAAAGCTGTGAGGGAGAGGCAAAGAGAGGCATACTTGCTGACAATGCCAGCAGCAGCTGCACCAGGCAAGTTGGGCAAAGAGCGACTCAGTTGCTGACTATGCATGCAGGCTGGGAGGTCTGCAAGCAGGGGAAAAACTGGGGGGGGGGGGGGGGACCGGCCTTGGGCCTCTAAAGGTGTGGGGGCCCATAGGCCAGTGCCTACTTAGCCTAATAGTTAATCTGGCCTTGGCTACAAGTTTAGATCCCGATGGAATGAAACCCAGAAATTAAGGGGAATAGTACAAATATCTGGCATAGGGGATAAGCAATATTCAAGCACAGTCTCAAGCATCTACAATGCTACACAGCATTAGAAAGCCTTCCAAAGAACCAGTCATCCCAGGCAACCAAGGACTGTGCAAAGGGGAGAAATAAAAGCTCAAAGAAGTAAAGCAAGAGAGAAAGCAAGACTAAGTGGAGATTTAGGTGCCATGACAGGATCTTAGCATAGGGCTGCCAAGCCCCCAGTCCTGGAGAAGAATCTCCCACCCAGGAGGTTTTCAACCCGCCGGCTGACATTGGGCCATCAGGGGGAACCTCCCCCTGCGCCGCTGGTGTGATGACGTCACCCAGAAGTGACATCATCAAAATGGCATCACCTGTGCTGGTCTAGGCGTTTCCAGGAAAACTTTATGGTTTTCTCGAATGCTCTAGCCATTTGGGAGGAAAAACTCTATGGTACAATAGCTACCACAGAGTTTTAACCTCCCAAATGGCTAGAACATCTGGGAAAACCATAGCGTTTTTGTGAGGAAACGCCTAGAGTGGCCCTGCATGGGCACTACCATTTTGATGATGTCACTTCCAGGTGACATCATTTTGCCGCACGCATCGCACACGCAAATGTCCCCCACTGGGGGATGAAGTGGACTTGGCAACCCTATCTTAGCAGCAAGTAGCAAAACAAGAAGAAAACCAGGAGTCATGACTTGGCATGAACCTGCAGCTATGTGTGTATGGTAGGGAGCAGCAGAAGCACTCCATTAGTAAGACCTGAACAGATATATAACACAACATAACAGAATAGAGCTCCCCTAAATTGTGTTCATATCATAGGAAAAGTGAGAGAATTCAGAAAGAATTTTTTCCTTCTGAGCTTGGAAAGAGGAAGGGGACAAGGTGGGAGATCAGATTGATGGGACAAGAAAGAGAAAGTGGTAGTTCAGGGGTGTTGAACTCATTTGTTATGAGGGCCAGATTTAATGCAAACGAGACCTTGTCGGGCTGGCCCATGTTGGGTTGGGCCAGGCCATATGGGTACCTATTTAGGATTAGGTAGCAGAGATATAAACTTTATAAAGGACACAGACAAACACAATTAATTTTTTTTTTGAAAAAAAATGCTTAAAATGTTAGCACTAGTTGGTCTTAAAGGTGCTTTCTTTGTATTTCTCCCATGGGATCCAGGGTTCTTTCCTTGCTTCCCCAAGGGATGGGGGGGAGCTTCAGCCAGTAGAAGCGGGAGAGGCTTGGCTCAGTAGCTCTGCTGTGCAATTGAGAGAGCCTGGAAAAACAAGCTCTGCCTACCCCCCTTCCTCACCAAGGGAGGAGCCTCAGCCAATGGATAAAATAGAGGCTTTGCCTTGTAGCTCCTAGGCAGAGCAAGCCATGCAAAGCAAGCTGTTCAGCAGAAGGAAGCAAGAGATAGGGAGAAGAAAGCAGATGACAGCCAGTCGCTCAGGGGCATGATAGAAACCCTCCAAGGGCCTGATTTGGCCCCCATGCCATATGTTTGTCACCCCTGTGGTAGTCCTCAGAAAAGCTCCAGAAGACAGAGTGTTTCTGGGCAGGGAGGGAGAGTGCTTGGTGGCATTTTAATTTAAACCATTTGTATTGTTCACCAAAGTCCAAACTTCCCTGGTCTTGGTCTGATCAGGAAAAATAGGGACTTTTGGTAGGCAATGCAAATTTTTTATATAGTGTCATTGTGCCTTTCCAAGATAGGCAAGCCTTTGCATGGGGATTGTGAATGCAAGAGGTTCTGCTAAAGACAGACAGTTGAATCAGAGTCCTTGATTAATGGTCAAGTGGCCTGGCCCCGGGCATGGTGATGCTTCTCTCTGGGACAACAACACCCCTTCACTTAGTATGACTGGATTAGGTACATTTCTGCTTCTCTTGCTGGATCTTTGTAATGTTAGAAACGTCTTTACTGGCCCTGGCACAACTTTGGGCTTTTCCTCATGGTTATTTTCATCAGTTCTGACTCCATTGAGCTTCAGTTTATCCTCTGATTTCTGTATGCATTTTTGTGCCTTTAGTTTTCACTTCATCCCGCCCCCCCTGCAATTCCCCTAGTTCTTTTGAGACCACTCCTCCCCCAGAAAAATATTTTTCTAGAAGCCAAGTTTGAGTTGTCTTTTTCCTCCTGCATAAAATGTCTGTGGTTTTCTTTGTCCCACCCACCTCCAGCCCACTATTCGATTATTGAACTGCAGTGGTCAAACCACTCCCTCGCCTCCTCTCCCACCCTGAAGATGAATGTTTTTTCTTTTCTTTTCTTTTTAATATGAAACTTAACTGTTAATAATTTACCAGAGCATTGTAACAATAGCCTTAAGAAGTTCTCTGAAACTCTAGCAATATAGCAATATTTTAATGTTTTTTTTTAAAGGTCAGGGTGCTATGATTCTATCAATGACAATAGCACCCTTCCTTGAAAACTCTCAATATTGTGAAAATGCCGAGGGGCAGCAAATCTGTGGGAGAACTGTGCCTAAACCCATTCCAATGCTTATGGACCAACTGTGAAGAAAATCAGAAGTAAGTTGAGCTTGCAGAAAAGCCCACGCACTGAAAGAAGCCGGTCCTAGCACCAAGCTAGGGAAAGTGGCCATACACAAATGGAGGAAGCTCTATCCTTCATGAATTTGTCTAGTTCCATCCTAAAGCCACACCACTATCATTGTTTCTTGTGGGAGTGAATTCCATAACGTATGTGTTGTGCAAAGAACTTCTGTACTGAATCTACTGCACATCCATTTCATTGGGTACCTCCAGGATTTTTCTCGTAAAAAAAGCCCAGCAGGAACTTATTTGCATATTAGACCACACCTTTGATGTCATAATTGTTCTGCACAAGGCTTTTTAATAGAAAAAGTCCAGCAAGAACTCATTTGCATATTAGACCACACCCTGACACCAAGCCAGCCGGAACTACGTTTCTGTGCATTCCTGCTAAAAAAAAAGCCCTGGGTACCTCTGAGTTTTAATACTTTGGGAAGAGAAAATGTTTCTTTCTCCTTCACCTTGTTGTGCTTAATCTCTACCATGTCAGCCCCTCCTGTTATCTTTTAAAAGCCCCAGACTCTTTAGCTTTGCACTGTATGTAAAGTGCTCCAATCCAAATCCTGTTTTTGTTTCCCTTTTCTATGGCTGGGTATACAGCCTCCCAGTGCTGAAAAAAACCTGGCACAGTCTGAGGTACCCTGGAGCAATCAGACAGCGTGTGCCCCACTGCCAATAGAGAGATGGGTTGCATGCACTCCAGTTGAGCAATCAGACCACTCAAGCGCATGGGAGGTACTTCCCTGGCGCTCCTTGGCCATTCAGACAGCCAGGAAAGAGATTTGCTACCACTTAGTAAGTGGTAGCTTTTTAAGGCAGCAGAGAGGTGCCAGAGGATGACATAAGGGTGGGAGCGAGGTGGGACCCAAATGTGCATGTTTGACTCTACAATTTAAATCTGGCTGGGGGGAATTCCTGTGTCAGCCCAAACAGGCCATCTAAATTCAGCCTATGAATTTTCCAAATGTGTGTTACTCTTCTTGATATTCCCTCTAAGCTGTGGAGTCTTGTAAGCAAAAATTCTTCTTTGTGAGCTATTGGTATTCAAGTTGTGAGCAACTGCATAAATTAGTTTGCTCTGGGGTCATTTTTCCTGAGCTAAGACAAAAATGTGTGAGCCGGAGGCTAAAAAATTGTGAGCTAGCTCACACCAACTCAGCTTAGAGGGAACTGGATGGGGGTGACCACGAAGGCAACAGAAACAGACCTATTTTTTCAGACAATTCTACTGGTATAAAAATCAGGCAGTTATGTATTTATCATGGGGAGTGAAACAAAAACAACAAACGAACCCTGAATCAAGTTTTTAAAAATTAAAAACATGCTCATCTTCAGAATGCAAAACTAGACAGAACTCCCGCTGATCCAGCAACATAATTATTATGTGACATTGCTGCTGTTATTACATGCAGAGGAATCAGCAGTGTTGGGGGGGTGCTATCACAGTATCCACATGTGAGCAGTCAATCCGGAATCAAACTTGGACCCCCAAAGGGTATTTATTACCTGGTCTCCCTAGGTGCAAGACTAGATGTGGAGTAGGGTTGCCAGGTCTGCCCTGGCAGGAGGTTTAGGGTAGCCAACTCCAGGTTTGGAAACACTGAGAGATATGGGGATGGAGCCTGGGGAGGACAGGGACCTCAGTGGGGTACCATGTCAGAGACTCCACTCTCCAAAGCATCCATTTTCTCCAGGGAAACTGATCTCTGTAGTCTAGAGATGAGCTGTAACTCTAGGGAATCCCCAGGTCCCACCTGGAGGCTGGCATCCCTATTAGTTGAAACGCGGTATGTAGAGCTTGACACCTCAAAAATACGCACAAGAGGAGTTGAAATCTCAGCTTTCATCTTTCCCCCACTTGACTCCTTCTCAGAAAGGCCAGCTAGCAGAACTAGATGCTGACCAGGAACTTAGAAGTCAATCTGTGTGGGTGTGTAGGGTAAAGTAGGAAAATGATAGCGTGTTTTAGAAAGGAGGTGTTCAAGAAGCCTCATTTGCAAATTGTACAGACTGATGAACATCCCAGCCATGGCACTCTCTCATTTAATCAAGACTCTTTTTTTAAAAAAAGCAACAGAAACATTAACATGGATAAATAAAGGTTTATTGCACAATGCCTAAGAAAATCAACACAATGCATTGAGCCATCTAATCGGAGTGGGAGACACGTATCAGCCATAAACTCCAGTTTAGTGAAACTGCTTATAAACCTTGAGAGTGTTTCTGGTCTCTAAAGCGAAAGCTTTCATAAATAATAATCATTCTTCAAAACAGTGGTCATGCAAGGGCTTAAAGCATGTGAAAGCTAAAGGGACAAGCCAAGGAACAAAACCTCAGGAAACACTAGTTGAGAACCTGTTTTTTTAAAAAATATATATTTAGCTATCCATCATCTGGCACCTCCCATGCTTTTTCCAAATGTGAAATGCAAAACACAAAAGAAAGGTTATATTGTTGCTGCTGCAAGCTGCATATATTTATATTAGCACATGTAATGCTTTGGTGCTCATTCAGCAGAAGAGTAATAGTCCTCCTAAGCCAGCGCGTCAAGCACAGGAAAATTCTGAAAGCTATACATAGGCCTGGCATGTTCCTTAAGGGCTATTCAGGGTTCTTGAAAATGCCATCCATCCTGAGCTATCTGTGGCTGCCCAACCTCATTTCCTGCCTGGGGCGTGTACATGGCATCAGGGAACATGGTGGGATCCAGCGGCATAGGAGTGTCAGCGTCAAAAGGTATGAAACTGTCGGGGAGGCCTTGAGTCGCTAGTGGGCTTACAGTAGCTTGGGGTATGCCTGCAGGTCCTTTACTCTGCCCAGCGGGGTTCATCAGGTTGCTGTTGGACAGAGCGCCTCCTGGGTTGTTGCTATTTATGGATATAATGTTGTTCCCAATGCCTGAAGGGTTAGCAGCCTGCTTAGCTCCTCCTGCAATGTCAGGCTGTTCTGTTATTCCAAGCTGATCATCTTCTACCGTGTAATCACCTGGCTGGCCTAGTCTGTTCTGTGGTGGACTTCCAAATCCAGCACCCATAGAGAAGAGATCTGGGCTCATGGCACGATAGGCTGGCGCACCAAGCCCACCGCCCTGGAAAAATATTTTGACACATTTCATTAATTACCACAACAATTTCAAATTCCTTGTTTTAATGAGTATTTTATCCAAGATACCCAGTTTAAATGTTTGCACTGGTTTCTCTGCTTGTACCTGTCCTGCCCTTGCAATATGAAAAGGGGAGTTTGAACTTCAAGGAAGTTCTATATGAGCAATTCAATTAGTATCTGTCATTGAAAATGGTAACTGTGTGCTTATTTCCTCCCTCCATATCATTTAGCATTAGCAGCCAACAGCTGGTAATCAGCAAGAGTCTAGGGATGCTGAGACATAGATGGATACCACTTGTACAATGGTGTCACATTACTTCCAGGAAAAACCTGGAAGTGACATCATGCCTTTCTAGGAGTCACCAGAAATTCTGTGGTTTTTACCATAGAGTTTCCAGTGATTCCCAGAGAGGCATAATGTCACTTCTGGGTTTTCACTGGAAATTGATAAAATACCGCCACACTAATGGCTATTTTTCACTTAATTTTTCTCCCACCAGCTGCTGGAGCAGAGGCAGGCAATGGGAACTGGGGGCAGGGGCTGGCCTGCCTCCAGCAGGAAAACAACAGGCTTATGCTGCTGTTAGAACACTATACCTTTCTTTCTCTCTGTTCTGTATCATTTGCTGGTGGAGGGCAGTGAACATATAATGATATGATATCAGGACATGAATAAATTGTTCTAGACTTATGGGGTGAAAGGTAGAATTAGACATGTGGTTGTCATTGTTGCTGCCTGATACATATTTGATTTAACCTATAGTTCCCTGTCAGATTAGCAATGAGAGAATACATATTTCATTCACTTGGGCTGAATAACAGACTCTTTTGGATAATGTGTGTGTGTGTGTGTGTGTATATATATATATATATCCAATGAGCAGAAGGCAGATGGATTCAAAACCTGCAGAAAGGGGCCATGTCTGGGTGGAGCATCATCAAATTCATCACGTTCACATCTAAATTAATATACTTATTGCATCGCTCTACTGCAGAAAGGCTGAAATCAATAGTAGTAATCTATGAAACCCTTTGGAAAAAAACAAACCAGTAAAGTTGAGCACTTTTAGATCTAATTCCAAATAGAAGAATTCAGCATATGATTAACATTGCCATCCTAAGTAGAGTTATGCCCTTCTAAACCCTTCAATGGAATTAGAAAGATGTAATTCTGCTTAGGACAACACTTTTAATCTCTCCTCTAGACATCAATATGGTTTAGAAGGGATTTTCTGTGTCTGGATTGGCCTGTGTTACTTTTTTTATTCTGGTCTGTAAATTCTTTGAATTTCTTGGCATACCATACATGTTCATATTAGTAGTTTCTGAGTTTTCTTTGATATTATGATTGTATTAATAACCGCTGTCTTTTTTCTTCATTTTGAATTTTAGTCTTTACAGCTGAATCTGTAGAAATTAGGTAACTAAAGCATGAATTTCATTGATTCCACAATACAAAAAAATCTTTGGCATGGAAGAAAATAATCAGTCCCTCTGCTTGAAAAGCCAGTGTGCCAAATGCAGGCATATTAGGAGGCCCAATGGAGGAAAGTGGTCTGTCTATCACATTTCTTCCAAGCCCAGTTTCTCCTTCCCCAATGATTTTTGGCAGTGAGGGGGACTGCCACGTACAATGTATGACTGTCCTCCCCATCCTTTCAATGGCATGGGGGCTTACCTACTGCCCACCTTGAAATTATTCAGGAACAATGACTTGTCTCTGTCATTGTAACAGCTATTCACCTGTGCCATGCACCTGCTAAAAAGACTGATCCTCAGTGGGGTACACTGCCATGGAGTCCATCCTCCAAAGCATCCATTTGTTCTGGGGGAAACCCAGTTCCCGCCTGGGGGTTGGCATTCCTATTCCCACTAATTAAACTTGGGGTTGGATCCAAAGCCTGCCACTTTTTCTGAGAAAACTGATAGACACTTTAGCTGAAAATCTGTCTGATTCAGCTCATATGCAGGGTATTAAGACTTTTTTGTTTGTTGTATGAGATCTTTTGAGAGAGATACTGCTGATCCTTTCACAGTTGAAGAGCAAGTCCTTTTTTTGTCTTTACCTACCTGCATTTCTTCGGAGCTTACTATTCCTAATCTGGCAGGAGGTGCCTAAGGAATATATAAATAAACCATATATCAGGAAAGAATTGCTTCAGCCTGAATGTTTTGGAATGAGGGTTGTCAGTTCTGGAGCTGGAAAATTTTTGGAGATTCGGGGGCAGAGCCTGGGAAGGTAGGATTCTGGAGAGGGGAAGGAGCTTAGCAGGGATGTGATCCACCTTCTGAAGCTGCCATTTTCTTCAGGCAAACTGTTATTTATAGGCTGGAAGTCAGTTGTAATTCTGGGAGAACTCCAGGCCTCACCTGGAGATTGGCAACCCCCTTCATGATATATACAGCAGGCCAATGTAGTGTAGTTGTTAGGTTAGGACTGAGGAGACCTGGGCCTACAGCCATGAAGTGTATTAGATGATCTTGGGCCAGTTACTCTTTTTCCCAGTAATGCATCAGAACTTGGGCACTTCTGGGATTTAAAGAAAGAATAGTGGGTGCCACCACAAAATGGATGCCCTGTGAGGAATGGCAAATCATAAAATTGGTATTATGGGTAGAGTTGCTGGGGTGGGGAAAACCCAGCTGACCAGTAGGAGGAAATCCCACCCCCAACTAGCCCAAAATATGTGATGACAATACCCAGAAGTGATGTTGTAATGTCACCAACATCACATGTAATGTCACATGTAATGTCACCAACATCACTCTAGTTTTTGGGCAAGACAGCTACAGGCCATGGAGTTTTGCCCAGAAACTAGAGTGTGACCCCCCAACATCAGCACCATGATGATGTCACTTTTGGGTGATGTCATCGGACTATATGAACTTTAAGTGTGTGGCAGAAGATCCTGGAGAGGACCTGGCAATCCTAAGGCAAGGCAATTACAAAATGTTAGGAGGTTCCAAACAAAACATCCACCTTTGAGGGGGACAGTGGTTTCCAAATGACTTCTCCCTGCAAATCCAAAGGTGATGCTTCCTTAGGTCTTTTGAACATCTCCAGTTTCATTAAGGTACAAAATAGCCAGAACTGGCTCTTTGCTTCAAGGAAGAGGTATTTAGGAAAGCAAGGACACCAAAAACCATGGCACCACTGAGAATTACTGCCATAACATCTCTCACAGGATAAAATAATGGAGGGGAAAATGAGATAACATATGATGGGTAGGCAGGATGAGATAACATATGATGGGTAGGCAGATACATATCTTAACCCATTTCAAGGAAAACAAAACTCCATGCAACTAGCAGTATAACCCTGTGCCAAATTACTCTGTCTAACCTCTTTGATACTGGAGCAACTCTACATAGGATTGTACGTTATGTTATTTCTTTGACTTGGAAAAACTACTGTACAGTGAACAAGTTCACATGCATTCTATTATGCTCCTGTATGGGACATGTTTATAATTCTTAAATTCAAATGAAAAGCTGATCATAGGCTCATGATAATTTTTTAATTTTTTATTTGTAGACTTATATTCCATCTTTTCCCATAAATGGGCTCAGTAAATACTAAATCCCTGACATTTGAATAGTTGCATTTGTTTTTTTTCTTTACTTTTCTTTTTAAAGGACACCCTGCCTGGATTCTGTGGCTTTGTCTTATTTTACAATGATTTACAAAGAAGAGGTTTATGCAGGTGATTTGGTAGAGCTGTGTAGATAAGATCAGGGGTTTTTTTGTAGCAGGAACTCCTTTGCATATTAGGCCACACATCCCTGATGTAGCCAATCCTCCAAGAGCTTACAGGGCTCTTCTTACAGGGCCTACTGTAAGCTCCAGGAGGATTGGCTATATCAGGGGGTGTGGCCTAATATGCAAAGGAGTTCCTGCTACAAAAAAGCCCTGGATAAGATCCAGTGAGTTATAAAACACAGTTCAAGTTCAGTTGCACCTTAAAAATCAACAGGATTTTTAGGATCTTTCCAAAGCTTTTGAGGGTCAAAGCTCTCTTTGTCAGATACCTTTGTGATTCACATCTGGCAAAGGGTGCCTTTGCCTGATGCTGGATGGGTCAGATTCCATGGGAGGATTCCACATGTCTTGTGGGCAGAGCACACAGAGGTGTACTCCAGCACCCGGTCCTTGCAACCCCCCACCATCATAATGATGGAGATTTCATCCATCAGTTGTATAGAAATGTCAGATACTTACTCCTTGGTTTGCTACATAAGGCAGGTAGTACAAACTGGGAAAAATCTAGACAAAGAAGAGAAATTGGTTTAATGAAGAGAATTTGGCTTAGGAGACAGTTGTTGTTTTTTGTGTTAATGTAAAACTGTAGCATGTTCAGAATGGAGAGAAGATACTCAGTTTAGATCAGACAGACTGCCAACTTGGGTCAGCATCCTGTCTTCAATAACAGTTGTGTAAAAACAGTCTACACAATTTACATAGGTTAAAATCATTCCCTCCAACAATGAATTCTGAGCAACTAATCACAGTATATTTCCCAGGATTCTATCAGAGAAATGATAACAGTCAAATGCAATAACATTTTAGTGTAATATAGATTCAAGCAGGCATGTCATTGATTACGATCTTCCATTAGTAAACAGATTGTGGATATTTCTGTCCATCTTGGCCAAGTTAAGCCTTATTATTCATATCAAAATCTAATTTATTTGAATGTATATTGCCCATTGATAGGGCTGAGTTTTCAGGAGGGGTGTCTTCTGGCCAAAATAATCCTTTAGGTATCTAAGCAGATGTGGCTTTAAAATTCATCCAGATGGGTATAACATATGTGCTTATTTATTAATGATTGAAGTAACATAAGAAAAAAGCCTTGTGTTAGCAGATTGACATGTTGTATAGCATTCAACCATTCCAGTTGGTGAAATACACTGTCTCCCCCTCCACTCTCACTACCTGTACTCTCATAGCATTTTCTATCTGGTAATCCTGGCCACTGACCACCTGAGCTTGCAGCAATACAGTCTTGTAATAGATCTTCAGGCAAATGCAGCGTATCCCCACTAGTGAAGAAATCAGTCTGCTGCCTGAGAATCCCCTTCAGGTAGAAACAATCCCACACATCAGAGTCAAGCATGTAGGGTTTACCCAACCTCCCTGTAGGATTTCTGGGAACTGCTGCCTTTGGCTCAGGCAAAAATGCAAGGGAAGAGAACAAGACCACTCAAATCGATCCTACTCTTCCTCTGATGCATGACTAATGTACCCAGAAACAGGGACTGTATTTGAGCTAGCATGTGTGAAATATTTGGAGAGTAAACTTACAGATCGCTGCTGTGGTTGTTGTACTGGGTCCTGTGGGGTTGCAAGCAAACTTGGATAGATCTTCGCAAAGAGAAGAAGTAGAACAGAGTTGAACGAGGGCACAGATTAAATGTACACAGAACAGGTACTTCAATATATACATGCAGAAGTATCAAAGAAGGTTAACCTTCACTTTTTTTTTTTGTTTGGCATTCTTTCAGTGATCTCTCCTTCCTACCCAAGATTCTGACTGTTGATTTTATCTCTCTGTATGTATTTAACTCTGGCTATAATTGTTGTAATGATTTCTTTGGTTGGTTTTAATGGTTTTAAAATGTGATTTTATTATGTATATTTTTATTTGTTAGCTGCCTAGTGACTAGGGTTGCCAAGTCCAATTTAAGAAATATCTGGGGACTTTGGGGGTGGAGCCAGGAGACATTAGGGGTGGAGCCAAGATCAAGGCTGTAACAAGCATAATTGAACTCCAAAGGGAGTTCTGGCCATCACATTTAAAGGGATGGCACACCTTTTCAATTCCTTCCTTCCATAGGAAATAATGAAGGATACGGGCACCTTCTTTTGGGGCTCATAGAATTGGACCCCCTGGTCCAATCTTTTTGAAACTTGGGGGGTTGGGGAGAGGCACTAGATGCTATACTTGGAATTTGGTGCCTCTACCTAAAAAAATAGCCCCCCCCCCAGAGCCCCAGATAACCGCGGATCAATTCTCCATTATTTTCTATGGGAATAAATCTCCCTAGGGAATAGTAGAGTTCCCAGCAGACATTTCCCTCCCTTCCCCCTGCTTTCTAATGACCCTGAAGCAGGGGGAGGGTCTCCAAACCGGGGGATCCCCTGCCCCCACCTGGGGATTGGCAACCCTACTAGTGACCCTTGTGAGGGCAGAAAAGTTAGATATAAATTTTGAAAAGTAAAAATAGAATAAAAATTGAAAGGAACAAATAACATTGACTAATTTGTAAATAGGTGCTGTTTGCACAAGAGCTCATTGTGCAGAGACATGGCATTTCAGTGTTCACCTAATACATATTATTGGGGGGGAGTTGCTTATTATTTTTTTTTGTGGCTCTGGCCCCATATTGCTTTGCTTTATCCCCTGATTTCTACATTTATTTATTAGACTTATATCCTGCCCTCCCCACCAAAGCAGGCTCAGGGAGGCTCACAGGCCAGTTGGCAATATAAAACATGCATTTTTGTGCCTTTAATTTTCACTCCCCCCCCCATTCCACTCCCTAGCAATTTTGACACTACTTACACCCCAATATTTTTCTGGAAGCTGATTTTGAATCTGCTCTTTCCTAGTGTGTAATGTTCCCAGGGCACATGTTTCCTAGTGTGTAATGTTCTTTTTTTTTGTAGAAAAAGCCCAGCATGGATTCATTTGTATATTAGGCCACACCCCCTGATGTCACCATTGTTTCACACAGGGCTTTTTGTAAAAAAGCCCAGCAGGAACTCATTTTTATATTAGGCCACACCACCTGACACCAAGCCAGCCGGAACTGCTTTCCTGTGTGTTCCGACTCAAAAAAACTCCTGGATATGCCTGTTGGTTTTCTTTGTCCCACACCTCCATCACACGTTTCAATTATTGAACTTTTATCATTTATTCCCTCTCTCCCCACCCTGATGAATTATTTCAATTTTTTAAAAGGATCTAAAATAGCAATATAATGCTGTAGTGTTATGATCTCTGAATCCCCAGCTTGCGTTCTCTCTCTCTCTCTCTCTCTTTTTTAAATAAGTCTCTATACCTTCTGTCATAGAGATATATATGGAAAAAGGCATATATATGCAAGGGAAGAGGATAGTGACATATTTAAAAAATAAAAGCTGGGGATTCAGAAAGTCTGCTTAAACTATTACAATACTACAGCATTTATCTCTATTTTAGGTCACTGACGCCACAGATAACACTGATAACGACAACCACCTCCCTTAAAAATCTTAATTATTGAAGACACAGTCAAAAGAAAATAAACTGACTCCACAACTGGAAAAATGCATGGGAGGGAGACATGTGGAAGAACCCTGCCCAAACCAATTTTAATTATTGTGGATCGACTCCTGTGAAAATCAGGAGTAACTCAAGTGTGTGGAAAAGGTCTTAGTAATCCTTTAAAAAGTCTTGAATGGTAGATTGGTATTATTAATCTTCTGCTTTATGGCTGAGAAGATAACAGCTTGCCAAGGTCCAGCTAATGAATCCATGGCTGGAGTGAAAATTGAATGGAGATCTTCCAGTCCCACATTTTTAGCCTCTGCTATGTACCAGCTCTTATTTATTTTTATCCACATTTCACCATGAAATGAAACTCAGTAAACTTTAATGAACTAAGGAGCTATGCCATAAAAAAGCATACTTACTGCCTGACCCAATGTCCCCAAGTATTCTTGAAGTGATAACTGTATTATCAAAAGAAGACAGATTAAAGCCATACAATTTACAAGGCTTAAATTGAATAAAGGCTGGATCAATGCTCAGTCTTAATGAACACTTAAAGTTGCATGCACTTAAAGCAGTCTTTCAGTTGTCTGGACTAGACTGAACGTTTGGACTGATATGTGTAAGTATTTAGAAGAAATAACTGTTTCACCAAAAGCTCAATGTTATCTTAGGCAGGAATTCTCCAATTGCACTAGAAGGGTTTTTCAAGCAGTACAAAGAAGGTTTATGATCCCTCATATTAATTATGCCTTATTACCATTCTATTTGTACGAATAATTTTAAAAACCCAAGCTGATTGAATGCAATAGGTTCTGTCAGTTAATTTGTTTTTTTCAGTGCTCTATTTCCACACCATCAGGTCTAATCTTGGCCTTTATTTCTCATTTAATGTATGAGGAATGGTCACTATTTTGAAATCTTCATCTGCCTAAAAATCCAAAGGACCAAAATATGTTGTCTAATTCAGCTGCTGTTTGTCTCCTGGGCTATTGGCAGCAGCCCTAAAAACAGAGTCTCCTAGAGCTGAACGAGATAGGCTTGGATCCAACCAACTTTTCCAGCTTACTCTCAATTCCCCCTTTTATTATGGTCCTTATCACACATTGCTTTTGTCCCAGCATAGCCTTTTTGGTGGTCCAGAGGGACTTTGTTCTTCCTTTATCACCAGTGGAAAAGCTGGATGGATCCAACTCATTAGAATAGAAAATGCAAATGCAGGATGTATGCTTTATTACATATTGAAACCTAGGCTGGCTGCCTAGAGGATTCATACTAGGATTGCCAAGTCCTCTTCACCCCCCAGCGGGGGACAGTTGTGCATGCACTGCACGTCACACGATGAAATGACGTCACTCGGAAGTGACGTGATCAAAATGGCAGCACCCATGCAGGGCTGCTCTAGGAGTTTCTGGGAAACTCTATGGTTTTCCCAGATGCTCTAGCCATTTGGGAGGTTAAAACTCTATGGCACCTATTGTACCATAGAGTTTTCCTGGAATCACCTAGAGCGGCCCCACACGGGGGCGCTGCCATTTTGATGACATCACTTCTGGGTGACGTCAATGTGAGCCGGCGGGTTGAGAATCTCCCGGGTGGGAGATTCCCTGCCTGGATCGGGGGGTTGGCAGCCCTAATTCATACTGCCTCCCAGTTACAGGAATTGTACCATATCCAATGTTGCATAGTCTAGTTCTACTCTGTACCAAGTAAAGGTTCTGCGGTTTGTTACCCCGACATAGGCCATGAGGTTCTAACAGTTCCTAGTTCAAGAACTGGAGCCTCTGAAAACCCTCTTTAGTAGGACTTTTTGGGACTGATATACCATCTGCCTATAAAAACCAACCTGTTGTGTTTGCCTGTCTGGTGGCAGCAGTTGCTGAACAACTGGGTGACGTCCTTCCGGCTGTGGAAATGGTTTCTGTTGGAATGGCGGCTGTATATCATACTGTGGGAGTTGAATTTGCCTAGTAGTGTATGGAATTTGATTTGCCAGTAGGAAGGGAAATTGCTCTTGCATTCCAGGAGGCTGAAGGGGAGTTTGCTGAGATGGCAGAGGAGGAGGGTGCACTGGCATCGAATATTCGTACTGCAGAGCAAGGAGAGAATAGTCATAAGAACACGTATGATGCCATCAATACATTATGTCCAAGATGGTGGATTTGCCAGCATAATCAACTTAATTTTTTCAAAGTCATCCTACAGAGCAAAGAATAATACATTGTTTCTGCCAGTACTCTGAAGAAGAAGCATCTTGTTCTGACCTGGATAGGCAAGTCTGATCTTGTCAGATCTTGGAAATTAAGCAGGGTCAACTCTGGTTAGTACTTGGATGGGAGACCTCCTTGGAATACCAGCAGTTGGTAGGACAGCGGCAGGCTTTATTCAGCCACTTCCCTGAATATCCTCCACGCCCCATGACTTCCAGGTGCAGGCACACACACATTCATTCATGCACACACACACGCACACAAATACAAGAAGAAGCATCTTAAGACACCTAGCTGCAGTCCTTCTTACCATATAAATGTTTGATTTATTTAGAAAATGCATATACCACCTCTCCAGAGACTGTTTAGTGTGGCTTACACTGATAAAGCCATTAGAGCACACTCACAAATACCACATCCATTGAAGACACAGCATGGAGATTTTTCTTTCATAAATATTTGCATGCATGGTTCAGATTTTTTTTAAATAAAAGATTAATATTGGAGATTTGTGACAAAAAAAATTAAAACTCTTGACACACTGGCTACCAATTTCAGTTATGACTATTCTCTGTTAAATGACTTTGTGAAGTTGCATTACTACTTTCAGTGCAAGACAATAGGTTGAATCTCACCAGCTTTTGCATTGAATCTCACTCAGTTCCCTTCTGCCCTGTCCTGAATGGATTCTGTCCACACGTGTCCCATAATTTCTGCCATAGTTTTTTGTTGGTGAAAAGAGATCCTACTTTCACCAAGGAGAAAGCTGGTATGATCTAACTGATGGGTCACAATTAGGGATGGGCACGAACCAGGAAAACAGAGGTTCATTTTGGTTCGTGGTTCATGGGGACACATGAACCATGATCCTTCAGAGACCTTCCCATTTACTGAACCAGTTCATTTCATGAGGTTCATGATGTGGTAGAATGGCTCCCCTGTGGGCTAGAGATGCCAAACTCATAGTGAGTCTTCAGCTAACTCTCCTCTACCTGCCCTTCAAGTTTTGTGAGGATTGGACTTAGGGGAGCCCCCCCAACCCCCCAACCCCCCGCCCCGCATGAGCCTAGGAAAGTGCTCTGGGGAAACTACAGCCAGTTCCCTTCCTTCTCTGTTTCTGCTTCTAACTAATGTGTGGCCTGCCTGCCAATTGAAAACAATGGCTGTATGTCAGTTGGGGGTATATATCATTCTGCTCCCATAGAGCATGGACCACAGTTCACAAACCATGATCCAGGTGATTTTAGTTGCAAATTTAGAGTTATGTGCAGGTTTGTGCCCATCCCTAGCCACAATCTAATTTAAGGCTTTGCATTTTTCATAGGATTCTCCTGTTGGTCATCTTTATCATCTTGATCAGTGATTTCTTTATTTAAAACATTTATAATCCCACATTATCTCCTCAAACAGGGTGGCTAACTATGCAACATCAATAATCAAGGTTTGAAAATGTGCAGATTAAACACACACAGAAATAAAAAGCATCCAAATATGTCAAAACAGTTTACACTCCACAAAACATTCTCTTGAAATAAAATTGTATTACAAGTCTTCCTAAATGTGGTGAATAAAAACACCCTGCTCTGGTAGGTCATTCCAAAGGACTGGATCCACCATGGGGAAAAGCCTGTGATCTAGCAGCTGCATACAGACAGTCCTAAAACAGGGCACCATAAGAGACAAGCTGTTCAGCAAGGTGAGGTTCAGCAAGTGTGAAGGGCTTTAAATGTAATCTCTGATGTACCCAATCCTCCAAGAGCTCACAGTAGGCCCTGTACTAAGAGCCCTGTAAGCTCTTGGAGGATTGGCTACGTCCGGAGAGGTGTAGCCTAATATGCAAAGGCGTTCCTGCTACAAAAAAAGCCCTGCATATAAATAATTTGATCCTTGGTGAACATTTCTGAAGGGTGGGGTTTTTTTTCACTCAATTGGAAAATTGACATGCATTCTGGGAAAGTTTCTTCATGCATCCTTAGTTTAAATAAAACTATCTCTCGCTCCGTACACTCTCTGGAGTTATCACAGCAAGAATGGCTCACCTGTTGAGTATCATGTTCATGAAGTCTTCGCTTCCCCCAGTAGGGTGGTGATGAATGTGGTGGAAGGAAATTGTGCATCCACACGTGGAATGGATCAGCATAGGTATAGTGCCGAGCATACTAAAAGAGCGATGGAAAGAGAACACGTTTATTCTGAAATGGTAATTCAGACTTGAAAGCCCTTAACAGCTCAGACTAAAATTCATGCTGAATATCCAGGAGTCAAAATTAAATAGCCAGGAGTCAAAATTAGTACACGATTAACAAATATTTGTACGGCTTTTCAAATAGATCCTGTTCTGTTTACATATTCATTCTTTTCTGCTTGATAATGCATCACTAAATTTGGTTAGCAGGAAAGAGATGGAAGGAATAATAATAGGCATTTATTTGTTTACCAACTACTTTTACCTTTGTGCACCAAAGCAGGTTTCAAGGCAGTTCACAAATGACAGGACATTCTGAATAAAACTACATCAATAAAGCCTTTAAAATAGGGTTGCCAAGTCCAATTGAAGAAATATCTGGGGACTTTGGGGGTGGAGCCAGGAGACTTTGGGGGTGGAGCCAGGAGACATTGGGGCAGAGTCAGGAACAAGGGTGTGACAAGCATAATTGAACTCCAAGGGAGTTCTGGCCATCACATTTAAAGGAACCGCACACCTTTTTAAATGTCTTCCTTTCTTAGGAAATAATGAAGGATAGGGGCACCTTCTTTTGGGGCTCATAGAATGGGACCCCCTGGTCCAATCGTTTTGAAACTTGGAAGATACTTTGGGGAGAGTCACTAGATACTTTACTGAAAATTTGGTGTCTCTACCTCAAAAAACAGCTCCCCCAGAGCCCCCGAAACCTCCAGATCAATTCCCCATTATACCCTATGAGAATCGATCTCCACATAGAAAATAATGCTCAGCAGACGTCCCACCCACCCCGTTTCTGGTGACTCTGAAGGGGGATTGGCCTCTCTACTCATGAGTTGCTGCCAACTTCTTCAAAGTAACACAGACACACCATCCCAAGAGGAAGCCTTTCAATCAGCGACTGAAGCCTCTGGAGGTAGAAACACACATGGTCCTCCGGAGGCAGAGCTCCCCCCCGCCAGCCAGACTCCCCGAGGAGATGCCACCCGGCAGCCGGAGAGGACGCAAGGATTATGAGTCCCAGCATGCACCTCGCGAAGGGAGGCCGGACTGAAGTGAATAGCAGGCCAGTGGTGGGCGACCCAGAGGAAGGGAAAAGCCTGAAGCCAGGCAGGGAAAGAGACACGGCGCTGTTTCACACCCCCCCCCTTCTAGATTTTTAGAGAGCAGGGGATGAGGCTGCTAATCCAGGGGTCCCCCGGCAGGGTGGGTGGTTTGGGAAGCCTACTTCAAAAACCAGTGGGGACATAGTTTGGCTAGTATGGCCCATGTGGGTTGCCCATTCTGGGTTGGAAAATGCAGGAAAGGGGTTATATTCTTAATGCCCTCTCAGTTAAAACTTCCTGCAAATAAAACACACCAGCTTATCAGGGAGAAAGTTGTAGTTTAGCCCTTCAAAAGCTGTGCCAGTTTTGCCCTCATCTGGATAGCCCAGACTAGCCCAATCTCATCAAATCTCAAAACCTGTGCAGAGTTGACGCTGGCAAGTACTTGAATGGGAGACTTCCAAGGAACAACAGGGCTAGGATGCAGAGGAAGGCAATAGCAAACCACCTCTCTGAACATCCTCCAGGCCCCCATAGGGGTCAGCCACCATGAGGGCTTTTTTTGTAGCAGGAACTCCTTTGCAAATTAGGCCACACACCTCTGATGTAGCCAATCCTCCAAAAACTTACAGGGCTCTTAGTACAGAGCCTACTGTAAGCTCCAGGAGGATTGACTACATCAGGGAGGTGTGGCCTAATATGCAAATGAGTTCCTGCTACAAAAAAGTCCTGCTTATTTCCCTCTAAGCTCAATTTCTGATGGTGTACTTTTGCCAACACAGAAAATACCCCCATGTGAAAATCACTCCCCACATCAAAACTGGAGAAAGCAATTTGGGCGTTTTCATAGTAATTACTTCCCACGTGATAAGTTGATTGGGTTAGTTACATGAGAGGATAGCCTCAATCACTTACTCTACTGAATGTTTCAATTGAAAGAAGAGTGCAACAGCATCTAAGCAAACTTGAGCCCTGGCAGTTACTCTCTTTTTCCTAATTTCTACTCTGTATACATTGTAACAAGTATGACTTTAAATATGTGCCAAAAGCCTGTCAATATTATTGAAGAATGAGGTGTACACTTAATAGATGGACTGCTATCATACCCATGATGCAATCTGCTCAGAGTTAGATTGGTGTATCTTTGCAATCAAATAAGTGTGCTCTTATGTGACACTGTCGCTTTAAAACATGAGTCACAGAATATACTTCTGTAGAAAATAACATTGGCTGCAGCCCTAAAAACCAGTATTAAAATCCTATGTGCAATAGAACTGATTTGTTTCATACAGAAATTATATCTGAGGGATAAAATACCACAATAGGCCATGACTCCTAGAAACATTTTTTTAAATATGATGACTCATCATTTTGAAGTACCAGTTATTTTGCAAAAGTTTATTCATCATGTTTTCACTTCTGATTATAACTATCTGCACAACCGAAATGAAAAAAAAACCCTGCAGAGCTACACCATTCTAAGCCCGTTGACTTCAATGGTTTTAGAAACACATAACTCTCCTTTGAATGGCATTGGAAGCCATCAGATATCCAGATATCTTGACCAACAATCCATGCTGCATGTTTCCAGTATAGCCTACAAGTAATTCTCAGTCAGTACTTACAGGCCTATCCCCTACTATAAGCATCTGGATTTATGCTTTGCCTGTGTATTTCAAAATTTATCTCCTTTAGCTATGCCTTTGACTTTGGATATATTAATTACAGATCTGACAAGTTTCATTTAAGGTACAAACAGTGCAATCCTACATGGAGTTACTCTGGTCTGACTATGGATTTAGAGTTTTCCAAATTCTAATTTTCCTTGTTTGTAAGTTCTTGTTCCCTGGGGGGAGGGGGTTTCTGTTTTCCATGTGTTTTGCTCCTTGTAGTTGGTTACTTAGGTGTATTTCTGGCATAAAACACTGTAGGTTAAATCTGCAAGGAGATAAGGTGGGCATAAAGAGGAGTAAAATTGAATTGACTACTAGAGGGAGCAAAACACATGTGAAACAGAAACACACTCCCCCCACCCCACCCCCCACACAAAGATTACATTGTCAATTAACGAGCTCTCCTCAGGGATTTTTGTAATGACTTTCAAATAGGTTACAGCATAATACTTGCAAGGGCAAGGGCAAAATATATACCTCAAAGTTTATACTACCCATTCAAGGTATCCCAGTGTGTTGAGGAAGTACCTCTGAACAAACAAAATATCTATTGGAATTTCTTCTTCTCCCCCCCCCCCCCCAACATGTGCAGATGGGAACATGTTAGCTGCTTTTATCTGGGAAGCAGTTAGGTTACAAGCAATGTTCCCTCTAACTTGCAGAGTCTTGTGAGCAAAAATTTTACTTTGTGAGCTACTGGCATTAAAGTTGTGAGCCACTGCATAAACTATTGTGCTCTGGGGGCATTTTTCCTGGGCTAAAATGAAAATGCGTGAGCTCAAGGCTAAAAATCTGTGAGCTAGTTCACGCTAACTCAGCTTAGAGGGAACACTGGTAACAAGAAGCAAGCTTTCCCATTGATTATTATGTTGATAAAATTGAATTAAATATTGTATTGGTAGAAAACGGCCGCAGATTCATACTCCATGTTGTTGACTCACAAAAATAACAGTTCAGGAAAGTGTTCTTAGGATTGCAACCTGTCACTTCTATAAAATCATATCTTCTTTTGTTTGAAATTTTTGATGTAAAGGTGTATACAGTTTGATGTTAAGGTGTATTGGAATTACCGGCATAGCAGAGCATATTCCTAATAGACATGAGAGAAGTATCCATTGTTTCATATCTGTGATGTTATCTGGAACAAAAATTGCCTGGAAAACGTTTTCTGAGGAGGATCTGGCCCTGGAATTGAAACACAGTACCCGGTGAAACAGTCTATATCACATTGACACAAATTATGGCTTGGCCGATTCTTACAACTAGTCTACAGTAGGGATTATCATGCTGAAAACATCATTTGTGAAAAGTTAGCAAACTTTTCTCCACAGAAATGCAACACTTTTAAAAAAAAAATTCCATTATGATAAAACCAGAGATACAAAGTCCATAGATGTAATAAATTCCCAGTTATGATATAGATCATAAATCATCTCTTTTGTCAGTTTCTGCTTCCTTTATTTTCCAAGGAAGTATAATTATCACTGTGTACTATTAATCAGCAGAAGAATACTCTGGAGTATAAAGAAAATTTCTGGATTTTGTTTTGTTTTTTAGGGATGGGATATTTGGCCATCTTCTTGAGCCAGTAAATGGGGCAGAACAATGTGTGAATTGTTCAGATATATGTTAACTGCAGCAAGAGTAATATTTGCCACTAGGTGGAAATCAGAGAGTTGCCCAACTCTAGAAAACTGGATAGACAAAAATGCATAAATATGCAGTCATGGCAAAATTTACAAACTATATCAACCAAAAGGTGAATTCAAAAACAACTAGTGAGTTTTCTACGATTATTATAACCAATTTTTGTAGTTACAAATCTGGTTTAATAGCACATGATAATATTGCATTATAGAATATTAAGGGTATAATCTGTAAATTCTTTCTATTATTACAACAAGCTGCAGCATGGAAATCTTTTTTAAAAATTCTCTATGAGGTTATTTACTCTGTATCATACAAGTAGATAAGATTGATAAAACAGAGTAAAAATGTTAAGCTAGTATGAGAACATACTAGCTCCATGCCACAATTGTTGCTGAAAGTAAGGAAACACTTTCACTTCCTTCCCACTTACCCCCCCCCCCCACACACACACCACTGCAGTATTCACACTACTGAACTGTCTCACCAGCTGTTGTTTACTCTACTGGCATCCTACATTCTGGGCTGATATTCAGAAATAATCATCCCAAAAGAATAAGGTCTTCACTACCCATCGACTGTATTATCATCAAGAAAACCAAGAGTATTCATAAAGATTGCAGTCAGGCTCAGAACATGCAACAGTCTGGTGTATAGTATACAGTCCCAGTGCCTGATATTTTTCTCCCCTAAACAGTAGCTTCTGTTGCAAATTCATAGTCTTAAGAGGAAGATGATTCAAAAAGAGCATGCAGGTGTCAATAAATCAATTCCCAGCTAAATACAGATCTCAGGGGGAAGGGGGAGTGCTGTCAAATTGCAACAGATTTCTGGTGACCCTGTAACCATATTCCAAAAGAGATAGGGCTTCTGTAGGCATTTTATCTGGAGCAAATTTTGAGATTCTTGTGTGAATAAAATAAAACACTAAAGGGGCACTGATGAAAGCTAAAAGTTTCTCTAGAGCTAACATGTCTCAGGGCTGAATGCCAGTTGAGGTAGCCATGTTAGTCAACTAAATAGTTTGATGGCATTTAACACCAATAAATTTGTGGTGGAATAAGCTTTTCCTGGATCACAGCCTACTTAGTCAGATTTCTCAGGGGTTGTTTTACACACACACATACCCTAGCCAGAAGCAGAATAAAATTGAGCAAGTACAACTTTTCAAATCACTGAAATAATGTGAAGGGAGAAACTGTACCAATCGTATTATTATTTATCCTCTCTCAGTTCTTGAGATAGAAGCTCTTTTGGAATACAGTCACTTTAACTGAAGCATATCCATAGCAGAAGAGGAAAACAAATTTTACCTTCACTTCTCTTGTGAAAAAAATATCCCCCAAAACCTCCTCAAGAAATCTTCACAAGGTAAAGGTTCGGGGCAATGACTTGTGAACTTGCTTCTCTTGCTCTAGAATATAAACCTCATTGAAAGGGTTGGCTGGCCAATCAATACTAAGAGAGAGGGCATGGGAATTATAGACTTCTGGTTAGATCCCACCCACCCTTTTAGAGCACACAAAACTCAAAGCTATAATATCTCATTATTTTAATTATGTCCTCCTCAAGTCTGTATTTACAGAAACCATCTTCTAGTCCATAGAAAATGAGCACCAAAACAGAATATATAACGAAATGAGGCAGAGGTAAGTCTGTCTGGGATCCTAGGCATAAATATGGTTGCCACCTTTTCACTCTGACAGAGGTGCTGTGACATTAACAGGTATGCACCAGGCAAAAATTCACCCAGTGCAGCTCTCCCTGAATCTCAGGTAATGCTGTCCTGGTGAATATACTTCATCGGAGCAACTGTTTACAGGCACTGTCAGGTGGAGAGTGACTCTGGAGAATTAAGTGAAATTGGAGGAAATCCTGATCTAAGAACAAGTCCATCTGCTTAGTTCAGGATATGAGAGAAAACTATGGAATCAACAGTTGATCTGGGTCCTTTATCCACTCTAGTAGGTAAAGACACTTACCAGTAGGAAGACATAGACTCCGATTTTTAAATTATAGGAATTAAATAGTTTAAGGCTTGGATCCTAGACCTTATTTTTGGTTGTGCTTCCCCTGTACATTACAGAGGCAGTCCTCTGTAGTGGAATGAGTATTCCTAAGCAATAGGAGCTACCGCTAGGGTTGCCAACTCCAGTTTGAAAAATTCCTTGAGATTTAGTGTTGGAATCAAAGGAAACTGAGGTTTGGAGAGAGGGTTTGGTAGCCCACCCTCCAAAGAAGCCATTTTCCCCAGGCCAAATGATGTCTAGAGAGTTATAATTACTAATCTCTAGACATCATATAGTCTGTACTGTTATACTTGCCTAAATCTTGTTCTGTTATGACATACGAGTCCCAAGTTATGCTTGCATATAATAGGATAAGGATGCCAAAGAGGAGCATGTTTGGAACTGGTCAGTCTCTGGGCTGGAGATCTTCTGAGAATCCTGTGCCTGCAACCTTGAGCACAAATTCTACAGTGAAAGAAAGATAGGCAATACATGCAATTAACAGCAACATTCAACTCTGGAAAACAGCTAGAGGGTGACTCCTGGACCAAGCTTCCTAACACACTGTGGGTGCATTCACACTACACTAAATAATGCATTTTGCAACTGGATTTTTGCTATTCTTATTCAGTAAAAACCCAGTTGCAAAATGCATTATTTAGTGTAATGTAAATGCACCCTGTGTCTCTCAGTTGTCTTCTTCTCTGATTCAAGGACCGCTCAGGCCGAAGTACACATGCCTGCTAATTGCTTCATCATCTGACAACTGAATACCTGATGACGCATTCCCAGTTCATAAGGTTGGATTTCCTCAGATGATCCCCCCCAGAGGAAAACAGGCGACATCCAGAGGCAAAATTCTGTAGAGGTTCTGAGTATACAAAAGGGCTATTGTGCTTGTGTAAATGAAGAGGGTTGCAAATACAGCTTTCTTAGAAAAGCATAGTTGGCTCACACAATCAGAGCTTCCATTCAGTTCCTGCTGGGTTAACCCACTAGCAGCAAGGTACGCCCCCATTAGTGACTGCATATTGGCCACCACTTGCATTAAATTAGCCCACTGTAGTATGCAAAACTGGCTTCATTGAAAAAGCAGTGGGTTGGATTCTGTGACTCAGTTCTGCTACTGGGGGAGCCATTCTTTGATATAAGGAGCTTTGTGACAACAGCTCTTATACCAATGGGTGCGTTTCACCAGTGGAGGACTCCTTGCCTTGGAGGAAGTCTTCACCATTGACAGAACACAATCATAGACTCTGTCCCATTACCTGATAACCCTCTCCTGGTTCATTCACAGATGCAAATTATCACTTGATGTGAACTGGCTCATTTGGTTTAGGACTGGTATCCTCCCATCCCCAAATATTAACAGTTCATCAGTCTAAGTTAAAATATCCAGAATCATGAAAATCATGCAGTGCATCCATATAAAAGCCACATTAACCCTCCAAGGATAACTACTTATTCACTTTTTTAGGTGAAATAGGATTGCCATATGCCTTGTTTTAAAGCCAACCAACATATTTTTAGGCAAAGATTCATACTATGTTAAAGTACTTGGACAGCCAGTGTAGTTTAGTGATTAAGAGCGGTGGACTCTAATCTGGAGAACTGGGTTTGATTCCCCACTCCCCCACATGAAGCCAGTTGGGTGATCTTGGGTCAGTCACAGCACTCTTAGAGCAGTCTCAGCCCCCCCTACCTCACAGGGTGTCTGTTGTGGGGAGATGAAGGGAAAGTTATCATAAATCACTCTGAGACTCCTTCGGGTAGTGAAAGGAAAGGTCCCCTATGCAAGCACCAGTCATTTCCAACTCTGGGGTGACGTTGCTTTCACAACGTTTTCACGGCAGACTTTTTACGGGGTGGTTTGCCATTGCCTTCCCCAGTCTTTTACACTTTTCCCCCAGCAAGCTGGGACTCATTTTACCAACCTCGGAAGGATGGAAGGCTGAGTCAACCTTGGGCCGGCTACCTGAATCCAGCTTCCACCGGAATTGAACTCAGGTCGTGAGCAGAGAGTTCAGACCACAGTACTGCAGTACTGCTGTTTTACCACTCTGTGCCATGGGGCCGCTTTCAGGTAGTGAAAAGCAGAGTATAAAAACCAACTCTCCTCCTCCTTCTTCCATCCACATCCATCCCTCCATCCATCCCTCCCTCCCTCCATCCATCCATAAGACTCATTAAACCCCAAAGAATTATTACTTGTTGTTTATCCTTTCACAATAAAAACAATTTTTAAAATCAACCAAATATTTTCTAAACTAAGATTCATGATGTGCATTATTAAAGACCTAAAACACTCTGTATATTTTAAATACATTGGTATATGCAAATGATCATTGGTCAAATAATTTCTCCTCCAATACTTTCTAACAGAAAGGAGACCAGTATGTTCTTGGCAAAATTAGAAAATAAGAATCTCAGCCATTTTAAATCTTCATCTCCTTCCTTTGCAACTTAACATTCCCTTTAAATGTGACTTTATGTCTAAAAGAAATTGCAGCCATAAAACCATGTTTGTTTCCTGCTATGACATTATTTTCCTTTCACTGCATTTTCTCTTAGCTTGAGTGGGAAGTCAGAAGGAATGGTCGGGCCTTTAACTTTCACTATCGCTCCCTGTGATATGATTTGATTTGCTTTCATACTTTAAATTAAAGGCTTGCGGCAAAAGTGCCTTGTCACCTAGCCAGATTCTCAGGGGAAATTTCTAAAAGTGCCTAAAGAATTTAACAATTGAATTTTAGAGCGCATCAATTGCAATTACATTATTTGAGTATTCAGGACATGTTCGACCAAGGTAGAAATTTTTGGCCATTTTATTTTATCTGTCAGTACTAGGAATAATTTATAAAACATCTCCCCAAGTTCAGTAACCCTGGTGAAAGAAATACAAATGTAACGCTGAGAACACTGACGTTTTAAAAAATGTATTGTCATGAAACACATTGCAGTATATTATTTGTTGTCAAAATTATTTACAATTAAATAATAAGTGTATTCTTTACGATAGTTTGTGCATGTCTACCTTATATTCAGGAATTTTCATTATCTTGTTACAGGATTTTTATTATCTAATGATGTAGATTAATTTATATCAAAATTTTCATACTGATTTCAATTAAAGCCTTGATCTAAAACATTTTTTTCAGTGCTTCTGAAAATTTCCAACTCTTCCATTATAAAATGAAAAAGCCATCAGACATTTTCAGGCTATGTAGTTTGAGTGAGAAAAGCATTGTTGTAAGAAACATTTCACTCATGCCCCAAAATAAAATTGTTCACAGGGTAAGCAAGATAGCAATGCTTATGTTTCAGGTAATAAGTGGAAAAGGTAATAAGTGCTTATAAGAAAGAGTCTATCCATGAATCTGCTTGGCAAAAACAATCTTTAAAAAATCCATCTGACAAATACTGAGAAAGTTATTTCTGTCTGCTAATGGTCTTGAAGGAACTCAGCTGTGCACGAAGAACTGTCCTTAACCATTTGTTTGGAGAAGCCAGTTAACTTAAGTGGACTTAGAAGGGTGCAATGCTGCTTAAGACTGCACTGTTAGTCAGGGTTCTAACCACAGGCTGGAAGTTTAGTCTGATCTAGTGGGGGGGGTCGTCATGTGCAGTAGGATGGCCTCTGCTACTAGAGGCCAAAGGTGGTGGTTGTTGTCAGAACACCAGAAAACAGCAGGAGTGGATGGTGGGGGGCACATGGAAAGGCCCAGCCTCCCCCCCCCCAGGAGAGGGGGGACAAATAGCAGGTGCTTGTCTGCTTTGCATGATTGGAGGCTATCTTGGCCATCAGCCTACTGGAACTTTTCCTGGCAGCCTTAATGGCCAACCAGCCCCTGAAAAATAGGGCAGAAGTGGTCCAAGACAGACTTTGACTCACTGGATGTCTGACTTGTGGGTGGGTGGCTTCGTATTCTGGCTACTGAAGATGACGAAACTGCTGAAAAGTAAGCATTTGTGGGCGGGACTCTAGAATATCTGTCTGGTTTTGATCTCCCTGCAACTTTCAGAAGCTTGCATTTTTATATGTAAACTTAAGTAGTGTCTCAGGTTGGAATGATGAGGCAACATTTTCTTGAGCTTTCCCTTTACCTTGTCAAGAAAACTGTAATTATGACAGGGACAGACAGAGCATGAGGTGTTTAAATTGCTGGTAATAGATGGTGGAGAGGTTGCTGATACAAACAAGGCTGATCTGTGGTGGTTAGAAAAATGTGAATGTATTTTCAGCATGGCATCTCAGGTAGATCTCCGGCGAGACAGCCACAAGGTCTTAAATGGCCCTGTGGGATCAGTGGTGGATAACCCTGATGAGTAGTGTCGTGCTTCTATGCAAAATTCTTCAAAATATGTGGAAGTGGTAGATGTTGTCTGAAACCAGAGTATATTCTTTTAATGAAAATAACTTTACAGAGAGGCCATAGAGTCAACTAAAAGTTAATTGCAGTGGGCTAAGGAAATACTGTTCATTTAAAAAAAAATCTTATGCTTCCCAGTCTCCTCCATGGTTTAACCCCACTACACTATCAGTGATGTTACCAGGAGAATGATAGGATCTGGAAAGCTAATTAACCCAAATTTGCTGTTGCCCCCATTCTCTGGAACATACCTGGTAACCAAACTGATCTGACCTGGATAGGCCAGGCTAGCCCAATCTCATCAGATCTGGGAAGCTAAGCAGAGTCAGCCCTGGATAGTATTAGGGCAGGAGAGCACCAAGCAATATGAGAGTGGTGACATGGAGGCAACCAACGGCAAACTATCTCTGAATGCCTCTTGCCTTGAAAACACTACAGGGTCATTATAAATCAGCTGTGCCTTGACCACCACCACAAAATGCACTGGGAAAAGCACAGGATGAAGAAGTCTCAGTTCAAGCCTCACTTTTTGTCCCTGCTGCTGCCACCAGGTAACTTAGGTGGGAAGGAAGTGGCTGAGGCAATGAGGTAAGCTGACACCAGGACAAGATGATTATGTAGTGGGCCTGTGCTAGCTTCACTTTTCCAGTCATTCCCCTATTACAAGTCTTGGTCCCATTACAAGAACCAATGGAAGCAAAGTGCTTTGATTATATCATTTGCCTTACAAGAATTATTATAAGGATTGTTTTGGGTGCTTCCATTGCCAGTGAACACTGCTGCCACTAATCAACTCCTTTGCTTCCATCACAGAATGTAATCCTATCAAGATCTTGTTATTGCGGCCGTTATACGTATGGAAGTGCTATCAAGTTGCAGTTGCAGTTTCAGTTGCTATCAAGTTGCAGTTATGGTAACCCTAACAAGGTACTTTCAAGGCAAGTAAGAAGCAAAGGTGGTTTGCCATTGCCTTCCACTGTGGAGTCTTCTGTAGTGGTCTCCTATTCACATATCAACTTGCTTAACTTCTGACATCTGACACACTATGTTGACTTTCCCTGAGGTCATTAGCGGCGGAAAGTGCCATCAAATCACACCTGATTTATGGCGTCACTGTGGAGTTTTCAAGGCAAGAAATCTTCAGAGGTGGTTTGCCATTGCCTGGATCTGCATCACAACCCAATCCAGTGATGTCAGGGGGTGTGGCCTAACATGCAAATGAGTTCCTGCTGGGCTTTTTCTACAAAAAAAGCCCTGAAGGTCAGTATTATCTACTCTAAATGGCAGTGACTCAGCAGGGTCTTAGACAGACCCTTAGACAGGCTTTTGGATCACCTATTGCTTGTTTAAAAAAAAAAATGAAGATGCCAGGGACTTCCTGCAGTAAAAAGTAGATGCTCTTTCACCAAGCTGAAGCCTCTCGCCAATTATTTCTGAGGTGAATACTCTGCACCATTTATGCACAAATGCAGATGTGAGATTTACCTGACAGTAAGATTTTGCAAATTGCTGCTTAATTTTCCATACATCTTCTCCCCATGAATGACATAGAAACTTTTCTCAGTACTATATTGTAATAAATTCAGGTCACTTTGTGTACCAGTTGCGAGCAGGTGGCATGTAATATTTCTTTATTATATTACTAATGTGTATATATATATACACATTAGTAATATAAAACAATTTCAAAGATACTGGCCCAGTGATATTTGTTTATTTATTCATTGTGTTCCATCAACAAACTCCTGGGGCAGCATATAAGATAACTTTAATCAAGAATAAAAACATGAAAAATTTAAAAACTTCACTCACAGTGATAAAAGCCATAGCTAAGTGCTCTTGGCCTGGGAGAATGTAAATATTTTCACCTCCTCTTGAGAGAAGAAAGAAAGCAAGAGAATCAGTCAAGTTAGAAAAAGTACATGAGCCAGTTTGGTGTACTGGCTAAGAGCAGTGGACTCTAATCTGGAGAACTGGGTTTGATTCCCCACTCTTCCATATGAAGCTAGCTGGGCAACCTTGGGTCAGCCACAGTTCTCTCAGCCCCACTTAGCTCCCAGAGCATCTGTTGTGGGGAGAGGAAGGGAAGGAGACTGTAAGCCACACTAAGACTGAATGAAGGATGGGGTATAAATCCAGTCTCTTCTTCTTCCTTCTTCTACTAGGTCTTGCTCAAGCAGAGTATTTGCATTCATCCTTCCCATCCAGAAATATTCAAGTGGCATTGTCAGTGTTAAGTTGCTTTAAGGGAACTATAACTGCTGAGTCATTGTTATGCAACTAGGCTATACAGGGGAGATTAAAGTCACGAGAGTAACAGGTGCAGCTAATGGTACAATCAGTGTAAGGATTGGATGGCTGCACTATAATAGTAAAAGCCTTGCTCTCAGCATTTGTGGGTGATAAGAAGGAGCGGAAGGATGTGCGTGAGTGAGGAGGAACATCTTGACTGCAATACTGTTACTCTGGAGGATTGCATGGCTATTGATGTAATGTATGGACTGGATTCTTGACTTCTCTACTTGGATATTGGCTTGGTACTGTATATTGGAAGGACTGATTTATGTGTATGAACCATTGGAGTGTCTGTGACTGCCTCTAACGTCTTAACCCAAAATACAACTGTTTACTGGCTGTTTGGAGTTTTGTCTCTTTATCACAGTTTCTGGAATGCACTCTACAGTTTGCTCATACAGGGGAACTCCCCACACATTCAAACTCTGTCAGGCATCATTGTGCATGGCTTTCCATTCAAAAGCATAGAGCTGGCTATTGCATATCCATCCACATTCAAAAGAATAGACTAAGCTGTTGCTCAATTTCTCATTTGAGCATATCCATCCGTTTTGTACATGGAACAAGATATTCACTTTTTGACGGCTGTAAAACGATGCTTAATCCAAGACATTTACCTACAACAGTTTGTGATTTTTTTGCTTCATTAATCCAAAATAATGGATACTTGCAGTATTTTTCTTCCATGTGGCAAGGGTAGATGGAGGAGCATACAAGAGCTGTTCTTGGGAATTCGCAATCCAGCACTGCACAAAGTTTCAATATGTTTCTTTAGGTGTGAGCTTCACTGCCACCACGACACTCTGTATTGAAAGTCTGAAGGCCTGATACAGCATGGTATAGTGGTCAGAGTGTCAAACTAGGATCCAGGTTCAAATCCTTACTTCTGCCGTGGAAGTTTCGGTGAACTAGGTCCAGTCACACACATTCAACCTAACATACCTCACAGACTTGAGGAGAGAAGAACAATGTAATCTGCTTTGGATCCCCCTTGGGGAGAAAGGCAGAGCACCAGTAAAGCTGTTCTGTCTCTAATGGATGCCCTGACCCAGGCTAGCCTGATCTCATCAGATCCAGAATGCTTAGCAGGGGTTGGCCAGGGTCGTGATGCAGAGGCAGTAGGGTTGCCAGATCTTACCTGGCTCTTGGTGGGTAATGATCTTTGTGCATCTTTTGCAGACACATCACACAAGGGGCGCTCTAGCATTCAGGTAACCCCCCCCCCTTTATTGTGCCATATAATATTTACCAAAATACTGGAGTATCCCCCAGGTGATGTGCCTGGCGAGATGACTTCACTTCCAGGTGACATCATCTCACTGGGCACATAAGGTGGCAACGGAGCTTTTTGGGGGTGGGGATCCCCCCACTGGCCATCTCTGTACCAGCAGGTTGGGGGTCCCAAAACCGGGGGAAACCCTGCCCCCAGTGGGAGGCTGGGACCCCTAAGAGTCAGGCAGTTGCAAACCATCTCTGTTGGTCTCTTGCCTTGAACAGCCTCTGGGGTTGCCACAAGTTAGCTGTGACTTGATGGAATTTTCCACCACCACCAGCTCTACCAGAACAAAGAAAGCATATAATCATTACAGTTCAGAACCTTTATACTGCAGTCCTATTTAGATTTACTCCCATCTAAATCCACTAAATCCAGTTAAACTGGAGTAACTCTGCACAGGATTGCAGCCTTAGAGACCCAGCTGCTGACAGCACAAAACTCCTCTTAAAGTGTGAAAACGAGCAAGTAAGGCAATTTCAAATGGAGAGGTATAGCAACATGGGGCAAATTATGCTTTATTGTGAAGAAATGCCATCTTGGTATGAGTGTACAGATGATTGCATTGGGGTTCCTTTTTGTGTGGTGTTCTGATAGCTGTATGTGCTCCTATTTACTGGAAAAAAATCTCAAAAATAATTTTGATGCAGTCATAGGCACAATTACATCACGATAGTCTATTTCAACAATAATTCCATTCATGCATAGTAATGCAGAAGGAGGAGGAAAGATAGGAATGAACAGAAGGACTGAAAACTGCAGCAAACCAGACATGGACAGCATGGAACTAAAAACTGGGATCTAAGGAAGTGTTAGGCTGATGCCTAATGAATCGGCTCCATTTTGGAATGAAGATGTGCAGTACAACCTTAAATACACTTTCCAAAAAGTAAACCTCCGTTGACCTAAGTGAGATTCTGAGTAGACCTGTTTAGGACTACTCTCAGTAGTGCGATCCAAAACAGAGTTACATCCTTCCAAGTGCATTGAAAGCAGTGCTCTTAACTGTGCTTAGAAAAACACAGTAGGTCACTCAGAATGCCAAAATTTGGGGAGAAACTTGGTTAAAGAGAAATGTGGAAGTGTCACTGACAGCAGTTAGCATATATTTGTCTCCATTCCTGAGCCATGTATATGTTCATGCCATGTCTTTATCTTAGGAGAAAGGCAAACCTATGAGAAATTACAATATAGTCATCATTCAAAGTAGGGAGTTGGTGTGCCAAAATGGGGATCCTTCTTTCTACCTGGAATTGCCAAAAAGACTTCTACCTGGAATTGCCAACAAGGTTTTCCTTTTAACATAAAGTTTTAATGTGTGGAAATGGGCAGCTAAAGATTGTCATGGCACAGAGATAAATAAAATCACCTGGTAAATAACATTTCATGAAGCCTTTGTTAAAGGGATAGGATACTTCCCCCCCTCCAGATTATTGGCAGCCTTAGCTCCACCGTGTTGGATGTGGAATTTACTCAGCTGTCCCAGGTCCCAATCTGCTAGACCCTCATGAGAAGTGACACTTTTACCTTTATTCTACCAACCACCAAAACAAAAGGTTCCTTTTCCATGAATACCCCCAGAAAATATGCAATATACATAAATTTGTCTAGTTTCTGGATCTAGACTCCCTATTTTTGTCTTTTAAAAGATGCTTCTTCAAATTAAGATCTAATTGCCTACTCCAAATGGCTATTGGATTTAGGGGAAGCCTTGAAAGATATCTATGGTTAGAATCATTCCGATCCAAGAAGGTTCTCTCCCTACTTTCTCTTTGTTCCATGAACAACATAAGGCATGTTTGGATTTTGGTGCTGTAAAGCCATACCATCATAACACCAGCTTGAGAAAGAAAAAAAGTTTGGCTTTTCTTGAATTTGCATTCATTGGTTAAAAAAACGAAAAGGTACATAGTTTGAACAGTAACAGTCCAGCAGTTACTGAGCAAAGGGAAAATAAAATTAGCTATCATCACAATCTTCTCTCTCTGGATCTGAAACTCCCCTGCTGTGGGGGTGAGTTAAGAGATAGGAAGAATAATCTTCAAATTACCAGATTTCTATT
Source organism: Heteronotia binoei (assembly GCF_032191835.1). Taxonomy (NCBI): domain Eukaryota; kingdom Metazoa; phylum Chordata; class Lepidosauria; order Squamata; family Gekkonidae; genus Heteronotia; species Heteronotia binoei. The sequence goes on from NC_083226.1 coordinate 33,327,796, forward strand.
GCCAGCCATGTTTTTAGTCTCTGCCTTTCACAGCTGTCCCCGGGTCTCTGCACCCATATTATTTAAGTACAGATTAACAATTTACTTATCTCACAAAGTGTAATTTTTGCACAGATGTCTGCAGGTACAATATTTCACTACAGCTGCATTTACAACTGATAGCTGTGATGGCTAGGTATGCCCCACCTTTATCATGGTTTAAGCTCTTATCAGCCCAGTAGCTGGAAAGACTGGATTTATCAGCTACTGCTAAGCTTTGGGGAAATGGAAACAACCTCCCATCATTACCGCCAGCTACATAGGAAGCTTTCCAGGTGAAGTAACACAGACTGTCTCAGAGGAAGATGCTAGAACAGTTTCTAAAGCTGCAGTCTATCATTTAACAGAGGGTAGCTCAGGAAAAGCATTGGCCCTCAACCAAAACTTCCACTGCCTCAATATTCCTAGAATCATAGAGTTGGAAGGGACCTCCAGGATTATCTAGTCCAACCCCCCTGCACAATGCAGGAAACTCACAAACTCCTCCCCCTAAATTCACAGGACCTTCATTGCTGTCAGATGGCCATCCAGCCTCTGTTTAAAAACCTCCAAGGAAGGAGAGCCCACCACCTCTCAAGGAAGCCTGTTCCACTGAGGAACTGCTCTAACTATTAGTGTTGTTTCCTATCAGCTTAATCACACTTATCTCCAACACTTCAGATAACGTCTTTGAGCAGTTTCAAATAGCTGCATAGTTATAAACAGGGCTTTTTTGTAGCAGGAACTCCTTTGCATATGAGGCCACACACCCCTGATGTAGCCAATCCTCCAAGAGATTACAGTAGGCCCTGTAAGCAGAGCTCTGTAAGCTCTTGGAGGATTGGCTACATCAGGGGTGTGTGGCCTCATATGCAAAGGAGTTCCTGCTACAAAAAGGGAAAAAAAGCCCTGGTTATAAGTGACACAGAGCAGCTGCCTCTTTCAGGTTCTGATTGGTTGGGTAGAAATGGTGTCACTTGAATGCGCTGTTCCTGAGACCCATTTAGTCCAACAGGATCAGAAGGATATCAAGGTTGACAGTGTCCCCTCTGCTAGACTGAGAGGTCTAGCATAGTCAACAGGTTTTCGCAGTCATCTTTTTTCTCCTGGGGAAGGTCATCGGTCAAAGCACCCCAAAGAATTTAAGTTCCAAAACTGGAAACTCATTTAAAGTAGGAATCAACTGTCCTTACTATTCACATATGTTCAGTCTCCACTGCCTTGAACACCATGCCTAAGAAATTTTCTACCAATATGATGGTTATATAAATCACCTGGCCAAATGCTGGCTTGGGGGGGGGGGGGGCATGAAACTGTTTTCTTTGCAGTGGTCAAAATTCCATGTTCCCAATGATGTATTCACTGCTCCTAACCCCAGATGGCCAGTTCCCTCTGACTGGATGTAATAAACCCTTAACCACAGTGAGTTTGGTAGATTAAACTTTTCCAAGTGACTTGTGTGTATCCTGAGGCTTCAGTCTCTGAAATGGATCTAAGCCATTGTGACTGAAGATAGTCAACCCTCAATTAGTCTCTTCTCTATTGACCCGTACCTGTGCCTTCACCAACATATGTGTGTTAGAGTGTAGTGGTTAAGTGCATGGACATCTTATTTGGGAGAACTGGGTTTGATTTCCCCACTCCTCCACATGCACCTGCTGATGTGACCTTGGGTCAGCCACAAGTTCTCTCAAGGCTGTTCTGCTCAAGAGCAGTTCTCAAAAAATCTCTCTCAGTTTCAGCTACCTCACAGGGTGTCTGTTGTGGGGAGGGGAAGGGAAAGGAGACTCCTGCTCTGAGACTCCCTTGGTTAGTGAAAGATGGCATACAAATCTAATCTCCTCCTCTTCTTCTCCTCTCACCCTCTACTAGTATATAAAGAGGGCTGCTTGACTTTTTAATAATATTCTATTTTGCCCACCTTTCTCCTGAAGACAGTTAATGCTTGTATGTACCTAGGCATTCATCCCTCGCCTTGCCATTTTAAAAAATATATGGTGTATGTATGTGTTGGTGAAGAAACTAGAAAAGATTCTTAAGGGTGTATTGCTAGCCACCAAGATCAAGTTAATACAGTACTATAGTACTCCCCATTTCTATGTATGTGTGAAAATTCGAAAATGTAGAAAACTTATAGGAAGAAAGTTGATTTCTTTGAAATGTGGTGTTGTACGAGAGTTTTACAGATACCGTAGACCACCAAAAAGACAAATAATTGAGTTCTAGATAAAAGCCTGAACTCTCCTTAGAAGCCAAAATGACAAAACTGAGGTTATCAAAATTTGGTCATATTATGAGAGGACAGGAGTTGCTGGGAAGGGCAATAATGATAGGAAAATATGTGTCGAAGGCCTTCATGGCCAGAGTTCATTAGTTGTTGTAAATTTTCCAGGCTATATGGCTATAGTCTGGGCCAGGGCTTTTTTTGTAGCCAGATCTTGCATATTAGACCATACACCCTTGATGTAGCCAACTCACCTGGAACTTATAGTAGGCCCTGTATTAAAAGCCCTGTAAGTTCTTGGAGGATTGGCTACATTAGGGAGGTGTGGCCTAATCAGGGCTCTTTTTCTAGCAGGAGCTCCTCTGCATATTAGGCCATGCCCCCTGTTGTAGCCAGTCCTCCAAGAACTTACAGGGCTCTTAGTACTGGGCCTATTGTAAGGTCCAGGAGGATTTGCTACACCAGGAGGCATGGCCTCTTGTTTATCTCTAGTCTGAAGAAAGGAATGTGCTGAAATTGGAGAAAGACTGTGCAAGGAGTCTTGTACCAGGAGCTACATTTGAGGTGAAGGGTTGGTATGCAGAAAGACAAGATAAAGGGAAATTTGGGAGGAGGGAATGTACTCATGGCTTGGGGCATGCACGGTATTGTTAGATTAGAATGTGAGGGGATCAGCCAATTGGAGGGTCTCACAGGCTTTAGGCTTTTTGCATAAACTATATAATGAGCTGTGCTGCGTCACAAAGGCAGTCGGTGGGTGGATTTTTCTCTGCCTTCGGCTCTCCATGCATTGCAATTCATGTTCTTCAAATAAACTATCTTTGCTGGACCCAACCGTGTGAGTGTTTACTGTCAGGGGGACAGTTCTTTCTGGGTTAGAGTCCCAGGTCACTACTCTACACGTCTACTCTACTCTACTCTACTCTACTCTACTGTCAGGGGGACAGTTCTTTCTGGGTTAGAGTCCCAGGTCACTACTCTACACGTGTCAAGATCTTGCATATTAGACCATACACCCTTGATGTAGCCAACTCTCCTGGAACTTATAATAGGCCCTGTACTAAGAGCCCTGTAAGTTCTTGGAGGATTGGCTACATTAGGGAAGTGTGGCCTAATCAGGGCTCTTTTTCTAGCAGGAGCTCCTCTGCATATTAGGCCATGCTCCCTGATGTAGCCAGTCCTCCAAGAATTTACAGGGCTCTTAGTATTGGGCCTATTGTAAGGTCCAGGAGGATTGGCTACACCAGGGGGCATGGCCTAATATGCAGAGGAGCTCCTGCTAGAAAAAGAGCCCTGGGCCTAATATGCAAAGGAGTTCCTTCTATAAAAAAAAGCCCTGACCTTGGCATAGTAGTCCCTGATGTTTTGCCAGCAGCTGTGACTGGCATCCTCAGAGGTATAACACAGACTGTATGTACAGCCATACAGTCCGGAAAATCTACAACAACTAATGATAGGAAAAGTTGAAGGCAACAGGAAAAGAAAGCCATGGCCCTCAGTTTGCAAGATGTAAGTAAGGCTGTTAACATTAGGATGCTTGGGAAGTCATTATTTCATAGGGTCATCACAAGTCAGAAGTGACTTGATGGTACTTAACACACACATGTTGGTGAAGGCGCAAGTACTGGTCAATAGACATTTTTTACAAAAATATAACTAGTGTCCAAAAAAGCCAGCTTTTTCCAAGTTCAACTGTGAAAGAGTGCTAAAAAACCCACAGAAGTGTTTTTCCCAACAGAAATTATCCCAGCAATGAAAAAGAAGTATTTGTGTTTTGAGAGTAATAAGGTGTTCTCAGACTATCTCTGCTCTTCAAATGCTTGTGCATTTCCCCCCATGTTACCAAATAATAGAAGTCAGTCTTCTATCAAGAATCAAAGCCCTTTCTTTGAGAGAAAAATATTCACAATGATAATCCCTCTAACATGGGAAGTCTTTCACATGAACCTTCTCTGGCAAAGCCCCAGGGGAAAAAATGCCTTTTAGCTTTGAAATTAAAATAAGTTTTCTCCCTACAACAGTTCATTTGCATATTCCCTTGATAGCCTGCGTTTCAGAAAGTGTGTTAACAAACTCATGGGGAGGGAAGATTTAATTTAAAAATAAAGATGGCACAAGATTTGGAAGTTCTTTGATCTTTCTGAGCAATGTTGATTAGCCATGGGAAACTTCTGAGTAAATATTAGTTGTAAAATGCAAAAATTTAAGACAAGGAGCTGCATTAGTGACCTAGAATATTAGCAGATACCCAGAAGAGGTCTCCAGGGTACCCAAAATATGTAAATAGTTTTCAAAGAGGCCAGATGGGGGACTTCTAGCAAAAAGGAAAACAGATTTAGCATTACAAAGCACAGAATCTCTTGCCTTCTAACAAGACTCCCAGTACCTTTTAAAATGCACAGAGTTCATAAATCATATAATGGGCAGGAATTTTGTAGCATCAGCTCAAAGAAGTTTCATAGTTACAGAAAGAAAGGTTGAATTAATGGAAGTATGAGTTATTCCCCAAATGGTACCCACTGATGTGTGTGTGTTTTGGTACCTGCCTGTTTTGTCCCCAACTATATCATAGTTCAGATCATGAGCTACTCATTGCAAAATTCAGGCTTAAACTGAAGAAACTTGGGAAGCCATTAGGTCATTCAGGTTTGACCTTGATCACATCCCTTATGAATATACAGTGGAGGTGAAGAATAGGTTTAAGGAAATAGAGTTGATAGACAGAGTGCCAGAAGAACTATGGACGAAGGTTCGTGACATTGTACAGAAGGCAGCAATCAGCACCATCCCAAAGAAAAAGAAATGCAAGAAAGGAAAGTGGCTGTCTGATGAGGCTTTACAAATAGCTGAGGAAAGAAAAAAAGTGAAAGGCAAAGGTGAAAAGGAAAGATTCACCCAATTGAATGCAGATTTCCAGAGAAAAGCAAGGAGAGATAAGGAGACCTTCCTGAAGGAACAATGCAAAGCAATAGAGGAAAATAATAGAATGGGAAGGACAAGAGATCTATTCAAGAAAATTGGAGAAATCAAGGGAACGTTTCATGCAAAGATGGCCATGATAAAGGTCAAAAATGGTAGGAACCTAAGCAGAAGAGATCAGGAAGAGGTGGCAAGAATACACAGAAGAATTATACAAGAATGATCTCAATGTCCCGGACAACCATGACAGTGAAATCGATGACCTTGAGCCAGACATCCTGGAGTGTGAAGTCAAATGGGCTTTAGAAAGCATTACTAACAACAAAGCAAGCGGAGATGAGGGTATCCCAATTGAGCTATTCAAAGTCCTAAAAGATGATGCTGTTAAAGTGATCCACACATTATGTCAACAAATTTGGAAAACACAAAGTGGCCACAGGATTGGAAAAGATCAGTTTATATTCCAATCCTGAAGAAGGGTAATGCCAAGGAATGTTCAAACTATCGCACCATTGCACTCATTTCACATGCCAGCAAGGTCATGTTAAAGATCCTACAAGCTAGGCTTCAGCAGTATGTAGATCGGGAACTACAAGAAGTTCAAGCTGCGTTTCAGAGAGGTCGAGATCAAATTGCCAACATTCGATGGATTATGGAGAAAGCACAGGAGTATCAGAAAAATCTATTTCTGCTTCATTGACTATGCTAAAGCCTTTGATTGTGTGGATCACAACAAAAGAGATGGGAGTACCAGACCACCTCACATGTCTCCTGAGAAACCTGTATAAGGGTCAAGAAGCAACTGTCAGAATGGGATATGGAGCAACTGATTGGTTTAGAATAGGAAAGGGGGTTCGACAAGGATGTATATTGTCACCCTGCTTATTTAATTTATATGCAGAGTACATCATGCAGAATGCTGGCCTGGATGAAGCACAAACCGGAATTAAGATTGCCAGGAAAAACATCAACAACCTCAGATATGCAGAAGACACTATTCTAATGGCAGAAAGTGAGGAGGACCTAAAGAACCTCTTGTTGAGGGTGAAAGAGGAGAGCAGAAAAGTAGGCTTGAAACTCAACATCAAAAAAACTAAGATCATGGCATCTGGCCCCATCACACCTTGGCAAATAGAAGGGGAAGACATGGAAGTCGTGACAGACTTCACATTTCTGGGATCCATCCAAGATCACTGCAGATGGTGACTGCAGCCATGAAATTAAAAGACATTTGCTCCTTGGGAGGACAGCTATGGCGAACCTGGGCAGTATAATAAAAAGTGGAGACATCACCCTGCCAACAAAAGTCCGTATAGTCGGCTATACGAACGCTGTGAGAGCTGGACCATAAGGAGCGCAGAAGAATAGATGCTTTTGACATGTGGTGCTGGAGAAGACTCTTGAGAGTCCCTCGGACTGCAAGAAGATCAAATCAGTCAGTCCTAAAGGAAATCAACCCAGACTGTTCCCTGGAAGGTCAGATACTGAAGCTGAAGCTCAAATACTTTGGCCACCAAATGAGAAGGGAGCACTTCCTAGAGAAGATCCTGATGCTAGGAAAGACAGAAAGCAAAAGAAGAAGGGGACAGCAAAAGATGAGATGGCTGGACAGCATTACTGATGAAACTAACACAAGTTTACTGATGTAACAAACACGAATTTGAGCAGACTTCAGATACCTGGCGTGACTTTGTCCATGGGGTCGCAACAAGTCGAACTCGACTACGTGACTGAACAACAACAAAAAAATCATAGCTTTCTTTTGCCTCCCTGGTGCAGGGTATGTTTCAGAAGAACCCAGGAGGATAACTTTATGTCTCAAGGGAACATCTATTCAGAAATAATTGCCTCCATTGTGGGAAGACGCTTGGATTGGAACCTTCCAACATTTTGTGATTGTCCCCATGGCAGCCATTCCCCCCATTTTGTGAAGTCATCCCCTTGTGTTACTTTTCCTCCCAGTCCCTACCTACTCTCTTTTTCTTACTGGCTGAGGAGATATCAAGAGGGAAAACAAAGCAGAACAGTCAGCCAATAGCTGCACAGTTTAGAGAAGATGCTTTTGAGGCACAAAAAATGTCTTGGCTGAAAAATGAAAGTTTAAACATTGCCTTTTGCAAAAGCCTTAAAAACACTGGGTAGCAAATTCCTGTGCCTTAGAAAGCACTAAATGATTATAGCCTAGCATCTTTCTTATTTCCTTTTGTGAAAAACTGGCTGTGCCAGTAAAAAACTGATTCGTTAGGAACCCTATCAAAATGCCATATGGTTTGGAGGAGTAGAAGTTGTGAAAATGTGTTGTAAAAGAACTGTAAATGAATTGGCATGATAGGGATTGATTTTTGGAAGAGCCCTGTAAGAAATGAATAGGCTTGCTTAAGTGAGGGGTATGGGAGAAATGATCGAGTATATGGAAGAGTTTGGTGGAGCAACTGAGATATATAATACACTTAACTGGTTAGCATGCATGAATTATGCATGGTTTCAAAAAGGCAATTGTTTCCTTGTCCCTACAATAGAAGCCCACTCAGTATGAGATGGAAAAAGGCACTCCATGCCCACACAATTTATGGTCCACCATGTCAAATGCATCCTACTATTTGCTTGTGTTCCACCTTTCTGTTCCACCCTTTCCCCAAAGAGTTCAGGAATGAGATAAATTGCTTGTGTGATATAATATTCCACTATAAAGGTTAGGATGAAAGAGGATGACCAGCCCAGTGAAACTTCATAGCCCAAGTGGAATTTGAACCCAAGGCCAAATCCAGTACTCAAACTACTGTATCACACTGGCTTACTACCCAAGCATCATGGCCTTGCAGGTGCATGAGAATCCTCCTGTCTTTAAAGGATGTGGACTTACAACCTTCATGATCTTGTCCTTACAATCTTGCCCTTAAAAAGGCTTGGTTGAAAATTATTCTGAACTTTGCATTTTCAAGACACTCTTGGGCTTCTGATGCTCCTGGGTTGGCCATTAAAAGGTCAAGGGCTGGAACTGACCTTTGGGCAGCCAGTTGGGCAGTCAGCTGATAATTCTTTTAAAAGTTATTAATTTATAGCCCTGACCTGGATAAACCAAGCAAGCCTAATCTCATCAGATCTTGGAAGCTAAGCAGGGTTGACACTGGCAAGTACTTGGATGGGAGACCTCCTTGGAAGACCAGAGCCATGGAGGCAGGGGCAGGCTCTATTCAACCACCTCTCTGACTATCCTCCAGGCCCCCAGTAAGGGTCAGTCACCAGAGGTTGTCATGACTTCAAGGCGCGGACACACGCACTCACAAAAAAAATTGCACAAAAATACCAAGAAACATGGCTGAGGATTATCCTGAGCTTTGTATTTTCAAGACACTCTGTGTGTGATAACCAGCATGTAGTAATGTTTGCTCCAGTTCTTTTAGGAATGAATGTTATCTAACATTATTCATGGCCACCTAAGTGGTATAGTGAAATGTATTTACAGAGATGTTCACTGGCACAAAACTAAAAATTTAAAATAATGTACTATTAATATAATATACTATTAAAATATTAAAAACTATTGGGTGACTTGCTACATTGCTTTTGCAAAAAGGAAACTCATGATGGAATTCATAGGCAAATGCTGCTTGTGTATCTGTAGGAGAAGGAAGATACCGTAGTCTATGAAACCCAAGACTGGGGAAGGTTGGAACACGACTGCAGCAGCATCCTATTGCTGTATTCATGGATCTGCTGGGCTAGACTAGGGTTCCTTCAGCATACACGTCAGGCTATTGGATGGAAGGAATTTTGCACCTGTGCAGGAGCTTCTTGGAAAAATGATAAGGATGACAACAATCGTCTTTGTATTGTATAGCAAAGGCTGCAATCACGCACATTAAATAATGCACTTTCAATGCACTTTCCAACTGGATTTTGGCAATTCACAGTTTGTTACTGCAGCCAAAAGGTAAATTTTCTCCATTGCTGCACGACTGAAACCTGGAACAGTATAGCAAATTCAAACCCAATCATATGCCTTTGAAAATATGTTTATTGATATATGGTTTGGTCAACAAGGCCAACAGTAATTAAAAACAGCTAAGACATGGCACACTGAGATTTCCAGAAGAAAAGGAGAAATATGTGGCACGCACAACTGTCCACTGAGTTCTATCAAGCCATGGAATAATAGTACCTATTGCACCCATTTTGTGAAGGCATCCCCTTGAACGCTGACTGCCTTCAGCTATTTGAAATCCTTGAGAGGATTTATTAAGCTGTATCTGTCCAGTGTTGGATATTATGTGACTTTGTGCTATAGCAATCATTTGGGCACTATGGCGTCATACCCCAACTGAGCTCCCTCCACTTCCCTAACTCTCTCCTCAAGCACTGTTCCCAGATCTCTAGGAATTTCCAAAGCTGGAGCTGGCTATCTCAGCAAAAAAAGATCAGTTTCCAGTTATGTGTGGATGCAGAACCAGAGTGCAGTCCCATCTTATTGACCCAGCTGCAATAAGCTATCATAATTCCACAGACCTAGAGCAGGAATTGTTATATTAATAACTATAAAATTGCAGTGTGGACCATTATCATTATTATCATTGCTGGGGCATTCCCTATCTTTCACACATGCTAAATAATGCATTTTCCATCCACTTCAGCAACCATTTGCAAGTGGATTTTACCATTTCACACAGTAAAATCCAGTTGCAAAGTGCATTGAAAGTGGATTGAAAGTGCATTATTTGGTGTGTGTGTGAAAGCAGTCCCCACTAAACTGCTGGGATTTTTTTTTATTATTTAACAAGAGTAAAGAAGCTAGGAGGAGATTTTTGAAAAATCTCAGCATAAAACAACCTTCAGTGTATAGGACTACAATTATTAGTTACATACAGGATATTTTCAAATTTCAAATAATCACAATATTTTTGCAAAAATCCTTCTGTCGTTCCAACCCTCGATTTAACAAAAGTTAGCATATGCACACATTAGGATCGGCAGTATGATCAATGCACTCCATACATGGCATTCAACAATCCTTCTTTATGGCTCTCTCAGTAGCTTGGTCTCCATGGTGGTTACTGGCATATGACTGTCTCCTCTCACAAGCGACTGGGCCAAAGTATGGCCACCCAGAATTTTGTCATTCTCAGGTCTTGCAACTGTCGTAGGTGGTTCTCGGAGCTCACTCGGTTCCATATTTACTTTGATGAAGACAGTGGGTTCTGCAAATGGATCCTGGGTATAACCATGATCATAACCTGGCTGCCTAAACCCTGAGGGAGTTGGATGCAGTCCATTTGCTGTCCCACTTAGGTCATCGTTCATGGCTGGGGAAATCTTCTGGATGCCTGCTAGGGCTGTTGCATCAGCTGTACCCTCTGGGAATGGTAGCTGACCTGCTGAATTAGCTGGGTTGGAGCCTGCCTGACCTGCTGGAAGAAGCCCCTCTGGACCTTCAGGGAGGGCTTCAGACTGGCCGGATGGGATCAATATTCCTGACATCCCAGGGAGAATTAACCCAGTAAAAACCTGAGAAGGTGATCCCTGTGTGAAGGACAGTGAGAGGATGCATGTCAGAATCTCAGACTACAAGCTCAAATCAAAGAAGAACACATTATGAAGCTACCTTATACTGAATAAGGCCATTGGTCCATCAAGGTCAGTGATGCCTACTCTAACTGGCAGTGATTTTCCAGGACCTGAGGAAGAAGTCTTTCACCTCACCTACTACCTGGTTCTTTTAACTGGAGGTGCCAGAGAATGAACCTTGGATCTTTTGCATGCAAAACAGAGGACATTCCACTAAATCATAGCTCTTAACCAAATGAGATCTGGAAATAACTGTGCTTCCTATTTCCAGGTTCTCCATAATGGGAATGGTATGAGCTGAGGCCCACTGGGAATCCTACTTAGCAACTCCCTCCCCACCACGCCTGAGTTTTCACTTGCTACTGTCCCCTCTGTGTATATGTGTGTTAAGTGCCATCAAGTTGCTTTAGACTCATGGTGACTGTATAAATTAATGTCCTCCAAAACATCCTATCATTAATGGTCTTGCTCAGATCTTGCAAACTGAAGGCCATGACTTCCTTTATTGATTCAAGCCATCTCATGTTGGGTCTTCCTCTCTTACTTCTGCCTTCAACATTCCCTAGCAGTATTGGTGTAGTGGTTAAGTGTGTGGACTCTTATCTGGGAGAACCGGGTTTGATTCCCCACTCCTCCACTTGCACCTGCTGGAATGGCCTTGGGTTAGCCATAGCCCTGGCAGAGGTTGTCCTTGAAAGGGCAGCTGCTGTAAGAGCTCTCTTAGCCCCACCCACCTCACAGGGTGTCTGTTGTGGGGGAGGAAGCTAAAGGAGATTGTGAGCCGCTCTGAGACTCTTCGGAGTGGAGGGCGGGATATAAATCCAATATCTTCTTCTTATTATTGTCTTTTCTGGTGACTCTTGTCTTCTCATAATGCGGCCAATTACAATAGCCTCCTTCTAATCATTTTATCTTTTAGGGAGAGTTCAAACTTGATTTGATTAATCTCATCTGCCAGCCAGTATCCCACAAAAAGGCTCTGTCTTCACTGCAGTAAAGGCTATAAACTCTATCCGATGCTTTGGAATGCTAAATTCCCTAACCAGCACCAAATCCTGCAGTTTTCCCTGTGTTTGCATGAAATGCATCCCATCCTGGGGGCAGCAGTGTCCCTAAAGGCCACAGTGGTTAGCAGGGCTTTTTTTTTTTTTTGTAGCAAGAACTCCTTTGAATATTAGGCCATACACCCTTGATGTAGCCAATCCTCCTAGAACTTCCAGTAGGCCCTGTACTAAGTTGCCCTGTAAACTCTTGGAGGATAGGCTACATCAGGGGTGTGTGGCCTAATATGCAAAGGAGTTCCTGCTACAAAAAAAAGCCCTGGTGGTTAGTATCCTGTCACATTGGCCAAGTGTGCTAGATTGATTGGCCAAGTGTGTTTACTGATTTTGACAAACCATATGATAAGATCATTATAGAAATCAGGTAGTAAGCTATTTACCACTTCTTCCGAACTGAGCACTGCACCCTAAAATTCATATAAAAAGGGGGGGAAGGGAGAAAGAAACAGCAAATATTAAAGACAAATGCAATTTAAAAAATTAAGTGAAAGAATACAAAGTCTCCTAAGCACTGACTTGCAAAATTCAAGTCAGGAACTGCCCTATTATGGAACATTATTTTATATCAGCATCATTCAATAACTTGAAATAAGCGTATCTTTGATTCTGGGTTTCCTGAATTCTGGACTCAGGCACTGACATCAAACAGCCAAATCTGAATGTCTGGCAAATATCAAAACTTGGTCTTAAGTTGGTCTTATTTGCATGTCAAGAAAAGTTACAGCATCAAGGAGGAGAAAAGTGGGGGAAGTTTTAGTTTATGTTTTAGAAACTGCAGAACAGTTACTTATATAAAGTGAATGCCATTTCCAAATCATATGTTAGCCTTATGTAATCTCTAGACTGAAAAATTAACCAACTGGCATCTATTACAGTCAACATGATAGAGCAACTTAGGGAGAAGACATGGGAAATGGAGAGACAATATCGTGAAGGTGGTTGTGGGATGAGAAGACTCTCATTAATATCTTGAATGGGTAAGCTCTGACGCATCCTATGGAATGGATGTTTTTTGTTTTTAGATTGTTATATTGCTTTTAGATTGTGTATTGTGTTATTATATGTATCTGATTTTAACCTTGTATTATTGACTGTTGTTACCCACTCAGAGCTCATTTGGGAAATGGCGGGCTATAAATTGAAAATAAATAAATAAAAGTGAAACTCCTCTACCACTATGGTCTCAGGAAATTTATTTCCAGTTTAAATGTGAAAAACACCTATCATTTTGAGCCAGTCATGACAAAATGAAGTTAATAAATATCTAGTATTTCTGTAGAGCTTTCTGAGCACTTAAGGCACTTCACAAATATGGGCTTGGATCCAACCCACTTTTCTGCTGGAGGAAAAAGAGGAGGAGGTTTACTACCACAAAGGCAATACTTGAGATCATGGGATCTGCATGGATAAGATATATGAGACAGGGGTTGTAGTAAGGAGGGGGAATTAGGTGAGGTTGAGTGAAACAGCTGGCTTGATTCAACCCTTTATCTATCTTTTATAAACTCTGTTATTTGTCTTGCTGGTTATTTTAATAGGTTTTTTAAAATGATATTTTATTGTTGTTATCCACCATGGGGTCCCAGTTTTCTGGGAGGAAGGTAGACTTATAAATGTTTTAAACAAATAAAGGGAGGGAGTCATAGGCTGCAATCAGACGTACTAAGCAATGGACCATCAATCCATGTTCAATGCACTTTCCAACTGGATTTTACTGTGTGAAATGGCAAAATCCAGTTGGAAAGTGCATTATTTAGTGTGTGTGACTGCAGCCATATTATACCAATATTGCAAATACTTCATGACAGAGGTAAGATTTGGCCTCTCACATCTTGGCCTCTTAACCACTATGCTATACCAGCTCCTAGCCACTTAGTGCAATTTCACATTTGGTATTAAGTTTTTGTAGGCTCCCTGAGGGGAAAAAAATCATGCCAGATCTGCAGGATGATTACCTCACATTCCATATGTATTTCTTTCAGGATGCTTGTTGAAAAACAGATGTCTCTATTAAGCTACTTTCGAGGCAGAGGAGGGAATCACCTGTATCAAGAACTCAGGCAATTCATTTATTTATGCCTTATTTCTTACCTGTGGTCCCATGTTTCCAAATATAATTGGAAGTATCTGCAAGAAAAACAGTGATTATCATATTGAGATTGTTCAGCTGTTTTGGTAAGCTACAGATAAGACTGATAGTTACTTCCCTGGCACTGAAACTATCGGAAAAGGAAAGGTCACCTGTGCAAGCACCAGTCGTTTCCGACTCTGGGGTCACGTTGCTTTCACAACGTTTTCACGGCAGACTTTTTACGGGGTGGTTTGCCATTGCCTTCCCCAGTCTTTTATACTTTCCCGCCAGCAAGCTGGGTACTCATTTTACTGACGGATGGAAGGCTGAGTCAATGTTGGGATGGAAGGCTGAGTCAATGTTGGGCGGGCTACCTGAATCCAGTTTCTGCCAGAATTGAACTCAGGTCATGAGCAGAGAGTTCAGACCACAGTGTTGCAGTATTGCTGCTTTACCACTCTGCACCATGGGGTCCTCTGAAACTATTACATAGCTATTAAAAATAGTAACCATACTTGACAATGGTAAATGCTTAGTAAAAACTCCCCCCCCCCCCATTAATTCTGTAAATAAGGGGAGTCACAGGCAAGGGATAACAGGACCTTTCTTCTTTTAAGAACTGTTAAGAGCAGATTTCGACAGGAGCAGAATTTGGCAGGAGTGGTTTGTTGCTCAGGAGTGAGAATGTCTGTATCTTTGGAAATTATTTCCTCTGCAGAACTCTGGCAGGCACATGCAGAACTCTGCCCTGATTGCAGCAGCCATTGGTTCCCTGATCAAAACAGGTTCAAAATATCCACACAAAGCCTTTTATGCTAGTGTGCCGGCACTGGTCCTCCTGAAAGGGGTGGGGGGGATGTATATTTTAAAAGCACTATTTAAGTACTCGGTGTGCTTTACCAACCTAATCATAGTAATCCTGACCAGAAACTGGTAAGATCAGTCAGTGCTGAGTAATGAGCCTTGTAATTTAGGTGCTATTGTGCCTCCCACCCTGTTCCTTTCTGGGTTCCACTATCTCTCCTCCTCACCTGTCCTAGCATCCCACTTGCAACACTAGCATCCCACTTGCAACAATAGACAGGGAAAGGGGTAAGTGAAAGGATCTAGCAACGAATGGAGCAGGAGGAACAGTTGTGGCCACTTTTCCCACCGTGCTAATTTTAGCAATGGGTGAACTCAGCAATATTCAAACTGCAGGTGCATCACAGCTTGTGAGCAGCAGTGTCAAATGCTGAAGATCCCAGTCACCAACAAATATAATTAAAGTCTGGTCAACTCTGGTAGTAGTAACATTCCCTTGCTAGAGGTGAGAACCTCAGTAAGACAGAACAGAAAATTGTGCAAGGCTATCTTGGAAGCACATGGCCAAGATGATTTGTGGTTACAGACTTTTCATCTGCTCCTCAATGCTACTTCAGCTCTCATTCCATTCACTGTGGCACTATCACTGCTTATCCGTTTCCTTTCATGAGTTGTCCTGTAAGGGAACATGGGCTTCAGCATCCTTCCTGTACACACATATCATGAAATACATTGATCTCCATGAAATGGTAGTCTGCCTGGATTTTCTGAGACCCATTTGTTTGTTGGATCTTGTCTTTCCTCCATTTCATGGAGGTGATCTCATCTTTCCTCCATCTCATGCAGAAGGAGATGCTCCAAGAAGCATCACTTTTGTGTCTGTAGAGAGCATTCCACTGTAGGAGAATGCTTGGCTTGCAACCTCTCAACACTTTGCGATTGGCTTCAGTGCTAGTGGCAGCCATTTTGTGATTGCCTCTCTATAGTCTGGAGATGAGCTGTAATTCTGGGGAGTCTCCAAGCCCCGCCTGGAGGCTGGCATCCCTACTGCCAGGCAGCCATTTTGTGATAGTGACTACAGTGTCCACTTTCTGTCTTCAATATTCTGTAAATATCCACAGGCTCAAAAGGTAGGAGACCCCTGATCTAGTACATACACAGATGAATCAACAGAATAGTAAGTAGTACAACACCAATACTTCTCAGATCAATTTGTTAGAATATTGAGAAGTTATGTTCATTGAGACCCCAATTCCCAACTTGTAGCTCTGCTGGAGATGGGCAAGCCTGAGCATTGCACCAGCATCCTATTGCAAGATCCTACATGGAAATGAGTGAATTGATTATGTAGGTGGGAACTAGTTAATACAAACAACTGAACAGGCTATAAAATACTTGCTTGAGGTGGTGGCAGCAGCTGCTGTGGGACATTCAATCCGTCACCTCCTGCTGGCAATATTTGTGTTGAAGGGAATAATCTGTGTCCAAGCAGAGCTAAAAGCTACATGACAAGCAGGGGAGAATTGGAACCCATTAGGAACAGTACCAAAATACACGAAGGATTTAACTTCATAGAGTTAAATGTCAGTGTTCCCTCCAAGCTGCAGAATTCTCACTTTGTGAGCAAAATTCTACTTTGTGAGCTACTGGCATTAAAGTTGTGAACTACTGGATAAATTATTGTGCTCTAGGGTCATCCTTCCTGAGCTAAGAGAAAAATGTGTGAGCTGGAGGCTAAAAATCTGTGAGCTAGCTCACGCTAACTCAGCTTAGAGGGAACACTGATGTCCATATGTAAAATCTCTTGACAATTCCTAAGAAATTGCAAGAAGGGAATTTAACTCCAAGGTTAAAAGGGGCTGGTGATGGCAAGCTTGCTTTTTCTATGATATTTACCTTTTGCTCATTCAGTTCCTGATTCACACGTATTGCAAGACGCATTGCTCTTTTATATTCAGCCCATTTCAAGAATGGATTTCTTTTTGTCAATGCTGGGCCTGAATTTGGAAGCTCCTTACTTAGGATAGCAACAGACATGGAGTATGGGTGTGGGGGAGGAGGATATAGGTTCTCCATTTCTTTAAACAAGCAGGTAAAAACCTCTGAGCAGAATACATCAAATCATAATTGGGAGAAGCTAATTATACTGTAGGGTTGCCAAGTCCACCATGCCAGAGACATCATGCTAGGGATGCTCTAGGACTCCCAATAAAACTCTGTTTTACAGAGATTTCTAGAGAGCATCCATGGCTCAACATTGCCGGCACAATGATGTCACTTCTGAGTGGCGTCATCGTGCAGGGCATTTTGTGCGGTGATGGGGCTCTTAGGGAGTGAGGATCCCCCCAGTGGCCTGCTCCTTGCCAATGGGTTGAGCCCTCCAAGCCAGGGGATCCCCCACCCCCAGTGGGAGCTTGGCAGCCCTATTGTATTGTGTTCTCGGCCTTTATGCCCTGACCAAGATGGCCCAGGCTAGCCCAGTCACATCAGATCTCAGAAGTAGTATTTGAATGGGAAGAAATCCAGGGTAGCTATGCAGAGGCAGGCAATGGTGAATAACCTCTGAACATCTCTTGCCTTGAAGACCCCATGGGATCACCAAAGGTGGCTGTGATTTGAGGACACTTTCCACCACTGCCTAGGCCTTGATGCTGCTCTTCATTCTGAGAAACAGATCGCCTAGAGTCATGGTAGGCTTCCCAATCTCTAGGTCCCAGCAGGGGATCCTCCAGTTTTACAGGCTTCCCCCCTCCCCCAGCCAGCCGGCCAGCGGGGGAAGCCCCACCCCCACAGCCATTACGCACCTCCATGAACGATTCCCATAGGGAATGATGAGGAATTGATCTGCAAGTATCGGGGGCTCTGGGGGGGCTGTTTTTTGAGGTAGAGGTGCCGAATTTTCAGTATAGCATCTAGTGCCTCTCCCCAAAATACCTCCCAAGTTTCAAAAGGATTGGACCAAGGAGTCCAATTCTATGAGCCCCAAAATAAGGTGCCCCTATCCTTCATTATTTTCTATGGAAGGAAGGCATTTTAAAAGGTGTGTGGTCCCTTTAAATGTGATGGCCAGAACTTCTTTTGGAGTTCAGTTATGCTTGTCACACCCTTGCTCCTGGCTCCACCCCCAATGTCTCCTGGCTCCACCCCCAAAGTCCCCAGATATTTCTTGAATTAGACTTGGCAACCCTAAGGCATGGAAGTCACTTGCTGCATCTACTACTTAACCTCCTGGTTAGATAAGGCCCTGAGAACTTAACATAATTGGGCTTTTTAAAAGCTGAGCTTTAAAGCTACACAATGGGTAATTTTAAGCTTGCATAGATGCTTCGATGCTTCTGTTGTATGTGTAACAGGCAAAACTTTCAAAACATGGACATTTGTTGCTGGTTTATTCCTCTTGCTTTAAAATATCCTCCTTATTCATGCCATATAAAGCACACTGCATAAATAAATACCTTTCTTTTAAAACTGTGCAAGACACCATGTAATATGTCCTCCTAACATTTCACATTGGCAAATAGGGGCACTATCTTGTATACTTCCTGTAAGACCCATATTCTCATACGTTCTGAGAATCCTCAGTACACTCATCATTATAGGTGGAGCCTCTTTTCAGTGCAATGGTATATTCTGCACTGAGTAAAAGTGCAGTGGTATATTCTGCACTGATTTGTTCTTTTGATAATTTCAAAATTAACTTCATCAGCTGCAATTTGTGACCTATTAAGCTATGAATTCTATTGTACTCTAGTGACCATTTGCATATGTTCCCTGCCTGTAAACTAGAAGTGAGATACATGCTTCCCTTTGCCCAGGCCTCATTTTGTGCAGGAGCTCACAGGAGTGGTGCTCTGGAGCCTCTAAATTTTATTGTGCTTTTTCTTTCTTAAACCCCCTCCCCCCAATACTTGCTTCTGGGCTCCATAGTTCAAACTCTCTGTGAGAATTTTGCTGAACTCTAACATTTGACAAGCTTTCTAATATTTCCCCCCACAAAAAATAGGAATATAACCAAAACATTTAAAGCAGACAAATGGATATCTTCATCATGCCACTGTGGCCACACAGGAGAAAGTAATTTAAAAAGTATGATGGGGGTAAGGTTTTATTATGACAATTATAATTCAAGAAGCATATTAAGGTAGATGCTGAGCTGATATAATTTAGTACTCCTTCCAGTGATGTCAGGGATGTATGACATATGCAAATGAGTTATGCAAATGAGTTGTGCTAATGAGCTCTAGTATCTCTTTTACTACAAAATGACTCCTGCCTTTGCCCCACCGTCCCATTCAAAGAGTTAACTTCTAGAGATCTTGGGGCAAAGCAGATGCTTAAAAAACAGCAACTAGTAAATTCACAAACTTAAAAAAAAATCCAAAAACTGAACAGGGACATACTAGAAATTCCAGATAATCCCTTGTAAATGAGAACAGATAGCACAAATAACATTCATGTTTTTCAAGCAAACAAAACATTTATATAAGGAGCAATCAAAAATGTACCTTCTGATACCAACACAGCATTCTATAAAACAAACATTGTACTAATCATCACACACTGAGACAGAATCTTTATTGGTCCATAAAAAAAAATATGGCAAAAATATTTTTTTAAAAAAAGAAAAAATATTTTTTTAAAAAAAAGAAGAAGAAAAGAACTGAACACTTGTTAAAAAGCAAGGGGGAAACTTACAGTATTGAGGTCTATTGGGGCCATCTGTGTGTACGGCAGCAACTGGAAACCAGGGACAGGCTGTAAAACAAGGAATGGCTGAGGTTTGGTATGCAAAGTGAATACTGCAAAATTGTTAGAAGTGCCAGTACATCAAAATCTGGGCTAGGCAAACAAATTAGCAAGAACCATTTGTAGTGCTCATATCGGGTATTCGGGCAGTTAAAGTATACCTGTTCAGGACTCCACACTTGCCTCAAAATGGCAAATCTCCTCCTACCTATAGTTATTGCTCAGAATAAGATGTAGCATGCCTTTAAGCGGCTCCATTTTATCCATTGGACCATTCAATGAACTCGGTGCATTTATAGGATGGTGTAGTGGTTAGAGCATCATAGGATCCGGGATACCTGGATTTGAATTCCCACACTACCATAGAAGCTTGTTGGGTGACCGTGGGCCACTCACACATTCTCAGCCTAACCTACCTGACAAGGGTATCATGAGGCTGAAAAGGAGGAGAGAATTATCTAAGCCACATTGGTTCCCCATTGAGGAGAAAGGCAGGGTATAAATAAAGTAAAAAATAATGAGGAATGTGTTGACAATTATATGCTGTACTTATCTGTAAATAGGCAATGGTCTAATCTAAAGAACTGGTTCCTAAAAGTCTGGCTGGAGAATGCTAGTGTCTTGTCAGAAGGGCTGAAGTGGGCCTCAAAAAATTATGCAACCACTTGGAAGCATCAGCCACACGTGGCCCTTGTGATACCTGAGGGCCCATGGAGCATTAAATTTGTTCTTTTGGTATATAGACTGTTCTGAAAAGGAAGTAAGGATGCATTCGAATTGCTAGAATAGCTGATGTGTGCAGGGGAATCCTGGAAACATTATCCTTGCCCAGAAAGCATAATATTATCCTTCAGCTTGGACTGACTGAGGAAAAGGGAAACTGGGGGCTGGGGACAGGGAGAAGAAGAATTGCAGATTTATACCCTGCCCTTCTCTCTGAATCAGAGACTCAGAGTGGCTTACAATCTCCTTTATCTTCTCCCCCCACAACAGACACCCTGTGAGGTGGGTGGGGCTGAGAGGGCTCTCACAGCAGCTGCCCTTTCAAGGACAACCTCTGCCAGAGCTAATGGCTAACCCAAGGCCATTCCAGCAGGTGCAAGTGGAGGAGTGGGGAATCAAACCCGGTTCTCCCAGTTAAGAGTCCACGCCCTTAACCACTATATCAAACTGGCTCTCAAGGAAGTAACATTAAATGGGCAAGTTGGAAGGAGAATGTCTGTCCATTGCCCAGAGAAACAGGGGTGATTTAAAATTTCCCATTTCTTCTGTTTCCGCTGAACAATCCCTGTTTCAGATTTGCTTCTCACTTACTCATATGAAACCTAGCTTTAAAAAAAAATCATTTATTTTTCATTGCATACTTTCCTTCTCATAAAACACACATTTCCATCAAGATTATTTTATGTATTAACAAATCAGCACAATACATGATATATATACACATGGATGATATACGCTGTGTGTATGGAAACCATATTTGCTAAGTATAAAAGCCTGTATGGCTTGCGTCCACAGCAGGAACCCACAAAATCAATAGTGAAGAATGGGCAGTTGAAAACAGTGACAGAAATAGAAAATATGAATAAATAAAGCAGGGAACATTGACTCAACCATGCTTGGAGTGACTGAGAATATATATAATTGTCGAGGATGTAAAATATATCTTCAATTTTAATTCTCTTATAAAAACACTGCACCAGATATTAAAAGTCTGGGAACCATTGGTCCAAGCAGTAACCAGTTACAATCAATTTAAAAACTGTGTGCAAATCTGCAGGTGATGATAAGTTACTTCCAGTGGAACCAGCCCAGCCCTAGACCCTTTGGCACCCTAGGCAAAGCTAACTACTTGTGCCCCACCCCCTTCTCTGAGGTCACTGAGGCCCAATCTCTCCATTCTATCCTATGAGCCCACAGTGGCGTGGGCCTCCGCTGTGGTGTGACCTCAGAGAAGGGATTTAAAGTCTAAAACTCTTTCTGTAGCATTGTGCTGCAGTGGCGGCCGGATCCCTCCATTCTGTCCTATAGGCCCATGTAATAGATTGGGGGAATCAGGCCACAGCAACTCCAGAGAAGGGGTTGCCCTGCCGCCCACACCTCTTGGAATTTCTGAGAGGCATAGGAGGGGAGATCCTTTCTGTGCTTTTGTATCTTTGGGGACTCTGAGAGGTGTGCAGGGGGAGAGATCCTTTCCCTGCTTTTGCACCCCAGCTATAATGTATTTTTCATGTATATGTTTGGCTTGAGTGTGTCTGGATGTAGAACCCTAGAGACTAGTTGTCCTCAGTATGGGACTTATCCTGTGGGATTCTGCAGGATGCAGTCTTTTCCCTTCTACTATTAAGGAAAAGGAAAGGTCCCCTATGCAAGCACCAGTCGTTTCTGACTCTGCCGTGACGTTGCTTTCACAGCTTTTTCACGGCAGACTTTTTACGGGGTTTGCCATTGCCTTCCCCAGTCATCTACACATTCTCTCCAGCAAGGTGGGTACTCATTTTACCGACCTCGGAAGGATGGAAGGCTGAGTCAACCTGAAGCCGACTATCTGAAAACCCAGCTTCTGCTGGGGATCGAACTCAGGTTGTGAGCAGAGCTTAAAACTGCAGTACTGCAGCTTTAACACTCTGTGCCATGGGGCTCTACTATTAAACCTGTATGCTAAAGCTCTTAGGAACAGATCTTTCATAACTTTGGAATTGGGAGTCATCAATATGCTCTATATCTTTGTATCCACATCTTTTGGCATTGCAGTAGAGGTCTTAAATCACTGCTATAGTTAAATAGCTAAGAGAAAAAATTGAAACTGAATCCTGAGAAGACAAAAGTAATGCTGTTTGAAAGGCTGAGACTGAAAGACCTTTGATGGAGTTCACCTTTGATAGAGTTCCGTTTGCTGACTTGGTTAAGAGTTAGGAATAATGCTGGCTCCAGCAGTACTGCTGGAGAAGCCAGTTAATGCAGCTGCAAAACATGCTTTCTTACAGCTTTATCAAGCCTGGAAGGTTACCTTGACTTAGCCTATCTGGCTACCTAGATCCATACCACAGTAACACTTGAGATCAGACTGCTGTAATGCACTCCACATGGGTCTGCTCTTAAAGTCAGCCCAGAGACTCCAGGTCATACAGAATACCACAGCTCAATTATTATCAGAAGCTAGAAAGGGATGCACATTGCACCCATTCTGCAGTTATTGCATTGGCTTCCCATCAGCTGCTGAGTACAATTCAAATTCCTATTGTGTACAAAGCCCTGCATGGCCTTGGACCCTCATAACTGCAGCCCTGCTTCTTCTCTTGTGTTCCATCACAACAATTCGGCTCATCTGTTCCGCAGATGCTACTCTACAAAAAGGCAAGATCAACAACCTCCCATACATGAGACTTCTCTGTGGTGTAAAATAAAGTTGTTTAGTAGATCTTTTCTATAATGGTTTCATGGCTATATTATCACAGAACAGTTCAGGAAGATGCTTTATAAAAGGAACAAGACTGGGACTTATACCATAGTGTATAGGTTGTATTATCAGTTTGGTGCACATACCACGCTGTTATTGTTTCAATGTTTTCTATTACTGTAATGCTATTTTTCTTTAAAATATCCACAGCCTGTATCATGTCAAATATGCTAAACTCACTCAGATTTCAGTAATCCTAGTCCTAGTTCATTGCCCATTTGATGTCCCCTTGTCAGGTCTTTTTTTTTAGCAGGAATGCAGTTCCGGCTGGCTCAGCATCAGGGGTGTGTGGCCTAATATGTAAATGAGTTCCTGCTGGGCTTTTTCTACAAAAAAGCCCTGCTTCTCATATTGATTCTATGGACCCATACTGCGCTCATTAGATGTCTCTTTGTATGAAACGTCATCAGCTTACAATGTGTAATCTGCTTTGAGTTTCATTGAGATAAGTGGACTGCAAGTGCAATAAATAAATAACAGCCTGGAGGGAAAAAAATGTCCTGCCCCTTTAATACAGGCAGGGCTTTTTTTGTAGCAGGAACTCCTTTGCATATTAGGCCACACACCCCTGATGTAGCCAGTCCTCCCGGAGCTTACAGTAGGCCCTGTAAGAAGAGCCCTGTAAGCTCTTGGAGGACTGGCTACATCAGGGGTGTGTGGCCTAATATGCAAAGGAGTTCCTGCTACAAAAAAAGCCCTGGATACAGGCTTAAAGAGATATTATTTACAAGGTGATGTTATTGACCTCCATGCCATGAAAAGCTTCAGCTGTCCATTCATTAAGTCTCTATTAAAGAGGCAGAACATTTTTTTCTCCTCCAAGTTGTTGGCAACTCTTCTTGGTATAATACGCCAATAATTTTTGTTCCAACTTGGTGTAGGGTGAGAACTTAAAAGTGGGAATGTGTTTGCCACTGAAAAATAACACAGACATTTTCCAAATACAGTAAAGATTCCAAGCATGCAATGCAATAATATTAAAGAAGTAAAACAAAAAAAAATCAATGAAAAATAATAGCTTAACCCAAACAAAATTTCTGTACAGATCCCATGCTTTCTTACTTGCAAGTTGTTCACTCCTAGCTCTGATGGGGTTTTTGGGAGGGTCATGGGGAAATTTATAAATGGCCATTCAAGTGGAGCAACCTGTCAAAAATGACAAAGAGTCATATCGATCAACAAGTAGTTTAAAAATATAATCTGACAAATCAGCTGTGAGTTATACGGATAGCATCGCTTGAAAGATCTAGATATTGATCATGCAATATACCCCCCAAAAAGTTATATCTGAGTGAACAGCGATGAAAAATCTTTCCTCAGAAGTAAATCCAGTGGAAATCAATGAGACTTATTTCCAAATAAACAACTGTAGGATAGAAGCATTCATTTCTGAAATCACACCAAGTCCTCAATATATAAATACAACTGAGTTATAGCTGAGGTATGACAGCAAGCAACTTTCAAGGCAAGTGAGAAGCAGAAGTGGTTTGCCATGGCTTTCCTCTGCAGGGACTTCCTCAGCAGTCTTCTATCCAAGTCCTGACCCTGCTTAGATTTCAAGAACTAATGAAATTGGCCTAAACCATGATATCTTTCCTCCCTACTGAGTCCTGGTATCATACAATTAGCATGAACTTTCAGTGTTCTTCAGTTCAAGTTTTCCTGTTCTGAAATGTACTGTCCCAATCCATCTGCTGCTTCTTAACTCAAAGGGTGATTAACACATGGAATTCACTGCCAGAGGAGGTGGCAGCAGCTACAAGCATAGAGAGCTTCAAGAGGGGATTGAATAAACATATGGAGCAGAGGTCTATCAGTGGCTATTAGCCACAGGGTATTGATGGAACTCTCTGTCTAGGGCAGTGATGCTCTGTATTCTTGATGCTTGGGGAGGATGCTTCTGGTGTCCTGGCCCCACTAATAGATCTCCTGATAGCAGCTGTTTTTGGGTTTTTTGCCACAGTGTGACACAGAGTGTTGAACTGGATGAGCCTTTGGCCTGATCCAACCTGGCTTCTCTTATGTTCTTATGTTCTGCTGTACAATGCACTTTACAGATTGCCATTATTATTTTCAGCATAAAAGGGATACATATCTGGAATTCTTACTCTGGTCGCTTGTGAAGCACACATCTTGCTACAGAACCCACCAATGACTTTGAACATCTATCTCTGGTTTTGTGAATGGACAGTTAAAAGAATGGCATTTTACTCCCAAGAGGAACCTCAGCCAACATAAATTGTAATCAGCTTCAACTTCCCAATCAGTGTCAGTGGACCATTTCTAGAGCTTAGGGGACACTATGGCATTAGATGCATTCAGTGCATTAAACCCTGTGGAGGCCCCAAGGCAGTCAAAATCTTGGGAGCCCCCTTGCAAATTATCTCAGAGTCAGAGCACTCGCCCTGCTGGCCATGGCCCCCACTGCAGCCTGCAGGCACCTTCTCAAAAGCCCCTTTGACAAAGCTTCAGGGGAGAGGCACAGAGAGGCACACTTGGCAACAACACCAGCAGCAGCCGCACCAGGCAACTTGGGCAAAGAGCGGCTCAGTTGCTGGCTGTGCATGAAGGCTCTGAGGGCTGCAAGCAGGGGGAAAACGGGGGGGGGAGCTAGCCTGGGGCCCCTAAAGGCACGGGAGCCCATAGACCAGGGCCTACTTGGCCTAATTGTTAATCCAGCCCTGGATGCATTAACACGAGGTAGCAGAGAAACAGGGAAATGACTTTGGATGGATACAGATGGTGATCTTTTTGATGTAAGGAACCTTATTTCTTCTGCACACACAACCATGTATAAAAGCAGCAGCATGGAAAGAATTATCTTCACCTACTGAGCCTGCTTTTCTGGTATGAAACCAGACAGCGGTGTATATGCAATCAACAACAACACAGTAGCAGATGCTCCCGTTGCAAGGATGCACAGGTGCCACCATCACCCTAAAACTGGAACCACTGGGTCAGATTTGCCGACTAGCACCTCTCATTCTCCACATCAGCCCATTTGACGGGGGATTATGACCTCTTATCTTTCAGTCTACCCAC